>NW_028270150.1:66018599-66648599 GCF_037043375.1 Chiloscyllium plagiosum | reverse complement strand
GCTATGCATTATTACTGCCAAGTCCCATGACATCACAGTGGAGGGTTTCATTTTCTTGGGAAATAGAATGTCCTCCACAAAACTCACTGTACCCTGCAGCATCTCAAGAGGTGGCTCATTAAACAACATCATGTCATATTGGACTCTTGAAGCTTAGGGTAGAATACTGCCACCAATCCTCCTTCAGATATTTGACTGCAACATCATAGAAAGTGTGAGTATCTGCCTGTTTCTCTCCCATCTTTCAGAATACATGGAAACCTCCACATACTGCAGTTGAATCCTGTCTGGCTCAGACATTTTTGACTTGGTCCATGGTGGGTACTTTCTCCTCTGCTTTCTCCCCTCTCGTATCCCGTTGCTCTGTCTATAAATCACCCAATCCCCTCAATTTGACTGTAGCCTGCAGCTCACTCCTGGGTATCTGTTATTCTGCACATAGTCATCCCAAATCCCCTTGATAATATTCCATTCTGTAACCAATTTCCATTTTTAAGGGACTCTGTACATTAGCCACCTCAATCCTTTGATTAGATTCCAGTCGGTATCACAGTCCTGGGTATCTGTTAGTCTGTATATTAACCATCCAATCCAAACTCTGTTAAAATTGCCCATGGTGTTCAGGAATGTGTAGGTGAGGTGCATTAGTCAGGGGTAAATGTGGGGAAATGGGTCTGGATGGGTTATTCTTCTGAGGGTCAGTGTGGTCTTCTTGGGCTGAAGGGCTTGTTTCCCCACTGTCGGGATGATATGAACCACCCGGAACCCTCTCAATTAGATTCCAAGGTGTAACTCACTTCCATGTATGTGTGACTCACATGTTTCAAAAACACCCCAAAACCTTCAATTCTATTCCACTTGATGGAGTTTAATTTAGGTAAACACAAGGTGCTGCATTTTGGGAAAGCAAATTTTAGCAGGACTTATACACTTAATGGTAAGGTCTGAGGGAAGAGTTGCTGAACAAAGAGACTTTGAAGTGCAGGTTCATAGTTCCTTGAAAATAGAGTGGCAGGTGGATAAGATAATGAAGGCAGCGTTTGGTATGCTTTCCTTTGTTGGTCAGAGCTTTGAGCATAGGCATTGAGAGGTCATTTTGCAGCTGGACAGGACATGGGTTAGGCCACTGTTGGAATATGGCGTGCAATTCTGGTCTCCTTCCTATTGGGAGGATGTTGTGAAACTTGAAAGGGTTCAGAAAAGATTTACAAGGAGGTTGCCAGGGTTAGAGAATTTGAGCTACAGTGAGAGGCTGAATAGGCTGGGGGCTGTTTTCCCTGGAGCATCAGAGGCTGAGGGGTGACTTTATCGAGGTTTATAAAATCATGAGGAGCATGGATAGGATAAATAGACAAAGTCTTTTCCTTGGGGTGGGGGAGTCCAGAACTAGAGGGCATAGGTTTAGTGTGAGAGGGTAAAGATATGAAGGAGACCTAAGGGGCAACTTGTTCACTCAGAGGGTGGTACATAAATGGAATGAGCTGTCAGAGGAAGTGGTGGAGGCTGGTACAATTGCAACATTTAAAATGCAGCTAGATGGGTATCTGAATTGGAAGGTTTGGAGGGATATGGGCCAAATGCTTGAAAAAGAGACTAGAGTAGGTTAGGATATCTGGTCGGCATGGACGGGTTGGATCAAAGGGTCTGTTTCCATGCTGTACATCTCTATGACTATGACTCTCTAATATATTGAGGATAAGTGCTTCAGTTGTAGAGGACACATAACAAGAGGCAATTTATTGCAAGCTCGCAATAAGTACAAGTTACTTTAACTAGTTAGATATAATTGCTTAATACTATCAGGAGCCAAAAACAATCATTCTGTTGCCATCAGGACCGAATGTTAAGCTGCCTGGTGCTCCACACTAATACTATGTGATATCATCAGATTGCATGGAGCTTAGTACAACTTTAACATCAATTTCTTCAGAACCAATATGTTATACAACAGCCATTGTCCTTCTCAAGTCCATATCAAAATATTTCTTTCTCATCACGTTGTTCTTCTCAACATTTTCAGCTGCGCCAAATTCCATCTCCACACTGGCACTTAAAATAGCTGACATGAAATCATGTGATGTGCACCCCCATTGAGGAAGCAAAATAATAATGAAACAAAATGATTGAAAACAGATAATTCAAATATCTATTTTGTGTATCTCGCAGTGCTCTGTCTCTAATGCCTATAATTGCGACCTGCCCCCACCCCAGTCCTCACTCTCCCCACACCGGTGTGGTTACTATTTTATGATTGACCCTATGTTGATTATAACATGCTTTGGGCTTGTCAGATTTAACTACACAGGAACTGACATAAGATGCACAAATATTAAGAAATTCTGCACCCAAAAATTCAACAGTATGGCTGAAATTACAGTGAATGTCCAATGTTCACAAAATACAAGTTAGAATTTAAAGTTTATACTCACAATTTCAGGTATAATATTTTAATTCATTTGCTTCAAAATGCTCTATCTAATTCAGTTTTAAGAATAACATGGTTACTTTAGACTGTCAGACAATAACTTGGTGATGCAAAAAGATCAACCCTTTACAAAATCTGCTAGATTTTTATTTTCTTCCTCTATTTTGTTGAAATCAATTGGTTGGAAAATGTGTCAGCTATAAAACATACAATCAACCTACTACATTAAGAATTAGAATCCCTACAGTGTGGAAACAGGCCCTTCAGCCCAACAATTCCATACCAACCCTCGGAAGAGTAATCCACCCAGACCCATTTCCTTGCCCTATTACTCTACATTTGCCATGACTAAGGCATCTAACCTACACATCTCTTAACACTATGGACAATTTACTGTGGCCAATTCACCTAAACTGCACATCTTTGGACTGTGGGAGGAAACCGGAGCACCTGGAAAAAACCCACGGGAGAATGTGCAAACTCCACATGGACAGTCGCCCAAGGCTGGAATCAAACCCTGGTCCCTGGTGCTTTGAGGCAACAGTGCTAGGCACTGAGCCACCGTGCCACCCCATTAGTTGCTGACCAAGCAGTAAATTGGAAAATTATTCAGTAATGAAGAATCCAAGTATATCTGCATAGGGCCACTGTACAATGCATGCAAGTTTTATGTACTTGAAGAATATAAGCAAGACTGTGTCAGATCCATGGCTGTATTACTTACATTATTTAACTTATCAGTAATACTTAATTAGTACCATCATAAAATGCAGCATTAGTGATAACAGTCAAAGTAAGCTCATGCTTAAAATTAATCGATATAATCTAAATTATCATGAGAATAGTGCATTTAATTGTAAATATTGCCATATATCACCTAACTGTGTTATTAAAGTACGGCATAATAAAATTCAATGATCAAGATTATATTATCAAGGTTATGTTCACAATTTAATTCAACACATCTCTAGTACACCTCCTGTGTTAAAGCGGTCCAGTGATTAATATAATAAAAATTATACACATTCTATTTCCTGGAGCAGAAGATTGATTGCAGTGTTGAGCAGTCATACTATTTTCTGTGACATTGTGGTTTCATCCCTGGGTAAGTCATTGTACTTGATCTTTACCATCTTCCTTCAGCCAGAAATTTGTCAAAATTAACTTAACTGCAAGAAGCAAGTTGGCCCTTCTTGCAGCTGAACATCTGATCTTCTTTGATTGACATACAATTTAGTTGAATTACTTTAATGGTTCAAACTTGGTCACCATTCATTGCATCAATTGGTACAGTTGTATGAAATGAGGCTGTGAGAATGGTGGGGCAACTATTTGTTTCTGGCTCAGACAGGAGATGCTCATGTCCTTTTCAATGTCACATGCCATGTGAACTTCACTGAAAGCGACAAATGACTGTGTGTACCAGCCCTGGTTTCTGCCTGAATCAATAATGACTGAGCAAAGGACACTGCATACGAGGGAGAAAACATACATGAACAATTCATCGATGTGTAGCATTGTTTCTACCACCAATAAAAGTAATTTTAAAAAAGGAAGAAAAGGGAAGTGTCAATACTTTCAAAAACAACTCGTATTCCTATATCACCTTAATGACTAAAATACTTCAAGATACTTCATAGGAATGGAGGCCAAGTTTGAAAGTGAGCCACATGCAGAGACATTAGGACAGGTTTTCCAAAGTTTGGAGAAATAGGTGGGCTTTAATGTGCTACTTATATGAGAAGAGAAAGATAGCAAATCAGAGAGGTTGAGGGATGGAATTCCAGAGTTTAATATCTTAGGCAAAGTACAATATTGTTTTTGAGGCTATAATAAATTATCAATTTAATTTATAGTTGGTCCTATTTTCTTGCATTAACTGAAAATAAGACCATCAGCTTTCAAAACATAATATACTCAAGTATACTACAGCACAATATTTAGAGTTCTATGTTTACCTATAATGGCACTAAGCTGTGGACAGTGTGTGTTGTGAGAAGGATGCTAAGTGACTTGAACAGTCTGGCTGAGTGGGCAAATAAAATATAATGTGGATAAACATGAGGTCATCCACTTTGGTCAGAAAAACAGAAAGGCAGATTATTATCTGAATGGGGCCCGTTTAGGAAAAGGTGTGGTACAACAAGACCTGGGTGTCATGGTGGAACAGTCACTGAAGGTTGGCATGCAGGTGAAGCAATCAGTGAGGAAAGCTAATACATGCTGGCCTTCATAGCGAAAGGATTTGATATCGAAGTAGGATATCTTGCTGCAGTTAGACAGGGCCTTGGTGAGGCCATACCTTACGTATTGTGTGCAGTATTGGTCTCCTAGTCTGAGGAAGGACATTCTTGCTATTGAGGCAGTCCAGCGAAGGTTCACCAGACTGACTCCCGGGATGGCAGGACTGACATATGAGGAAAGACTAGGGCAACTGTGCTTGTACTTGCTGGAATTTAGAAGAATGGGGGAGGGGGATGTCACAGAAGCATATAAAATCCTGATGGAACTGGACAGGCTAGATGTGGGAAACACACTCCCAATGTTGGGGAAGTCCAAAACGAGGTCACAGTCTAAGAATAAGGGATAGGCCATTCAAGATTGAGATGAGGAAGAATTTCTTCACTTAGAGTTGTGAATCTGTGGAATTCTCTCTCACAGGAAACTGTTGGGGCTAGATCATTAGATATACTCAACAGGGAGCTGGATGTGGCCCTTGTGGCTAAAGGCATCAAGGGATATTGGGAGAGGGCGCAAATGGGATACTGAGATTGCATGATCAGCCTTGATCATATTGAATGTTGGTGCAGGGTCAAAGGGCTGAATGGCCTACTCCTGCACCTATTTCCGATGTTTCTATGTTACCTTTGCCCAGCCAATGGCTGGAGTCAACATTCATGGAAGATACAAAGCTTGGTTGCTGATGTATCCAGTCACACTGAGCACAATGAGAATAACTAATGTGAAATATACCAAACCATATAGATATTTGAAGAATGGTTATGAGCTACCAGAAATGATTCTGGAACTCTAAGTAACAACTGTGCTATGAGCAGGTAGAGGAGAGAATGGTGAGTGAATACCCTTTAACAATGACACACATGCTTGAACACAGGTTTATCAATTTCGACTCAAGTCAGTGACAGTGCTTTGCCGTTAACTTAACATTGCCCACGTGACAGTGGGCACCATCTCAAAATGCACCAAGCTTCAAAATGTCAGAGCTTATCAAACTTATGGTATGAAGCATAATTAAGTTCATGCTCTTCCTGTATCTACATGCAAAAAGGACCTGCCATAACCATGACACAAAGTACTTTACAGCAAATTAAATATATTTGAAGTATATTATAATTATGGTATTTTTAATTTTGCTGTATTTTCGATTTTGAACTGAAATGGATAAAGGACTGTTTTAAAACCAAGGATTGCTATACTTTTTAAAAGCAAGTTACTGAAAATCATTATAAGTGGTGTTTACACTGCTGTTCTGTTCAAGCAATGGGAGGGGTTAGTTCAAACTTGATTTAAAACAAACTGGACCTCTGGAATGGGAGATTATGTATCTCTTTGCAGTAGAAATGTATGAGCCAGTTACTTGGTGCCTTCTGCCAAGGAGTGACAAGGTAAGAGAGATTGACAAACAGCAAATCTTGACAAACAAAAATATCATCTCAGCAAACTTCAGTCCTGATGAAGGGTCCTGCCTAAACATAGACTCTCCTGCTCTCCTGATGCTGTCTAACCTACTATGCTTTTTTCAGCTCCACATTTTATCATCTCATCAACAGGGGCCATTAAATTGCCTTACCAATTTTTTTTCCACCTGTAACATTATTTTGTGTCTGTTGATGTCCATCCATCTGTCCATGTTGGGGAAGTTTTCTAAGGGATTTAGAGCTTTAACTAGTTGAATTATATATCAACAGTTCATTATTGTTTACCTGTAGCTATAGTCTATTTATTTGTAATAGGTTGTAGCTCTTAAGCACAGAAACCTGGTCCACCTTTTCTGTTTGCCTGAGTCTAACGTCCAGGTAAATTGGGGAACTTCTGCAAGGTTTAAATTTTGTGATGATGCCTGGATTAGTGGGGCTGGGTTTCTAGTGCACAATCCCAGTGAGGCATAACAATAAATTAAATATATGTAAAGTAGGAACACAACAGCCTGTTTCAGCACAAAAATGTCTCTGAGAAAACAAGTACTTTAGTGCAGATGGTTGAACTATAAAGGTTGGCCAGGACATAAGCTGTCAGGTTGATATGAGGAACCTTTATGCTCACATTAATGTATGATACCCTCCTTTTAAGGGAACCAAATAACAGTTGAAAACTGTCCAACTGATGCCTCCTTTTCACAAGGGAAATGATGAACTCATTGCTTCTTGCAAATATAGTATTTGACATATGCTTGATGCATGTGTGAAATGCAGGCTGCTTGAAGTGACGAATATTGCCTAGGGTGGTTTGGAAGGATCTGTTGGTTTAAATACTTCATGCTGTGGTAACTTCACTTGCACAGAGACAGTCATCTCTAATCTAGATGTTGGCTGCAGGTCATTCTGCAGCAAATGGTACAACTCTATGGTAGCCTGCCTTGTGAAATGGAGACAGCAGAGACACAGCTGCTGTGACTTGTGCGGAGCAACGTTCAAATGTAATTCCCAGGGAAATAACATTTGAAGTCAAATTGCATCAGCTCCAGATACTGGCCTTGCACTTAGTATATATAATAAATATTAAGCTTCTCTTACTTTATAGCAGACAGTTGCCTTCAAAAGGAAAAACCAACATTAAATGGCAAAGCATGATGTAACAACATCCACTAACTCAATCTGAACAAGGCACTGTTAAAAATGTGCAACATATCACTAAAGTGTAGAGCAGTTTAGCAGTGTTCAACACACCACTATAGTGTAATGTGGTACATCCATATCTAGCAACTTTCAATGGAGATATGTGGCACTGAACTTTATGGTTTCTTTGGCTGTGTCAATTTTATTGAGTTTCATAGAGGGTTCTCTCTGTGAGCCCTAGAGGATTTTCTCACCATAGTTTATCATCGCGCCTTGTGAACTACCTAATATGATCATCTCATCCACTGCTAGCACCATGCTCCCACTCACCGTACACCCAGAACATCTCACCACTGTCAGGATATCCCTCAACGAATCGTATCACAGGCTCAGCACCACCTTTAAAAGGCCGCTGCGCACCCAAACAAGCACCACCAGCCTGGAGCTGCCCTGTACACTTTCCTGACATTTGGCCCAGATATGGCAGATAAGGGAAATTTAGCAGACAGATCTGTAGGCAGAGACCTGGAGGTGCTACTGAATTATTATAATGCAAAGGCAGAATCTCTTTTCCCCTCAGAACTAATAATGGAGGCCACAACACTAGACCTGGTCAGTCTGGTCTGAGGTTACCACCCAGGTCAGTTCAGAGGAAGGCCCAGAAATGTAAGGTCAATGACTTTCTCCACTCTGCCACTATAAATGTTACTAACTTTGCTACTGTATCTACCTGCCACGAAGGTTCATGCTCTACACTCTCAGTATTACCTGAAATATCTTCCTTCACTCCCTGTTCCACACTTCAACACATGGCATCACTAACCCTGTGTGCCCTTGCGCTGCTACTCACTTGCTCGGGACACCACCCCAAGTTGTGCCAACAGTAACAGCTGAGCCAACCATTTCCATCTCCATAAATATCTGCCTCTCAACCATTCCAGGAGAAAAGCAGCATACAATAAAGCCAAGAACGTCAAAATGGGTGCAGTGCTACTTTTGAGGATGTAATTCTGAAGATTGACAAGGGAGATCCAGTGGATGTAGTATACCTGGACTTTCAGAAAGCCTTTGATAAAATCCCACATAGGAGGTTAGTGAGCAAAATTAGGGCACATGGTATTAGGGGCAAAATACTGACATGGATTGAAAATTGGTTGGCTGACAGGAAACAAAGAGTTCCCTTTCGGAATGGCAGGCAGTGACCAGTGGTGTGCTGGAGGGATCAGTGCTGGGACCGCAGCTTTTTAACAATGTACATTAATGATATAGATCAAGGTATTAAAAGTAATATTAGCAAATTTGCTGATGACACAAAGCGGGGTGGCAGGGTGAAATGTGAGGAGGATGTTAGCAGAATTCAGGGTGACCTGGACAGGCTAGATGAGTGGACGGATGCATGGCAGATGCAGTTTAATGTGGATAAATGTGTGGTTATCCACTTTGGTGGCAAGAACAGGAAGGCAGATTACTACCTAAATGGAGTCAAGTTAGGTAAAGGGGCAGTACAACGAGATCTCGGTGTTCTTGTACTTCAGTCAATGAAAGCAAGCATGCAGATATAGCAGGCAGTGAAGAAAGCTAATAGCATGCTGGCCTTCATAACAAGAGGAATTGAGTATAGAAGCAAAGAGGTCCTTCTGCAGCTGTACAGGGCCCTGGTGAGACCTGGAGTATTGTGCGCAGTTTTGGTCTCCAAATTTGAGGAAAGACATTCTAGCTATTGAGGGAGTGCAGCGTAAGTTCACGAGGTCAATTCCCGGAATGCGGGATTACCTTACGCTGAAAGATTGGAGCGACTGGGCTTGTATACGCTTGAGTTTAGAAGGCTGAGAGGGGATCTGATTGAGATGTATATGATTATTAAAGGATTGGACACTCTGGAGGCAGGAAGTATGTTTCCGCTGATGGGTAAGTCCCGAACCAGAGGACACAGTTTAAAAATCAGGGGTAGGCCACTTAGAACAGAGCTGAAGAGAAACTTCTTCACCCAGAGAGTGGTGGGTGTATGGAATGCTCTGCCCCAGAAGGCTGTGGAGGCCAAGACTCTGGATACTTTCAAGAAAGAGTTGAATAGAGCTCTTAAGGATAATGGAATCAAGGGATATGGGGATAAGGCAGGAATAGGATACTGATTGAGGATGATCAGCCATGATCATAATGAAAGGTGGTACTGGCTCAAAGGGCAGAACAGCCTACTCCTGCACCAATTGTCTATTTTCCATTGTCTATTGACATTCAGAAACTTCGCCTCTTCTTGAGTGGGTGAATGGGTGTGGGGGGCATCCTGGCTGTGACTGCCTGGAGCAACTGACTGACCGTACCTAAGTCCCTGGAACGGTATCAGAGTTATTGACTTATTGTGTCTGGAACTTTTGATTGAAGGCTATCTTCCTTAATTTGACTCAGAATGGCTGACAACTTCCTATATTTGAATTGAATTAGCTTTTTGTCACATGCATTCAATTTAGTACAGTGAAAAGTTTACAGTCATCACATGACAGCACCATATTAGGTTCTTGAGCACTACCGTCAGCCTAATTGAGCGCAAGATGCAAACAGGAAAGGCAAGAAAAGGATGCCGTGAGCATCCAGGTTGGCAGAAAGTGAGTGACCACTAAGAGTGTAAAAAACCATTCTGGAAATGCAGGCTGGTCTAATTCATGAGCTCAGTGAATGTCCCCAACTGTGAAGTAGCCTTACTGCAGGATTTAAAATGATATTTGTTGTTACATACCAAGGTGCAATATTGAAGTTTATTCTAAGTTGATCAGAGATGTACCATGAGATGTGCCATTTAAAGCTGGTACTTGTCAGATGTCAATATCTCCTCTGCCACTTCCGCCACCTCCAAATGGACCCAACCACCAAAGATATATTCCCCTCCCCCCCATCAGCATTCTGGAGAGACCATTCCCTCCGCAACTCGCTCACCAGGTCCACACTCCCCACCAGCCCACACCCTACTCCTGGCACCGTTCCCTGCTACCGCAGCAAGTGCAAAGCCTGCACCCACACCACTCCCCTCACCTCTGTCCAAGGCCCCAAGGGATCCTTCTACATCTGTCAGAAATTTACCTGTACCTCTACCAATGTCATGTACTGCATCTGTTGTACCCGGTGTAGTCTCTTCTACATCGGGGAGACAGGACGCCTTCTTGCGATCTTTTCAAAGAAAATCTTTTGGACACCCACACCCATCAACCCCATCAACTCATGGTTGAACATTTCAACTCCTTCTCCCACTCCGTCAAGGACATGCACGTCCAGGGTCTCCTCCACCGCCAAACCGTTACCACCATAAGCCTGGAGGAAGAATGCCTCATATTCCGCATTGAGACCCTGCAACCACACAGGACAAATGTGGATTTCAACAGCTTCCTTACTCCCCCCCAAATTATCCCAGTTCCAAGCCTCCAACTCGGCACCGCCCTCTACACCTGTCCATCACTGCCCCCTCTGACCTATCATCTTCTCCCTCACTTTCATCCATCTATCACATTCTCAGCTATCCACCCCACCACTCTCTCATTTATCTCTCAGCCCAGGCCCAAAAGCCTTTTTCCTGATGAAGGGCTTCTGCCCGAAGTGTCGATTCTCCTGCTCCTCGGATGCTGCCTGACCTGCTGTGCTTTCCGAGCAACACACTCTCGACTCTGATCTCCAGCATCTGCAGTCCTCACTTTCTCCTCGATGCCAATATCTGTGGATGTGGAGTTTGCGCGCGCGCGTGTGTGGGGCCAGTGCCCAGGGAACATGTCCTGAGATGTTCGTGCCTGCTGTCCAGTGTGGAGGTGATTTGGATCAAGCAGTGAACTGAAGTTGCCAGGTACCCTCTGACTTTCATACGAAAAACTCTAGACATTGGTTTTCTTGCAGCTGGTGGTCCAAGAGAAACATGCATATTAATGAGGTGAGATCTACAGTTAATATAAATATTAACAGGCTATATTCCCCATCAATAGGCATCTTATCATTGCACCTTGAAACCTGGATCTTAGTTAAAAAGTGCAGCATATTGATCCCAACATTGAGATAGGCCTTGCTGGATTCTCCATTCTGCTTTGGACCCTATAAGATTCTGCACATAGTGTAATAATATCCACTAGCCTATATTAGTGTGGTATAGTGTAACAACTTCCACTAACTCCATCTCTTTCATATCTACTTAGGTCTTCTGCAAGGCTTCACTTGGAGGTCGCCACTAATGATGTTACCTAGCCAGGTAATGCAAAGTCTGGATATCAAACCTACAGCTCAGCGAGCAAAGCTACACCCTAAACTTAGGTCTTCTTTCAGAGTAAGAAATTCTCCATGCTTCTAGGAGACTGTGGCTACTTCTATATTCTAATGCTGATAGGAAAAACGGTATATGATTATGGATTAATCACTGACCATTCCAAATTGGTATCAGCATCAAACTACTATTTGGAAAGAATCATATAATACTTGTGGCAGCTGCAAGAATGCTACTCATTGATAAATCTCGCTTTCACAGGCAATTATCAAGCAGAAAGACTTGTACCAGAAGGAAAGTTATTTGAGAGGAATCAATACAAGTCTGAGGTACAAACAAAATTCATTTAGAATTTAGAATTCTTTAGAAGATTTCAGAAATAAAGCAGTTATTTCATTTTATTCTTAGATTACCTTTAAGAGCAATTTCTGCACCATAATTTGCAAAGAACATTTGGGTAAGGATTAAAAGTGTGTGGAGCTTCAATCCTTTAGACAACTACATGTGGAGGATAGCAAGCTTGAATCATGGATGACTTGATTTTGCAACAACGACCAACTTCCAGAACCAAAGCTATAATTGCTGTCATGAAAAACTTAATCAACCTTGTTAGGGGCCTGGACTTTCTGATGGACAGATTGTTGTTGCCATGTTGCAAATGGAAATTACAAGTCGAGATCCTGAGGAATCCCCAACGTAACAGACTCAGAGAAATGCCCAGTCAGTTGAAGATTCCAATGCTCATTTCCCCTGGAAATCTTTGAAAGTATCCATTTAAATCAGAGGCTGCTGTTGCAACAAAGAAAATAGTTACCCAGGAAACATTTGACAATGAAAAACATAGTCTAATATCCAAGTAGCTCTTAAACTGACCCCATAACTTGTCACTCACACCCCCAAATACACTTCCCCAATTCATCACACCCCAATTTTGGCATAACAATTCAACTCCCCCAATATTCCCCCTCACCCTTAATACCTGACACTACCCCCTCCCTCCAGACCAAGCAATCACCTCCACCCTCACACCTCTTGGAACTCACTCCATTCTCCACCCTACACCCAATAAATCCTCTGTCCCACTGAGACCTAAGATCCTTTCCCCATCAAACTTGACAGCCCCCTTTTTCTCCAGGAACCCAATGTCAGTTCACTCTTGCCATCATATTCAATAGCATGGTCCTCACACCTTGCATTCAGGACCAAACATTCCCGTGTCTCCTGACACAACACCTGCAGTCCTGCTGCCTAACCCAGTGCTCACTATCTCCCTCCTCAAAGTACTGGGCCCAGGACAGACCTCCCAAACACCAGACACAAACCCCCTCTCCCTGAGTCTTAACAACTCCTAACTCCCTGCAGGACTCAATATTCCCATCTATCCTGACAGTCCATCACTCATCCTATGCACTGGCACCCGACTGACCTGGCTCCCTGGCATCATATTCACCTGGAATCCTACTTACCTGGCACAATGCCCCAAGTTGCATGGCTCTCTATCCATTTGGTACCCTACCCATCTGGCAAGTTACTGGCATTCTGCCACTTCATTCCTTATCTACTTAGCACACAACTCACATGACACTCTACTTACCTGGCACACTAACCTGGCATTGTACTTAATGCTCTTTGACATCCTACCCACCTGGCACTATGCTTACATGGCTTCTTGGCACCCTAACCTCACACTTATCTTATGGCCTTATCCTTTCACAGGAGTTGTCAAATAGCTTAATCTGCTGTTGGACATTTAAATTTCAGTATAGGATAACTTCTGCTTTGAAAAAGCAGGCACGGTTTGACTTTCCAAACTACCCTGTACTACACGTTACCTATCAGATGTAAAGTACACTCTGCACTTCTGATGGAACCTTGCTCAAAATCTTCAGTCAGGAAAGTGTAGGTGGCAGCAATGGCTGACATCTATAAGATACACTGCAGCAACTTATCAAAGCTCCTTAGACAGCACCTTCCAACCTCATGGCCTCTAAGCTTGGAGGGACAAGGACAGCAGAAGCATGGGAACATCATAGCTTGGAGAAGCAACAAGTGTGTCCAAGATGGAAAAGTAGTTGGTAGGTAATTAACAGACTGTGAGGATGCATGCAAGTAGAATTTGGAGTAGTGTAATGTTCTATTGTGATTTGGAGAAAGTAAAAGATAGATTGATTCATGCTGGGATTGAGGTAACATTAGCTGGTTTATGATTTTGTTATATTCACATTCATGGGATAGGGGCATCACTGGCTAAGCCAGCATTTATCGCCCATCCCTAATTGCCCAGAGGGTAGTTAAAAATCAACCATATTGATGCGGGTCTGGAGTCATAATGTAGGCCAGACCAAGTAAGAATTGCAGTTTCCTTTCCTAACGGGCATTCATAGATTCATTAGCCTCTTAATTCCATATTTTTATTGAATTCAAATTCCACCACCTGTCATAGGGGATTCAAACACAGGTCTCTAGAACATTAACAGGTATTTACAGTCCAGTGATAATAATATCTCCATCGCACTTGACATGAAGAAAATCTTACCTTGACATTCTAGTGAAATCATTAAATCATTTCCTAAACTTTAGCCTGGTGCTCTGAACAACAGCTAAGGCATTTGTATTTTCTATCAACTATCTCCATGTTTACTAAGTGTGACAGTACCACACCCAATGTCTAGACCAATCTACTGGCTCTGGGAAAGCCTTCAAGAATCTTTGCATTTGCACCACTTTATAGTGCAGTACAGTGGCTCAGAGGTTAGCAGTGCTGCCTAACGGTGCCAGGGACCTGGGTTCAATTCCAGCCTTGGGCAATTCTCTGTGTGGAGTTTGTACATTCTCCCCATGTTTGCGTGGATTTCCTCCAGATGCTCTGGTTTCCTCCCACAATCCACAAATGTGCAGGTTAGTTGAGTTGGCCATCCTAAATTGCCCACAGTGTCCAGGGACATGTAGGTTAGGTGCATTAGTCAGGGGTAAATGGGTTACTCTTCAGAGGTTGGTGTGGACTTGTTGGGCCAAAGGGCCTGTTTCCACATTGTAGGGATCCTATGATGATTTTCTAACTTAAGCTTTGTTGAAAATAGGGATCCTTTTGGGGGATGAAGGTAAGATAATTGTCACATGCTAGCCTCTGCCATGATCTTGTAGCCTGTGTGTTAACTTGGCTAGTTCAGTTTCAGGTATTGCCTTTTTTCTTTGGACACCCATAATATTCTCTATTTTTGGACTCTAATTTGGAAAAACAATTTACTTCCATTTACTGTCATATATAATTCACCTAGAAAGCATTGAGTATTGGCAACTTCCAGCCATGATTTCTCTATATTAGTTGCCTTTGGAAAAAGAATTGCCTGCTCCAAATATTGTTGCATCTCAGAGCCACCTCCTGCCAGCGTCTTTGCAGAAATGAACAGTTCTGGAAGCTCTTCCAGACACGCCAGATCATGAACTCAGTCTGTAAAATAGAGATGTCGCTTCCTCTAATAATTGCTCTATTCCTTCCTATCTGAATCCTTTGGTGCACAGATATAATGACACCCCCTTCTCACAGAAAACAGTGCGGCAATTCTGAAAATGATGTGACCCTGTCAAATCCAATCAGGTCAGGTTGTCAGTAATTAGTGTAGGTGTACATTTGTGTGCTCGAAGCACAGTCACCAAATCAGCCTTTATATCATCTGAATATCTAGCTGAATTACTTCCTTGCAAATCACTCCCACACATCTGATAATCTCCAGATAAATGGTAAATCCTTCATTCTAAGTTATCGTTCAAAGAGTGCAACGTTTTAAGTAAAACACATTATACAATTCAAACATAATGGCCCTTTTAATATGAGTGTGCCCTAGTAAAGTCTTCAAAGGGTTGTTAGCTAAAGTAACATAGCTGAGTTCAAGTACAAAAATCAAAGGCAGAACCAGTTCAAAGCAAAACAGTGCTATAACACTGTTTTTGATAGATAATTCATCTTTCAGAAATTTAGGCTGGTCCATGGCATAGTGGAATGTCAGAATAGAGACAAAGGTATTTTGGAGGAATGATGCAATTAAACAAAATAGCGTATAAATCTTTCAGGATCTATCAATGAAAATTATTAACTTTTCTGCAGGTTAACTGTCCAACTATTTTACTTTTTATGGCCAAAGGAAGTTAGTTTAAGAAAATAGGCTTCCAGCTGTATAAAAAATTACTCACAGACTATTTTTGCAATCCAAATAAACTGGGTTTTATGTGTCACCAGCTGCCAATCATTTTCTTCTGGACTATTCAGCCAGTCGCAGTGACTCATGAGAGACACAGTCTGGAAATTTTCAACCAATTTGAAAGTACATTTCTTATATAATAGTATATTAGCCTCAACTTCTCCAATCTATCCTTGTAGCTGAAACTCCTCTCCCTAGAACCAATCTTGTAAAGTTTCTCCACACTGTCTCAAGGATCTTTCTTCTTTGAATGTAATATCCTCGTTGTTTTCAGTCCCCAGAACTGAGGAGATTCTAAATCTCCTGTTTATATTTTTTTAAGCACAATCCAACACGTACCTGTTTTAAGCACAATCCAACAGTACACTAGCAATAGCCAGCTCAGAGTCAGTCCCCTGAACAGAAGAGATTCTAAACCTCCTGTTTATTTTTTTTTAATTTAAAAATACATTTAGTTTATTAGTTCATTAGATAGACCACCATGAAGAATTTCAGTGAAACTTTCAAATAGACGCCACATTATGGTAATAGCACACGAAACATGTACCTATAATGCAAAAAATATCCAACATCTTGTGAAAAATTATTTTGGGACACTATTAGAAAATTATAAAAGCAAATATTTTCAGTTAACCTTCTGTTTATTTTGGTCAGCCAGGGCTTTCCTGATTAATCCAGGTTAACAACCCCAATCAAGGATCTTGTAGTCAACAAGATCCAGTTGGTTCCCATCTCTAGATTACCTATACACAGAAGTTTGTCAAGGATCACTATAGCTTTCCTGCTTTTTTATGCAATGCCTTTATTTATGAAACCCATTCACCTATAGTCTTTGCTAACTATACCTTTCAAGACACCCTGTTATTTTCTATGTACTTAAACTTCCATAGTCTCCTGCCCCTGCAATTTCTTTCGGACTATGTTATTAAACCTACATTGACTCTTATTCAACTATCAAGATGTACCAACTTCACACTTATCGATATTACATTCCATTGTCACTTGTCTACTTATTCAGCTAGCCAATGTCCTGTTATTTTTGTTTTATATCATAACATAAAACCATAACATCATCTTCACTGTTTGCCACTCATCCAAAATTGGTTACATGACAACTTTTGAAATTTCTTTGGATATTTCAATATGCAAGTTATTTATATGTGCATCAAAAAAACAGAGGTCTTAATTCCCCCCATTGGGAGCATGGCTGTCTCATGCTCCCTTTCAAAAGTTAACCTTCTGTTTTCTGTTCTTAGACCTATTTTTACCCAAGTCAACAATGATCTCTCTGTTCCATGTGTCAGACTTCTATTAACAAATGTTTTGTGGTATTTTATCAAACACTTCCTTAAAAAAAATCAATAAAGACAACATCTACTGCATTTCTTAATCAATTTATTCTGTTTCTTTATCAACAATATTACATGGATTGTTCAAACACAATCTGTCTTTAATAAATTCATGTTGGCTCTCCTTAATAAACTTAAATCTTTTCAGTTGATTTTTCTTCCAAAACCTTGCCACGCCACCCATCTGATCTAAAGGGGCAGGAGTGCCCTTTCCCTTACCTGAACCAAGGCTATCACATTTGCCAATTTCTAATCCCTAACCAGGAAAGACTAGAAAATTATGATAATCCCTTCTCCTATCTCCAATTCCACTTCCCTGACCAACCAGGGGTATATGCTCCAGAAGAGACAAGTTACACATTAGTCACTGTTTTGCCAGAACACCTTGATTATCAATTGTCTCCTCATCAGTTACCTCTATCAAATCTGCATCTACTCATAATTTGTCAACATCCTCTTTCATGGGAAACACCCAGACATTTTCTAAAATTAGTTTCTCAGGATCAGAATGGTAGTTCACCTGTAATAAGAATTAAGATTTTTTAAAAATCTTTATAAGAATGAAAGTACAAGGAACAGGAGTAGGAAATTCAGCTCCTCCATTCAATATGAACATGGTTAAAAATCACACAACACCAGGATATGGTCCAACAGGTTTAAGTGGAAGCATTAGCTTTTGGAGCACCCCTCCTTCATCAGGTGAAGGAGCAGCACTCCGAAAGCTAGTGCTTCCAATTAAACCTGTTGGACTATAACCTGGTGTGTGATTTTTAACTTTGTCCACCGGCATTTCCAAATCAATATGACCATGACTGATTTCATCTCATCATAACTTCACTTTCCTGTCCACCTGCCATAACCTTTCAACCCATTCGAGATTTTAGAAGAATGAAAGGAGATTATATATATATATATATATATATCAGATGATAAAGCCGATTGAGAAATTTGTCTATTTTCTCCTCAAATTTACTCAATGTCCGGTATCCACCACACTCTGGGGTGGTGGATTCCACAGATTCACAATGTCTTGAGAAGAATTTCCCATCATCTCAGTTTTAACATGAGGATAGCAGATTTAAAACAATAATCTTTCATTCTATACTGCCCAGAAAAGGAAACATCCTTTTGTACCTACTTTGTCAATCCACTTTAGTATCGGATATATATCAATTAGATCTCCTCTCATTCTTCTAAACTCTACAGACCATAGGCTAAACAACTCAATCTCTCTTCATCAGATAAAATGCTTACTTCTGGAATCAATCCATGAAATTTTCTCTGAAGTTTTTCCAATGTATCCCCCCTTAAAATGGGATCAAAACTCAATACAATATTCCAGATGCAATCTCACTAGTGTCTTGCACACTCTCATCAATACTTCCCTATGTTTATATTCTATTCTTTCATCAATATTAGCCAAAATTCTATTGAGCTCTGTACCTACATACTAATTTTCTATGACTCATGCACAAGGACACCCAAATCCATCCATACCAAATTAATCTGAAGTTTATCTCCATTTGGATAATAGGTTGTCTGTCCATTTTTCTGACCAAAATGAGAAATGTCACACTTATCCATGTTAAACTCCATCTGCCAAACTTTGGCCCATTCACCTAAACAATCCATATCTACTGGTAAATGTTTATTTCTTTACTGAAACTTGCTGCCCCATCAAATTTAGGGGCAAGAAGTGTGGTGCTGGAAAAGCTCAGCAGGTCAGGCAGCACCCGAGGAGCAGAAGAGCTGACGTTTCATGCATAAGCCCGCCATCAGGAATGTGGGCAGGCTCAAGAGGACTGAGAGATAAACAGGAGGGGGGGGGGGGTGGTGGTGCAGTTGAGGCTGGTGGGTAAGTAGCTAGTAAGACAATGGGTAGATGAAGGTGAGGGTGAGGGTGATAGGTCAGAGCAAAGGGTGCAGCGGATAGTTGGGAAGGAAGATGGACATGTAGGAGAGTTCAAGAGGGTGGTACCAGGTTGGAGGTTTGGATCAGGGATAAAGGGGGGGGGAGGGGAGTTCAGGAAACTGGTGAAATTGACAATGATTCCATGTGTTTCGAGGGTCCCGAGGCAGAAGATGAAGCATTCTTTCTCTAGGCGTCTAGTGGCTAGAATTTGGCGGTGTAGGAGGCCCAGGACTTGAATGTCCTTGGCGGAATGGGAGGGGGAGTTGAAGTGGTCGGCCACAGGGCAGTGGATTGTTTGGTGCGTGTGTCCTGGAGATGTTCTCTGAAATATTCCGTAAATTGGCATCCTGTCTTCCCAATGTGGAGGAGACCACACTGAGAGCAATGGACACAATAGATGAGGTGTTCCGATGTGCAGGAAAGTCTCTGACAGATGTGGAAGGATCCTTTGGGGCCTTGGATGGAGGTGAGGGGGGATATGGGGGCAGGTTTTATACACCTTGCGGCAGCAAGAGAAGGTGCCGGCAGTGGTGGGTGGTTTGGTCGAGGATGTGAATTTAACGAGGGAGTCATGGAGGGAATGGTCTTTGCAGACTGCTGATAGGGTGGGGAGGGAAATATATCTCTGGTGGTGGGGTATAATTATAAGTGGGGAAAATGGTGGAAAATGATGCGTTGTATCTGGACCTCATCTTTCGCCATGGGACTCTCCAACCGCATGGAATCAATGTCGATTTCACCAATTTCTTGATCTTCCCTCCCCCCACCTTATCCCAGATTCAACCCTCCGACTCAGCACCGCCATCTTGAACTGCTCTACCTGTCCATTTTCCTTCCTACCTATCCGCTCCACCCTCTACTCCGACCTATCATTATCACCCCCACCTTCATCTACCTATCGCCTTCTGAGCTACCTTCCCCCTAGCCCCACTCCCCTCCCATTTATTTCTCAGTCCCCTTGGCCCACACCCTACACATTCCTGATGAAGGGCTTATGCCTGACCTGCTGTGCTTTTCCAGCACCACACTTTTTGACTCTAATCTCTAGCATCTGCAGTCCTCATTTTCCGAGCTTGGTCAGAATGTTTTCCCTACTGATGATGATTGTTCTAAGTTCCATCCTTTCAATACCTTTTTCAATATCTATTACAATTGGGATGGTATTAGCATAGTTCACGATGAAAACTGAGGTAAAATATTGATTTAGTGACCGCAATTTCTGTGATTTCCAGAATTAACTCCCCAGTCTCATTCTATAATAGATCAACATTAACTTTAGCTACTCTTTTCCTTTTGACACAATTACTGAAATTTTTGTTTTCCATCAATGCTTATCTTTTCTCAACAATCCTTACAGCAAGAATATTATATATAAATTTAAGATCACACCTCTGATTTGATCAAAGTCATTGAAAGGGTGGAACTTATAACAATCGTCAACACTAGGGAAAACGTTCTGACTAAGTTACTGGGATTGAAAGCAGACAGGTTCCCAGGGCCTGATGGCCTACTCCCTAATGTCTTAAAGGAAATGGCAGCAGAGGTAGTGGATAGTTACAATATTGAAAAATTCCCTGGATGCCGAAAGGTTCCAGTGAATTAGAAAAATGCGAATATAATATCGTCATTCAAAAAGGGAGAGAGGCCAAAATTAAGAAAGGAAAGACCAGTTAATGTAACATGTCAATGAGAAATTATTAGAATCCATTATTAAGGAATTAATAACAGGAGATTTTGAAGTCAAAACACAATCTATCAGAGTCAGCATGGTTTTATGAACGATAAATCATTTTACCTAATTTGCTAGAGTTCCTTGAAGATGTAATGAGCAAAGTGGATAGTGGGCATCCTATAGATGGAATATAACTGGACATCTGAAGACATTTGATAAAATGCTGTCCAAAGATTAATGCACTAGCTAAAATCATATGGTGTTGGGAATAATTTATTAACTTGGAAAGAGGATTGGCTAACCAGCAGAGAGTCAGGATAAGTGAATCTTCTTGTGACTGGCAAAATGTAACTAGTAGGATGCCACAGGTCTTAGTTCTTGAGGCCCCAACTGTTTACAGTCTATATCAATGAATTGGATGCAAGAATCCAAGGTGGCAGGGGAATAGGACTCCTCAGCTGGAGCTCATCTGCTCCATAAATTTCTTTACTTTTTTCTCTCTCTTTTGTTTCCTCTTTTGTGTTTTTTTTCCTTCTTTCTTCTTGGTGATGTCCTGAACTCCCTGCTTCAGCACAGTCTCGGACTATCAGCCTCAGCGTGGACCGGATGCGGTGGTCTCTGGGCATCTCAGTTTCACAGTCTCTCATTCTGGCATGGCCTCAGCGTGTACTTCTGGCCACGAGATGGTTCCAGAGCAGACCCCTGGCCTTGAGGTCAAGTCTAGCATGGTCTGGAATTAAGGCCCAGTGCGGACTAGAGGCTAGGTGCCAGCATGGACTGGGTTGAAAGGATTCTTATTCTGAACTTTTTACTTGTTTATCAGAAATGAGACAACGAGACTCCAGAGAAAGTATCTTCCTGTTAGGGTGAAAGGAAAGGCTGGTGAGTATAGGGGATGCTGGATGACTAAAGAAATTGAGGTAAAAACAGGGACAGTATGCCCCTGGTGCTCACCTTCCACCTTACTAACCTTTGCATAAACCAAATCATCTGCTGACATTTCTGCCATCTCCAAACGGACCCACCACCAGGGATATATTTCCCTCCCCACCCCTTTCCACCTTCCGCAAAGACCGTTTCCTCCGTGACTACCTGGTCAGGTCCACGCCCCCCTACAACCCACCCTCCCATCCTGGCACCTTCCCCTGCCACCGCAGGAATTGCAAAACCTACGCCCACACCTCCTCCTTCACCTCCATCCAAGGCCCTAAAGGAGCCTTCTACATCCATCAAAGTTTTACCTGCATATCCACCAATATCATTTATTGTATCTGTTGCTCCCGATGCGGTCTCCTCTACATTGGGGAGACTGGACGCCTCCTAGCAGAGTGCTTTAGGGAACATCTCTGGAACACCCGCACCAATCAACCACACCGCCCCGTGGCCCAACATTTCAACTACCCCTCCCACTCTGCCAAGGACATGGAGGTCCTGGGCCTCCTTCACTGCCGCTCCCTCACCACCAGACGCCTGGAGGAAGAATGCCTCATCTTCCGCCTCGGAACACTTCAACCCCAGGGCATCAATGTGGACTTCAACAGTTTCCTCATTTCCCCTTCCCCCACCTCACCCCAGCTCCAAACTTCCAGCTCAGCACTGTCCCCATGACTTGTCCTTTCTGCCTATCTTCTTTTCCACCTATCCACTCCATCCTCCCCCCCGACCTATCACCTTCATCCCGTCCCCCACTCACCTATTGTACTCTATGCTACTTTCTCCCCACCCCCACCCTCCTCTAGCTTATCTCTCCACCCTTCAGGCTCTCTGCCTGTATTCCTGATGAAGGGTTTTTGCCCGAAACGTCGATTTTATTGCTCTTCGGATGCTGCCTGAACTGCTGTGCTTTTCCAGCACCATTCTAATCTAGACTAAAGAAATTGAGGGTTTGATTAAGAAAAAGAAGGAAGCATATGTTAGGAATAGACAGGATAGATCAAGTGAATCCTTAGAAGAGTATAAAGGCAGTAGAAGTATATTTAAGGGGGAAATCAGGAGGGCAGAAAAGGGACATGAGATAGCTTTGGCAAATAGAATTAAGGAGAAACCAAAGGATTTTTACAAATACATTAAGGGCTAAAGGAAATCAGACATAGTGTGTACAGTGGATCATATGATTATAGCCAATCAATGGCTAACTCAATAAATATAGCTGAGGAAGCCTAGAATCTGGTTCCCCATCCACCACCTAGCAAAACATTTACAGTGGATGCTATTAATGTCTGGAGCCCATCTGTGCACTTTAGATAGAAGCAAAGTTATTCGGAAAGAGACTACAGCTTAAAATGGGAAGAAAATAGAATACTGGTAGAAAATGTACTGAAACTATTACAAAAGTGTTCTGTGGTAGCAAGTAACATGAATCACGTTTTAGAGATTATTTAAACGTTAATGAGAAGTAAGAATACTAGGGTAATTCAGCCGATTTGTAAATCATTGATGTAACAGCATTTGGCAAACTGGGTGCAAATGTTTTGATAGAATGAATATTATTGCTATTCTCAGAACATGGAAGTGGGCCAACAAAATCTATTTGGAGCTATTGTATTGTTAAGAATGATTGAATACATTATACATTCTACCATTGAAAAATAGAAGGTTGAGAAGTGATGCGACTACTGTCTTTAATACCCTAAGCTGACTAGATAGCTCGTTGTGGTTGACACCATCATTAACAGGGATCAATCAACCTCCTTGCTTGGTTTCTTATTGTGTGCTTTTATCCAGCCAATCTCTAACCAGTTTCTCCCTTCACTTCAAAAAGGATGAGAAATAGAAATTTGGCATTATGGCAAATGCATAATTCTGGGGATCATATGCAGAGAGATTGGAACACATAATAAAAAATTGCACAGAACAGACAGCGCAATGAGAAAGGCATTAAAGGGAGAAAGATGAATCACAAAAACAGGGAATAACAAAAGTTGTGGGAAACCTTTATACAAGAAGCCCTTTTATATTTCTTTCCATAAGCACCACAAGTGAATAGCTTGCATTTGTGCTTGAAATAACAAGGCAATTATCTTACTGTGCCACAGAGAGCATGCTTTTTTCAATATTTGTTAAAGTGGTGAGTATTTACATTTCTAAAGGCAACTATAAATCACAAATATATCAAGTTGAACAAATATAAAGATAAACTCATCATATTAATGTTAAAGTTTATTCAACGACTAAAAACTCCTCAAAGCAGTTTCCCTCTACCTGTGAGCTGCAAAACATATGCATTGACATTCTGTATGGTTTGAGGAATTAGTACAAAGTTTGCAGTTGCATTTCATTTTTTTTCTGATTCCAGTGACTTGTTCCTGCACTAAAATGGCCCTAGACTATGTTCTATTCAATCTCTCTGCAATGACTTTCCATGCATATTTGTACATATTTCCTGTTGTACTTCCAAAATGACACAACATTGAATGCCTTCTTGTCACATATACATATACCACAGTCCACTGTGGTTTAATGACGTTCACTGGAAGAATACTAGAATCAGTTATGTAATTATTAATATTCATGTACAAACATTCCATTATATAACTGTCACACATGTAGGCATTTAACTGGAACTTCCAGAATTCAACCAGTTAGAAAGATTGCAGCACACCAACAGCTGTGGCATCATAATTGTATGTAAATTGCACAATTAAAAGTGCATGTGACTGAACTGTGGCAAAAACACTATAATTAACATTTCATACATATCAAATTAAAGCTCTGATCGCAGATCTGCTGAAAAACAGCTCCATCATACACTAAAGACATGTACTGCAAGTAAAATATAGTAAGGTTCAAAACAAAATGATTGTTTGCACGGTGAATCACCTTACATACTTTTCATGTTAGTCAGTATTATTAAACTTCATCTGGTTGGTTGAATAATGCATTCCTGTAAATGCATTAATGTAATGTGTATATCATATTATATAGTTTCCAAAAATGCCTATTTCAACATAACCATGAAAATACCAGAGCAATATTCTGTAGATTATGTTGTGCAATCCTTCTCGTAAGATGTGTTTATAATCACGTCTGATTATTGTCATTTTAAATTGTTACCTGTTTTGATTTGAATAGGTGACTACTGAATGTGATATATGCAGTGATAAAATGCAGTTACAGCTACTTACAAATAACTTGAATTTCTGCGTAAAACCAAGGTGCTGTGTCTCAAAATAACTATCATGCTGGTGATTTTGACTTTACTCACTTTAACAAAAAAGGTGTGAGCGGAAAGCAATGTATAGTTACCAGAAAGTTCTAAGAAATACAAACATATGAAAAAGGCCAGTTGGTTCACCACATCTGTTCCATTCAGCTGTGTCACAATGAAGCAACCTAACCTCCAATACCTAACCTAACTGAGCACAATTCAATCAAAAAAGTGAAAGATTTTATGATTTTTTAACTCTGACTCCTGGGGGCAAGAATAACAAATTTGAAGGGATAGTAACGACCATGACGCGTGTTGCTCAGTATGCCACTTACATTTTATGGGCAGTAGTCGCTTCTTTTTGGAAGTTACGCAGCTCCCTTTGGAATGTCGCAAGGACTCCTTAAGATGTAGTGGCTTTGTTGAAGTACATTTTATTTACAGCAGTGACTCAGGACTCTATGCCGTACAAATTATTCCCAGAGTCTCCCAGGTGAAACGTCAGTTGCTGCAGGACAACCATCAGTTGAGTGCAAGATACCCTTTAGTCTGCCCAGACTCCGGTCTTCCAATGTAAACCATTGTCCATGACAAGGTGTTGTGGTTTTCCAGGTCCAGGTGTACTCTCTGAGAGCTGTAATAAAGCTTGGGACATCTTCCACAGAGGCACAATAGAGAAAGGCTACAGTCTAAGGTTTTTCACATCAAAGGGCTGGAAACTGAGTAAACTCCTCCAATTGTGTTTGACTTGTATGGAATCTTGCATGTTAACTGTAATTGTAAATGTAGTAACTATCAGACAGTATTGGAAAAAAAGCAGATTTGGTTTTTGTTGTGATCACACATTTATCTATAATAAAGCAAGCATGTACCTTGATGAGAGTTCAATGATGTCAGTGTGACAACAAGCCATGTAATACTCTTACATAAAAGGTATCAGTTCCAGCTTGAATAGCTACTGTTGTATGTTTGTAATCGACCAAGAAATCCAGTTAGTCAGCCAGCTTGAAGCCAGACAATACCAATGTCTATGATAGAGTTACAAGATATTTAGTTGTCTCTGAATTAATCTTCACATAACCATTATTGCTATGAACCCAGTCTCAGTGTCAATGCTGCCAGAGTTCAAAGAATAACCACAGGTAACATGCAATGGCAGCGGTTGGTGACAGCCAATGTACAATGTTGGAAGAATATTTTAGTAGACTGCTCAGTGACTAGTGTTCGAAAAGAAAACTCTTTATTGAATTCCAAAAGGCCAAATCATCATGGCAGCTTCATTGCCGGGTCCAAGGTGGGTAGTCTACGAGTGAGCAACAATGAATTCAAAATGCTTGAACTCACCCTGCAGCACAGCAATTCCTTGAGAGAAGGAAGGTCTGTGAGTATATTCTATTCAATTGGAGTGAGACTGATTAACTTCCCAGTTAATCTGCTTTGGTGGAATAGACTCACTAATTTTAAAGGAAATATAACAAAGTACCAGAATAGATCCAGACCTAACAGCAGAAAGCTGTCTGCATTTTATAAACAGTGTAACCTCATTCCGCTGCAGTTACAGAGCCCAACCAAAGCATATGAAGTAATGTGAGGGTAGTTCTCAGTGCTTTTCAGGACTTTTCTCTGTTGAACCATTTTGCCATTTTGAATTGTAGGGTGAGGCACAAAGCACATGGTAGATGTGCGAGACTCCACATTGTTTATTTCTTTGGTGGGATCAGTGACCATGGTAAGTCCTACTGAGACTATAATCCACTGTTAGCAATAACCACTGATATGCTACACTGCACCCAGTTGCAACAGTTTCTTACTCAGCTCAGTGAGATAAGCAGTGAAGCAGTGGTCAAAGCTGTAAAGCAAAGCAGTATTATATATTTCAGCTGGTGAGAGTTCAGCAATGATTATGTATTAATTTCTGGAAATATGAGTATTTGTGCCTGTATCATACAAAATAGAGAACATAATTCTCATGTTGCATTGGCAAGATACTGAGCGGAGTTCCAATTATTCAAACAAAGGATGCCATTCCACTTCATTGACCGATAGCTAGCTGACCAAGAAAACAAAGCTGTCAAATTCCTCATTGTAATAGGAAATGAAACTTTGGGAAGAGCTACTCTCTCAAGTTTCTTTGACAATAACCAAAAAGACCACAAGAAGAAGATATTTAACCTCATAGAGGTTAGGCTCAAGGTTTAGCTAAACTTCAAAAATCACAGCCTCAAGCTTATATCCTACAAGCAGAAACCCAGTGGAATGATTGACTATTCTATTGATACATGTCAGCACAGAGTGTGACTTCAGTAAAGAAGAACTGGCTGAAAGACTAAGAATGGGTAGTAACCTCAATGCCAATCACACCATTCTAAAAAGCACTTTTCAGGTAACCTAAAGGACAACAAGCCCATCGCATTTGAAACCAAAATCCTCACAAAGGCCAGACAACTTATGACAACATCAAAAGGGAAAGTCTGGCATTGGTGTTTGGAATACAGCAATTTCACACATACCTCTTCAGCAAACACTTTGTTGTCTCTACTGATCATCAACTTTTGGAAATCATCTGCAGGAAGCTATATGTCTGCCACCACAGTAACAATGCTGTCTTGGCAAAATCTAAGGCTACAGTCGAGAAAGCCAATACAATCTGGGTTGCAGAATGAATGCCTAGGATGCACTGAGTTGGCAGCCAAATCTAGCCTGAATGAAGAAATACCATTAAATATACACAGTGATGCCATTGAATATAAAGCAGAGAATAACTTCCTATTGATTCAATCAGTTTTGTCATAACCAAGCAGAACTAATTCAACACGCTACATCTCATGACCAAACACAAGAGTTGAAATGCATCATCCTTAGCAGATAGTCTAAGCACATTACATAAGCGACTGAACAAATACTTTCTTTGTGACCATAAAGGAATGACTTAGTCTTATTGAGAAATGTTATCAAGGTAATCAAGTACTAATTCTCAAAACCTTCTGCTAAGACATTACAAAGTATATGCACATTGGTCAAATGATCCAAATGAAAACCGAAAGACTATCATTTTCCTGGCATCAATAAAGACAGATTAATTGATCACCCTTTGGATCATTTCAACTTCATCAATTCCAGTAGTGTAAACAACCACTTATGCCACAAAACATTTCCTCTAAATCATGGTCCAAGATTTATTTCAAGTTAACACTTGACAGTCAAGTCTATATATTGATAACAGATTACTTTACCACATTTCTTTTCATCAACAAAGGAAAGATCCTACCAGCTTCATCATTGGCACATTAACTGCTAAACATCAGCATGTTTGGTGTCCCACCGGTGATCATGTGAGTTAATGCTCCTCTGTGCTGTAGACATTTCAACATGTGTGCAGGAAATGAGGAGGCCAACATATCACCTTTTTGCATTATCCACAATCCAATGTTTTGGATGAGAAAACTGTATTTATTCTTAAAGCAATCATCACAATGTAAAGGAAACGTATTAAGTCGCTAAGATAGCTAAACTGAATTTACAATCCACACCTCATAGCAAAGACATATGCTCACCTGCAACTCCATTGTTCAGAAGTCAAGACCATACTGTCCTTCCATCTCACACTACCTATCCAACCAGATAAATATCTTGGAAAGAAGAGAGAGAGAATAGTGTTGTAATATGATCAAAGAGCATGTGGACAATTATCTGAGTTTTACGCAAGTCAAAACATAAGAGTATGAGACAAGAGTATGAGGCAGGTTTTGTGAAGGGTAGGTCATGCCTAACTAACCTTACTGAGTTCTTCACGAAAGCGACAAAACAGGTGGATGAAGGTAAATCGGTTCACATGATGTATGTAAGGTGTATGATAAGATTCCACATGGTAGGCTATTGCACAAAATATGCAGTTTCGGGATTGAAGGTGATTTCATGGTTTGGATCAGAAATTGGCTAGCTGAAAGAAGACAGAGCATGGTGGTTGATGAGAAATGTTCATCCTGGAGCTCCGTTACCAGTGGTGTGCCACAAGGATCTGTTTTTGGGCCACTGCTGTTTTTCATTTCTATAAATGACCTGGATGTAGACGTAGAAGGATGGGTGAGTAAATGTGCGGATTACACGAAGGTAGGTAGAGTTGCGGATAGTGCTGAAGGATGTTGTGGGTTACAGGGGGAGATAGATAAGATGCAGAGCTGGGCTGAGAAGTGGCAAATGGAGTTTAATGCAGAAAAGTGTGAAGTAGTTCACTTCGGAAGAAGTAACAGTAATGCATAGTACTGGGCTAATGGTAAAATTCTTGGCAGTGTAGATGAACAGAGAGATCTCAGTGTCCAGGTGCACAAATCCCTGAAAGTTGCCACCTAGGTTGATGGGGTTGTTACGAAGGTAAATTGTGTTGACGTTTATTGGTAGGGAGAATCTGTTTCGAAGCTATGAGGTCATCCTTCAGCTGTACAAGACCACACCTGGAGTATTGCATCCAGTTCTGGTCATCGCATTATAGGAAGGTATGTGGAAGCTTTGGAAAGGGTTCAGAAGAGACTTACTAGGATGTTGCCTGATATGGAAGCAAGGTCTTATGAGGAAAGGCTGAGGAAACAGGCTGTTTTCATTGGAGAGAAGAAGGCTGAGAGGTGACTTAATCCAGATGTATAAAATAATCAGAGGGTTAGATAGGTTGGACAGAGAGAGCCTTTTTCCTCGGATGGTGAAGGCTAACACTAGGGGACATAGCTTTAAATTAAGGGGTGATAGATTTAGGACAGATATCAAGGATAGTTTCTTTACTCAGAGTAGTGGCAGCATGGAACAGCCTGCCTGCAGCAGTCGTAGACCCGTTGACATTAAGGGCATTTAAATGGACATTGGACATACATATGGATAATAATGGAATGGTGTAGTTAGATGGGCATCAGATTAATTTCACAGGTCGGCGCAACATCGAAGGCTGAAGGGTCTGTACTGCACTGTAACGTTCTATGTAATCTATGTAATCTATGTAATCATGCCAATACTTGGATACATAGAGGAGCACTAAGAAAGTGTGCTTGATCAAGTTTGTATGAAGTTGCTATAGCAATTGTCATGTTCTAAGATGGAACAAAAGTCATATGTCCGTTCAAAATGATTCTCTTGAATTATCTTTA
Source organism: Chiloscyllium plagiosum (assembly GCF_037043375.1). Taxonomy (NCBI): domain Eukaryota; kingdom Metazoa; phylum Chordata; class Chondrichthyes; order Orectolobiformes; family Hemiscylliidae; genus Chiloscyllium; species Chiloscyllium plagiosum. The sequence continues at coordinate 66,618,733 of NW_028270150.1, read as the reverse complement.
CCCTATGATTTAGACACTAAAAGCATTGTGATAGCACCAAATAACAACTAGCCCGCAAGAAACACTTCTCATCAATTTACAACAGCAGACAACACATAACAGTGTGAAGTTGTGTAATCAGATCTTGAGAACTATAGAAGAATAACATTATCCCGTCGCATTATACATTCTTGGGATTATACCTACCCTGATCAGATAATTTCTTACTATATATTATGCAAACTCATGACCAGCCCAAAACCATCACTTTTGTTCCTGAGGTGGAGGTGCCGGTGTTGGACTGGGGTGGACACTTCACCTGATGTAGGAGCAGTGCTCCAAAAAGCTTGTGATTTCAAGTAAACCTGTTGGACTATAACCTGGTGTCATGTGACATCTGACTTTGTTCCACAGATGCGCCAGACTATTTCGGATTACACTACAAGGATATGGTAAGATTTGAGTAACAGGAAAAGCTAACTGTCTCACAGTGCCGCTCTGCAGTAGCAACATGGCTGTTGTTGCCACTAACAAGGTGTTGCCATCAAGGCAAAAAGATGTTCTGCCTTTCACACAAGTGAGTAATGTGTATATGAATTTTAATATTGGTGTGATGCCCCAGCTAACTGGATCATATATCCAAAAGACTGGTGGATCATGTCAAACAGCATATCTGTTCAGCTGCTTACAACAAACAAACATTGTACCCAACGAACCCACACTTGCAAAACTCTCTACACAATGTCCAACATTAGGTACGATTTCACAGTTAGATAACATTTGCTGATTTTATTTTAATAACCCTGAGGGCTGAATTTGGCAATTGAACAGATGTTTGGAGATTCTTGGTTCCATAGCTAGGTGGAAGGAATTTATTCAGTTTCCTTCAATAGTGGCTATGCTGAATTAGTTTCAGCAATCTGAAAAACTATTTTGCTTTAATCTGTACATGCTGAAGTGTAATCTGTTAACAGCATACTTACATGTACAAAAGATTATGCTGATAACCAATTTAGGATCATCAGTTGGGCTCTCAGTGTGGTGCACATACCTATCCTGGAAGCTACCTGAACAAGCTGGGGCGGTTTTCCCTGGAGTGCCTGAGGCTGAGGGGTGACCTTACAGAGATTCACAAAATCTTGAGGGGCATGAATAGGATAAATAGACAAGGTTTTTTCCCTGTGGTGGAGGAGTCCAGAACTAGACGACATAGGTTTAGGGTGAGGGGGGAAAAAATTAAAAGGAACCTAAGGGGCAACATTTTCACATGTATGGAGTGAGCTACAGAGGAAGTGATGGAGGCCAGTAAAATTACAACCTTTAAAATGAATTTGGATGGTTATATGAAAAGGAAGGGTTTAGATGGATATGGGCAAAAGGCTGGCAAATAGGACTAGATCAGGTTAGAATATCTGGCTGGCAAGGACGAGTTAGACCGAAGGGTCTGTTTCCATGCTGTACATCTCTATGACAGTAGTACACAGGACCCTGGTCTTTATATACAGAAAGAAAACCTACATGCTCTGTATCTCCAATATCCAAGGTCTTTTTCCTGGGGAGGAGGAGTCCAAAACTAAAGGTTATAGGTTTGTGGGGAGAGGGGCAAAAGAAAAGACTTGAGTGGTAATTTTTTTCATCCAGAGGGTGATGTGTGTATGAACAAGCTGCCAGAGGGAGTGGTGCAGGCTAGTATAATTGCAACGTATAAAAGACACCTAAATGGGTACATGAATAGGAAGGGTCTAGAGGGGTATGAGTAGATGCTAGCAAATGGGATGAGGTCAGATTGGGATGTTGGTTGGCAAGTTAGACTGAAGAGTCTGTCTCCATACTGTATGCATATGATTCTGTGTATTCAATGAAATGTGCACATGGATCTTGAATTATCAGAGAAACAGTCACATTAAACATGTCTATACATGTTCAGACATGTTATGAAACACCTCTAGAGTATGTGATATTTGAATCCAGTCCTCTGGCTCAGAGACAGAGACACTACCACTGCATCACAAGATCTCCCATATCATGCTGTATGCTGACCTATACCAGTCTTTACTACGGACATGGCACTATGATTGGCTGTGATGTGGTTTTTATCTTTTAACCCTGAAGACCATTGTAATATTGAAACATATTTTCCTATGAGCACAGTAAAATGGTGTTCCAAAAGGATTAACCAAAGCCCCCATTGTATAAACCTCATTAATAACAGAACCATTTGATCAGCCATGAATAGAACACAAGATCCTTTATTGGAGTCACATCAGATTTAATGTTTTTAAAAGCAATGCCTCAAATCAATTATGTATGGCTGTGCTGTAGTGCAAAACTGCAATTGGCCTTAACAAGTGGTCTTAATGCATATTGTTTATTATAATTCTAGCATTTCTAATCAGAAGGTCCAAGCTATTCTGTGGATCATCATAAGTTTTCATTTTGATACCATTAATGGTTTAAGCTTCAATGTCCATCTATCTATCTTACCTTGTTTCACAACTACATGGACCCACTGCTGGTTCAGAGACTTCAATTCCCTCACTGCAGGTTTCATATTTGCTCACATGTAAATCACAGGGTGTCATAAAGGCAATGTGAATAAAAACCTGGCTTAGTTGGTGGCTCAAAATCCATAACACTATTTTGTTCACTCAAATGACCCATGTAAGGACTAAACCAGAACAGGCAGTAGCAGTCATTATGGCATTTAAAATGATGCCATCAACTACTAAACCATCTTGTTACTCAGCAAACTAAGGTTAAAAAAGACAACTTGTCTAGAATTTACTGAAGGACCTCTACCTGTTGGCTACCTTACTTTCATTTCGTATTTGGTTAACAACTCGAAAATAACTGCTTTGTGTTTGGACATATTCCAAAGGGCATTGAGAGGGGAAAACATCACCAATTTATAGTGCCAAGTGCCAAATTGAGGTATAAATTATGTGAATTGCATCCTCACCTTGCACTGAGATTTTATCTTCTATTATGTTAGGATGTCTGTTGCTGGAGATGAATGGATGCGCATACATGATGACTGAGGTTAAATGGAGGATAATGGTGGTGACAGAGTTTGGTGCATCAGTACATTGGGGACACGTATTCAGGAATGACTTTGAGTTTTAATTGAAATTGTTGTCGATCAGACATTGATGTATTTGTTTTCTTGTTCCAGCTCCAGTACAGCTGGCAAACCTTCAGACTTAGGCTGATAATTGTCCTCCCCCTGACATGCCTGACCCTTTGCTTCCACCTGCTGTTTGATGACTCATCTCCTAATAATCTAACTGTTTCACCCAAAACAATGATGGATATTTTAGGTACCTTTATGAATTTTTACGAAAAGATATCCTCAGACCCCATTCAGGCTCTGAATTCAGTACTTCAGAATGTTGATGATTTACTCTTTTTGAGGGAATGTACTGCATATATTCTGTGATGTGTAGCTTGTTGCTCATCCAACCATCCCACAAAATTGTGCAGGCAATCAACTGCTCAAAGGCAAATACTTAATTAAACTTTCTAGAATATTGCTATAATTTCAGCACAGCCATTGCTAAAGATGAATGCAAAAGAATTTGGTGCTGATGATCCTAAACTAACCCACAGAGTAAATCACTGCCTGATGAACAATTGATTATTCAACCATTATCATTAAGATGACAGTGCATTTTCCAGCTCCTAAAGGTTAAGAGAAATTCCCAAAGATTGTTGGTTATTCCAACTGGGATTGGCACATATCACTGAAGTTCCCTTGCCAGATGGTATGAATTGTTAAAAAGAGATAAATAATGGGCCAACTTCTCTGAGGAGTGACAATGCATGATTTTCTGCTCCTACTTTCTTAATGTTAATACAGACTGGTGGGAGATTCAGAGCAAATCTTCAATCCAATTGTATCCTCATACTACCAGAGTTGGGAGACGGTAAACCGTGCTCCCTTATTTACAACTGCATTCAGTGTTTTGAATATCCAGAAGCACAAATAGACACTGTCAGCTTTTGTGAAAATATGTTAAGTTTAAAAAGTTGTAAGGGTAAAGACACAGAAAGGAACTCTCTGTCGAAGATAAAAATAAACAAGAAAATATTTAGAAGAGAGAACTTATACAAATAAATACGTAAATTCACAAGACCAACCATTGATTCAAAGAATGAACATCAACTTACAAACAGTGTATCATTATTGTTAAAGTCAGAATGACTGTGGAAAAAATAACTTTACACCTTGAGGTAAGGCCTCTGGATCTTTGGAATATTGTTTACACTCTCTATATAATTTTTCTATCAGTAATATATGTGTCAAACCATTTGTCTTTTGTCTGTCTTTAACCAGATTGAATAAATTGAATTGAACTGATTTGAATTTATTGTCATGTGTACCAAGGCACAGTGAAAAGCTTTGTCTTGTGAGCAATACAGGCAGATCACAGAGTTAAGTAGCATAGATAAGTAAATAATAGGTAAACAGCAGCAAAAACAAAAACACAGGTACAGGCAAATGTTGAGAGTCCATTCAGTATTCTAACAACAATGGAGTAGAAACTGTTACGAAACCGGCTGGTGTTCAGGCTTCTGTACCTTCTCCTCAATGGTAGAGGTTGTACAAAAACATTGGCAGGGTGGGATCGACCTTTGAGAATGCTGGTGGCCTTTCCTTGACAGCGGCAGGCCTGATAGATGGATTCTATAGATGGGAGGTTGATCTTTGTGATTGTCCGGACCGAGTTCACCACTCTCTCTAACCATCTCTGATCTTGAATGCCATACCAGGTAGTGATACATTCAAACAAAATGCTCTCGATGGCGCACCTGTAAAAGTTGGCAAGGGTATTTGCCATCATACCAAATTTCCTCAGCTACCTGAGAAAAAAGAGACGTTGCAGGCCTTTGTAACCAGTGCATCCACATGAAGAGTCCTAGAAAGCTTGTTGTGGATGACCACTCCCAGGAGCTTGACACTCTCCATTCGTTCTACCTCTGTGCTGTTAATGTGTAGTAGGGTATGAGTAGCATCCTGCCGAAAGTCAATTATGTGTTTTTTTTTGCTGGCATTGAAAGCTGGGTTGCTCTCCGTGCACCATTTTTCCAGGTCTTCCATCTCCCATCTGTCGTCTTTTTTGTCTCCATCTGAAATTCGACCGACAATGGTGATGTCATCAGCAAATTTGTAAATGGCATTCGTCTGGTATTGGGCGACGCAATCGTGGGTATACAGTGAGTATAGTAGGGGACTGAGTACGCACCCCTGGGGGGGGGCTCCAGTATTGAGTGTTACTGAGGATGAAATATTGTCCCCAATCTTCACTGATTATGGCCTGTGAGTCAAGAAATTGAGGATCCAGTTGCAGAGAGTGGGGCTTAGTCTGAGATCACTAAGTTTAGTAATCAGTTTCAAGGGGATAATAGTGTTGAAGGCTGAACTATGGTCAATGGGTAGAATTCTTACGTAGCTGTTCTTGGAGTCAAGATGTTCTAGGAAGGAGTGAAGGGCAAGTGATAAGGCATCCTACGTGAATCTGTTGGTCCGATAGGCAAATTGGAGTGGGTTAAGAGTAATGGGGAGGCTGGAGTTGATAAATGCCATGACCAGGTGAAAGTGAGGACTACAGATCTGGAGATCAGAGTCAAGGTTAGAGTGGTGCTGGAAAAGCATAACAGGTCAGGCAGCATCTGAGGAGCAGGAAAATCGATGTTTTGGGCAAGAGCCCAATGCCATGACCAGCCTTTCAAAGCACTGTGCGCATTGTGCACAGATTTGGGGTTTTTGAATGCCATATAGTTTAAATGCCATAAATTAGAGATTTGTTTTTGCACAGGTCTTGTTAAATTAAGTATGTTTCAATAAAGAGAGTTTTTTTTTACTGGTACTGAAGAAATCTGGCAGGAATTGCTTTTGTCCTGAGTAGCAGTCAGCCAAGCAAATTAGTCATTCTGATAGTCTTACTGGGATGTTACACAATCTTATGTTGTGTGAGATGGTTTGTGCTAAAAAAAAGTAGCATAATTATCAGTGCACATGGTATGATTTTCAAACATTCTTCCCAGTGACATTATGGTAGTGAGTAGGGTAATTTGAGAGTACGGTACCATGGTGGGTAGGGTGCCAGGTAAATGATTGCATGTTTAGGGTGGGTTTAGAGTATATGATCTAGCAGAGAGAGGAGGGGTGTCATGTCCAGCAAGGCGAGAGAGTGTGGAGGCATGAATTGTCCGGTCTCGGAAGTGAGAGTGATAGAACATAGAACATAGAAAATACAGCGCAGTACAGGCCCTTTGGCCCTCGATGTTGCGCCGAACCAAGCCCACCTAACCTACACTAGCCCACTATCCTCCATATACCTATCCAATGCCTGTTTAAATGCCCATAAAGAGGGAGAGTCCACCACTGCTACTGGCAGGGCATTCCATGAACTCATGACTCGCTGAGTAAAGAATTTAACCCTAACATCTGTCCTATACCTACCACCCCTTAATTTAAAGCTATGCCCCCTCGTAATAGCTGACTCCATATGTGGATCTTGAGTCCTGGGAGATGAATGGTGATATCTGGTGCTGGGACACTTGAATGCCAAGGAAAGGTGAGCAGTCATGCCCCAAATGGAGAGGAGGTTGTTAGTTCGTGGTGTAGAGGGGAGTGGGGATCTTGAGTCCCGTGCAAGAGGCGTTGAGTCCCAATGGGGAGAGGGTCTGGGGTTGCATGACTGGGGAATCCCTGTGGTTAGTTTCTTTTTAAAATTCTTTCATTTTTAGAGTCTGGGCATTGCTTTCTGGCCAGCATTTATTGCCCTAGTTGCCCTTGAGAAGGTGGTGGTGAGTTGCCTTCTTGAACCTCGCCAGTCCACCTGCTGTGGGTTGACCCACAATGCCATTAGGGAGGGAATTCCAGGATTTTGACAGTGGCAGTGAAGGAATGGCAATATATTTCCAAGTCAGGATGATAAGCAGTTTGGAGGAGAACTTACAGGCTGTGCTTTCCCACTTATCTTCTGCCCTTGTTCTTTTAGGTGAAGTGGATAAGCATTTGGAAGATGCTGTCTCAGGATAATTGGTGAATTTCTGCAGTGCAGCCTGTAGATGGTACACACAGCTGTTACTGAGAATCGGTTGTGGAGGGAGTGGATGCTTGTGGAGGTTAGTTGCAAGGTCAGTTTAATAACCAAAGACAAGTTAGACTAGGTATTTAAACATCTAACTTGCCTTAAGTAACTGCTAAATTACTCACAGTAGAACCCTCTGAATTCTCTGGTTTAAGTGGAAACCTTTGGAAATTCCAAATGAGGGGGGATTGACCATCGAAATTTTCAATTGCCCAGACAATTCCCTTGGTAGTCCACGATGTCAGAAATTCCATAGGCTCCAAAGACAACTTTCATCTAATCTACAGAAATGACTTTCTAGTTATTGGGAAATCTGGGAAATATATAAACATAGAAGCTAGGTGAGAAATGATAAAGGAACCAAACTGATGTAACGTAGCAACCCAGAAAATCCAAAATAGTACCAGCATATGCTCACCAACAAATAGAGGATGTTTATACAAAACTCACTCAACAAGATCTGAAAGTGAGTTTGAAAATGTACTAGTTTATATCTATCTTCATTGATGATGTTGCATTTCTGGGCAAACCACAGATAATGCAACAATTTTTAAAAATGTGTTTATATAACACTGTTCAGATAGAAAACATCTCAGGGTGCTTCATAGAAGCATAATCAGAACTAAATGGCTATTGAGTCAAAGAAGGAAAGTTGACCAAATGGGTTTTGTGAAGTTTTTTAAAATACAAAGGTAGATAAAGAGGCAAATGAGTAGAGGGAAGAAATTTCATAGTGTCGGGTCCTAGAAGCTAAAAGCAATGTCACCAGTGGCGGAACAAAATGTGGAAGAAGCACAAAAGGCAATGGTTGGAAGAATAATGAGTCCTCAGAGGTTTGCAGGTATGGAGACAGTGATGGAGAGAAAGGGAGCATAAAGGGGCATGAAGACAAGGATAAATATTTTGTAGGAGGGTCATTAAGAAATTCAACTAGGTAAAAACAATGACTGCAGATGCTGGAAACCAGATTCTGGGTTAGTGGTGCTGGAAAAGCACAGCAGTTCAGGCAGCATCCGAGGAGCAGTCGAAACATTTATCTCTCCACCCTTCAAGCACTCTGCTTGTATTCCTGATGAAGGGCTTTTGGCTGAAACGTCGATTTTACTACTCCTCGGATGCTGCCTGAACTGCTGTGCTTTTCCAGCACCACTAATCCATTAAGAAATTCAGACTCAGTGTAGTTCAGAAAAAAATAAGTAACAGTTGAACAGGACTTTATCTCAATATAATATGGGCACGTTTTTGTGGGTGATATGTTTAATGAGGATTGAGAATGAGATCAGTTAGGAAGGCTTTTGGGAGTCGGGTCTGGAGACTTCAATAGCATCAATAGGAGTTTCAGCAGCAAGAGGGCTGAGATGTATGTTGGTATGGATCTGGAAGTCAATAGTCTTTACAATGGGGAGAACACAATGCTGGAAGCTCATCTGAATTGAATATGGAATTGAAGACGACATGAAAATTGATGGAGTTGTGGATAGTGAGGAAAGTTGGCAAAGGATGCAGCAGGATATAGATCAGTTGGAAAAGTTTCAGAGAAATAGCATATGGCATTTAATCCAGCCAAGTGTGAGGTGATGCATTTTGGAAAATCAAATACAAGAGAAATGTATACAGTACATGGCTGGATCCTTAGGAGCATTGATATATCAAGTGATATTGAGGTGCAATCCATAGGTCCCTGAAAGTGGCAACATAAGTCGATAACTTCATAAAGAAGGCATATGGCATGCTTGTCTTCAATAGTCAGGGCATTGTATAAAGTTTGGCAAGACTGGGACTGCCTAGAGCCTCAAGGACTTAGATGGGGTGGAATTTATTAAGTGCATTCAGAAAAGTTTCCTCAAGCAGTGTATAAAGGGTCCTACTTGGGAAGGGGCAAAACTTGACCTGCTCTTGGGGAATAGGGCAGGACAGGTGACAGAGGTGACAGTGTGGGAGTACTTTGAGACCAGTGCTCATCTCTCTATTAATTTTTAAATAGTTTTGGAGAGAGACAAAGTTGGTCCACAGGTTTGAGTTTTAAACTGGGACAAGGTGAATTTTGATATAATTAACAGAAGCTTGCAAGGGTTGATTAGAGCAGCTTGTTTACAGACAGAGGGACCTCTGGCAAGTGGGAGGCCTTTACAAAATGAGATAGCTATAGTTCGAAGTCTATATGTTCCTGTAAGGGTGAAAGGCAAGGTTGACAGGAATAAAGAACCCTGGATGACAAGAGATATTGAGGCTTTGACCAGAAAAAAGGAGGAGGTACATCTCAGGTCCAGGCAGCTGGGATCAAAGGAATCCCTGGAGGTATGCTGGGAGTACAGGAGTTTATTGAAGAAGGTAATCAGGAAGTTGAAAAAGGGGTACGAGATAGCCTTGGTTGAGAAGATTAGGGTGAATCCAAAGAGATTCTTAAAGTATACTAAAGGAAGAAGAATATCTAAGGGGAGAATAGGGCCCCTCAATGAGCAAAGTGGACATGTATGTGTATAACCGTAGGAGATGGGCATGGTTCTCAATGAATATTTCTCCGTCTGTGCTTACCATGGAGAAAGACATGGAAACTTGGGAACTTGAGGAGGTTAGTGGCGATATCTTAGAGACAGTCTATATCACAGTAGAGGTGGTTTTGGAAGTATTAGAATGTATGAAGGTGGATGAATCTCCTGGTCCTGACCAGATATATCCAAGAACACTGCAAGAGGCTAGAGAAGAAATTACAGGGGCCCTGGCAGATATCTTGCATCATTGTTAGCCATCGGTGAGGCCCCGGAAGACTGAAGAGTAGTGAATGTTGTGCCCTTATTCAAGAAGGGCTGCAATGAAAAGCCTGGGAACTATAGCCTGTAATCTTCACATCTGTAGTCGGTAAGTTATTTGAGATGATTCTGAGAGATAAGATATACTTGCATTTGGAAAGTCAGGGTTTGATTAGGAGTAGTCAGCATGGTTTTGTTAGTGGGAAATCATGCCTCACAAATTTGTTGGCATTATTTGGTAAAGTGACCAAGACGGTTGACGAGAGCAGGGCGATAGATGTAGTCAATATGGATTTCAGTAAGACCTTTGATAAGGTCCTACATGACAGGCTGCTCTGGAAGGTTAGGTTACATGGAATCCAGAGGGAGCCTGGCAAATTGGATACAAAATTGGCTTTATGGTAAGAAGGAGAGGATAATGGTGGAAGGATGTTTGTTGGACTGGGGGCCGGTGACTAGTGGAGTGCCTCAGGTATTAATGCTCGGCCTATTGCTCTTTGTTATTTATATCAATGATTTGGATGAGAATTACAAGACGTGATTAGTAAAGTTTGCAGATGACACTAAACAAGGAGGCATCATGGACAGTGAGGAAAGTTATCAGAAATTGCAGCAGGACCTTGATCAGCTGGGGAAAGTGGGCTGAGAAATGGCAAATGGAGTTTAATATTGCTGTGTGAGGTCTCTCATTTTGGAAAGTCAAATTAAGGTAGAAGTTTCATGGTGAATGGTAGGGCCTTAAGAGGTGTAGTGGAACAAAGGGACCTTGGTGTTCAGGTTCTCAGTTCTCTGAAAGTGAAGTCACAGGTAGACAGGACAGTGAAGAAGGCTTTTTGTACACTGGCCTTCATCAGTCAGGGCATTGAGTATAGCAGTTGGGAAGTTCTGTTGCAGTTATACAGGATGTTGGTGAAGACGCACTTGGAGTATTGTGTTCAGTTTTGATCATCTTATTATAGGAAGAATGTTATTAAACTGAAAAAGCTACAGAAGAAAATGACAAGGATGTTGCCTGGACACAGTGGTCTAAGTTATAGGGGCAGATTGGATAAGCTTGGACTTTTTTTGAAAGTGCGATAGACTGAGGGAGCATCTTATAGAAGTGTAGAAGATCATGAGAGGCATGGATAGGGTGAATACACTCAGTCTTTTTTTCAGGGTTGGGGAATCAAGGTCAAGAGGGCATCAGTTTAAAATGGAGGGGAAGGAATAAAAGAGAACCTGAGGGGCAACGTTTTTACACAGAGGGTGGTACACATGTGAAATGAACCGCAAGCAGAAATGGTCGAGGCAGATACATTAACAACACTTAAAAGGAATTTGGATGAATACATGGATGGGAAAGCATTGGAAGGATATGGGCCAAGTGCAGGGAAAAGGGGACATTTTGGTCAGCGTGAACCAGTTTGGGCCAACGGGCCTGTCTCTGTGCTGTAAGACTCTATGACTCGATAACTTTATGTTGCAGATGTTTAAGACTTTAGTGAGGCTACATTTGGAGTTCTGGTTGCCATACTGAAGATGGGATATGGAGACTTTTAGTGGGTGCAGAAGAGGTTTATCAGGATGCTGCCTGAACTGGAGTGTATTAGCTTCAAAGAGAGGTAGGAAAAACTTGAATTGTTTTCAAAGAGCATCATCTGCTGCAAGGTAACCTGATTAGGTTCCCTACAGTGTGGAAACAGGCCATTTGGCCCAACAAGTGCACACTGACCCTCTGAAGAGTAACCCACCAAGACCCATTTCCCTCTGACTCATGCACTTGACACTATGGGCAACTTACCATGGCCAATTCACCTGATCTGCACATCTTTGGATTGTGGAAGGAAACCGAAGCACTGGTAGGAAATCCGCACAAACACCAGGAGAATACGCAAATTCCACACAGTCACCTGAGGCTGGATTTGAATCCAGGTCCCGAGTGTAATGAGGCCAATGTGCTACCCTGGTAGTATATCAAATTATGAGACATGGATAGAGTGGATAGTTAGAATCTGCTTCCCTGGGTGGAAATGTCAAATACTAGGGGGTGAGAGGGAAATGTTTGAAGAAGATGCATGAGGAAAGTTTTTTTAATGCAAAAGGTATAAGGTGCCTGGAACACACTGCCAGGGGAGGTGATAGAAGCAGAAGCTTAAATATAGCAATATTTAAGAGGCATTTAGACAGACACATGAACAGGCACTAGATAGAGGGATACAGAATGTGAGCAGGCGGATGAGATAATTTACAATGGCAACATGGTCAGCACAGATGTGGTAGGCTGAAGGGCCTGTTCCTGTGCTATACTGTTCAATGTTCTATGATGAAAAGATTTTAAACAATCAAAATCAACCCAAGGCAATGACTGGGAACAGGGATGAAATGAGTGACAAGAGTACTGAATTTGTGGTGGCATATTATGGTAAAACTATTGGCCTTCCTAATATTTAACTGAGGGAAATTGTAGCTCATTAGTAACTAGATGTCAGAGTAGGTTTGTTCAAACTGCTCTGGCTCAACATAGAAAAGTAAAAATAGAACTTTGCCCAAGGAAAGGCACTGGTCAATTATGTCAAAGACTACAGAAAGGTCAACGAAAGAAAGTACAATACCATTACAGTTACAGAGGATTTCATTTGTGACTTTGATTCGGGCGGTTTCAATGCTGCAGCATCGGATGAAATTGAATTGGAATCAAACATGAGAATTTTAAGAATAATGGGCACAAAGTTGGTAGATGACAACACACTCTGTGCACGGTAGGAAAACATTGGCAGGCCAATGCGAAGGGGACAGCATGAGTCACATGTTGATTCATGTGTTTAGAACAGGGAGGGCTGTCAATGCGGCCAGGACTTTGGGTGAAATGGCATATGAAAGGGGATTTTGGTGTCAGGTGGGGAAGCATTGAATGTCAGCTGGTGTGTTGGGTGTTCAGTGAGGGAAATTGAATATCCTTGAAGGGGTGTTGGGCTAGGTGTTTGAGGATTATTGGAGGTCATTTGGAGAGATTAGGGGAGGGCTCAATGTGAATGATGAATACCCAGGAGTTAGAACAGATGTTAATCTTCTATCTTTTCCTGGCTAACTACTAAAGATAACAAATACAGAATCTCTGAAGTTTCCAATTCAGAGTGGGGACATTTTCTGAGCATTTTAACAAAACCAGTAATCAATAGTGTTGCAATCTGAAGATGCCCAGTCACTCCTTCAGGGAATATATGGTCTCTGACTGTCTGGAAACCAGAATATCTTGGCCATTAGAATCTTCAGGAGCCTTGTGTCAATTGACAGTCTAAGACCAATATAGTCAGCCTATAGAATAATAGCATTTTGTTCTTTGTACAGATAGGCACAACATTTCTTTTCAAGACTTTTCATTTCTCTGCATAGGCCATGCACAATTGTCACATAAAACAGATTGAGTTTTCTTGGGCAATCCTTTCACATCCTTTAAAAAAAAGTGTTTTTTTTTTCAGACTGGACGATGTTGAACAGTGATGCTCCTCAAATGTCAGTGCTTGGACCACTGCTACTTTTTTAAAAAATATATAAACAGCTTGGATAGTGGAGTAAAAAGTTTTTCTGTAATTTCTCTTGTCCTTGTTTTCTTGAGGTTGAGCCCTGGACTTCCATCAGATTGGTCAAACCATACAGGCAAAATATAATACTGATTCTTGTTGCTTTTCACAAAATGGCTGACCAGGAGACTCTCTCACTTTAACCGGCTCCCATCAGGCATATTGGAAGAAATTACAGGCTGAAAATCAACTTGTTAGGCCACATTACGAATGCACCTTTCATGACCAACAAGTACTGGAGCTAGAACTCAAACCCAGAGCTTCTAATCCAAAGGTTGGAACGCCATCATTGTGCCACATGACTTCCTCCTATCATCTTATTAAGGTGGAAACACTAGAAGAAGGAGCAAAAATAAGCCATTTAGCTCCTCAAGCCTAGTCTACCATTCTCAACCACCACCAATTATTTTCTTCAATATCATATTCTTCTGCTATTTCCATATCCAGACATCATTAGCAATATAAATCAATCTTTACGTTGAATATATCCAATGAATGACTGAGTTTCCACATGGGGTAGAGAATTCCAAAAAATGCATTACCATTTAGGTGAAAGTTAAAAATCACACACCAAGTTATAGTCCAACAGGGTTAATTGGAAGCACACTAGCTTTCAGAGCATCGCTCCTTCATCAGGTGATAATGGAGGGCTTATGGTATTCAAACAGATAAAAGACTTAACAGACAATCAATTTTTCAATGTATAATTTCAGTTACATCACACTGTAAATTTTTGCTATAAATTCTGTGTGTTAGGATTAAGCCCTCCATTATCATCTGATGAAGGAGTGATGCTCCGAAAGCTAGTGAGCTTCCAATTAAACCTGTTGGACTATAACCTGGTATTGTGTGATTTTTAACTTTGTACACCCCAGTCCAACACTGGCATCTCCAAATCATTTAGGTGAAGAAATTCTTCTTCATCTCAGTCATAAATGGCATGTCCCTTATTCTAAGCACCTTGAATATTGATCCCAGCCAGGAGAACATCCTTTCTACATCCACCCTGTCAAACCCTTTAAAACATTTTCTAAGCACCAATGAAGTCACCTTTCAAACTCTAGTGAATAGATGCACACTTCTTCAAGCTCATCTCATAAAGCAGTCCTTCCAATCCCGGAAGTAGGCTTGGTCAACCTCTGCTGCACTCCCTTTTATGGAAAGTATATCTTTCTTTTGGTGAGGGTACCAAAATTGTACAGGAGAAAGTGAGGTCTGCAGATGCTGGAGATCAAAGTTGAAACTTTATTGCTTGAACAGCACAGCAGGTCAGGCAGCATCCAGGGAACAGGAGATTCGACGTTTCGGGCACAGGCCCTTCTTCAGGAATGAGCAGAGAGTGTTCAGCAGGAGAAGATAAAAGGTAGGGAGGAGGGACTTGGAGGAGGGGCGTCGGAAATGTGATAGGTTGAAAGAGGTCAAGGTGAGGGTGATAGGTCGGAGTAGGATGGAGGCGGAGAGGTCAAGAAGAAGACTGCAGGTCAGGAAGGCGGTGCCGGGCTGGATGGATTCGGCTGAGACAAGGTGGGGGGAGGGGGGATGAAGAAACTGGTGAAGTCCAAGTTCATCCCCTGTGGTTGGAGGGTTCCCAGTCGGAAGATAAGACGCTCCTCCTCCGACCGTCGCGTTGTTGTGGTTTGGCGGTGGATGAGTCCAATGACCTGCATATCCCCGGTGGAGTGGGAGGGGGAGTTGAAATGCTGTGCTACAGGGTGGTTGGGTTGGTTCGTCCGGGTGGCCCAGAGGTGCTCTCTGAATCGCTCCGCAAGTAGGCGGCCTGTCTCCCCAATATAGAGGAGGCCACACCGGCTGCAGCGGATGCAGTAGATGATGTGGGTGGAGGTGCAGGTGAATCTGTGGCGGATATGGAAGTTTCCTTTGGGGCCTTGGAGAGAAGTGAGGGGGGAGGTGTGGGCGCAAGTGTTGCACCTCCTGCGGTTGCAAGGGAAGGTGCCGGGAGTGGAGGTTGGGTCGGTGGGGGGTGTGGATCTGACAAGGGAGTCGCGGAGGGAGTGGTCTCTACGGAAAGCTGATAGGGGAGGGGAGAGAAATATATCCTTGGTGCTGGGGTCTGTTTGGAGGTGGCGCAAGTGACGGCGGATGATGAGCTGTACATGGAGATTGGTGGGGTGGTAGGTGAGGACCAGTGGGGTTCTGTCCTGGTGGCGGTTGGAGGGGCGGGGCTCAAGGGCGGAGGTCTTATCTTCCGACTGGGAACCCTCCAACCACAGGGGATGAACTTGGACTTCACCAGTTTCTTCATCCCCCCTCCCCCCACCTTGTCTCAGCCGAATCCCTCCAGCCCGGCACCGCCTTCCTGACCTGCAGTCTTCTTCTTGACCTCTCCGCCTCCATCCTACTCCGACCTATCACCCTCACCTTGACCTCTTTCCACCTATCACATTTCCAACGCCCCTCCTCCAAGTCCCTCCTCCCTACCTTTTATCTTCTCCTGCTGAACACTCTCTGCTCATTCCTGAAGAAGGGCCTGTGCCCGAAACGTCGAATCTCCTGTTCCCTGGATGCTGCCTGACCTGCTGTGCTGTTCCAGCAATAAAGTTTCAACTACCAAAATTGTACACAATACTCCATGTGTCATCCACCAAGTTCCAATACAACTATGCGTGTGCCATTCAAGATTTTTCGAACTCACACAGGTTGTTACAAAACTACAGATCGTGTGTCAATAATATTCTTGCCGGCAGCAAGATACTTCTGCCATCAGTACAAATTATGTTAATAGGGATGGACAAAAACTTAATGTGTCTGAAAATCATAGAAGTTATGATAAGCAGAAAAACATCAATATTTTTACACATTACCAAATTCAAGATTTCAAATTCTTTCTTTTGAATAAATCAGTTATTGCAATGTTGTGTATCACAAATTGTTTAACGTTGCAATTTATTGCTTTACCCAAGGAACCTTATATTATGTGTAACGTTTGCCTTTAAATACTTGAAGTCAGAATTCAGCCTAGATGATTAACCTACAAAATGTCTTTCCTATCAGGAATTCTCTTCACCATCTTTATATGTTTATTATAATTTGTGCAACTGTGTCTGCTATTATCACTCCCACTATCTGCCACATCTTTGCTCATAGCTCTCTTTTGCTACAGTATTTTTTGCATATGATCTTTAATAATGAGTGCTTTCATATCCATATCTATGCTGCTACATGACATTCATTTTTATGCCTTGACTCTGCTTATAGACATGCAAGCTCCCAAGTCTTCTGAGGATTAGATTCTCTCAGTGTGGAAACAGGCCCTTTGGCCCAACCAGTCCACACCAACCCTCCAAAGAGTAACCCACCCAGACCCATTTCCCTCTGACTAATGCACCTGACACTATGGGCAATCCAGCATGGCCAATTCACTTGACCTGCACATCTTTGGACTGTGGGAGGAAACCAAAGCACCTGGAGGAAACCCATGCAGACACGGGGTGAATGTGCAAACTCCACACAGACAGTCGCCCGAGGTTGGAATTGAACCTGGGACCCTGGTGCTGTGAGGCAGCAGTGCTAACCACTGAGCCACCGTGCCACCCATAAAAGTTTATACTGACCTTCTTTCAATGATGAATTGTCATGCATGTTATAAGTCAAAGGATGACCAATTTGCCAAGTAGAAAATACCAGCAAACAAAGGTTAGCCAATAACCCAGGGCTGAATCCTACCTTCTTGAGGTAAGTGTGCATTGTGATGAGTTTATTGGAGGGTTTTGCCCTGAAGCCTTGCGAGATTTCTCACTGTATCTTAAACTCTCCTCATTAACTACATACCCAGCTTGTACAGTGTATCTCTTGTCCAATTCGAGCTTTACCTTACCATGTGCTATTCCCAGATCAAAGCAACGCTCAGTCGCTATTTGCCAAAAGACTGATATCTCATGCATCCATGACATTTTTTGAACGCTGATGTGGATCAGGACAAGCATTGACAATCCAGCATTGCTCCTTACCAGCAATGTAATAGTACACCAGCCAAAACCCATGCTGCTCATGGCTCATAGCTGGTGCACCTGACAATCCCTTGCACATACAACCTGATTCTGCTTGTGATGGTCCTGCAGAGCTGACCATTGCCTGCTCCTAGGACTGGAGTCAGACAGATGCCCTAACCCTGAGCAGTCAAAGTGGACAGGCTCAAAGGGCCAAATGGCCCATTCCTGCACCTATTTTAAATGTTTCTATGTAAGTGGCAGTACTCTAATAGGCATGGCATGGCATGTCAATACAGGCATGACAAGCATGGGTACTGCTGTGAGATATTGTGTTATAAGTATCTTCACTAACTCATTCACTCAGCTCGCTATATTCATTAATACCGCATTCTCATTCATTCACTCACTCATTCATTCATTCATTCAAAACACTTTAGCAACCCATTATTTACTATGATGAGTTTTTATTTATTCATTCATAAAACCTCATTTTTGTAGTACATTTTACGATTGTAAAATAGACTACATTAAAACATTCCTTCCAAGTTCATTACTGCTCCTTCACACCTTCGACCCTTATCAGGCCTATTTACATTAAAAACTACCTCTGAATAAATATCAAAGACTATTAACATATACAAAAGCAATACCTCCACCACCACCATGTCTCCACGACTCAACTGAAACTTTGGAAACATTATGATATTAATCAGCTCGGACCAACTATCTCTCAGGACCTGAATAGATTACAGAACATCAAACAGTTTCACCAACTGGTAAATACATTAAACAGGGTTGCTGTCCCCTTTACTGTCAAAACAGCGTCTCTGTGATACTGCACGAATGAATGAAACGCACACCAGCAAATAGTAAAGAAACCTCACGACCCAGCTGTGGCAATCAGTTAATATCCTTTATTCATATATTAAGTATAAGTATAATTTTTAACTTATTTATATAACATATATAATATCTAACATATAGGCCTAGTACTTTCACTAACCTAAAAGACCAAAATGACTAACACCTCTTAATTATGCAAGTTCAAACCAAACTGACATTCTTAGATTAGATTCCCTCCAGTATGGAAACAGGCCCTTCGACCCAACAAGTCCACACTGACCCTCTTAAGAGTAACCCACCCAGACCTATTCCCCTACCCTATTTTTACCCCTGACTAATGTAACTAAAACTATGGGCAATTTAGTATGGCCAATTCACCTGACTAGCATATCTTTGGATTGTGGGAGGAAACTGGAGCACCCAGAGGAAACCTGCACAGACACAGGGAGAATGTGCAAACTCCACACACACAGTCACCCGAAGTAGGAATCAAACCCTGGTCCTGACATTGTGAGGCAGCAGTGCTAACCACTGAACCACCATTCCACCCCTTAATTCCATTAGAAGTAACAGCCACCATTTAACAAATGCTTAAACCATCTCCTGTTTCTGCAGGACAGAAGTCACGCAAACCTTTGTGGACAATAGATAAAACAATGTGACAAACCATAATGATAGAAATGTAATATATGTAAGAACTGTGAATAAAGAAGCTACTGTCAGAATTGTATTTCAGAATTCCATCGCCGCCTTGAACTGTGCTACTGCAGTTGTTGAATAAAGAGGCTTTCTTCATCACTCACTAATTTCGGTCATTATTTCAACATAATCCAATGCTGGTGAGCATAGAGGTAGACGCTAAGAAAGTAAATAAGTAGCCCTGAGATGTGGCCTGGTTCAATCCATTAGTTAGAACAACTCAAACAGGCCAAGATCCCATCCTCTCTCTATAATCCTAAAACAGAGTCAGTTTAGCTCGTTGGCTGAATGGTTGGTTTACGAAGCAGGGTGATTCCAACAGCATGGGTTGAATCCCCATACCAGCTGAGGTTAACATGAAGGACTCTCCTTCCCAACCTCTCCCATCACCCAAGGTATAGTGGCTGTCAGGTTAAATCATCATCAATTGTTTCTCTCTAATGAGACAGAGCAGCCTTGTGGTCTGAAAAGACTACGGTGACTTGATTTAAGCCCTGAATCCTTTGCTCTTATTGAATTATCCAATTCCCTTTTGAAATCCCTGAATGCATCTGCCCTGATCACTCTGAGGTAGTATATTCCAGATCCTAATCAATTGATGCCCTTTGGCTCTTGATGGTTTGGCCAACGAGAACAGCGTCACTCCATCTACTTTGTCTAGACAGTCCTGATTTTGAACACATTAACAAACCGCTTGCTTGTGTGAGGAAAGTGACAACTTCTCCAATCTATTGACATAATTCAAGTTGCTCAACCCTGAAAATATATTTGTATGCCTTTTCTACACACTGTCTCCAATGCTTTCACCTCCTTTCTGAAGTGTACTGCCCAGAATTGTTTACTTAGAAACTGATAGTGGCTGGAATCAGAGGCAAGGTGGTGGCAATTTTGTGTAGCTATCCTCAATGTAGGGTCCCCATCATAGCCCTGAATGTGAGTCATGTTCGATGAGTGAAGCTTGGAGTTGGAGCAGCAGATACCTATAAGTGGTGGGAAGCTAATTAATTTGTGATTAATTAGTCAATTTGTGATTAATTATTCAATTTGTGATGATTACAGGATCTCGTGGTCAGCTCAGGATGAAAGTGGGGAGGAGTTTGCATGGGTGTCTGTGTCTGAATACATCATATTAGGTTGTGACCCAGAACTGAACCTGCAGCCAAGTCTTCAAACAGAACCTGAACCCAGAAGTTCAAATCCCAAACAATATTCAATTTGAGACTGAATGAGAATCTTATAAAAGCTCTATTATTTCTTTGCTTTAGCACTTTATGCCTTTATTTATAAAGTTGAAGATTTCTCTGCCTTTTTATTTGTTTCCTTCAACTGTCCTGCTGCCTTTAACAATTTACACACATAGTTCCCAAGATTTCTGTCTGTACACCAGCTTTAAAATTGTACTTTTTATTTTATGTTACCGACATTACTAGCAATATATTACTTCCATAATGGACAGATTTTAAAAGTAGCTACTTTCACAATGTTCTTATAACCAGAAACTATAAAAGAAAGCGGGTCTTTCTCCCAGTTGAAAAATAGATTAAATTGAGCCCAATGAATTTGTGATTCAGTAATTGAGATCAGGATTGGAGCACCACAGTATGTTTGCAGAAGTGCTGCATGCAAGTGTGTGGCGCTGATTTATGCATCTGGCTAATGCTGCAAACTGGGCTCACTGTCACTTTGAGAGCTCTGGGCCTTTTTCTGAGAAGAAACCAGTAATTTGTGAGAATAAAAAAACAAAAATCCTGCAGACATGTACCCTTATAACCAATAGTTACAATCTCATTTATAGCAGTCTCAGAGGATTGGAAATGTTATTAACAGTCTTGGAAAAGGGAAAACTAGAAATAGCATCAGCTAGGCTGTTGCTCGTTCCTGGTATAAAGATGAATGATAAAAGATGTTAAAGTTGCATTGCATACATAGGAAAGTCAAATATTGAAATTCACAGTATTATAGCACTTCTTATTAATGATGTATATAACGGTAGTGATGTCTTTGAAGATTTGCATCCTGCATTCCTTCCACAGGGGGTTCAATGGCATGCTGCTACATTCACAATAGATAGCTCGTTAATAGTTGTATGCTTGATAGCTGGAGGGGCTATATTTTGTGCCTGTGCCAAATGGATCCAATCACCCATATAGAATACTCTATCACCCATGCTATAAGCATCTGTTTGCATTGAGTTAAAGGGTGATTGTCCCAGATTCAGGCAATGTTACAGTTGCTGTTAAATGAAAATTGGTACGAGTATTTCCTGAGTCTATAAGCAAGATTTGCTCCATCCACTTTTGTACTTTGATAGGGTGTAGTATATTATGAACTACAGCACGAGAACTAAGGGAAGGGAAGTAATCCTGCGCAAACTCTTCTTACTCGCCTTTTAAAAATGAAAGATTTGCATTTCTGAGGTGTCAGTACCAAACCAAGTCTGTACACGAGCCAATGAGAACTGACTGAGCCAGTACAAATCAACCCAGGCACCGACAACCAAAATCTTAAAGTCAACCAGAATCAAATGACAAGTGGTTCTTCACACAAAGCATGAAACAGTTTCTAATAAACTTAAGGACTACTAACACTTGAATATTTGAGGCATTTGACAGATGTATTAAAGGTGTCACAATTATAATCAACTAAGTATCTGTTATGCCGAATAAAGACACATCCTAGCCAAAGTTTTTAAAACATGAACTGGAATGAGTATGGAATCTTCTGGAACTGATGTATCTTTTAAAAGAAACAATATTAAAATATTTGCATATGTTGAATGAGAGTTACCTGAATGATCTATCAATTCAGACTGCTACACTATCAAAATAACACATGCCAGATCAAGATGCGTCAGAACCCAAATTCTGAGACTATCAAAAAGGGACATGACTGAGTTTTTATTTGTGACAAAGAAAGACAGTGACTGTCACAGATCTCTGCACATGAATGTTTGCACACCAAGACCCAGGTTGTGACGAATCAATTAAGCCAAAATCCTTATTTGGAAAGGGGACCTGGTTAGTGTGATGTAAACTGTGGCATTTTATATGTATAATTTTTGATGATATTTGGGAGCCAGTTTGGGTTTGGTTTTTGAGTTCATAACCAATGGGTTTTTCTGTGTGTCTGAAGTTAATCATCAACATGCAAGTACTTCTGTAACCATGGTGATTTATTTTGAAAACTGTGTTTGAAGCCTGATTGTACAGTGAATGGATTTGGGCACTCATGCACTTAGGTTTGCGACCCAACATGTGAAGCATGTAAATAATAGGCCTCAAGGTTTGTTAGAGAGTTCTTAATTTTTCTTTACAGCTTGGGAGTGGTGCCCTTGGCTAAGTGACAGAGCTTTTCAGTTTTATTTTTAATTGTGGATAATGTTTTATTCCTGTGATGATCAAAGATGGGGATGACTGTACAGACTCATTCTCCTGAGAAAGAAGGATTTAGGGAGTTAGTTCATTAGAATGACAAGTTAGTTAGTTCCAGATGAGATAAAGACCTGGAAGTGTTTCTAAACTAAATTTTATTATATTTGATTTGATTTATTATTGTCACATATACCTGGGCACAGTGAAAAGTTTTGTTTTGTGTGCAGTACAATCAGATCATACCATACAATGTGCATAAGAGTAATATAGCAGAGGAAAAAATACATTGTTGTGACGCAGAGAAGGTGCACAAGGAGCGCAGTCAACATTAAATTTGAAACTTGAGACGTCCATTCAGAAGTGTAATAATTGTACGTGGGAAATCATGTCTCACAAACTTGATTGAGATTTTTTTGAAGAAGTAACAAAGAGGATTGATGAGAGCAGAGCGGTAGATGTGATCTATATGGACTTCAGTAAGGCGTTCGACAAGGTTCCCCATAGGAGACTGATTAGCAGGGTTAGATCTCATGGAATGCAGGGAGAACTAGCCATTTGGATACAGAACTGGCTCAAAGTAGAAGACAGAGGCTGGTGGTGGAAGGTTGTTTTTCAGACTGGAGGCCTGTGACCAGTGGAGTGCCACAAGGATCAGTGCTGGGTCCTTTACTTTTTGACATTTACATAAATGATTGCGATGTGAGCATAAGAGGTACAGTTAGTATGTTTGCAGATGATACCAAAATTGGAGGTGTCGTGGTCAACGAAGAGGGTTACCTCAGATTACAATAGGATCTTGACCAGATGGGCCAATGGGCTGAGAAGTGGCAGATGGAGTTCAATTCAGATAAATGTGAGGTGCTGCATTTTGGGAAAGCAAATCTTAGCAGGATTTATACACTTAATGGTAAGGTCCGAGGAAGTGTTGCTGAACAAAGAGACTTTGGAGTACAGGTTCATAGCTCCTTGAAAGTGGAGTCACAGGTAGATAGGATAGTGAAGAAGGTGTTTGGTATGCTTTCTTTTATTGGTCAGAGTATTGAGTACAGGAGTTGGGCGGTCATGTTGCAACTGTACAGGACATTGGTTAGACCACTGTTGGAATATTGCATGCAATTCTGGTCTCCTTCTTATCAGAAAGATGTTGTGAAACTTGAAAGGGTTCAGAAAAGATTTACAAGGATGTTGCCAGGGTTGGAGGATTTGAACTATAGGGAGGGGCTGAACAGGCTGGGGCTGTTTTCCCTGGAGGCTGAGGGGTGACCTGATAGAGGTTTAGAAAATTATTAGGGGTAAGGATAGGGTAAATAGACAAAGTCTTTTTCTTGGGGGCGGGGAGTCCAAAACTAGAGGTCATAGGTTTAGGGTGAGAGGGGAAAGATATAAAAGAGACCTAAGGGGCAGCTTTTTCACACAGAGGGTGGTACGGGTATGGAGTGAGCTGCCAGAAGAAGTGGTGGAGGCTGGTTCAATTGCAATGTTTAAAAGGCATTTGGATGGGTATATGAATAGGAAGGGTTTGAAGGGACATGGGCCGGGTGCTGGCAGGTGGGACTAATTGGGTTGGGATATCTGGTCGGCATGGTCGGGTTGGACCGAAGGGTCTATTTCCATGCTGTACATCTCTATGACTCTATAACAGTGGGGAAAAAGCGGTTCCTGAATCTGTTGATATGTGTGTTTACACTGTTGTATGTTCTGCCTGATGGAAGAGGTTGGAAGAGATTACAGAAGTATTGTAGTTCAGGTTTAAACCATTGACCTCACAAGTGATTTAAGTCCAAAGATGAGTTGAATGGTGTGATTATTACATGAGCGGTGTTTTGGGTACTGTGCCAGGAGTAGTGTTTTGAGGATTATATTTGGATTGTTGTGGACATTATTAAAAAATATCTATTTTGTTTCTTTTCAATTTATAAAGGAGCATTTTAGGATTGATGAGATTATACTTTTACTGTGTTTAAAATCTTTGATTTTGTATTATAAGTCAGTTGGAAAATTATATTTTAGTTTTGTTTATTTTGTAATAAACTTCTGTTTTGTTATTAAGGGACAATCTGTAGCATCACATGCTTATGGTTCTGTGAGAGATCACTTTGATAAAATTAGAATGAACAATGTGATGATTTATTGAGCTTTGTTCCTATCTGGGATCTGAATTGTCTGGTAATGACGTCTGATGGGATCATAAAATAAAGCACTGAGGTTGCTGTCCTGCTTTTATAAGAAGGCATTCTTTGCTGTCAAAAATAAAACCCCACAACACTGTAGAGATAGCAGGAGAAAACACAGAAATATCTATGCATTTGAGACCTGAAGACCGCAACGTCAAAGGGTCTCCAAGCCTATTTCCTTTTCCATCTACCAATACAGAAATTGACTTCCTGGTGTCAAGATTACAGGTTACTAACCATGTAACATCCTATGGAACATCCACCTCTTTGAGAGAATCCTACAATGAGTTGTAATGTACAATTCAGATAATGAACTGGCCTGACTACACATCAGAAGTGAAAAGTCTTGACCAGGACTGTGCCCATGTTTTTGTTTCCAATGGCGAGCCAATATAAATTTTTAATTTTTGTTTAATACTTGGAAAGGTGCACTATTCTTTTTAACCAGTACACCAAGAATAGGTGTATATGTGGACATATGTGCATGCATGAGTGAGTGATGTACATTAGACCTTTCAGTGTCAACAAATATTCCTCTTTAATCAAAGAGGAAACCATGAAAAGTTGCTGCTGACTATTCAAATTGATGTTATGACTTCAGACACAGCATCCATTGTAAAAAAAAAGTAAAGGATGAGGGCTGTCAGTTCTCTCTCATTCTTGTCCATAATAATTAACACAATAATAAAGCACACAGCTTTGCTAGCTGCACAAGGTCAATGTGAACATGCAATAATATGAATAAGAAATAGCAAGGTTCAGGATGACTGATGAGAAGAAAGATCAAAGTTTTTCCTGCAGCTATTCATGCAGCAAACTTCTCCAGGGTGGTATGTTGACAACACTTCAATGTTTTTGAAATAGAAATAGTCAGTGAAACAAGAACAGGAAGAAATTGAGCCAACACAGCTGCACTTGTTAATCTGAAGGATACTAATGGAGGAGCTAGCAATTGCCTCACATGAAGGTAGGGCTACAATTCATGAGCTGCCTACACCTGCTCATTCCATAATGCTAGAATGCAAATTTGATGCATCTGCAGGATTGTGTTAACTAGTCAAGTGGATCCTGTGTAGCTTCCTCCTCGTTATTTGTCACCAGTGATAAATGAATTCAGTAATACTGTTCAGAAACCAAGTGATACAGCCGGGCTGCTCTTTTTAAAATCAGCTTGTCCATCTTATGGAGAAGCTGCACTGAGGAATATTGCTGCAAGTAAATGATAGGAAAGAGAACACCGGGGTCAAGAGAGTTTCAGGTTGATCGATGCAAAGCTGGTGACATTCATGCTGAAGATGGGCAGAATGAGTCATGTCATGGTTCAGCAAGAAGTCTGGAGGCTACTATCATCTCCATGAATGGCAAGTGAACACAATCTTCTTTAGGGAGCAAATTACTACAGATGTTGGAATCTGTATTGAAACCTAAAAATGCTGGAGATCACAGCAGGTCAGGCAGCATCTATAGAGAGACAGCAAGCTAACATTGAGTCATGATGACTCTTCATCAGAGCTGATGTGTGGAGGGGGCAGTATTTAGGCAATAGTGCTGGGGGAGAAAGGATGTTGTTAGTTCAGGTTAAGGGATCAGAATGTGAAAATAGCAGAACAATGGTGTGTCTAACTACAAGACTTGAAAGAACAGGTACTCCCACTGGAAGGGAGTGGTGGGGGGAGGGAACATGGTGACAGAGAATGCCATAAGTTTAAAAGAAGGAAAGGAATGTGTTGAATTCAGAGCCTAGATGGTTGTAAAATGTTTAGTTCGAAGATGAGATGCTGCTCCTTCAGTTTGCACTGTGATTCACTGGAGTATTACAAATTGTTGAAGACAGACATATGAATGTGTAAGCAGGTCTCTGTTAAAATGGCGTCATGCTTGCACATGGACTGTAGGTGTTCTGCAAAACGGTCACTCAGTCTGAGTTTGGTTTCTCCAGTGTAGAGTAGGCTGCATTGAGTGCAACAAATACAATATACAAGAGTACAGGAGGTACAGGCGAAATGCTGCTTCACATGGAAAGATTGTTTAAGCTCTTGGCTGGTGAGCAGGAAGGAGGTGAATAGGCAGGTGTTTCACCTGCTGCGGTTACATGGGAAGGTGCCATGGGAAGGTGTGAGTGGTGTTGGTGGTCAAGCAATGGACTAGGGTATCTTGAAGGGAATGATCCCTGTGAAATGCAGACAGGGGAGGAAGGCGAAGATATATTTGGTGGTGGTGTTCCATTGGAGTTGTCTGAAATGGTGGAAAATGATCCTTTGAATGAGGAGGCTGGTGGGGTGAAAAGTGACGACAAAGGGGAACCCGATCACGCCATTGTGAGTGATGGAAAGGGGCAAGGGCAGAAGCATGGGTGATAGGTCGTGTGTGTTTGAGGGCCCTGTCAACTTCATGGTGGGAAACCACTGTTATGGAAGAAGCAGGGCATGTTAGCAGTGCTATTTTGGAAGGTGGCATCATCCGAATAGATACGACATAAATGAAGGAATGGGGAGAATGCCATTCTCACATTCTGATGACTTAACCTGCACTATCAACATCCTTCCTGCTCTAGAATAGATTCAATCAAGTGACATATCTCAAGAGGTCTGAATATATTTCTGTTTCCTCAAAGAATTGAAGAAATGATAGAGAGCAGCTAAGTACTGACAGCTATTCCATTACTAGATGTAGCTTTGTCTCATATTGCATCATGACTTTCAACCTGCCAACACAGTTCTCCTCAGGGAACACTTCAAACCAATCAGAGGCTGTGCAGTGGGTCAGGATGAAAGGACATGTGCAGTAAGCAGTACTCAAAAATGAATTGCTTGTTTCATCCTTTTGTACTTTCCAATGAGGAGTGCCATTATTGTGCTTGGAATATGGAAAGAAAATCAGTGCTTGGTGAAGGACTAAAATGTTGGAGGTCATCTTGAGTGTGGGTATAAGGCATCAGTAGAGACACTTGGACAGTCACATGGAGTTGAGATCTGCATTTATTGATGTTTGCATGCACTTTGTTGTGAAGCTGTGAACTTGCTGTATGGTACTTTGAACTTACATATGTTCCTCATGCAGATTGCAGTGCTGTCCCAGGTACACAGCTGCTCTCCGTCTCAAAAGTTATAGAGCGCTTGTGGAAAATTATGGGAGCAATTTCATATGGGTGGCACGGTGGCACAGCAGTTAGCACTGCTGCCTCACAGCATTAGAGACCCGGGTTCAATTCCCGCCTCAGGTGACTGACTGTGTGGAGTTTGCACATTCTCCCCATGTCTGCGTGGGCTTCCTCTGGGTGCTCCAGTTTCCTCCCACAGTCCAAAAATGTGCAGGTTAGGTGAATTGGCCATGCTAAATTGCCCGTAGTGTTAGATGTAGGGGAATGCGTCTGGGTCGGTTGTGCTTCGGTGGGGCGGTGTGGACTTGTTGGGCTGAAGGGCCTGTTTCCACACTGTAAGTAATCTAATCTAATATGGTGGGTAAAAGTAGGATCCAATTGTCCTGACAATGATCTGGGTCAGATTTCATTTACTTCAATGCTGTCTATGGGATCTTGCTTTGTGCAACCTGGTTGTTGTATTTCCTAAGTTACACTAATGACTACATTTTAAAAGTACTACATTGGGATGTCTGTGCCTGTGAGATATGCTACATCAATGCAAGTTCTATTCTCCCAGGAGTGAAGCCAGCCAACAATCTATGAAATTCTGCAAAGGAACAATTAAGCAACTTTAGGCATACTGCTGACCTCGTCATTTTTGCCAGATAACTAGACCACTAGAAAGGGGTTAAAGAAAATAATGTCTGGCGATTCTATGTAATTAGGATAGCTGATACCCAAGTGCGACAAGGCTCAGGGATGTAGACCTTTTCAATGTTAATTGTGTCTGGGGCCTTTGGGTGGAATGTGAATATAACTCAAGAGCTGAAATGATTGAGTGAGAACTATAACATCCGACATTAAAGAAGCTGAATTTAAAAGATAGATGAGACAGCACATAATATTTTGTTTGTATGGAAAACGATGAGTACCTGTAATAATGGTGGAATATCTTTGGGGTGTAGACTGTTCAACATATAATTTACTATTTCAGTTAAAATATCCTTCACCTGTTACTTAAAGGGGAAGCATGTGGCTCAGTGGTTAGCACTGCTGCCTCATAGTGCCAGGGACCTGGGTTTGATTCCAGCCTCAGGCGACTGTCTGTGTGGAGTATCCAGGTTCTCCAGGTGCTCTGGTTCCGTGTGCAGTCCAAAGATGTGCAGGTCAGGTGAATTGCCATGCTAAATTGCCTATTGTATTAGGTGCATTAGTTAGAGGGGAAATGGGTCTGGATGGGGCAGTATGGACTTGTTGGGCCAAATGGCCTCTTTCCATACTGTTGCTTTTTAGAAGGCTTGTCATAGGAAAAGATGTTTTAAGAAGTGTAAACTTGTCCATTTTTTATTTCATTCACATCATTGCAATTCCTTTTTTTTAAAAGAAAGAAATTGGTCTCTGAGAATCATAACAGAATTCACAGTAAACTCTGTTCACCTGACAAAGAACAGCGATCACCAATCTGATGAAGCTTGGGATGGTAAACTGAATAATGTTAGCTACATCATCTACTCCAATCTGGAAAGGTTCCCATACAAAGAAATTCATGGCTACAGTCACTGGCAGTACCTTCCTTGCCATGACTGTGTGCAATTGCACATCTGGTTACAAAAGGCAGAAGAGGTTTGGAAGCACTTCCTTAGCACACATCCTGGCCTAGATGAAGAATGCTCTTGGAAAGACCTTGGCTGAAGTCCCCATACCAAGTATCTTACTCCCTCTCCTCCTTAAGTCTCTTTGACAAGCTTGGGTTCTTCTTCGCTGCCTTCGTTCATTCTCCCTTTCATGCTGTTTGATACAGAAATGCAACAGTGTGTCCCCTGACTTGTCACAATCAAATAACGTGGAGAATTCAATGCAGGAATCCACTTTCCAGCCAATTCAATAAAAATGCAGTTTGAGAAGAATGGATGCCCTGTGAGCCATTACCTGTTTCAGACTGGAGCTATGATTCACTCCTAATGAGTTGCGTAGAGGCAGTTACTAAAAAGGGAACACAGGAATGTTCAGAAATAAACAAAAAATAAGCTGGAGAAAATCAGCCAGTCTGCCAGCATCTGTAGAGAGAATGTAAACAGAGTTAACATTCCAAGGCCAGCACGATAGTGGACTCAAAACATCAATTCTGTTTCTCTCGTGACAGATGCTGCCAAGCTGGCTGAGGTTTCTCCAGCATTTCCCTGTCTGTTTCAGATTTCCAGCATCTGCAGTATTTTGTTTAAATTACAGGAATGTTCAGCATGACTAAAACTTGCTGGAAGTCATAGGAGTGCACAGAAATGGAACAGAAGCCACAGCTGAAAGTATTGAATAAGACGATATCTGCAACCCTTCCTCTCCCAGTGTCCATCAAAATGAAAGAGGATATAAAGCAGAATTGGCAGTTGTTCCACTTGCAGCTGCAAAATTACAATATTGTGACAGATTAAGTTAACAAACCAGAGCAGCAATCATCCAGTTCAATAACCTGTTCCCGCAGTCTTGCTATTCCAGGATTCCTTCCTAATTTTCACTGAAAAGGAAGATTAATAGTAGAAACTTTACAAGCTTTGAAGACATATTTTGAATGAATGCAAGTAATGAATGGATGTGTTCAATATGAATGTGAAAATGAATCAATTTATTAATATGTGACTGTATTAGCACAGCCTAGAATTCTATGAATATGTGCAACTAAAAGATTACCTAATTATAAACAAGATTGTATGAGGCATAAGAGATCCTGCACTGATAGCATGTCTACTGAGAGAGGAGGAATTTATTCTCTGGAAAGGTCATCCAAGGGAATCTAGAGCAACTATGACTGGAGCCAGTAATTGGATTACACTTGCAATCACAAACATGTAACATTATTCCCTTACCTCCTCAACAATTTCACCCAAATCTTTAAAATACCACAAGTCAAACAAAGCCATGAGAGATTAAATCTGCAACTAACTTGTAAATTGTTGATAATCCTTTTAAATATGCTAGCTTGGGGGTTTGGGATGGGAGAGAGCCTCCTTCCTGAAAGTGAATGCATATTCAGCTGTATGTATTAAGAGAGATTAGCTGGGGCAGCAAGTAGCACATCCATGGTTATGGCAAATAACATCCATACTCTGCTTACTTACATCATGTACTCCTGATGCTTGCATTAATGCTCTTGTCAAGATATCATTCTGCATGGACCATGCTGGCATAGCTCAAACACAGAGGTGACACCCATATTACCGGAGCCATTACTGTCATAGAACTTAAATTTGTGATTCACCTCTAATATTTTCAACCAACATTAAAACATAATAAAGCTTTTCATTCTATAGTCTATACAAACAGGTACATATTATTTGTATAACTTTGCAGAAAATTTTAATCATACAATTCAAAGTTACCTACTATTTTAAACTATACCTTTTATTCTTTTCTCTCTTGAATCCTCTTTTTTTGGCTCCAAAAAACTGGAAAGAATGAAGGACCTTCGATGGTTCTCAAGGTGATTCTCTTGTCCGTAGGTGTTATGTATAATGTTGCTGCTTGGCTCTTATTTTATTCATCAGTTAACAATGAATAAAAATATCGAAATTACTGATGAATATCTTGATGTATTTCAAGTGTTTGCCCTTTTGATACAAATTGCAGTTCATGTGCATTTACTTTTCACACCCACGCATGCTTTCTGTCCTGAATGTTAATGTGGCAAAAGGTGATCATTATGAATATTTCCTACAGTGGAAGACATTTTCTGGCTTCTTTGTTCATGCCTTTTCTTTGGAATTAAGTTTCACCACTGCTTAACAATCTAGGCTGGACCATATGTTGACCTTACCATTGTTCTTCCAGTTCTAAACCAAGTATTGCCCTGCCTTGCTGCTCTATCTGTGCTTTCGACGAGTTCTTGAACATTTGCCTTAGTTTGAAGTTTGCTCTCATAATTCAAGTTCCCACTATCCACTCTAAATCAGCTTCTCAAATAACTCAAGGAGGGTAAAATTCTTATCTGGTGATCTAGTTATGTTTGAACTGGGAAATGATAACTAAAAATGTAAACATATTTAGTAATAGCAATTGCATCAAATACTGATAATATTGAAAATGTCAAAATATCTCAGAGAATCAAAAATAGGAGCAGTGTATCAGTCAGCCCCTTCACCTTGCTCCATCATTCAACTAGAACATGGCTGAATAATGGCACCTTAAAGATATTTTCCCATATTGTCCCTACAATTCATTAGTATTTAAAACTCTATTAATCGCAGCCTTGAGTAGATGCAATGATTATCCATCCACACGCTTTGGGAGTAGAGATTGTAAAGATTCACCATATTTGGAGTGAAGAAATTGCTCCTCATTTCAGTTCTGAATGTTCTGTCTGTTATTCTGAAAATATCTGGTAATAGAGCACACAAGTCCACCCCAAACCTAACCTTCAACTCCCAACAAAACGAAGGGAAACATTCTTCCTGCATCTGTTCTGTTGAGCCTTGTAAGAATTTTCTATACTTTCCTGAAATCACCTTTCATTCTTCACTCTGAACTCTGAACAGTACAGGCCCAGTCTCATCAATCACTCCTTGCACAACAATCCTGGCAATCCAGGGATCAGTCTGATAAATTTTGCTCAATTCTTCCTCAATCAAATAAAAACAAAGCAAACTAACTGGTTATTCAGCTATTTCTACTTGAGGTCCTTTCCTCTTTGGAAATTAACTGCCATATTGGTTAACATTGTTACGTTGTTACAAAATAATATGTAACACAAGATGTACTGAGGGATATTTCTGAAAGAAATACTGATGCCTGTAAATACAAATCTACTTTAGTGTTATGAGATATTGTGTTATAAGTTATGTTTATTAACTCACTCATCAGTTTGTTATATTTTACTGCATTTTCATATCTTATCAGCCCTTGCTACAAGCAATGTTTACCTTTGAATAAGTGTAGCATACAGAACAATACCATCCCCACCAAGTCTCCTCAAAACATTATAATATTAATCGGCTCTCACCAATCATCTCCTGATCCGGAATAGATTCCCCAATTAGTAGGTACCTGTTAAATACCTTTTTACTGGGCCCTTATCCCTTTAAGAAACTAACTGACAGAACAGTGTTCCCATGAGATTGCATGAATGAATGAAACCCAAACCAGCAAATAGTAAACAAACCTCACAACCCAGCTGCAGTAATAAAAGCATAAAGGATACTAAACTGATTAAGTACAGGTACAATTTCTAACTTAACTAGAGCATATAGACCTAGTATATTTACTAATATTTACTAACTTAAAAGACAAAAGGACTAACACTTCTTGATTATGCAAGCAGACCAGACAGATACTCTAAATCCTATCGGAAGTAGAAGTTAAAGCATTTAGCACGTTTCAACCCATCTCCTGTCTCCCAGGACAGAAGTTCTTCAAACCTTTGTGAACTATAGATAAGGAGGAGAAAGTGAGGACTGCAGATGCTGGAGATCAGAGCTGAAAATGTGTTGCTGGAAAAGCGCAGTAGGTCAGGCAGAATCCAAGGAGCAGGAGAATCAACGTTTCGGGCATGAGTCCAGCGCTGGACACACATTCCTCATTTCTGAAGAAGGGCTCATGCCCGAAACGTCGATTCTCCTGCTCCTTGGATGCTGCCTGACCTGCTGCACTTTTCCAGCAATACATTTTCAGCTCTGAACTATAGATAAAACAATGTAACACCATAGTAATGGAAATTTAATATATGTAAGAACTGTATATAGATGCTCTTGGAAGAACTGTGTTTCGGGATTCTGTTGCCGCCTTGAACTTGTGCTGTGCTTGCTGAATAAAAGAGGTTACTTTCACCACTCACTGATTCCAGTCATTATTTGAACACGATCCTACAGTGGCTATCCTGATAAAATTATTTTAATGGGACTTTATCATAGAGTTTTGACAATGCTTCGTTATTGCTATTTTTGATGATGCGTAATTGGTCCATTTGGAGTACAGAGAAAATGATTTAAGAAACTTGGTCACTAAAAGGATATGACATTTTTTTTAAAGAAATGATTCTTGAAAGTCACATAGCTATAGGTAACTGTTTGGACCGATTACTGGATATTGGTTTACAGCTTAGCTTTGGTAATGTTTGGAGTTCAGCTAGGACACAGTCTGCTGAAAGATAGAAGCTAACAATCTCATCCTTGGACATCGAAGTGCTTTTATTTTCAAAATTAATTCCTAGGGAAAGTTCTTTAACTTACTTGTTTAATTGGGAGTGTGTACACATGCATGTTGGGTTATTTAAAAAGGTAAATATTGATACTTTCCAATTTTAAATGACATTAGTCAGTTTTTCAAATACGTTGAAACAGTACTTGATCAATCATAAATCAATAACTGTGCTGTTGTTTTTAGGACAGTTCAAATCCTCTCAACATATTCAGAAGATAGTCAAACTATTTTCTTACTTTAAAAGTAAATTGGTCAATTTACTAGATTTAAAGCAAAACATACTTTATTCATTCACTATAGTTAAAAAAACATAAGAAACAAGTAATTGGAATGACGTAACTTTATTGGAAAACTTAACAGAATAATAGATAACGGTGGCTGAAAGAACTTTTGGTGAGATGGTATGGGCTGAGGTTAGAAACAGGACAGGAGATGTCACACTGCTGGGAGCTTTTTATAGGCCTCGGCAGAGATCCAGGGATGTGGAGGAGAGGATTGGCAAAACGATTCTGGGTAGGAGTGAAAGGAACAGGGTGGTCATTATGGGGGACTTTAACTTCCCCAACATTAACTGGAAATGCTATAAATCTAGTACATTGAATGGATCAGTTTTTGTCTAATGTGTACAGGAGAGTTTCCTGACACAGTATGTCAAAGGACCGAAAAGAGGGGAAGCCACACTGGGTCTGGTACTTGATAATGAACCAGGCCAGGTGTTTGAGTTAGTGGTAGGTGAGCACTTTGGAGAGAGTGACCATAATTCATTTACGTTTAGTTTAGCGATGGAAAGGGATATATATATGCCATAGGGCAAGAGTTATAGACTGGGGAAGAGCAATTATAATGCGATTAGGCAAGACTTAGGATTACATTAGATTACATTACAGTGTGGAAACAGGCCCTTCGGCCCAACAAGTCCACACCGACCCGCCGAAGTGCAACCCACCCATACCCCTACATTTATTCCTTACCTAACACTATGGGCAATTTAGCATGGCCAATTCACCTGACCTGCACATCTTTGGACTGTGGGAGGAAACCGGAGCACCCGGAGGAAACCCACGCAGACACGGGGAGAACGTGCAAACTCCACACAGTCAGTCGCCTGAGGTGGGAATTGAACCCGGGTCTCAGACGCTGTGGGGCAGCAGTGCTAACCACTGTGCCACCGTGCCGCCCGTAAATGAATAGAATGGGATAGCAAAATGCAGGGGATGGGGACAATCGAAATGTGGAGCTGGTTTAAGGAACAGATATTGCGTGTCCTTGATAGGTATGTCCCTGTCAGGCAGGGAGGAAGTGATAAGGTAACGGAACTGTGGTCTACTAATGAAATTTCATCTCTTGTTAAGTGGAAGAAGAAGGAGACTTATGTGATGTTGAGATGAGATGGTTCAGATCAGATAGTGGAGAGTTACAGATCAGCTAGGAAGGATTTAAAGAGAGAGTTAAGAAGTGAAAGGAGGGGACACGAGCAGTCTTACGCAGGTAGAATAAAGGAGAAGCCTAAAGCTTTCTGTCGGTATGTGAGGAATAAAAGGATGACTAGGGTAGGAATAGGGCCATTCAAAGACAGAAGTGGGAAGTTGTGTGTGGACCCTGAGGAGATCAGAGAGGTGCTAAGTGAATACCTCTCATCTGTTTTCACTCAGGAAAAGGAGAATATTGGAGAGGAGAAGAATGAGATAGAATATATTAGACTCGAAAGGATCGAGGTTAGTAAGGAGGAAGTGTTATCAATTCTAGAGGGAGTGAAAGTAGACAAGTCCCCTGGGCCAGAGGGGATTTATCCAAGGATTCTCTGGGAAAATAGAGAGGAGATGGCGGAGCCTTTAGCCTTGATCTTTGAGTCATCATTGTCTATAGAGTTCAGTACCGGAGGACTGGAGGATTGCAAATGTTGTGCCCTGTTCAAGAAGGGGAGTAGAGATAACCTAGGTAATTATAGACCAGTGAGCCTTACTTCTGTTGGAGGAAAGGATTATAAGAAATAGGATTATTATTATCTAGCAAGCAATAATTTGATTGCAGATAGTCAACATGGTTTTGTCAAGGGCAGGTCATATCTCACAAACTTCATTGAGCTTCTTGAGAAGGTGACCAAGCATGTGGATGAGGGTAGGGCAGTTGATGTGGTATACATGGACTCCAGTAAAGCCTTTGATACAGTTCCACATAGTAGGCTGTTGGAAAAAATGCAGAGGCATGGGATTAAGGGTGATTTAGCAGTTTGCATTAGAAACTGGCTTTCTGTAAGAAGGCAGCAAGTGGTGGTTGATGGAAAATATTCAGCCTAGAGTCCGGTTCCTAGTGGTGTGCCACAAGGATCTGTTTTGGGACCACTGCTGTTTGTCATTTTTATATATGACTTGACACAGGCTTAGGTGGATGGCTTAGTAAGTTTGCAGATGACACTAAAGTCGGTAGAGTTGTGGACAGTGTGGAAGAATGTTGCAGGTTGCAGGGGGACTTGGATAAATTGCAGAATTGGGCTGAGATGTGACAAATGGAGTTCAATGCAGCTAAATGTGAGGTGATGCACTTTGGGAAGAATAATAGGAAGGGAGAGCACTGGGTCAATAGAAAGATTCTTGGTAGTGTGGATGTGCAAAAGGGATCTTGGAGTCTATGTACATAGATCCCTGAAAGTTGCCACCCAGGTTGATAGTGCTGTTAAGAAGGCATACAGTGTGTTAGGTTTTATTGGTTGATGGATTGAGTTCCAGAGCCGTGATGTCATGCTGCAATTAAGGAAAATGCTAGTGCGGCTGAACTTGGAGTATTATGTGCAGTTCTGGTTGCCCCATTACAGGAAGGATGTGGAAGCATTGGAAAAGGTGCAGAGGAGATTTCCCAAGATGTTGCCTGGTCTGGAAGGGTGGTCTTATGAGGAAAGGCTGAGAGACTTGGGTCTGTTCTCTTTGGAGAGAAGAAGGCTAAGAGGGGATTTAATAGAGACTAATGAGATGATCAGAGGATTAGATAGGGTAGACAGTGAAAGATTTTTTTCCAGGATGATGACGTCAGCTTGTACGAGGGGCCATAGCTACAAATTGAGTGGTGATAGATTTAAGACAGATGTCAGAGGCAGGTTATTTATTCAGAGAGTGATAAGGGCGTGGAATGCCCTGCCTGTCAATGTAGTTAACTCAGCCACATTAGGGGCATTTAAACAATCCTTGGATAAGCACATGGATGATAATGGGATAGTGTAGGGCAATGGGCTTAGATTAGTTCACAGGTCGGCGCAACATCGAGAGCTGAAGGGCCTGTTCTGTACTATATTATTCTATGTTCTATGTTCTTCACGATACCAACAGCAACTGCTGAAAACCAAAAAACTAAAAATCCTGATCCTATGAGAGTTTAACCACACCCATTCAGGCTGCTTCTATTGTTCCAACTTTCAAAAAAAACTAAGGCCTCACAAACTATTTTAGTAGCTCTGGTAGACTGCTCTGGACTTCTGTCATGAAACCTTTCTTCAACAAACAAAACAAGACATAATACATTTTTTAAAGCACTGTATCATTGCTGTTGGCATGGATAAAGTAATTAGACAGATTTGTAACTGGGTAAAGCATTTAAATTTCTGTTGGGATCAATGGTGGAATGAGAGAATAACAGTGCACTGTCCAATCTTGATCATAACAGTTGATAAAGAGGCACTTGTAATTTGTGACTAGATAAACTGAACTTGCACAAAAGCAATAGAAATTGAAGGATAAAATCTTGCAATATTACAGGACAAGTTTTGACAAGAAGAATTCTTTTCTGATCCTGCTGCCCTCTATTTAACAAAAAGATTTTATTCTAATTATTTCAAATCAGTTACCACATTCATTAAAATAGCTAACAGAGGTAATTAGCATAAACGTTTTAAACATTTCGCCATTGATCATCAGTCTCTCTATTTCAAGGTCAGAATTTCCATGGAACTTATTCAAGTAACTGTAACTCTATCTATTCTCTCAAGTTGTGAATGTAAAACACGTTCAACATTTTCAAGAATCACCCTTCCATACTTCTTAGATTCTTACTGCAAGAACTTTACATTAAA
Source organism: Chiloscyllium plagiosum (assembly GCF_037043375.1). Taxonomy (NCBI): domain Eukaryota; kingdom Metazoa; phylum Chordata; class Chondrichthyes; order Orectolobiformes; family Hemiscylliidae; genus Chiloscyllium; species Chiloscyllium plagiosum. The sequence continues at coordinate 66,580,979 of NW_028270150.1, read as the reverse complement.
CCTCCTCAATGAATTTCAGTATGATCGTCCAACTTTAAGAATTTTCTCAATAAAAAGAACATTGGCCTTTCTCGTTTCCAGTTTTACGTCTCATGTATTATAAAGACATCATTGTCAAGAGTCTCAAGGTGATGCTGAGTCTCAGTGATAAAATTCCACAATTTAGTCTTTTCAGGAAATATGAAGAGCCTTAGGAAGCATGAGGTACCAATAGGAGTATCCTGATATAGTCTGGCAAATCTTTTGCATTCAATGGATAGCTCTTAAAATCAGATGTTGAGGCTTTTTTCTTTGATTCTTTTATTTTCTCTTTTTTGTTTAATTAATGCATACCCATTAAACGTAATTCCTAGCATTTGTTGCAAATTGTTTTTGCAAGTGGAATTACCAGTCCAGACACAATCTCTCACCACTTCCCAGGAAGGTCATTCACCCATACTTCCAGCTGTCTTTCCCCATCAGTTTCTTGCGTGAAGTCAGGTGATGAAGACAAGTGATGCTAACTGCCCACTCTCCTTTCATTTGAGACGACAGTTTGTATATACTAATTTACATACCAGTCTAGTCCAACAGGAGCTGAGTCAGAAGGTGGTGTGGATTGAAACTCACCTGAAGATGACAAATCTTCTAGGAGAAAGTGAAGACTGCAGATGCTGGAGATCAGAGCTGAAAATGTGTTGCTGGAAAAGCGCAGCAGGTCAGGCAGCATCCAAGGAGCAGGTGAATCGACGTTTCGGGCATGAGCCCTTCTTCATGAGCCTTTCCTGAAGAAGGGCTCATGCCCGAAACGTCGATTCTCCTGCTTCTTGGATGCTGCCTGACCTGCTGTGCTTTTCCAGCAACACATTTTCAGAGCTGAAGATGATAAATGCTGGTCTGATCTCCCTGCTGATGGTAGGTTCTGGGAAATGCATTAGAGTAGGCAACTGAGCTGCTGCAACCACAATGACTGCAGTTTATATCATCTGTAATGTTAGGAAACGTCTCCAAATGGCTCACAAATTGTCAGAAGGAAACAAATGCTGAGCTGAGAATGGAAGAGCTGGCTTGACTAGAAAAAGTGGCTTTGTTGATGGTTTTAATGGTGAAAAGAGAAGTGAAGGATATGTTAAAGAGTGTACTAACATAAAATAGGATCTGTACGCTTTCAGTAGAAGAGGGCAAAGCACCATATTGTAATAAACTACCGGTGACAATTTACACTTTTTCATTATAAAGGTAGACAGTTGAGGACTTCGTCAGAACTTTTCTCACTCAAATACCAGCTATGGATAATTTAATATCTTCTGGTATCTTTCATTATCAGGTTCAGACCCTGGTCACCAGGTCACCAGGGAGCAGAGGAGCCTGTCAGGATACGTGAGTATATGGTATAAATTACTTACTTTTAGCTTGGGCGTTGTTCAGACCCTGGAGGCAGTTGGAGAGGCCACAAGGTCACCAGGGAGCAGAGGAGCCTTTCGGGATACGTGAGTATACAGTATACATTACTTACTTTTAGCTCAGGCATTGTTCGGACCCTGGACATAGTCAGAGAGGTCATGAGTTACATATTTGGCAAGTTGCTTTACCCGAAACTCTACTCCGGTAGTGTCTCCCACCCATCTAATCCAAAAAAAAGGTTTTGTGTGTCAGTTGGTAGAGTGACAAGTGTTTTCTTTCGTGTTTCATTTTTTCAGCAGTCTATTTGGGAATTTAGAATAGTGGGAATGGAAGTTAGGGCAGTTGAGTGATCCTCCTGTAGTATGTGGGAGGTAAGGGTCACCTGAAGTGTCCCTGCTGACTTCATCTGCAGGAAGTGCATCCAACTCCAGCTCCTCGAAAACTGTGTTAGGGAACTGGAGCTAGAGCTGATGAACTTCAGATCATTCGGGAGGTGCAGGGGTTGTTGAGAGAAGTCACAGGGAGGTAATTACTCCACAGCCATGTGAAGAGGGTAGAGATGGGTAGGAAAGGGAACAGCAGGCAGTGTAGGGATCTCCTGTGGTGGTTCCCCTCAACAACAAGTATACTGTTTTAGATACTTTTGGCGGGGGAGGGTTGATCTTACCAGGGCGAAACAATGGGGCACAGGTCTCTGGCACAGAGTCTGTCTCTGTTGCTCAGAGGGGAAGGGGGAAGAGGAGCAGAGCTTTACTCATTGGGGACTCCATATTTAGGAGGACAGATAGGAGGTTTTGTGGGAATGTGTTGCCTCCCAGGTGCCATCGTGATGTCTCTGACTGTGTTTTTGGGATCCTTGCGGGGGCGGGGGAGCAGCATCAAGTTGTGGTCCACATAGGCATCAATGACATAGGTAGGAATAATGGTGGGGATCTAAGGCAGAAATTCAGGGAGCTAGGGTGGAAGCTTAGAGCTAGAACAAACAGAGTTGATATCTCTGGTTTGTCGCCCATGCCACTTGCTAGTGAAGCGAGGAGCAGGGAGAGAGTGGAGCTGAACATGTGGCTGCAGGGATGGTGCAGGAAGGAGGGTTTGGGATTCTTGGATAATTGGAGCTCTTTCTGGGGAAGGTGAAACCTCTACAAACAGGATAGTCTTCACCTGAACCAGAGAGGTACCAATATCCTGGGGGGAAATTTGCTATTGCTCTTCGGGTGGAGGGGAGGGTTTAAGTTAATGCAGCAGGAGGATGTAGTTCCAGTGTACAGGTGGTTGAGGGTAGTGAGATCAGGGATAGGTTTACAAGGTCACCGGAGGGCACCGGCAATCAGGATGTTGGTTTGAAATGTGTGTACTTCAGTGCCAGGAGCTTCTGGAATCAGGTGGGTGAACTTGCAGCATTGGTTGGTACCTGGGATTTTGATGTTGTGGCAATTTCAGAGACATGGCTCGAGGAGGGACAGGAATGGTTGTTGCAGCTTCCGGGATTTAGATGTTCCAGTAAGAACAGAGAAGATGGTTTAAAAGGGGGGATTGTGGCATTGTTAACTAAGGGTAGTATTACAGTAGCTGAGAGAACGTTTGAGGACTCATCCACTGAGGTAATTTGAGCTGAGGTTAGAAACAGGAAAGGAGAGGTCACCCTATTGGGAGTTTTCTAAGGGCCTCTGAATTGTTCCAGGGACGTAGAGAAAAGGATAGCAAAGATGAATCTGGATAGGAGCGAGAGTAACAGGGTAGTTGTTATGGGGGCCTTTAACCTACCCAATATTGACTGGCAATACTATAGTTCAATTAGCTTAGATGAGTCAGTTTTTGTCCAGTGTGTGCAGGAGGGTTTTCTGACACAGTACGTAAACAGGCCAACAAGGAGCGATGCCATATTGGATTTGGTACATGGGAATGAACCCGGCCTGGTGTTAGATTTGAAGGTAGGTGAGCACTTTGGCAATAGTGACCACAATTTGGTTATGCTTATAATAGCAATGGGCAGGGATAGGTATATACAACAGAGAAAGATGTACAACTAGGGGAAAGGCAATTTTGATGCAATTAGGCAAGATTTAGGATGCATAGAATGGGGAAGGAAACTGCAGGGGATGGGCACACTTAAAATATGGAGGTCATTCAAAGAACAGCTACTGCAGGTCCTTGATAAGTATATACTTATCAGGCAGGGAGGTAGTTGTTGACAGAGGGAGCCATGGTTTACTAAAGAAGTTTTAGCTCTTGTCAAGTGGAAGAAGAAGGATGAGGCGTGAAGGCATGGTTAGGGTGCTTGAGAGTTATAAGTTAAACAGAAAAGATCTAAAGAGAGGGTTAAGAAGAGCCAGGAGGGGACATGAGAAGGTGTTGGCAGATAGGACCAAGGAAAACCCCAAGGCCTTCTATAGTTATATCAGGAATAAAAGAATGACTAGAGTAAGATTAGGGCTAATCAAAGATAGTAGTGGAAAGTTGTTTGTGGAATCTAGGACATAGGACATTAATGAATACTTTTTGTCAGTCTTCACGTTGGAAAAGGACAATGTTAATGAGAATACGGGAATACAGGCTACTAGATTAGATGGGATTGCAGTTGACAAAGAGGAGGTTTTAGCAGTTTTGGAAGATCTGAAAATAGATAAAACCCCTGGGCCAGATGGGATTTTTCCTCGGATTCTCTGGGAAGCCAGGGAGGAGGTTGCACAACCTTTGGCTTTGATCTTCATGTCATCATTGTCGACAGGAGTAGTGCCAGAAGACTGGAGGATAGCAGATGTTATTCCCTTGTTTAAGAAGGGGAGTCAGGACAGCCTTGGTAATTATAGGCCAGGGAGCCTTACTTCAGTTGTGGGTAAGGTGTTGGAAAAGATTATAACAGATAGAATTTATAATCATCTGGAAAGGAATAATTTGATTAGGGATAGTCAGCACGGTTTTGTGAAGGGTTGGTCATGTCTAACTGATCTTATTGACTTCTTTGAGAAGGTGACAAAACAAATGACTGAAGGTAAGTCAGTTGATGTGGTATATATGGACTTCAATAAGGTGTTTGGTAAGGTTCCAAACGGTAGGCTATTGCATAAAATATGGAGTTTAAGGATTTAAGGTGATTTAGCAGTTTGGATCAGAAATTGGCTAGCTGAAAGAAGACAGAGGGTGGAGGTTGATTGGAAATATTCATCCTGGAGCTCAGTTACCAGTGGTGTGCCACAAGGATCTGTTTTGGGACAATTGCTGTTTGCTATTTTTATAAATGATTTGGATGTGGGTGTGGAAGGATGGGTGAGTAAATTTGTGTCTGACACTAAGGTAGGCAGAGTTGTAGATAGTGCCAAAGGATGTTGTGGGTCACAGAGGGACGTAGATAAGCTGCACAGCTGGGCTGAGACGTGGCAAATGGAGTTTAATGCAGAAAAGTGTGAGGTAGTTCACTTCGGAAGAAGTAACAGTAATGCAGAGTACTGGGCTAATGGTAAAATTCTTTGCAGTGTAGATGGACAGAGGGATCTCAGTGTTCAGGTGCATAAATCCCTGAGAGTTGCCACCCAATTTATTCCTGATGAAGGGCTTTTGCCCGAAATGTCGATTTTATTGCTCCTCGGATGCTGCCTGAACTGCTGTGTTCTTCCAGCACCACTAATCCAGAATCTGGTTTCCAGCATCTGCAGTCATTGTTTTTACCTTGTTAAGAAGACATTAGATGTGTTGGTATTTGTTGGTAGGGGGAATGAGTTTCGGAGCTACAAGGTCGTGTTTCAGCTACAAGATACTGGTGAGGCCGTACCTGAAGTATTGTGTACAGTTCTGGTCACCCCATTATAGGAAGGATGTGGAAGCTTTGGAAAGGGTTCAGAAGAGATTTACTAGGATGTTATCTGGTAAGGAAGGAAAGTCTTATGGGGAAAGGCTGAGGGAACTGAGGCTGTTTTCATTGGATAGATGAAGGTTGAGAGGTGATTTAATCGAGACGTATAAGATAATCAGAGGGCTAGTTAGGGTTTAAGCTTCAAAGAATTATGTACACCACTTCCCAAGGCTCTACCATTAATTGTATAAGCCCTACCTTGATTGTTGCACCAAAATGCAATATCTTGCATTTAACCAAATTGAATTCTGTCATAAAGCTAGTCCATTTTTTTTCTAAAAGCTGTTCTTGGCTCAAGGGTACTCCATCTGTGATTTTTTTTCAGAGGGTTAATAAACGAGGCTTGGTTGTGATAAGACTGGTTTGGTAGAGAGATGAAAAGGATTTTGTGAGGCGTTCTGTTTATATGTAAACAGATGAGACTTCAGGCCAAAGCGGTCATGTTTTAGAAGTGACCTGTAGAATGAAAGGGAGTTGTTGCCTCTCTAGCTGAGTAGTTTAGTTCAGTCCAGAACTGGTTGGACTATTCAACAGTGAGCTGTGTGAAAACTCTCTTTTCTGCCCTTCTAACTTCGAGCTGTAAGCATTTGACCCTTTTTTGTACTGTGTTTTAAAAGGAGTTTGCTTATTGGGACAGTTGTGCACATTCAGAACAGCATACTTAAGTCTAGTTTGGATAGACCAAGTTCTGTAGGGGTTCATTAATCTGTTCTTCATGTTTCATTGTATAAATTTGTGAATTTTTTTGTCTGTTTTGAACCTGGTAGTCAACCTTGCTAACTTAATCTAGGTAATTTTCACTGTACACTTACCAAAACAAATTGCAAAGCTATGGTCTGGGCTGCCTGCTTAAGAATATTTCAAGTGGTCTAGCCAAGTCTATAACAACTCCATCTGCCATTTTTCAGCCCATTGACCCATTTGATCAAGATCCCTTTGCAATCTTAGAAAACATTCTTCACTGTCTACTATGCCACCAATTTTGGTGTCATCCTCAAATTTACTACCAATGCCTTCTATATTCTCATCCAATTCATTTATATAAGTGACAAATAAAAGATGATCCAGAACCGATCCCTGCGGAATACCATTGGTGACAAGCCTCCAGTCCGAAAAGTAACCTTCCACCACCACTCCGTCTCCTGCCATTAATCCAATTAAGTTTTGAATTTGTAAGTTCACCCTGAATCCCATGTGACCTAACTTTATTTATCTGTCTACCATGCGGAACTTTGTCAAAGGCTTTATTAAAATCCAAGTAAACAAGCATCTGTTGCTCAGCCCTCATCAATCTCTTGGGTAATCTCCTCAAAAAACTCAATCAAGTTTGTGAGACACCATTTTCCTAACACAAAACCATATTGATTATCCCTGATCAATTTTGCCTCTCTAAATTTTCATAAATTCTATTTTCATTGGGAAAGGTTTCAGTTTTTCTTGAATGAGTACAGGAACCAGCAGATCTCTGTCGGGGCTTGTGAAACTCATTATGAAATACTCCAAAGCCACTAATATTTTGCAAAAATAATTAAAATGTTGCATTTAAATGACTTCTAAAGTAAAACATATATTCCAAAATTTTGAGTTTGCAAAGTATGATACAGCATATCCTTAAGAAAGTGTGTACAAACGGAACTGCTGCTCAGAACTTAAGGCACCATTAGCTACCATTCCTTCTTTCATGCAGTTATGATCTAGATACAGAGTGTTGCTGAAGTCATATCCGTTGGTTCTAATAGTCAGATTGTATTACTTGTTGCTTCAATGCAAGTTGAAGGTTTGGTGAAATGTGAATCACTGAATCCTGGGCTACTATTGGTATAAATTAGATTTGTAAAATCAAGCTTGGTATTTTCCATTCCTGTGGGTAATGTTTCATTAATAATGTATAAAGACATTACAGAAGATGAAAAGCCACCCAGGAATGGAGTAACAAACAGATCATTAAAAATCATTACTGCAGACATAACGTCTTTTACCATTGCTCATTTAGACAGATATTGCCACACACTACTAAGTATTTCATATACTCTTCAGGGAGTAAGATGGAGAATATTTAGCTTTTATTCATTTGAAATTTAATGTCCGAATTAGAATTCAAATTTCATGGTCATTTGTCAGGGCAAAATTTGAAAAATACATTCTGAAATGCCAAATGTATAATAATTCTCTTTTAAATATTGACTGCATTTTACTGACTGATTTGTCAGCGTTGTATAACATTCAAATTTTTGTACTGTATATAACACTCAAATGTAACTTATTACATCTTTGACGATGACATAAATGAGACAGAATTAAATTTTCCTTGAGCTTGTTTTTTAAGAAAGTGTTTTGTGAAGTTAGACACTTTTTCTTTGCCTTTATATTCTGTTTTAATTTATTTTACCATATTTTAAGATGGCGCTGGAGAGTGGCGACACATGCAACACTCTTCACTTAAGTTTCTGTTCTATTTTTAATGTAACATAGGTCACAAGGTTTTTAACCTATTAATGGAATGTGGCCCTTCCGTTATTGGAAAACCATACAGTATTAATAGTGTAATTTCAGTGAATTGTGAAGGAAACAGGTGTAAAACTCTACACTATCCAGACAGATAGCAATTTACACACCCAAGGTTGAATAGTGTATTTTATTACCTGAAGCACGTTGCTTATAGCACGTGAAATGCTTGTGTTTCTGCCATTGATTAAATGTTTCCACAATTGTGAAAATTTTAAACATTGTAAATTACAAGACATAAATAGTAATTGATCAAACAAAATGTAGATCACCACGTGCAATGTTTACATTTGATGAAGCAATTCATGGGCTTGATGTGGCAGGTAAAGCAGGCTATTCCTCAAACAAATACATGTAACTTTTTAAGGGTAGGAGCAATTATTAGTCTGACAAACCATCATTTGAAACATTCTAGCCTAGATTTTCCAACTGGGTGCAAACAGGGACAAAATCAATGACTGATTAGGGTGGAGTTCCACCTTGTGAACCAGGTTTTGCAGTGAGGTGTGAATTCTGCTTGTTTTTGTTCAGGGTAAACAAAGAATGACTCAGTTTATTTCCACAAAAATTGGCCCAATGTTCAGCAATTTCAGTGTGAAAAGTTTTATCTCCACCCCATCATTAACATTTTCCATTGCAAAATTTGATGGGTGCAAAGAGCTCCTGACAAGTTATATATTCAAATTTACATCTTGTTTAAGATCCAGTGATTGTAATTTCCAAAAGTCTAAGAAATTCTAGCTTATACTCAAGCTTATCTGTTTTCTTTCACAATGTTACTGCTTACCTCAATCAGAAAGGATTTCATTCAGAGTATATAGTTTATACCATAGATGATACATTTTGTAAGCTAATACTCTCCAGAGAATTCTCATGTGTCTTGATTTTAACATTGACTCTGAAAGGAAATTTCTTGGATGACTTCTAGGCAATTAAGATAGTATTCAAGCCATAGCTCATGTTATCATTGTTGTATACCAGGAAGCTAGATAAAAGTGGGACAATAATGATGTTTGGGCATCCACCCACATAATCATTGAACGTGCAATTGATGTGTTGAAGCTACACGTCAAGAGGCTGGTTAGCTCAGTGGGCGTTCTGTAATATAGTGCTGCTGCAGTTAAAAGGAATACTCTTGTTTACTGATGCTGCACTACTATCCCAAACAAAAATAGTAGTTCTAGGGCCTAGCAAGTGAATGTAAGAGCCTAAAGAGAATTCAGAGCAGAGACACAATATCAGCTGCAACTGATAATCATCAAGCTTTAACACAGATTTATGAAGGGTCTTTTGTGGTGCAGTGGTAGTGTCTCTACCCCTGGACTGAGAGAGCTGAGTTCAAGCTTTACCTGCTCCAGAGGAGTGTAGTGACATCTCTGAACAGGCTGATGCAAAAAAACACAGGTTAAATAAAATCCACTGAATAACATTCTCAATCAAGACTTGAAACTTGCAGATTTATTTAAAAACTTAGGTTTGCTGAGGGTGGTGCAGTGGTAGTGTCCCATCTCTTAATCAGGAGACCTGAGTTCAAGTCTTACCTGCTCCAGAGATGTGGAACAATATCTCTCAACAGGTAGATTAGAAAATATTGATAGAGCAAACCTAACGTATAAAAATAACAGGTATGCTGAACTCTCAACCACGTTAGCAATCTTTCTTATCACTTCCTGACTGCTCCCTTTGTTACTGGTGCCTTAATTCTGTTGTTACAAAGATCACATCCCTGTTACTCATTGAATCATGAAACCTTTGCAAGAAGATTGCACATACAGCTTCAGAACAAATTGATTTTTAATGACAAACCACTGTTGCTCATACAATGCTCATACAAAGATAAAGTAGCTTTATCTTCACAGCTGCAATTTGTATGTTGATTCTTTGCTCCAGTGAATCATACATGCAGCAGTTTAGAAAACTAAAGTCCAATGGAGCTAAAACACTGTTTATTTGAATCAGTTTCATTCTGCTTTTACAGCTAGATCTAACATAAAAGTGATTTATCCACAGTGGGTGAGGGAAGTAGTTAGAGTTTATTCCCTTAATGTGTTTCATTTCTGATCTTACTCAACCATGGATGACTACAACTGTTTTATAGCATTATTAAAGATGCCTGCATATTTGATCTAAAATGTTATATCTTAAACTGGAGTGTCAACTCAAAACATTGTAAAATAATTGCAGCAGAAAGCAGCAAGTAGCACTCCACATTTCTCTCCATTAGATTTCAGTTTCCAAATGTCCACTGATCTACCAACCAGTCGAAATTTTCCTAAAGTCTACTACTATCCTCCTCTGCAGTTCACAAAATTTCTAAATTTTAGGTCCTCTTCATTATTGTGAAATTGTACCCTATATGATTGTATTATCATGGAAAGCATAGGACTAATACTGAACCGAGGGGTAACCACAATGTATCTTCCTATGGCCTTCACAAACAGTTTGTTTCCTGGCCTTAACTCAATTTCATACTACCATTGTCCCTCTTATTCCATGGGCTTCAAATTTTCTAACTAGCCTGTTAAGTAGCACTTTATCAAAGGCCTTTCAGAAGTCCATATGTACCATATTGCCCTCATCAATCTTCTTGGAAATCAAAAGAAAAAACTTGACAATGGAAACACAATGCACCTTTAACAACTCCAAACATATATTCTTCAGTTCATATATGTTTGTCCATGTGATTATTAATTTTGTCTAGATTTTCATTTCTAAATGTTTGCTGACCACGGAGGTTAAACTAACCTGATTGTAGTTATTGGGTTTATCCTTACTTTGAACATGGGTGTAACATTCAGAATTCTTTTGTTCTCTAACATATAACTCATAATCAGTACAGCACAGAACAGGCCCTTCAGCCTCCCTTTAATCTTCCTTAGAGATAAGGCTACCTCCATAATTTCTACCTTCATTCCCTCAGTGTCCCAAGGTGTGACACCTAAGCTTGGTGTCTTACGTTAATTACAATCAGACTTTCCAGTACTTCATGTTCTACTAATTTTCAGCCCATTCAGTGTCTCAAGTGTATCTCTTTGCTGTACTTTGTCAGCAACTTTTTTAACTAGGATGGATGCAAATGCACATTTATTAATTACCTCGGTCTTTCCTTCTGCTCCCAATAGTAGCTTAAAGCTGTGTATGTATTTCTATCATGAGAGCATCAAAGGCTGAATGCCCTTGTTTACACATCACAGTGTGACCATGGAAACTTCTGGACATTTGCACCATAACACCAAGAGAAGATAACACTTAACACTTAAGAAAATACACCTCCTAACCTTTGAACATTGAACTAGATATGAGGAGGATGTCTATGAGTCAGTAAGTACTGGAAAGGGACCAAGCTCATCATTATATTCTGATATTTTCCTTTTACATTCTACTCTCTTATTCATCTACTGACAGCAGATCCTATCTTGAAGTCATTTATCACTTATGCTCAAAGTTAGTTGTAAAAGCTGGTCAGAAGGACATTCTCGTTGTCTTATTTCTTTGTTCAGACATGACGTGGGAAGTTGTCAGGCTCCAGTAGAACAGAACGTGTCTAGAACTTGAGACTGCACTTTCTGCAACCTTTACTAACATTAATTTAGACTTTTGTTTAGAATCCCCACGGTGTAGAAACAGGCCCTTCAACCCAAAAAGTCCACACTGACCCCTCCGAAAAGTAATCCACCCAGATCTATTCCCCTCCTGTATTAACCTATACATCTTTGGACTGTGGGAGGAAACCCAGGCAGACAAGGGAGAATGTGCAAACTCCACACAGTCACCCAAGGCTGGAATCGAACCTGGGTCCCTGGTGTTATGAGGCCACAGTGCTAGCCACCATGCCACTCCTGTTTATATCCACCCCACTGTGTGCTCACTAAGTGAGATGGAACAATACACATTGTGGTGAATATAAACAGCTAGTGGTAGCCTAGAAAGAGAGTAGAAATCAGATATCTAGAGGAGCAACCTGTGTCTAGTCTTAACTGATGACGATGGCCATTTGGATCTCAGAGGACTTTCTCGAGAGAAAATGATGTTTTGTGAATTAGATTAGATTAGATTAGATTAGATTACTTACAGTGTGGAAACAGGCCCTTCGGCCCAACAAGTCCACACCGACCCGCCGAAGCGCAACCCACCCATACCCCTACATTTACCCCTTTAACCTAACACTACGGGCAATTTAGCATGGCCAATTCACCTGACCCGCACATCTTTGGACTGTGGGAGGAAACCGGAGCACCCGGAGGAAACCCACGCAGACATGGGGAGAATGTGCAAACTCCACACAGTCAGTCGCCTGAGTCGGGAATTGAACCCGGGTCTACAGGCGCTGTGAGGCAGCAGTGCTAACCACTGGGCCACCGTGCCGCCCACAAACATTAATTCAGTAGGCTGATGCAGGTGGTTAATTTCAGTTAATTTCAATTAATCTATAATTTCAGTTCCATTACACGATAAATTTTTGCTTTAAATTCTGTGTCTTACAATTGTGTACTCCACAACCACCTGATGAAGGCTAGTGTGCTTCCAATTAAACCTGTTAGACTATAACCTGGTGTTATGTGATTTTTAACTTGATGCAGATGGAGGTTGGGATTGAGTAGATCATCAGTCACGTCTACACAGCTTTACACAACAAATATTGTAGGCGTGCAGCTTCAACACAACAATTGTGAGTTCGTTGGTTATTTGGGTGGATGCCCAAACATCATTATGGGCCCATTTTTAAATCTGGGTTCCTGTTATAACACTGTAATATCATGAGTCGTGGCCTGTGTGTAGCCTTAATTAACCAGAAATTATCCAAGGAATTTCCTTTTGGAGTCGATTTATTGGAATGTAGAACTGCCTTAAAATGAAGGCATCATGACAATTTTCTGGAAAATTGTCTTACAAAATGTACCATCCAAAAAATAAACCTTATAAACTCAGAATGAAATTATTTCTGATTTATGTAGGCAGTGACACTGTCAAAGGAAATACATTAGCTCAGATATAAATTAAAATTCGTTAGACTTTTGGAAATTATGATCACTGGAACTTGGAGCATGTGGCAACTCCAGTGATATATGCTTGGAGCTCCCCATATCAAAAACTGTAAGATAAACAATTGCTTCTCAAATGATGATCCCATTGTTGTAATGGAAACTTCAAGTCTGATTTTTTTCTTTGTTTTCACTGTTTCCAGTTTTGTTACCATCAATTGTTGCTGGTCTTCTAGCTTAGAAAATAAAACTGTACAGCACAGGAATGGGCCCTTTGGCCCGCCATGTTGTGCCGAACATGACACCAAATTTATGCATCTCATAATTTTTTAGACTTCTATCAGTTCTCCCCTCAGCCTGTGCCACTTCAGAGAAAACAACCCAAGTTTTTCTAGCTTCTCCTTATAGCTCGGATTCTCTAATCCAGGCAGCATTCTGGTCTACGTATTCTGCACCATCTCCAAAGATTCCAGTATTTAACCTAGCTTCCTATTGATTTATTGAGGGTTGCTCTCAGTAATTAAACCAATAGTTGTGTCAAGGCATTCATGAACAATGTGGTGGTTGAAATGAGCAGAACTGCCGTAGATGTTGGGGAAGGGAGCCCTGGAATTAATATTCAAATATAGAAAACCTTGAAAGTCTTAAACACTTAAAAGTCTTATCTGGAAATAAGCTAAGATCTGTCCCAATGCTTCCAGTTGTTAGGTCTGTGCAAAATGAAGGACCAGAAAAAGTGTATTTACTAATTAGTTTAATGAGGAATTTGGAAGGGAATTTAGGAGAAAATTCTTTATCCAAAGAGTGGCTACAATGTGGACTATATCATCTTGAGGAGAAATTGAGGGAAATAATATTGACACATTCTATGGGAAATAAAATAAGTAAATGAGGGGAAACAAGTGTAAGATTATCCTGATAGGCCTAGGTTAAGAGGGGTGGAAGGAAGTTTGTGTGGAACATAAATACAGTCAGGTTGGAAAAAATGGCCCAGGTCTCTGCTGTAAACTCTGAGTAATCATGTAAAATAGTAATGAACATAACGCACAACGTATCCTGCAAAGCAAAATAAATTCAATAGATTTTTTTTTTGACTTGAGGGACGTTGAGAAGGGGAGCCTTCAGATTCTTAGAACATTTGGACAAGTTAAGTGGAAGAAATAATTTGACAAGAGAGGTTCCATTTAAATTGAAAGAGGATAACAATTACTTGAATCATAGATAAAAGCAAATTGAACATAATGTTGTAAGTGTAGGCTTAATTATTTTCTAAAAATGCAAGAGCTTCAGGAGTAGACAAACACTGTTAGCCAGTATGAAACCATTGACAATGACAAGTGTTGTAAGTAGTCATGACCTGGAATTTTTTTCTTTCTTAATAGTGGACGTGGATATCGTTTGCTGAGCCTGAATTTATTGACTATTTCTAATTGCCCTCAGGAAGGTGGTGATGTGCTGCCTTCTTGAATGCACTGCCTGCATGTGGTGGAGTTAGATTCAATCATGGCTTTCAAAGAAAATTGAATAATTATTTGATGGGGAAAGAAATTGCAGAGCCACAAGGAAACAGAAAGTGAGTTTTTCTAGACAATGGTACAGACAATGATCAAGAAAATGTCCTCTTCCTATATTCCATGAGCTGAATCCTATAGCTTTTGTGCTAGGTTTGAGTTGCATCCAGTTGTCTGGAGGGTTTTGTGCAATGGGGTCTAACATATATTCTCGACATATCTTACCAAACGCACCTCATTAATTACCTACCCCGTTCCTATGGCATCCATCAGATCAGATTCTATCTCTATTTTACTATATGCCCTTCCCAGTGCAACTTGCCATTCAACAGATATCCACCCAAAATCAGTATGCTTGGTGCCTGTGCCATCTTTAAAGTTACATTGCACTTTGCTCAAAAACCTCATAGATTCATGTCGAACTCTGAGCTCAAAAACTGCATGAATTTATGTAAAACTCTGTTATTTCACTTTTTAGATTGGAATCAATCTAAACATCAGATCATAGACAGAGAACACAGGGGGCTAACACCTTCAACACATTGTCCAGCTATCACCATTGTTAACAGCTAACCCGAGAATGCAACTTTTAAAAAAAGGGTTTTGTGATTTACACATGAAAGAAGTGAAACTATCACTGTATTCTAACAGATGAAAGGCTTAACAGACAATCAATTCTTCAATGTATAATTTCAGTTACATCACACTGCAAATTTTTGCTATAAATTCTGTGTTACGATCGAGCCCTCCACAATCACCTGATGAAGGAGCGTCGCTCCGAAAGCTAGTGTGCTTCCAATTAAACCTGTTGGACTATAACCTGGTGTTGTGTGATTTTTAACTTTGTACACCCCAGTCCAACACCGGCATCTCTGAATCATGACTATTAAATTGATCATGTTTAATTTGCAAGCATCAATGGCATGTAGAACATGGAACATAGAATATTACATCGCAGTACAGGCCCTTCGACCCTCAATGTTGCACTGGCCTGTGAAACCAATCTGAAGCCCTGTCTAACCTGCACTATTCCATTCTCATCCATATGCCTATGCAATGACCATTTAAATGCCCTTAATGTTGGTGAGTCTACTACTGTCGCGGGCAGTGCATTCCACGCCCCTATTACTCTCTGATTAAAGAAACTACCTCTGATAGCTGTCCTGTATCCATCACCCCTCAATTTAAAGCTATGTCCCCTCATGCTAGCCTTCGCCATCCGAGGAAAATGGCTCTCACTGTCCACCCTATCTAACCCTCTGATATCTTTTGTATCTAATAGCCTATGACCAACATCTGACCTCTTTGCTACCTCAAACTAAATGCATGTGAAATGGGTAATGCAAA
This sequence comes from Chiloscyllium plagiosum, assembly GCF_037043375.1. NCBI lineage: Eukaryota > Metazoa > Chordata > Chondrichthyes > Orectolobiformes > Hemiscylliidae > Chiloscyllium > Chiloscyllium plagiosum. Next base: position 66,565,401 of record NW_028270150.1, on the reverse strand, counting down.
GATTGCAATGCAGAACTGCATTTGATTTGCCAACTCCAGCTTCATGTTTTAGTTGCAACAACATGGTGGCATCCAACAAACATGGGTCTTGTGTTTTTGGCTATCCGTCCATCCTGGGGATTGTTCCAGCTGTTTTCCAATAGCACTTTGCATCGAGAGAAGGGAAACCCTTGGCTGACGACAGGAGGCTCAGGCAGGTTGTCATATACCCCTATACAACCTCCGTGTCTCCTATTACCTCACACCCTGACAACCCAATTTGAGTCATCTCCTTCTGCTCACAATGTGAATACCCATCACACTGAGCTTCACGTACAACTGTCACGCTTTCCCTGTGGAGATCACGGTCAACAACCCCATTTTCTAGTAATCTACTGGAACGTCCGATGATATTCCAAATTCCCCTCACTTAACTTGAGATTGCACCCCATAACCACCTTTATTCCCACTGCGTTAAATGTCTCTGCTTTACTACCCAACTTTGAACCCCTGCCAGTTCTATCATCAAACCCCCACAGCTTTAACATACTAATTCTGCTCCCCCCCCCCCTCCAAACTCTACCCTCAAAGTTCAGGAACACTGATAAAAGGACAAGTAGGATTGTATTTGCTCCAGACCTGTGACCAGCTCCAGTGATCAGACCCGAGGCACAACTGTGTTTGTAGCTTACCAATTAATAATACACCTCATTGGTCAAGGTGGCCCTATTGAGCTGACTGCTGAACACTGTCAAATTGGACTGAGACAGATCCCTGCAATGGACTCTATGCAGCTTGTGTCCATGACTGATGGTACTATTACGCAATCTCAGACAATGACAAGCCACCACCCCTCCCCCACCAAGCAATGCCTGAGGAATAATCCTGACCGGCTTCTGCCACATACATTTAGTGCATGTGCCATAGTCTGGTTGAGTTTGTTGACATCTGGCTGGTTTTGCTATGTATGGTAAGAAGGGAAGCTGAATATTAATGAAGTGAGTTATGCTGTTAGCAAGGTGTTTAACAAATGTTAACCCTCATCAGTTGGCACCTTGCCACTGCCCCTTATGAAAAGCATAAAAGGTAGAGCAAGAGGCTCTTAGAATCTCTCCCGTGTGGAAGCAGGCCATTCAGCCCACACCGACCCTCCAAAGAGCATCCCACCCATTCCTGTATTTCCCATGGCTAATCCACCTAGCCTGCACATTCCTGGACTCTATGGGCAATCCACCTAGCCTGCACATCTTTGGACTGCAGGAGGAAACCAGAGCACCCAAAGAAAACCCTGATGCTGCAAGGGAACAGTGATAACCATTGTGCTAATGTGCCACTGTTGTAGTGCCGAGATAATGTTTCTAGCTCTGGCCAGAAGGCCTGAGTGTGCTACAATATCTCTGAACAGGCTGATTGAAAATATCTAAAAGGCTGAGTGAAATGATCTTGATCTTGACATGGGCCTTTCCAAACTTGATGCCTGATTCTTCCACATATCTCGCCAAAGCCCACATCATTCAGACTCCTTTAAGATTCTCCCTAATGAATCTATTGTCAGATTCTCAAAAGCAAGGTTATTGGTGGAGGAGTCAGTTAGGAGTAGCAGCTGCAAAGATGTAAGATGTATTATGAAAAAAGACCTTCAAAGACAGGCAGAAAGCTGCATTGTTAATGAAGAAAGTTTTAAGAATGTTGGATTTTATAGCTGAAGGCAATAATTTTGAAATTATATGGATGAAAGGGTATTAATTTAGTAACTAGTGTACAAAACTAGTGCAAGATGTGCAAGCAGACCAGGACCTGTGTGGGCAGCTGAGGCATATTGAAGAATGTCCATAAATTTCTAAGCATGGAAGATTTAACATTCAAGAGATTGAATGGAAAATCAGAAGAAAAGATGTAAATATAAATAACGTGGAAAAGTTTCTCACACAGGATGGGAAGCAGTTTTCTACATCAGATCAAGTGTTCAATGTCTTTTACAGGAGGGTGGTTAGGGTTGTGATGTGAAGGTCTATAAACAGCCAGTTTTGTACTCTTGATAGAGTGGGCTACATTAGGTAAATGGCTGTTTCTCATTTTAGATCGTCTCAACTTTATCATATGAAATGGAAAAGAGATTGTTAAGTTTAAAATACTGAAGTGGCAAGGTAGTTAGAAATTACTTCACAATCTTCTTGTAACAAAATATAATTAATTTTTAAATGCATAAATTGGATAGTGTGCCCATGTAAAAGTTATATTTAGAAATAAGTGGAAAATAAAATGTCTTACTTCCTTATTACTGTATATCTAGTATATCGTTATTATTTCTAAAAGTTCTCTGTTCTATCTCATTTTCTTTTACAGTAAGAAGTAAAAATTACATTCAAATTGGAAAGTTGAGTAGTTACCATAGGGTTAGAAATTGTTCCAATGCTGCATGAAATTCCTATTATAAACTGTTCCGTTCAGCACAGCAGTAGAGTAACTAAATAGAAAATAACCAACTAAACCCATTGTAATACTTACATAGACAGATACAACCTACTAATAACTCAAAAAAAAGACAAAAAACAGGAGTCAGGGTGGGGTGGGATAAGGAGGAGCATTGTGGTGCTGGTGGTAGGATTTTCAGACAGGGAATCCAGAAATATGGATTTCCAAAATTAGCAGCAGGGCCAGTTTTAAATTTATTTTAACACCATCCCTACCTGGCAACTGGGTAGATTGTCAGAATAGTTTTCTTATAGTGTTTAATGGCCTGGGAATCGATGAGTAATCTGGTGGCAGGTAAATTCAATACAGTGATGGGAGCAGTGGGGGAAGAGGAAGATTCATAGAGTTATACAGCATAAAAACAGACCCTTCGGCCCACCATGTCAATAAACAAACACCAAACTACACTGATTCCACTTACTGCACTTGGTCCTGGCATTTTAAGTGCTGAAAAATGTGTTGCTGGAAAAGCGCAGCAGGTCAAGCAGCATCCAAGGAGCAGGAGAATCAATGTTTCGGGCATAAGCCCTTCTTCAGTAATGCCTGAATGATTCCTGAAGAAGGGCTTATGCCCGAAACATCGATTCTCCTGCTCCTTGGATGCTGCCTGACCTGCTGTGCTTTTCCAGCAACACATTTTTCAGCTCTGATCTCCAGCATCTGCACTCCTCACTTTCTCCTGGCATTTTAAGTGCTCATCCAAATGCTTCTTAGATATTGCCAGAGTACCTGCCTCCACCATTATTTCAGGTTCCATGTTTTTACTATCTTTTGGGTGATTTGTTTTCCTTAATCCCCTCTAAACCACTTACTCTTCACTTGAAACGTATGCTGAAGCCTATTATAAAGGATACAATATAGACAACTGGTTGATAATGATCTGGCTGGGTACAGTCAGCATTAATTTGCAAATGCAAAATTGTGTTTGTTAAACTGGTTGGGAGCTCTTTGAAGATGTTAGTAACAAAACTTATAAAGGAGAGTTGATGAACATAGTAAAGTTAGATTTTCAGGAGGCTTTCGATAAAGTTCCTCACAGGAGGCTTACAAAAAATAAAGTACATGGGATAAGAAGTAATATACTGGCGTGGATCAAAGAATGATTCACAGACAGAAAGCAGCTCCAGCTGCTCAAAATAGATAGAGTCGCAGAGGTCTACAGCAAGGAAACAAGTTCTTCAGCCCAACTCACCCATGCCACCCCATTTTCACAATTAAACTAGTCCTATTTGCCTGCATTTGGTCCACATCCCTCCATACCTATCCCATCTATGTCCCTGATTTTAATGATTTGGAGATGGGACCAAATGCAATATTTTCAAATTTACAAATGACACAAAGCTAAGCACAAATGTGTGTTGTGAGGAATATGGAGAAATTTAGTTGTTGAAACAAAATATCTTTGGAGTTGCGAAAGGGACATTGTTGATGAGGGGGTTGGGAGGGAGAGAAACTGAACACTGCAGAACGATAAATAGGACATAAGAGTGGGTGAAGGAATTAGACGTTGCAGGGGGATGAATAAGACATTATGAGAGAACAGGAATCTGATATCCTGATGCATGCAGGAATTGAGCAACATAGGATGTATGAGGAATCAGATATCAGGGGTGCTGAGAGGGATTGGAAATCATAGAATAGTTACAGTATGGAAGGCAGCCATTTGGCCCATCATGTTCTGTTAGCTCTCAATAGGAGCAACTCAGCTAGTCTTGCTCACCAAATGTATTCCCATAACCCTGCAGATTTCTTCTATTGAGATAATTTTCCAATTCTCATTTTGCAACTTAGTTTGAAGTTGCAAGTACCACACACGCAGGAAGTGTATTCTGGGTTCTAACTATTCACTAACATTTTTCCTCATTATTAATATAAAAGCTTTGTAGTACATTCATTGACTTACAAGATATACTGAGCTAGTGTGACATTTTATAAATATCTACAAAGACTGGTGCATGCTATAGCCATGTTAAATGAGTTTCACTTAGACGTCTTCCTTTGTTTGTAGCACAGGGTTTCATGTTCCCAACGAAGCAAATATTGTACCTTTTTAGCAGTGATATATAATGCCAGCCTTTGACATGAAAGGACTAACATAATTTAGCAGCACTGCAGTGCGTACAGTTCTGCCCTATTACAAAATGTGAGCCATCATATGTTTGATGTATTGCTTGTGTGTGAGAATTTGTGGCTTTGACACAGGAGTCATTAACCAGGGCTTCAAACTGCAACCTCTGTCACATGTGAGAAAAGGCACCATAAATACACAACATAACAGCAGGGTATATGGGGCTTTAAGAAAAGACATTACTCTTCATGATAGAATAAAGCTCTTTTATTCAAATGTTTTGCACAGGAGTGATTGAGATAGTGGAAACATTTTCGAGAAAGGTTTCTAAATCAGATGATATAATTAGAGAGACTATGAATGTATAAACTGCAGAAAGTTTCAGAATCAGCACACAGGCAATGTAAATCTTAGGTAAATTTTAGGTAGAGAGAATAAAATCATTGAAATTTACAGCAGAGAAAAAACTCATTTCACCAACTTCTTCTGTGCTGGCTGTCCAAAAAATATCCAATTATTCCTACTTTCCAATAGGCAGGCAAATATTTTCTTTTAAGAATTTATCCAATTCTCCTTTCAAAATTATTATTGATTCTGTCAGAAATGCTTTGTCTATAATCAATTTTGACCTCATCCCGAAGCCTTAAAGATCACAAATATTTGTCTCAAGTCAATTTGATGTACACCACATGATTGAAAGAATTGTAACATATTAACTAGCTACAATGCATCCTCCAAGATTGGCCATGTCCCTAACCAAGCGATTGCAATGCAGCTACATCACTAGTATCTACAATATGGAAAATTACCCCAGAGGATCTAGTGCATAAAAAACCGGACCTTCTAATTCAGCCAATTATCACCCTACCAGTCCACTCTCAACCATTAGCAAAGTAATGCAAGGTCTCGTTGACATTCGAATTAAGCACACACAAAACCAGTGACCAGAAGATGTAGGAACAGGAGTAGGCCATTGGTCCAGTGACTCTGTTCTGTCATTCAATCATGATCTGGAGGTGTTGGTATTGGACTGGGGTGGGCAAGGTCAAAAGTCACACAACCCCAGGTTATAGTCCAATGGGTTTATTTGAAAACACTAGCTTTCAGAGTGCTGCTCCTTCATCAAGTGAGAGAGGAAGACCTTACACATTTAATTTATAAGGAAAAATTAAAGGGTCATACAACTCATGCAAATTAAATGACTCTTAAATCTTTAATCATTTAGAATGGAGGTGCAGTTTTGATTGATTAATATGCAAATCCTAGAATTACTTTCAAGACACTACCTTGAGATAACTTAAGGTATTACCAATATAAAGGAGGTGAGACCTCCTGTCAGACAATGTGTTTCAGGCAAGAGATCTTGTTTGAGGTATGTCTGTGTCTTAACCTGCAGTCACACTGATTTAATTCTAAAATAGGAGTTCATAAAATGCCACATTGACTGACTGTCTACAAATTGTGTACTTTTTGAACAAAATAGAATGTATCTCCAAATAAAAATCTGCAAATGCAAATTCACCACACATGTGTGTGTGTGTGTGTGTGTGTGTTGGGGGTGGGGAGGTGGAGAGCGTGTTTTGTGTGTGTGTGTGTGTGAGAGAGAGAGAGAGAGAAAAAGAGAGACTGTGTGCATGAGGGTGGAGAGAGAAAGAGTTATCACGTGAGTGTGAGAGAGTACATGCATCTGAGTGGTTCAACTCATTTGCATCAGTTGTATGACCCTTTCATCCTTTCTTTATAAATTCTGTGTGTAAGGTCTTCCTCTCTCACTAACAATTGATGAAGGAGCAGCACTCCAAAAGCTAATGTTTTCAAATAAACCCATTGGACTCTAACCTGGTGTTGTGTCATTCAATCAGATCATACCTGATCTGACAATCTTTGCTTCTCTCCTGTCTCCTGCCTTAACCCCAATATCCTTGATTCCTTTACTGAGTAAAAAATTGACTATCTCAGCCTTGAATATAATTAATGACTGAGCCTGATAGGCCTTTAATGAATTTCACAGATTCACTATCCTCTGAGATAAAAAAAACAAAAACCTGTTCATCTTTGTTATCATGGTCAGCCGCTTACTCACAGCGCCAGAGACCCGGGTTCAATTCCCGCCTCAGGCGACTGACAGTGTGGAGTTTGCACGTTCTCCCCATGTCTGCATGGGTTTCCTCTGGGTGCTCCGGTTTCCTCCCACAGTTCAAAAATGTGCAGGTCAGGTGAATTGGCCGTGCTAAATTGTTCGTAGTGTTAGGTGAAGGGGTAAATGTAGGGGAATGGGTCTGGGTGGGTTGCGCTTCAGCGGGTCAGTGTGGACTTGTTGGGCCAAAGGGCCTGTTTCCACATTGTAAGTAATCTAATCTAATCTGATCTAAATATGTCCTCTGATCTTAGACTCTCCCAAAAAGGAAATCAACATATCCTTTATTTAAGCTGTTGAATTGTCATTCATTTAGCTGCCAAAATAATTTATATGTTTCAATAAGGTCACTTCTCAGGCTTCTAAACTCTACTAAATGCAGTCCCAACCCTTCCTTAAGCCAAGATATCTTTCCTTTAATAAGTCAACCAAAAATTTTCACAATATACCAGCTGTGATCTGACTCGTGCCTTTTATAGTTTTAGCAAGACCTCCCCACTTTGATAAGCCATTCCCTGTAAAACAAAGGCCAACAGTCCATTTACCTTACCTATTACATGTTGAACCTGGATGCCAGTACCAATCTTATGATTCATAGATTACATAGATTAGATTAGATTAGATTACATAGATTAGATTACTTTACAGTGTGGAAACAGGCCCTTCGGCCCAACAAGTCCACACCGACCCGCCGAAGCGTAACCCACCCCTACCCCTACCCCTACCCCTAACCTAACACTACGGACAATTTAGCATGGCCAATTCACCTGACCTGCACATCTTTGGACTGTGGGAGGAAACCGGAGCACCCGGAGGAAACCCACGCAGACACGGGGAGAACGTGCAAACTCCACACAGTCAGTCGTCTGAGGCGGGAATTGAACCCGGGTCTCTGGCGCTGCGAGGCAGCAGTGCTAACGACTGTGCCACCGTGCCGCCCATTCATGCATGGGAACACCCAAAGCTCCATGTGCTGCAGCTTTCTGCATGTAAATAATATACAGCTCTTCTATCCCTTCCTACCAATGTGCGTAACCTCACATTTTCCCATGTTATGTTCCATCTATAAGATTTTTGAATACTCACTTAACTTATCAATATCATTCTGCAGACTCTTGTGTCATCCTCATTATTTGCCTTCCCATCAAATTTTGTATTATCCACAAATCTGGCAATAGTACGTTCAGTTCCCTCATCCAAGTCAGTAATGTATATTGTCAGTAATTGTGGGCCCAGCAATAATCCCTGTGGCACTCCACTAGTTACAGGTAGCTATGCTGAAAACGTCCCCTTTATAACCAACTCTGTCTTGTATTATTTAGCCCATTTTCCATTCATGCTAATGAATTCTTGCCAACACAGAATTACAGAAGTGTTATTGTGCAGAAGGAGGGCATTCGGCCCAGTCTGCTTGCGTCTGCTCTTTAAATGTGTCCCCTGCCAATCTCCTGCTTTATCCCTATCCAGTTGCAAATTAGTGTTCTGCAAATAATCATTCAATGTTCTCTTAAATGTCTCAATTGCAATTGCCTCCACCACACCTCCAAGTAGTACATTTCATACCCAACTCCTCATTGAGTAAATAGGATTTTCCTCAGTTTCCTCTCGCTTCTTTAATCACATTAAACCTTTGCCCTTTTATCCTTATTCCTTTTCTGAGCAGGAACACTCTTTCTATCAACAGCATGGGTTCTTATCTACATGCAGTTCTTTCTCAAGTGCCTTTTGGTAATTCATATATATTACATCTGCTGTTTCCCTTCTATCTAACCTGCTTGTTATGTCCTCAAAGAATTCTAGTAAATTTGCAGGTATGACTTCCACTTTGTAGAGCTGTGCTGACTCTGCTTGATCACATATATTTCTAATTGCTGTGCTATTACATGCTTTATAATGGACTGTAGCATTTTCCCAATGACAGACATTAATCTCTTTTGAAAGGGAATAACATTGGTAAATTGTTCACGCCTCAGGAACTTTTCCAGATTGTAAGAATTCTTGGAAGTTTGCAACCCATGCATCCTTTATCTCTACAGCGACTTCCTTGAGAAGGTTAAGATTCAACCCAACTGCTCTAGGGGATTTAACATCCTTTAACATAACTAATTTCCTTAGTACTGTTTTTACAATGATAATTATTTGCCTTTCCACAAGCCCCCTCACAGCTAAGTCTGTTGATTGATTATTTAGTATTTTTGGAATATTGCTCGTGTCCTCTACTGCAATGTAATATATAGTTTTTATTCACTACCTCTGCTCTTTCAGGGTTCCTTATCACTGTTTCCCCAATGTTGTCCTGTAAGAGGCCTTTATTAACTTTAGCTTTTCTCTTCCTTTTCCAAAATTTAAAGTGATTCTTACTGTCCATTTAATATTACTTGTTAGTTTGCGCTCAACATTTATATTCTTCTGCTTTATTATTTTTTGATCATTGTTTATTAAAATTTGAAACTCTCCCCATCCTTTGATGAACTGCTAATCTTTGTCACATTGTGTCTTTTTTTCTCTTTCAGTTGGATGCCATTCTTAATTTACTTAGTTACTTGTGGTTGGCTTACCCCCTTCCTAGAAATCTTCTTCCTCACCGGGATATATTTTATTTACATCATTAGCTATTTTCGTAAAAACCTACTGTTGTTCTTCAACTATCTTTTTTGCCAAACTCCTTTCCCAGTACACCCCAGCCAACTCAGCCCTAATTCCTCTACAACTACAATTATTTAAGACTGGCACAGTTGTTTCTGATCCAGATTCCACCCTTTTAAACTAAACACTAAATTCTATCAGTTACGGGCACAGTTCAAAGACAGAGATAGATACATTCTTGATTACTAAGGGGATCAAAGATCATAGGGAGAAGGTAGGAGAATGGGATTGAGAAACATATCAACCATGATCAAATGGCAGAGCAGACATGATGGGCTGAATGGCCTAACTCTGCCCCTTTATCTCATGGTCTTCCTCTGAGATTATTTACTGAACCTATAGCATCACATTATCAGATCCATAAAAGCCTGGTACCTGGTTAGACAACAAATATAGTTCTAGGAAACTATTCCGAATAATTTTTTTCTATGGTTACCTCTATCAATTTGATTTTTGCAGTCTGCATGAAGATTAAAAGCATCCATGATGTGCCATTTTACATGCTTTCATAATCGCTGATTCATTGTCCATACTACAGACTAGCTACTCCTAGGATGCATGCAGTCTACTCCAAGTGTTTTCATCCCTTATTGTTTCTTATATCCACCCATATGGATTCTACATCTTCCAACCAAATACCATTAGTGCTATCATACTTATTTCATATTGTCCTAACAATACTACTCTATCACCCCTTTCAAAGGGGAACAAACATCTGAATATTCAGAAGCATAGAAACGTTATAGCGTGGAAACAGGCCATTTGGCCCACTGAGTCCACACCAACACTCTAGGGGGCATCCCACCCAAATCCACCGCTGCATCCTGTTGCTGTAATCCTGTATTTCCCATGACCAATCCACCTAGTCTACACATCTTTGGACTGAGAGAGGAAACCCATGCAGGGAGGATGTGCAAACTCCACACAGACTATTGCTAAGGGTGGATTCAAACTCAGGTCCCTGGTGCTGTGAGGCAGCAATGCTAACCACTGAGCCATGTTCCCTTAGTTCCAAGCTTTGGACTCTTTGCTGCAATGACTCTGTAATGGCTATAAGGTTTACTTATTCACCTTTATTTGTGCAATTAATACTTTTTTTATTCTGAATACTATGCACATTTAAGAGCCAATAATTTTCCATTTTTACAATTATTTTCCCTTTGACTCCATTTGGTGCTTATTAAATGCTTGTACACTTTGTCCCTTCTTGTCTCGTTATGGGTACCATTACAGAAATGTCCTTTTGCTTAATTGGACTGCATGTTTCCCTTTTGATTATTTTAAGGCCCTCTCTACAGCCTTAGTTATTCAGTTTGCTGGATCACTGGTCCCAGCATGGTTCTAGTGAAGCCTGTCTGACCACAGCTTCCTTGTATCAACGTTCCCTCTGGGCAGCATGTGCACAATGCCACTCTGACATTGCAGAAATCCCAGCTGTGCATGGGTTTCAGAAACCTGTGCTGGCAATAAGGAAATTAGAGGGAATGCTATCTTCTCACACCAATCTTTTAGTCACGCATGTAACTGCTTGACTTTGTTATTTTTATTTATTTCTAAATCATTCATTGAAGCATGCAATAACATTGAGTCATTTAGGAAGGAGTTAAGGTTTGAAAAGCCAAGAAGGCATTATTCGTGCACTACCTTCTTAACCAATGTTTCCATCACCACTGCCTTCCTCCATTAGATGACATAGCATGGTGAGACCCTGCTGATGGGAAGTCAGCCTGAGAATGTCAGTCAATCACCTTGATCCTGTGAACTGTCTGAGCATGGTATGTTCTGTACCTATCAGGTTAGAGTACCTAATTCCTGTCACCGTGACTTCCAGCTCTGCTTATTTACCACCTTCTCCCCTTTAGACTGCCACAGGACTCTAAATCCATTCTACCAGATCAATTTACAGACCCACAGGATAGCTCCAACCTTTTAAGAAAGATTGTGGTTAGAATTCACTAGCAATTCTGCTATTGCAGTGGTTTGGGGAAATCTTGCAGAATCAGCAGCGTGGTCAGACCAGCAGGTATACCTAATGCCACTGAGTTAATAGTACGGCTGAAAATTCATACTGTTTTTAAATGTCTTTACTCAACTACAAAGCTAACCCTTGGCATTAGAAATTTCAGTTATGGAGGAAGAAAGCGACACTTAAAATCATACACACAATCTGATTCCATTTCTGTGTTATCATTTGTCAGTTTTCAACTTGCCATTTTGCAGATTTGCAATAAAGCATACATCAGGAATGAAACATGCACTTCTTTTTCTCATTAACACTAAAGCAGTAAAGTAAAACTGTAGCTCTCCACTGGTGAAGTCAGCTAACCACCACAGATCAAGAAGTTCTTTTATTTGTTTCAGTTCCATGCAGTGGACAGAATCTTAATCCCTTTCAGGGTCAGAGTGATCCTGAACTTTCTAATAAGGAAAGCAATCTATAGACTGCCTCTATTCACCACCCCATTAAGTACAGTGGATGGGCAGTAGGTGGGGCACTGTGACGGCAACTCAAAATGGAGGTGCTGTGTGAAGCATGAAGACATTTTAAGAAAATAAAGAATTCCCACATCTGAAGTCCTTCAGTGACTGCTTGTGGCTGTGGGTATGATATTCGCATCTCAACTGCTCCAAGATAATACAATTGAGGAGGCCTAAATGTCAACTGCCTAAACCAGCTTCCCATTAGGAAAGCATTTGCAGAGAGCTGTCAGGCTCCGGTGTCAACAGGGGGTAGGGGATGCAGGGGGGTGAGGGGATGCCCACATGGAAAAGGTGTTGGGTATTCTCAGAAGGTGACACCTAACTGGGCCTTAATCTTTCTCATTGGTTACCTATTCTTCCATTGTTGACTCCCATGTTAGCCCATCACCAGGGAGAATAAAGAAAGACAGGAACACATCAGGGAGCCAGTAAATGTGCATCTTTCAAAACTTCCCCACTCCCCACCTCTAAAGCAGCCTGTAATGGTAATGTTCCACTTACAGGAGAGGCATATTTTAAGTTGGTTCTGACATGGTTCTCATGAACAATTGCTTGATTTCCATCAAAGACAATCCAAAAAAAGGGTGGCACTGTGGCTCAGTGGTTAGCACTGCTGCCTTACAGTACCAGGAACGTAGGTTCAATTCCAGCCTTGGATGACTGTCTGTGTTGAGTTTGCACATTCTCTCCATGTATGTATGGTTTTCCTCCCAGTGCTCTTTTTTCCTTCCACAGTCCAAAGATGTCCAGGCTAGGTGGATTGACCATGGGAAATGCAGGGTTTACAGGGATAGCGTCAGGTGTGGGTCTTAGTGGGATGCTCTTCAGAGGGTCAATAAGGACTTGATGGGCAAAATGGCCTGCTTCCACTCTATTGAAAAAAAATAAATCATTCAAGTGCTAAAAACATACATTTCTGCTCTTTCCCCAGAGCTTTCAACACATTTAGCAGGACACCTGAAGAAATTTCATTTTCAGATTTCTTGATCTGAATGGATTTTAGAATTTCAATGATTTTCATTACAGTATTCACAACTGTTTTGTACAACTTATAAACTACAAAGTGACCACACACCCTGTACTGAGCCTGAATAACCGCAACTTGTCATATATGTTTAATATTCATATGAGTCAAAGAATATTGCTCACTTATGGAGAGGTCAGACTTATTTGTCACTTTCCATAAGGAAAGATCTGTGTACAAATGCTGGCTCAATTAACCTCTTAAATTTAAATCTAAGTGAGAGAGATGTGTTCTGAATGCTTGCAATTCAGTAAAAGAAATCCTGCCTTGAGACTTTTAAAGTAAACTCTTCATATTTCATTATGTTTGCAGTAAGTTATTAATTGAATATTTGATCATTGTTGCAACTAGAGCATTACAGTAAAGGGATATATTTTACAATTTAATATTCCACAGGTCATAGTGAACAGAAAAATATATTTGGAATTCAAGCGTGGGAGTCAGTCTGACCAATTCACAGCCTACGCAATTGTCTGTCCATTATGCCCCTCCTTTCAATATGTGCTCGCATCACATGATGCAGCACACTGGGAGCACTAGGTCATAACAATTATTCTATCTTAATAACCACTACTGTGTTTTCAGTCCTTTCTATAGACTAAATTCTTTTATAATACAGTTTTCTTTCTGTGCTAAATGAAACAATTTTATGGGCTGAACTGACACATGCAGACAAAAAGGATTCAATTCTTCATATTCACTTTCTATGACATGTTATATTTTAGAGGGAAGAAACCATTTTCACCTAGAGGAGCTGGAACATTAGTTATACAATGTCACATTGTGTATAACAGTATTGGAGACACCAATCTTACAGAGTATAGAACAATCACTGTAGGACAAAAATTCAAAGACACATCATTGAACATTCTTGTTGCACATTCTTTCAGCTCTGTATCATTATTTCACTCTACTTCTTGAAATGTCAAAGAACATGACAGTAATGCTTCAAAATTCCCCATTTAATGTGCTGTACAGATTACAGTGGAGCAATTAAACAAAACTGTTCTCTTTAAGTTGCCTTGTCAAAAAAGTATGATGCATTTAAATATGTATGAACTGAATGTGGAGTGACACTTCCCTAGCAATCTGGGAAAACTGAATGTTTCACAGAGACAGTTTTATGCTACAGTGAAGCCCATTTGTTATCATAGAGTTTTACATCTTAATTCAGTTATTATCACTGAATGAGTACAACCAAACTGTCATCTATTCATTTTCAATACTCTGTCTTGTTTATACCTTAATCAAATCTGTTTAATGTTATTATTTTCCTTACTACTGCTGTTAATTACCATTAATCAGAAAATAACGTGTAAAAGCATTATTCTGGAACAATACAAATGACAAAGAAACATTCAAAAAATGATGTTGATCTAATGTATCCATTTTCTTTATTAGGTTCCTGCATTTAAAATAGTTTATTGCTGGGATTGTAAGAGACCTAAAATTATTTAACTGTTGCAAATCTTAGTTACAAGTGAAAGTTTTGGACAATTACATGAAAATTATAATGTGGAAACCAAATATTTGGTATTTATCCTCCATTAGCAATCAACATCTTCCTATTTCTTTCATCATTTATCTGAGAGGGTTGGTGTGTAGGGTCCCTGCTCCGAATGTATCACTCAATTGACTGGTATGCCTCAGGATCAACCGATTATTCAGACTAGTACATTGGTTAAGGAAAGTTTTTTATCCTTTCCTTGTCACTTGAGGAGGGATTGACAATCTGTATTCTATGGTGTTTAGAAGGATGAGGAAGGATCTCACTAAAATCTATAGACCACTGAGAGGCCTGAATAGTGTAATATGGAGAAGATGTTTTCACTAGTAGTAGAGACTAGGACATGAGTACACAGCCTTAAGAGTGAACAGGCAACACTCTAGAACTGAAATGATTAGGAAATTCTTCAACCAGCGGGTGGTGAATTGCCACAGAAGGCTGACGAGGCCACATCATTGAGCGCATTTAAGACAGAGAGAGGTTCCGGATCAATAAGGGGATTAAGGGTTACAGGGGTTGAGCAATGTATCAGCCATGACCAAATGGTGGAGTTGACTTGATGGGCCAAATAGCCTCATCCTGCTCCTATGTCTTATGGTTTTATGGTCTTATGGTCTCCATTAAATATCTTACCTCAGAGCTGCCAGTCAATCGACTGACTAGGACCTCTCTGGTCTCAGGAGTACCACTGGGACTGCAGCCAGTCACAAAGAAAGTGTGCTATGGTAGAATCCAAACATTAAGGTAAGGGGGCCCTGCAAATGCCAGTGATGCTGGACCTGACCAGAGAGGAGAGATAACTAGGGGAGCAATCAAAAGGATGAGGAAATGCAATGATGGGAAGACCTCAGTGGGGGCTTTTGGTGTAAGGGACCCAGAAAAGAGGCTCCCATACTACTTTTGACCAGCCAATGAAACCTTCTGGATTGCACACTTGATTCAGCCTCTCCTTCCAAAGTTAAGATTCCCAGCCACGGCAGAATATCTTTGACTAGTCTTTAATTGGGCAGTTAAACCTTCTATTCGCTCATGGTTAATGTAGTGATTGTAACGGGTCACCCACATGGACCTCATAGAATATGAGTCCACTGATCGGGGGTGTTAATCTGATCCAATCAGGAAGCCCTGGTTGCCAGAAAAAAATAAGAGTGATGGGCCATGGAGGGGGTCATTAGGGCCGATTTCCTGCCCCTTTCTGCTGTTATGTCAGAGCCCGGGTGTCCTTGGAGAAGGAGCACGCGGTGTCCACCAACACCCTGAAGTTGTTCAGGGAGAGGTGGGCGCCGCAGGGAGTGGAGTGCATTATTTCCCCATCCAACTCTATTTTGATTTAGTCCCTACCCTCCCCTTCACTGTTTTGATCACACAGCATTGCCCTTTGATGTGAAGGGCAGTGCTTGTCACTGGCCACTCGGGTGTTTTCCTATCTTCCTGGTGGTGGAAATTGAATAAAGATTCATGCACTTTGTGTCTTTCACTGTGTCTCACACCTATACACACACACCATGGGTGCTGGGGAAGAAATAAGCACTACCGCAGTTAGGCGGTAGTGTGGGGGTTAAAATAAAAACAAACAAACAGGAGATTAAGGGCAGTAAAGAAAAAAAGAAAAAAAAAATAAACTGGATTGTAAGGGCACTGCTTGTCACTAAAGAAAGAACAAAAAACAAAAGATAAAAAAGAAAAAATAAGAGTGATGGGCCATGGAGGGGGCCGTTAGGGCCGATTTCCTGCCCCTTTCCGCTGTTCCCTTTCCGCTGTTATGTCAGAGCCCGGGTGTCCTTGGAGAAGGAGCACGTGGTGTCCACCAACACCCTGGAGTTGTTCAGGGAGAGGTGGGCGCCGCAGGGAGTGGAGTGCATTATTTCCCCCTCCAACTCTATTTTGATTTAATCCCTACCCTCCCCTTCACTGTTTGATCACAAAGCATTGCCCTTTGATGTGAAGGGCAGTGCTTGTCACTGGCCACTCGGGTGTTTTCCTATCTTCCTGGTGGTGGAAATTGAATAAAGATTTGTGCACCTTGTGTCTCTCACTGTGTCTCACACCTGCACACACACACACCATGGGTGCTGGGGAAAAATAAGCACTACCGTGGTTAGGCGGTTTAAAAAAAAGAAAAAAAGACAAAAATAAAGAGTGTTGGGCCATGGAGGGGATCATTATGGCCGATTTCCTGCCCCTTTCCGCTGTTATGTCAGAGCCCGGGTGTCCCTGGAGAAGGACCATGCGGTGTCCACCAACACCCTCGAGATTTTCAGGGAGAGGTGGACATTTCAGGGAGTGGAGTGCATTATTTCCCCCTCCAACTCTACTTTGATTTAATTCATGCCCTCCCCTTCACTGTTTGATCACACAGCATTGCCCTTTGATGTGAAGGGCACTGCTTGTCACTGGCCACTCGGGTGTTTTCCTATCTTCCTGGTGGTGGAAATTGAATAAAGATTCGTACACCTTGTGTCTCTCACTGTGTCTCACACCTGCACACACACAACATTGATGCTGGAGAAAAAATAAGCACTACCACAGTTAGGCGGCTTAAAAAAAGAAAAAAAAAGAAAAAAGACAAAAAAAAAGAGCGTTGGGCCATGGAGGGGGTCATTAGGGCCTATTTCCTGCCCCTTTCCGCTGTTATGTCAGAGCCCGGGTGTCCCTGGAGAAGGACCATGCAGTGTCCACCAACACCTTCGAGATTTTCAGGGAGAGGTGGACACTGCAGGGAGTGGAGTGTATTATTTCTCCCTCCAACTCTATTTTGATATAATTCCTACCCTCGTCTTCACTGTTTGATCACACAGCATTGTCCTTTAAGAAGGGAACTGCTTGTCACTGGCCACTCGAGTGTTTCCTTTCTTCCTGCTAATGAAATATAAATAAAGATTTACAAGATTTACACACTTGTTGTTTTTCACTGTGTCCAACATCTGTACATACACAACATGGGTGCTGGGGAAAATAAGCACTACTGCAGTTAGGCGGTAGAGATTCTGACTCTTTTTTTTCTTTTAGAACATAGAACATAGAACAATACAGCACAGAACAGGCCCTTCGGCCCACGATGTTGTGCCGAACTTCTAACCTAGATTAAGTACCCATCCATGTACCTATCCAAATGCCGCTTAAAGGTCGCCAATGATTCCGACTCTACCACTCCCACGGGCAGCGCATTCCATGCCCCCACCACTCTCTGGGTAAAGAACCCACCCCTGACATCTCCCCTATACCTTCCACCCTTCACTTTAAATTTATGTCCCCTTGTAACATTCTGTTATTTTTTTCTTACACTCTGTGTACTGACTCTGATGAGACTATACCAGAGTCAAGAACTTCCCGCATGTGAACAAAGGGTGAGTTAGTGATGGGATGCCAGCCTTTATGGAATTACTTCAGTTAGTAAGGCATCTCCTACTGCTGATAAATTGATGGCAGGGAATGGGGATAGGCAGGTAAGCAATGGGCAGAGGGCCTGAGGCAAGTTGCACAGAGTGTTAAACCACAACCCAGGATGGTGGAATCAATTTGAACACTATCGCCTTATTTAGAAAAAGAGTCTGAACTTGGAAAATGTCAAATGATGAGTGACTCACATTATAGAAACTGCTTTAAGTTTTTGAATTAAGTCTGTAAACAGGCAAGGTAGTCAACAGCAACTTGCTGAAAGTGGAAGATCTCAACTGAGAGAAGGACACTCAGCTTATTACAATTTCAAGTTCATCTGATAATCACCTGATAGTCTTCCCATAGCTAGAAATTCAGCTATGGGAAGACTTCACAGCCTGCCAATAAAAAACTTTCAGTTCGAGGAGGATGGTTAATGTGGTGCCACTATATAAGAAAGATGGTAAGGAAAAGCCAGGGAACTATACACTAGTGAGCTTGACATCGGTAGTGGGCAAGTTGTTGGAGGGAATCCCGAGGGACAGGACTTACATGTATGTGGAAAGGCAAAGACTGATTAGGGATAGTCAGCACGGCATTTTGCATGGGAGGTCATGTCTCATGAACTTGATTGAGTTTTTTGAAGAAGTAACAAAGAGGATTGATGAGGGCAGAACAGTAGACATGATCTATATGGACTTCAGTACGGCGTTCGACAAGGTTCATCATGAGACATTGATTAGCAAGGTTAGATCTCATGA
This sequence comes from Chiloscyllium plagiosum, assembly GCF_037043375.1. Lineage (NCBI taxonomy): Eukaryota > Metazoa > Chordata > Chondrichthyes > Orectolobiformes > Hemiscylliidae > Chiloscyllium > Chiloscyllium plagiosum. The sequence continues at coordinate 66,546,945 of NW_028270150.1, read as the reverse complement.
AATACAGGGAGAACTAGCCATTTGGATACAGAACTTGCTCAAAGGTAGAAGACATAGGATGGTGGTGAAGGGTTGCTTTTCAGACTGGAGGCCTGTGACCAGTGGAGTGCCACAAGGATCGGTGCTGGGTCCACTACTTTTCATCATTTATATAAATGATTTGGATGAAAACATAGGAGGCATAGTTAGCAAATTTGCAGATGACACCAAAATTGGAGGTGTAGTGGACAGCGAAGAAGGTTACCTCAGATTACAAAGGGATCTTGATCAGATGGGCCAATGGTCCGAGAAGTGACAGATGGAGATTAATTTAGATAAATATGAGGTGCTGTATTTTGGAAAAGCAAATCTTAGCAGGACTTATACACTTAATAGTAAGATCCTATGGAGTGTTGCTGAACAAACAGAACTTGGAGTGCAGTTTCATAGTTCCTTGAAAGTAGAGTCACAGGTAAATAGGATAGTGAAGAAGGCATTTGATATGCTTTCCTTTATCGGTCAGACCACTGAGTATTGGAGTTGGGAGGTCATGTTGCAACTGTACAGGACATTGGTTAGGCCACTTTTGGAATATTGGATGCAATTCTGGTCTCCTCCTTATCAAAAGGATGTTGTGAAACTCGAAAGGGTTCAGAAAAGATTTGCAAGGATGTTGCCAGGTTTGGAGGATTTGAGCTGAAGGGAGAGGCTGAATAGGCTGTAGCTGTTTTCCTGGGATCTTCAGAGGCTGAGGGGTGACCTTATAGAGGTTTATAAGGTGGGGCGTGGATAGGATAAAGAGATAAAGTCTTTTCCCTTGGGTAGGGGAGTCCAGAACTAGAGGGCTTAGGTTTAGGGTGAGAGGGGAAAGATATAAAAGGGACCTAAGGGGCAATATTTGCACACAGATGGTGGTGTGTGTGTGGAATGAGCTGCCAAAGGAATTGATGGAGGCTGGCACAATTACAGCATTTAAAAGGCATTTGGTTGGGTGTATGAATAGGAAGAGTTTCGTGAGATATGGGCCAGGTGCTGGCAAATGGGACTAGATTAGGTTCGAATATCTGGGCAGCATGTATGGGTTAGATCGCAGTGTCTGATTCCATCGTAATGCATAAACCATCTAAGAAATTATTAGGCCTGCCAGAAGACAGACTGGACTGCATAATTCAAAACTGAATTAATTATAATTGAGAAAAATGTATTACCCTCAACTGCATGTAATCTGTGTGTGAGAAAGTGTATTTCTGAGAAAGTTCAAATGAAAAGTCACATTTAATTCAGAGTAAGTTTGACAGAATAGGTAACCTTTGTTTTCATTTTAAACCCACAAAAGCATGCTGCTGGATGATTAATTGGGATAGACAAGGAGAGTAAAAAATCACACATGACTTTTATTTTAAAGTGTTCTACTCAGGGGCAGTAAAAGAACACATAAATTCTATGCGTAATACAATTAAAAAAGCCTATAATAATGTTAAATAAAATGACACATACCTTGTACTGCAGTAATCACTTTTAAGCACTCAGGAAATTTTGAGTACCATCAAAGAACATTTTCAATATTATTTATATAAGTATTTTAAAAAGCTGATATACAAATATTTCCAACAAATTTGAATTATATAAGTGTGTATGTTGTATGATGGTTTTGAGAAGAGATGAAGACATGAGAAGGCTTGGTAATGATGCCTTGCAAGGTCAAATAGCTTGCTGATAACATCATTTTTCCCAAATGATTTGGATGAGTTAAGGTGGGAGAATGATTGGCAACATCAAATAATTCCACAGCAAGAGTTTGTGTCAAAAACCGCCTAAAAAGAATTTGTACAATTAATTTTGAACTTGAAAAGAAAAGATTACTACTTTCAAGGGTTACTGCTAATTGACCAACAGGAAAGCAATTAGTTTCCACATAATCAGTTGTTGAAAATTGATGATAGATCCTAATAATCTTAATAGTAATCAAGTCATAAGATAAAGCAGAAAAAACTTGATTTTTCAGTTTACAAAACTTCTTTAACTGGTCAGATTTTCAAAATTACCTGAAAATTATACAAAATCCAAATTTTCCTTCTTTTTATCATTGTTGATGAGTAGTCTTTCTTGTGAACTTCTTTTAATAGATTTTCCAATTGTATGTTGTGCAGAAATGTAAATAGCTGCTCTTATAATCCCTATTCCACACAAAAAACATTATTTAAATAATTTTACCGGGCTTGAGCTTATTTTACATTACATCTGAAAAGGAAGTAAGGATTTTCTACTAAGTATTATGACCATAATTAATTGGGACTTTTTCTTGAAGACACTTAGATGTTAAGTGTGTTCTGATTATAATCCAGTAGTATTCTGACAAAGCCACATGAATTACAATTCAAATGTCCATTTGCAGAAATACCAAGAACTGGGGAATACAAAAACGTATCCAGGTACGTACAAGTGATTTGCACACTGTTTCAAAACCACTTACTATTGTAATATGTATGTTTAATTACTTAGGTGAAGAAGTTCAAATAGAAACTGTAAGTAAATTGGTGATAACTACTGTTACTGGCAGTGTTTTTTTTTTGATTAGCCACTACATAAAGCAGCCTGAGATAGAATTCAAGTGATACTTTTTACCAAATTATCTGCCTGTAGTAGTGTTAAATTTTGATAAGCACCAGGTAGCAAGAAAATTCATTGATCTTCTAGTATGATTAATTAGGGCTCTCTGTTATTCGGCAGTTGGAGAGTCTCGATAAAATGAATTGAAAGTAACTTAGAAAAGTATCTCAATTTCAGCTCTTCTGCCAATGTTGACCTTTTTGCTGCACAATAAAGTGATTCCAGAAGAATTTTTACAAACAGCTAACTCAGCAGGTAACAAAGCTTTCATATTAGCAAGACAGATAAGTGCGTTTCTTTCAGTTTTACTCGGATTTGTTGATGAAAAACTTAGTTTGGGCTCATGTTTGTCTCAAAATTTATGTCTACTTTATGTCCCAAAATGATAGCCCTGAAAGGTGCCCGAATTTGAGGGTTGGCTTTCTTTTCACTATTCCAGTTAAGCTGCTGGTACCTGAAATGGCTTTGTACGTGACTCGTCCTTAAGAAGGTTGAAGTTTGAACCATTTACTTTGTCAACAGTGCTTCTCAGGTCATTTTCAGAGGACGAATATGTTGTGATGTGTTGTACAAACATTCCAGCTCACCAAACTCTGAGTTATTGATCATGGGCAGTTCACTCCCACTATCCTTTAAGTATTGGAAACTACAGAGTCTGTTTGGTCCAGTGTAGTAGAGGATAGCTATTTCCTGGTCTAACTAGAAGAGTCTTACATAGTTAATAAGGCATGGTTTGTCTATTACTGAAAAACAAACCAAAGAATGGTTGTCACCCACTAAAGATTGTCATTTGGGCTCACAGTGTGACACACTGCATATGCAGGACCGTGTACTTTGCAAGTGGAAAAGACATGTGCATGTACTGGCTTATTTCTTAGGGTAATAGCTTGACCAATCAGGGTTGATGTGCCCAGTTTAAAATTTGCAAAATGTTTGGCAGTTAACTGTCACTCATCACCAATGCATGCATTCTTCCAGGTAACACCTCACCAATCAGAGTCTCCTTTCCAACAACTCAGACTATCCTTTACTATGTATGAATATTGTTTGAGTGGGGCTCATGGTACTAAACAAGGAAGGGTGTCTAATTGTGGCCTGAAAGAGAAAATTGAAACCAGAATGAGTAAGAATGCATGAATCACGTCCAAGAAAGATGATTGGATCAAAGGACATTTCAGAGTACCATAACTTCAGTGGGCGTACTCCAGCACGGGCAGAAACTAGATCTGGTTCTGCTTATGCCAACTTCTGGATCAACAGCAAAGTTTGTTGGATAGTATTTCAGCCAACCCCTTACAAAAACCTATTAGTATGAGGGAATAGGAATGGGATGCAGCGTGCCCTCTTATTTATCTGATCTACAGGAAGCTGGTAATCCTGATGGGTGAAATTGTACCAATATAACCAATTGGCAAATGTAGGGTCCATATGAAAGTCCAGATTGGGATAGCCGTCTGGTTGCAATCAATTTGTCTCATTTAAATTTTGTTTTAAAATTTTGAGTCAACTATTTCTATAAGGGGTATTTTTGATTACAATCTAAGGAGCCTTGGAACCATTATCCTCCGAGACATTTTGATTACTTTGGAAAGGGATGTACCCAGAAGGACAACTTCAAAAAATGAAAACGATGCAGCTTTACCTGACCCCACAAACACTGACAGGCTGAAATTAGAAGCAGGTAGGTTTTGAGGCTATTATGAACTATAAGTATTATTAGTACTTGAACTAGGGCTTTGGGTTTGTGATTTTGATAACAGAGTTTGAATTTTACCATAAATAAAATCAAAGCTAAAAGTAAAAGAAAAGAGCAAATGCTTAACTGAATTTAAAACTTAGCATCGAATCATCCAAACTGCACTTTACTGACATGACAGCCAGAACTGAACTTAGCGTCCACAATTCATTAGATTTCTAACATCAACAGCGCAGTACAATAGACACTGGGAAGGTTTAGAGTCACTTCCAGAGGCAGCACTACTGCCATTGATGGTTGGAATGAGATGCCAGCCTTAATTTCTATCTTCAGTCAGTCATTTCACTTCTTCTAAAGTGAAGAAGCAGCACAGCTAGATAGGCAGAAAGATAATTAGAAAGAAACAAAATATATTGGGGCATCGCTGTCAATGGTGCGATAACAAGGAGGAAAACAAAAAGCTAGAAGTGGATGAATATTGAGTTGGGGGTGTGGGGTGGGGGGTAGGATGGTGGTGAGGGGTAGGTGTTATTGTGAAGCTTGAAGACAGATAGAATAAAGACAGGAATTTAAACATGACAGTAGAACTGTTACATTGAAGATTTGGGAACAGAGAGGCAGTACAAGACAGTCAGCTATGCCTGGGTTAATAGGATACTCAAACAATGCACTGAAGGGCACTGCACAGTCCATGAAGTCACATTCCAAACCAACAGAAGTTGCAGCAACTGTTGAGCTTTCTCATGGAAATGTAACTCCACAACATGGATATCATACTGGACTGAAAGAAGGGGGAAATGTTTCCACTTTATGGTAAGCTGGTAGAGTCTAATCTGTGCATTTCAAGTTTTGCCACTATTACTGGACCAGAACTGTACCAATGAACTGAGCAAAATATATTATTAGATTAGATTCTCTACAGTGTGCGAACAGGCCCTTCTGCCCAACAGGTCCACACCGCCCCTTTGAAGAGAAACCCACCCAAACCCATTCCCCCACCCTATATTTACCCTTGACTAATGCACCTAATACTGTGGGCAATTTAGCCTGGCCAATTCACCTAACCTGCACATCCTTGGATTGTGGGAGAAAACCAGAGCACCCGGAGGAAACCCACGCAGACACTGGGAGAATATGCAAACTGTACACAGACAGGTGGGAATTGAACCCAGGTCTCTGGTACTGTGAGGCGGAACTGAGCCACCATGCCGCCCTCTAACTCTCTCCATTTTAGACTTGGCTGAGAAGGATGATTTACATCTTAAGTGATTGAAGAAAACTGATGAAATAAGGATGTTGAATGTCTTTTAAGTATAGTGTTAAGAACAAATGCAGTTTGGCAAGAAAAATAATTTACTTATGTCAGGAATTGCTGTCAGGGACATTTCTGCTGTTACTAATTGATCTGGATAAATTGCTTCTAAGCCACATGCTTTTAAGTGAAGAAACCCATAAAAACAGCAGGTTATTGTTCGGAAAGAAAGGCAAAATCAATTCAGCAGCTATTCAGTCTCTTACTCAAAAGATCACAATTTATGGGATAAAAAATGATTTCACTTTTTTCCAAAACTCACACTGATATAAAATATATTTTCAGCCTTTCCAAAGGTTGTGTGCAAAGCAAAATTTTCAGGAAAATATTAAAGGAAAGCAAAACCAACAAAATAAATGTTTGCAGCCCAGCTAACCTCAAAGCTCAGGCTGTTGTTGGGGCAATCGGGACATCCCTCCCTCATGGGCACCCTGTGTCAGTCCATAATCCCCCAAACACCATTTCACCCCTCCCAACAAGGGCTTTCTTCTCATCTCCTCCACAAACAGCCTCCACCTCCCACCAGTGTCTGCCGCTATCACGTTTGTATCTAGTTCCATTGAGGATTAAGACTTGGGGGTCCGTTGGCAGTCCCAGTAATAGCCAATGGACCTGGGTGGTGCAGGCCAAGACCAGAAAGGTGCCAGCTTTCAAAGCAGGGCTTCCTCACAGGAGGTGGACAGGAGGCCTGTCCTAGCCAATGGCTGCAAGTTGAGCCAACAAAGCAGGGACCTGTCTCCGCATAAAATCCAACCCCAGAATAGGATAGAATTTTGTATTCAATTGGGAAGTGATTTAGTTCAATATGAACGAAGAAAAATGTTTTGGTATGAGAGGCACATTGAGTGAGGTATGGAAGTGAAAAATAGAATGAAAGGCAAGCAATAGCGAGCACTTTAAAACAAATGCAGAATTTGTGGCAAATATAATATAAGGTGCAAAAAATACAACAGAAAGTGTTGTCCAACAAGAGCAATTAAAGATAGTCTTACCGCAAAGGAAGAGATTCAACTATGTTGTTGTGGGTCTGGAGTCTCATGTAGACCAGACTAGGTAAGGATGGCAATTTCCTTCTATAAAGAACATTAGTGAACCAGTTGGCAGGTCTGAAGACCTCTTCGTGGGTCTGCTCCCAACAATTGACAATTGACAATTGACAATAGATTAATGATCATCATTAGATTCTTAGTTCCAGATATTTATTGAATTCAAATTCTATCATGGCAGGATTCAAACCCAGGTCCCTGGAATGATAGTCCAGCGATAATACCAATAGGCCCCTGGTAATTTTTTTGAATTTTTTTTGAGTGAACAGGATGCCTGATACCCCTGTTCTTTTTTTTCTTTCTCCCACACCCATGTTGTGTGTGTGCAGGTGCGAGACACAAATCTTTATTCAATTTCCACCACCAGGAAGAAAAGAAACACTCAATTGGCCAGTGACAAACACTGCCCTTCACATCAAAAGGCAATACTGTGTGATCAAACAGTGAAGGGGAGGGCGGGGATTAAATCAAAATAGAGTTGGAGGGGGAAATAATACACTCCACTCCCTGCGGCGCCCACCTCTCCCTGAACAGTTCCAGGACACCCGGGCTCTAACGTAACCACTGAAGAGGGGCAGGCAGTTGGCCCTAAAGACCCCCTCCACGGCCCGCTGCCTGGACCTGTTTATGGCCAGTTTGGCCAGGCCCAGGAGCAGACCCACGAAGAGGTCTTCAGACCTGCCTCCCCCCTCCGTACCGGGTGACCGAAGATCAGGCGCGTGGGACTGAAGCTAAACCAAAAGCAGAGGAGGAGGTTTTTGAGAAAATCTAAAAGGGAGTGCAAACGCACACACCCAATATATATACATGGTCCACGGACTCCACAGCGCCTCAGAACAAGCAGTTGGGCTGGGAGTCCGTGAACCACCACAATCTGCGGTTGCAAGGGACCGCTGCGTGCAACACCCTCCACCCCAGATCCCCGAGAGAAAGGGGGAGGAGTCCCACGTAGAGAACCCTCAACTGGGGATCCCTCCCTCCCGGTGGCAAATGGGCATGCCAAGACGTATCTGGGTGGTGGATGAGGGAGAAGAGGTGGACGGTGTGCAGCAGCAGTCTGTACAGGGCCCACCGTTTTATGTCCTTAAAAGGGACAAAACTAAAATTCCGGAGGAGGCTCAGGTTGTGGGGTACAGGTTTCCGGGGAAAGTACAGAACCTTGGGGCCAATGTGAAATTCCGTCCAGAGGCCCCTGTTAATTTTTTTTTAAAGACACAAGGTGCACGAATCTTTATTCAATTTCCAACACCAGGGAGAAAAGAAGCACCCAAGTGGCCAGTGACAAGCAGTGCCCTTCACAAAGGGCAATGCTGTGTGATCAAACAGTGAAGGGAAGGGCAGGGACTAAATCAAAATAGAGTTGGAGGGGGAAGCCCTTGTTAAATTTTTTTTTCTTTTTTATAACCCCCACACTACCGCCTAACTGCGGTAGTGCTTATTTTTTTCCCAGCACCCATGGTGTGTGTGTGCAGGTGTGAGACACAGTGTGAGACACAAGGTGCACAAATCTTTATTCAAATTTCCACAACCAGGAAGATAGGAAAACACCCGAGTGGCCAGTGACAAACACTGCCCTTCACCTCAAGGGGCAGTGCTGTGTGATCAAACAGTGAAGGGGAGGACAGGGACTAAATCAAAATAGATTTGGAGGGGGGGGCCTCTGTTAATTTTTTTTTCTTTTTTGGGAAAACACCCGAGTGGCCAGTGACAAGCAATGCCCTTCTCTCCATTTATTTTTTTGTGGCAAGCACTGCCATTATCCCCGGTTTCTTTTTTTTCATAACTTGTTTTTTTTTTCTTCTTTTTTATAACCCCCACACTACCGCCTAAGTGCGGTAGTGCTTTTTTTTTTGCCCAGCACTCATGGTGTGTGTGTGCAGGTGTGAGACACAGTGAGAGACCCAAGGTGCACGAATCATTATTCAATTTCCACAACCAGGAAGATAGGAAAACACCCGGGTGGCCAGTGACAAGCACTGCCCTTCACATCAAAGGGCAGTGCTGTGTGATCAAAACAGTGAAGGGGAGAGTAGGGACTAAATCAAAATAGAGTTGGAGGGAGAGGCCTCTGTTAATTCTTTTTTTGTTTTTTTTTTCAGTGACAAGCTGTGCCCTTCACAAAAGGCAATGCTGTGTGAAATTTCCAGTTTATTTATCCCCTGTTTTATTTTTCTCTTCTTTTTATTAACCCCCACACTACCGCCTAACTGCGGTAGTGCTTATTTTTCCCCAGCACCCGTGCTGTGTGTGTGTAGGTGTGAGACACAGTGAGAGACACAAGGTGCACAAATCTTTATTCAATTTCCACCACCAGGAAGATAGGAAAACACCCAAGTGGCCAATGACAAACAGTGCCCTTTACAAAAGGCAGTGCTACACTCTTGTTTTTTTTATATTAAACCCCCACACTACCGCCTAACTGCGGTAGTACGTATTTTTCCCCAGCACCCATGGTGTGTGTGTGCAGGTGTGAGACACAGTGAGAGACACAAAGCGCACGAATCTTTATTCAATTTCCACCACCAGGAAGATAGGAAAACGCCCGGGTGGCCAGTGACAAGCAGTGCCCTTCACATCAGAGGGCAATGCTGTGTGATCAAAACAGTGAAGGGGAGGGTAGGAACTAAATCAAAATAGAGTTGGAGGGGGAGGCCCCTGTTATTTTTTCTTGTAGTGCCCTTCACAAAAGGGCAATGCTGTGTAATCAAGACATTCCCTTTTTTTTGTGTGTGATAATTCCCTGTTTATTTTTTTTATTTTTTTCCTGTTTATTTTTTCTTTTTTTTTCCTTTTTTTTTAACCCCCACACTACCGCCTAATTGCGGTAGTGCTTATTTTTTCCCCAGCACCCATAGTGTGTGTGTGCAGGTGTGAGACACAGTGAGAGACACAAAGTGCATGAATCTTTACTCAATTTCCACTACCAGGAAGATAGGAAAACACCCGAGTGGCTAGTGGCGGGCAGTGGCCTGTGATCAAAACAGTGAAGGGGAGGGCAGGGCTTAAATCAAAATAGAGTTGGAGGGGGAGGCCTCTGTTAATTTTTTTTTATCTTGTTGGTCGACACTGCGTGCTCCTTCTCCAAGGACACCCGGGCTCTGACATTCCTGTTCTTTTTTTTTCTTTTTTTTTCTTTCTTTGTTCCTCTTTTTTTTCCCCTCCACACTACCGCCTAACCGCGGTAGTGTATATTTTATCCCCGTCACCCATGGTGTGTGTGTGCAGGTGTGAGACACAGTGAAAAACACAAAGTGCACGAATCTTTATTCAAATTCCACCACCATGAAGATAGGAAAACACCCAGGTGGCCAGTGACAAACACTGCCCTTCACATCAAAGGGCAGTGCTGTGTGATCAAAACAGTGAAGGGGAGGGCAGGGATTAAATCAAAATAGAGTTGGAGGGGGAGGCCTCTGTTAATTTTTTTTTTCTTTTTTCCTTCTCTTTTTTTATTTTTTTCCCTCTCTTTTTCTTTTTTTTCCCCTCACACTACCGCCTAACCGTGGTAGTACTTATTTTTTTCCCCAGCACCCATGGTGTGTGTGTGCAGGTGTGAGACACAGTGAAAGACACAAGGTGCACAAATCTTTATTCAATTTCCACCACCAGGAAGATAGGAAAACACCCGGGTGGCCAGTGACAAACACTACCCTTCACATCAAAGCATAGAGGCCTCTGTTAATTTTTTTTTTCTTTTTTTTTCTTCTTTTCCTGGGCCCTAAGAAACTCCTGTTTATTTTTTTTTTACTACCACCTAAGTGCGGTAGTGCTAGGCCTCTGTTAATTTTTTTTTTATTTTTTTTTCCCCACACTACCACCTAAGTGCGGTAGTGCTTATTTTATCCCCAGCACCCATGGTGTGTGTGTGCAGGTGTGAGACACAGTGGAAGACACAAAGTGCACGAATCGTTATTCAATTTCCACCACCATGAAGACTGGAAAACACCCGGGTGGCCAGTGACAAACACTGCCCTTCACATCAAAGCATAGAGGCCTCTGTTAATTTTTTTTTCTTTTTTTTTCTTCTTTTCCTGGGCCCTAAGAAACTCCTGTTTATTTTTTTTTACTACCACCTAAGTGCGGTAGTGCTAGGCCTCTGTTAATTTTTTTTTTTCTTTTTCTTTTTTTTCCTTAACCCCCACACTACCACCTAAGTGCGGTAGTGCTTATTTTATCCCCAGCACCCATGGTGTGTGTGTGCAGGTGGGAGACACAGTGAAAGACACAAAGTGCACCAATCTTTATTCAAATTCCCACTCCTGTTTATATTTTTTTTATGGAGTTGGAACGTCCTGGTTATTTTTTTTTTCTCCACACTACCACCTAAGTGCGGTAGTGCTTATTTTATCCCCAGCACCCATGGTGTGTGTGTGCAGAGGTGAGACACAGTGAAAGACACAAAGTGCACAAATCTTTATTCAGCCTCCCAGTTGTTTTTTTTTGGAAGACACAAAGTGCACCAAATTTTTTTTTTTTCTTTTCTTTTTTTAAATTTAACCCCCACACTACCACCTAAGTGCGGTAGTGCTTATTTTATCCCCAGCACCCATGGTGTGTGTGTGTGCAGGTGGGAGACACAGTGAAAGACACAAAGTGCACCAATCTTTATTCAATTTCCACCACCAGGAAGATAGGAAAACACCCGGGTGGCCAGTGAAGGCCTCTGTTAATTTTTTTTTTTTTCTTTTAATTTCCACCACCAGGAAGATAGGAAAACACCCGGGTGGCCAGTGACAAACACTGCCCTTCACAAAAGGGCAATGCTGTGCGATCAAGACATTCCCTTTTTTTTTCTTTTCTTTTTCTTTTTTCAGTGAAAGACACAAAGTGCTCCCTCCTGTGTTTTTTTTTTCTTTTATGCACTCCACCTCCCTCCTGTGTATTTTTTTTTCTTTTATTTTTTTTTCCTCTTTTGTCTTTTTTTTACTTTTTTTTTAATTTTAACCCCCACACTACCACCTAAGTGCGGTAGTGCTTATTTTATCCCCAGCACCCATGGTGTGTGTGTGTGCAGGTGGGAGACACAGTGAAAGACACAAAGTGCACCAATCTTTATTCAATTTCCACCACCAGGAAGATAGGAAAACACCCGGGTGGCCAGTGAAGGCCTCTGTTAATTTTTTTTTTTTCTCTTTTTTCTTTTTTTTTTCCCCTGTTTATTTTATTTTAACCCCCACACTACCACCTAAGTGCGGTAGTGCTTATTTTATCCCCAGCACCCATGGTGTGTGTGTGCAGGTGTGAGACACAGTGAAAGACACAAAGTGCACCAATCTTTTATTCAATTTCCACCACCAGGAAGATAGGAAAACACCCGGGTGGCCAGTGAAGGCCTCTGTTAATTTTTTTTTTTTTTTTTTTTATTTACAAAACAGTTTACAAAAAACATTGACAGCTGTACACAAAAGACAGCAGTTTTACAAGGGAGGGGAGCAGCAAAGCTAGGCCCCGAACCCTACCGTTCAACCATTTTACAGGGAGAGGAGGACAAACCTCAAATCCCAGTTCCACGTGTGACAAGACAGTGACAATGACATTTATACATTAGACAATACCGTTACATACAAAAGTGCAGACAATACAGACCCAGCAAGCCCCCACCCCTCCCACCTTCCGACCGCTCTAAGGCAGCCCGCCCCTACCCACCTTCCGGTTCTCGGTCCACCCCATGCCCCTTCCAGTTCTCGGTCCGCCCTGACACACCTTTCGACCACCTCTAGGACAGCCCGTCCCGGTACCCGCCCAGGGTGACAGCAGTCAGGACGGCCTGCCCACCTTCCGGCTTCACTAACCACCCTCAGCACCTTTCGACCACCTCTGGGGCAAGGCCTCTGTTAATTTTTTTTTTTTTTTTTTTTTTTTGCCTGTTTATATTTTATTAAACAAGTTACAAAACAGTTTACAAAAAACATTGACAGCTGTACACAAAAGACAGCAGTTTTACAAGGGAGGGGAGCAGCAAAGCTAGGCCCCGAACCCTACCGTTCAACCATTTTACAGGGAGAGAAGGACAAACCTCAAATCCCAGTTCCACGTGTGACAAGACAGTGACAATGACATTTATACATTAGACAATACCGTTACATACAAAAGTGCAGACAATACAAGCCCAGCAAGCCCCCGCCCCTCCCACCTTCCGACCACTCTAAGGCAGCCCGCCCCTCCCACCTTCCGGTTCTCGGTCCACCCCATGCCCCTTCCAGTTCTCGGTCCGCCCTGACACACCTTTCGACCACCTCTAGGACAGCCCGTCCCGGTACCCGCCCAGGGTGACAGCAGTCAGGACGGCCTACCCACCTTCCGGCTTCACTAACCACCCTCAGCACCTTTCGACCACCTCTGGGGCAAGGCCTCTGTTAATATTGGTTAGCCAGGGCTTCCTGATTGGCCCAGGTTAACAATCCCAACCAAGGGCCTCCTTGTCAACAAGATGCACCTAATTCCAATCACTGCAAAAGGATTTTAAAATTTAGCAAAATGGCCATTTTGTCAAAGATTTTTTCTTGGATTCAGCAGGACCATTTGTAAGAATGAAAATTCACAGGGAAAATCAACATTTAAACTGCCTGAGAGGAAAGTGCTGATTCGTTGACAAGTGAACTCTGATTGGCAGAGGTGAGGGTATGGAGAAAGCACCAATTGAAAATTAACAATCAGACTTTGTCAAACTTGAAACTAAATATTTGATTCTGATCAGTAAGGAAATTGTTCTGAGAAACGAACCAGTGAATGGTTGTCACCTAATTTGTTGAATTGAATTAGGTGCAGTAATCTGTGTTAGAGATTTTTTGGGATGTGACTGATAAGATGGATAATGGGAAACAAAGTGAATATAAAAAGTTATTACTTTTAAGATGGAACTCAGAGAATTGATGTTAATATAATAGTCTGGTTTGAAGATTAGTTAGTGGGTAGAAAGCAGAGACTGGGAATAAGCAGCACATTTGTCGATTGTCAAACTGTAATTAGCAGTGTACCTATGAATTAGAGCTTGAGTCTCTTCTTATCAAGAGATACAGATGTTCTTCTCCCCTTAAACCAGCTCCAGAAGTAGGCCACTCATGTTGATACTGTTATACTCCCTTAGATTTGCATACCACCTTGTTGTGTAATAGATAGGGAAGAACGTCAGTGACCGTTTGTGCTGGGTTTGAATGATGGTCTTGCTATAGCTGAATAGTTGCAGTTTTGTGGATGCAAAAAGACTGGAATGTGATGCTACCAGCATTGGAAAGCATATAAGAGTAAGGTGGAGTTCCTGAATGTTAGACCGGAGTCCTGAGTTTTTGGAGCTGCTGCTAAGTGAGTAATGGGGAGAGGTGCATTGAGATGTATGAGAGGTTGACAGTGTGTGTAGTAGCATCGGCAGTCCTCACTTTCTCCGAGTTTGGGTAGACAGAATTGTGATTGACTTTGATGACTTAAAATAGTCATGGAGTCATGCAGTATAAAAATAGGGCCCTCAGCCGATCATGTCTGTGCTGATCAACAAAAAAAAAACTACACTAATCACATTCACTTGCACTTGGTCCATAGCCTACTAGGCCCTGGCATTTTAAATACTCATCCAGGTGCTTCTTAACTGTTGTGAAAGTACTTGCGTCCACCACCCTCTTAGACAGTACATTCCATATTTCCACCACACTCTGGATGAAAACACTTTTCCCCAGATCCCCTCTAAACCACTTACTTCTCACCTTGAACCTATACTGTCTGGTCTTATATATGTCTGCCATGGGGAAAAGATTCTCAATCTAACCTGCTTATACTTCTTATCATTTTGTATACCTCAATCAGATACACCCTTAGCTCCTCTGCTCCAAGGAAAACAAACCCAACCAAACCAATTTATCCCTAGAATTAAGATTTTTCAACCCACACGACATCCTCGTGAAACTTCTCAACCCCCTTTCCAGTGCAATCATGTCCTTCAGATAGTGCGGCGATCAGAACTGCACACAATATTCCAGATGTGGCCTAGTCAATGCTCTACAAATTTGCAACAAAACTTCCCTGCTCCTAGATTCTACTCCCTGGTTAATGAAGGCAAGTTTCCTGTGAGCCTTATTCATTGCATTATTTGTGCTGACACCTTCAAGGATCTATGGACTTGTACACCAAAATCCCTAGGTTCCTCCATAATCCCTACAGACCTTACTATTCATTTTTTAAATCCTTCCCATATTAGACCTCCCAAAACACATGACCTCATCACTTATCAGGATTAATTTCCAGCTGCCATTGCTCTGCCCAATTTCCCAGCTGATTGATATCAAACTGTAGTCTGAGACCATCTTCCTCACTATCAACAACATCATCAATTTTCATGTCATCTGCAAACTTACTAGTTAACATTCTACATTCACTTCCAGGTCACTAATATACATGACAAACAACAAGGGTCCCAATATTGAATCCTGCAATACAATGTTGGTCACAGGTTTCCATTTCCAAAAACAAACCTTCACCATTACTTCTTTCCTCCTATTTATAAAGCTATTTTGTATAGAGTTTTCCATCTTTCCTCAGTCCCTTGGGCTCTTGCCTTCCATCTGGGACCTTGTCAAGAGGTCATTTAGTTTTCTTATGGCACAGCTGCCAGGTCCTTGGGTCCAGATTCCAGGAGGTAGTGGCCTGTTCTTACTGTCTTCAGAGGCTGTTCTGAAATTAGCATTGCAGATATATTTCCCTTAGGGGACAACCTGCCAATAAAAAGAGTGAGTGGGTTGTAGCATGCAAGCAACATTGTTGACTACACTTGTTGAATGCAGGCAATTGGGAGGCGCAGAAAGCAGCTTTGGAGCTACGCAGAGTAACACTATAATCATGGATATTTAGTGGTCCACCAACTTGTGCATTGTTCACTGTCATCTATGTCGATGCAGTAATGTCACAAATCATGATCTTTACTATCCACAACCATCCACCCCCCGATGCCTGTGTTTTGGACACTTCCACCAGTTTATGTATTAAAAACATTTAGTATCTCCTTCCTTAATAGGCACTGTTCCATTTCTCCTATTGTTTCTATTTAATTTACTGTTCCGTCTCCCTCTCCTTCTCTTGTCGTAGGTCCCTAACCCTATATTAGCTGCCTTTTTTGTTTCTCTGTGACTGTGGATCCCCGATCCTTGCCATTGTCTTTGTATTCTCTGGAGTCCTGACCCCAACATCTGTCTTTAGTCACCTCACGGGTCCTCTGACCCTGTATTGGGCTTCCTAGCCTCTGTTTTCAGTGGGTACCCCAATACCATACTAACTCTGGCTGTTTGTCCTCCTCATGTTATGAGCACATGGGGCAGCTGCATTCTTTAATCAGACTCAGATTGGACATCAGTGAGTTCAAGGTCGGTAGGGTTGGTTCGACTTTAGAGGTTATACAAACATTTCTAATTAAAGCCCACCCAGGGCCGCCAAAGTTGTGCTTTTACGCTTTAAACAGTTTACATATTAAAAACACTTTACCCAAGTGCTCTCGTCAGTGAGGTAGACAAAGAAACACAGAATTTGGTTTGCAGTTCAACTCAATTTTAATAATAAAATATTCCTTACTGTAAAAACACCAGCAGATCTGACAGTGACTTTGCAGAGAATCAACTGAGGGAAAAAGACTCATATTGGACTCAAAACTGTTTTTCTCACCACAGATGCTGCAAGAACTGCTGGGTTCCTACAAAACTTTAACTTAATTTCAGAACTCCAGCATTCTCAGTAATTTTCTTTTATTCTGTCCAATTTCTAATCTTTTCCTATTTTGTTTCACATTTCCAGCATTTGTAACTTTTCACCTTCCTGACTCATTTACTGGAAAAGCTAATTATGGATGCAAAAGAAATGTGATAACTGCAGGTGCAGTTATTTTTTTATTGCACACTGCGTTGAATCAATTAAATAAATTAGACTAATTGAACTAAACTGAATAATCCAGGTCACGATTCTATTGGGTCTTATTGATCCCATTTTACACTTACAACACTATTTAATGGCTTCTTTCTTCTCAGCTACATTAATGGTTTTGTGTGATGTTATTTAAGCAAATGAATCAGATAACTATTGCTTTAACTTTATTTTATTTCATTTCCTCTGTTTTTTAATCTCCAGTTAAAAACAGTAAGTGGCCTAGAAACAGCTCAATGTTCTTCAACACGGACAAAAATATGCTGAGCATCTTTAGAGAAAAAAATGTGCAGTCAAAAAGTGCAATTTTGAATGTTTCTCTTCTCACGATATCAGTTCAAAAGTAATCAATTTAACATAAAGTGCTTTGGAGCATCCTGCAATTCTAGGGCAAACAATGCAAACTACAAGATGGTGAAGACTTCACCCTATTTAAATATTTTTAAAAAATTTTTAGGAGTCTGAGTCATCAGCAATACAGTGTACCCAGTTATGATGGCATAAAAGTAGAGCTAGCCTTAAGTAAACTCACAAATTAGGTAAAGGGTTAGGTCATTAGAGAGACAGAGGCAAACATTTAACATGGAACATTTCAGAATGCAAAAGGTAGATATGTACCACAGGAAAATAAAGTTTGAAAGATTGGATCCACTATCTGTGTTAAACTAGAAAAAAAGTTACAGAAGTCATAAAGCTAACTGTAAAGTATAATTGTTGTGAAGACAGTTCAGAAAATGGGACAGAGTATAAAAAACAACAAAGATTGACTAAAAGATCTAATTAAGAGAGAACAAGCTAGCTAGGAATATAAATATGTTAAGTGTTCCAGAACATATTTTAAAATGAAAAGAATTAAGTCAGCAAACAGTTATCCAATAGTGAGTGTATTTGGCGAATCAATAATAGAAAATTTGCAGTTGGCAAATGAATTGAACAGATATTTTGGGTAAAGTGTCACATTCATATAAGTACCATTCCAGAAATATCTGTAAATCATGAAATGGAAGGGAAGTGGATACTCAGGGAAAATTACAATCACCAGGAAAATGGTATTGAGTACATTGCTGCATTTGCAGGCTGGTAAATACCTGGTTCCTGGTGGACTTTTTCCTAAGGTCTGATACTAAGTCATTAGTGAAATAGTTCTTGCATTGGTTTTATGTTTTTCCAAAATTCCTTAGGTTTTGATTTGGATTTAATTTGTATTTAATATAATATAGTTATATACATGGCTATATAATGGGAGGAAAATATTCTAGAAGAAATATTTCTGAAGAAGTTAAAGTTCATGTTACATTGTCTCCACTCATTCTATTGATGCCACACTCAGTCTGTGGCTGGAGACAAGGAGTTCTGTTCTAGATGGAGTAGATGTGCTCGTACCAGCTCTCTGAGGTACTGGTATTTATACCTGACCAAGCAGAGTTGTACTCACTGCAATAAGTGTAAGCATACAATAATCCTCTTGATATCCAAGAACAGTACTTCTTCTATAGATATTCTATGGTGTATACTCCACCACTACTTATTGGATAGTGCTAAGACAAAGGAGTCGAAGAGTGTGGTGCTGGAAAAGCACAGCCAGTAAGGCAGCATCTGAGGAGCAGGAGAGTCGACGTTTCGAGAATAAGCCTTTCACCATGAATGGGGGGGATGGCCGAAGGGGGCTGAGATATAGATGGGAGGGGAAGGTGGCTGGGAATCTGATATGTAGAAGAAAGTGGGGGCGGGGGGGGGTGAAGGTGATAGGCTGGAGAGGAGGATGGAGGGGATAAGTGGTAAGAAAGATGGACATGTAGGACAGTTCAAGGCGGTGCCAAGTTGGAAGTTTGGATCTTGGATATGGTGGGGGGGGAGGGGAAATGAGGAAAATGGTGAATTCCACATTGATTCCATGAGATTGCAAGTTCTTCCTGCAGGTGTCGGGTAGCTAGGTGGAGGAGACCTAGGTGTTGCATGTCCTTGGCAGAGTGTGGGGGGAGAGTTAAAATGTTTGGCCACAGGGTTGTGGGGTGGTTAGTGCATGTGTCGCAGAGATGTTCTCTGAAACATTCTACAGTTGAGGTTCTGTCTCCCCAATGTAGAGGAGACAACATCGAGAGCAACAGGCACAGTAGATGTCATGTGTGGAAGTACACGTATATCTTTGTCAGATGTGGAAGGACTCTTTGGGACCTTAGATGGAGACAAGGGGGGAGGTGTGGGAACAGGTTTTGCACTTCTTGCGGTGGCAGGGGATGGTGCTGGGAGTGTAGGATGGGTTGGTGGGATGCATGAACCTAACAAGAGAGTCACGGAGGGAATGGTCTCTCCGAACGCAGATAGGGGTGGGGAGGCATTCCTGCTCTTGGATGCTGCCTGACCAGCTGTGTTTTTCCAGCACCACACTCCTCAACTCTGATCTCCAGCATCTGCAGTCCTCACTTCCTACCCAAGACAAAGTAGGATTCGTACATGTGAACTGTGTACCACATACCAATGGAGGTGGCAAATACCATAACTTATCAGGAGTGGTCATCTAGAAAAACAGCACAAAAACCCTTCCTCATTTTTAAAAATATTTAGTACCATCCAATCTTAGATATTGACTTGTGAGGTCAGAAAGGATCTTGGTTGAAAGTGTCATCTCCTCAGATGATGTAGTACTCTCCCAGTCCTGCATTGGAATGCCTGACTTGATTTCTGTGTTTATGACCTGGAGTGGGATTTGAATGCACAATCATTTGCCACAAAGATGATTTCAAACTGCTTATAGTAGTATTAAATGTTGTGTACTCTTAATGGGCTTTTCAAATGTCTTTGCTTTCAACTTGCATTTGTATTCATTTCCTTCTGCTAGTTCCACAAGGCAAAGAGGACATGCAATAAATGAAAGGATCAATCAGAGCTGCAAATACACAAGGTATAAATACAAGCAGACTAATTTGCAGGAATCGTTCTGAAAGATGTTTGGTCCCAGAATAATATACCTGAAGTTTTTTTTTAAAATGCGGTGCATGAAGACGCTGTGTTATATTATTGCCAGCAACAACCAGCATAATCAACTGGCACTGCATTAACTGGTGCAGTCAAGGACACTGAATGATTTCTCCATCTGCTCCATTCAAGGTACTACAGGGAATTTCAGTAACATCAGGCAATTGGTGGTTCATGATTGTTTGTATTAGCAGATGACCGATGCCGTGTTTACTAGAGAAAACAATTTTTCTATGGTTATGTCAGCAACAGAGGGTTCTAGAATTCATAGAGATTGAAAGTTGCCTATACTAGCTACACTAATATTACATTATGGCATCCTTCACTACCTTTATGAAGTAAAAATAAAACTCTGCTCCATTTATACCTTGCTGCAAAGTTCAAATATGCTTTTACATTACAGTAATTCTCAATCTTTCCATTTAAGGTCTAAGGCTTTCTCCTGCGCACATGGCCCACATCTCCATTCAGAAACACAAGCTCAAAGCCTGAACTGAGTTACAATCAGATGAGAACATGTAGCTTGCTGAACGAAGGCTTTGAAAGGTGCATTTTGATATTGCAACATGTATGATGGCTGCCAAAAGTGTTGAATATGTTTATGGCTGACTGCGTGGTATCTAAAATTAATTTGCAATGGAGCAACACAGAGAGATAGAATAGGATTTTCAGTGTAATAATTGACTCAACTATAGAAAATGGCAAAGGAGGAAATGCTGGGTATTTGTCTACACCAATGAAACATGCCATTAAATTCCAGTCACCTTCATGAGCAACCAGAACAAACATTTCTCTTTATCCTCCTCCTCCTCCGATAAATTATACTTGCTCAGTGACCAATATTGATGTCCTTGTTGTGCACAAACAACAGCTATTGGAGGGACATTTGTGATACACATGGCGATAGGTGGAAGAATCAAGTGCCACTACACATCACCAGTATTCATGAGAGCTAGGGTATATCTTGAGAACATCAGTGAATCCAAGCATATATGCAGCTACAACAGACTCAGCACTGGAGAAATAAAACATTGTTCATATTAGGACCAAAGTTGTGCCCTGTAGATTCTTACGGAGAGTAAGACAAATGGAATGGGACCTTTGGTACCTTGGTATTCCTGATGAGGTTCATAAATTCCTTTCCAAACTTCAGCTAAAAGCTGAGGGCAATAGCTATCAGTTTCAACATATATATCACTCACCTTAATGCTTGCTGACTATCTGAAATAACTGTTTTCATACTGCTCATCTGGTTAATATATACATATATTGCTAGAGGCTTTCTTGGAAGGTCTTTCTGCTGTTTGACAGATGTGCTGTCATCTACCTATCATCAAAAAGAACTCTCACTTTAAGTTTTCATTAGCTACTTTTAAATATCAGTTTTTGCCTGGATTACCAATTCAGGAGCCTGTCCATGCCGAGAAGTGTTCATATTAACAATTCATTTAGTTACTTTAAATTATGCCACCTTCACATCCCACCCACTGTCTTTCCAGTTTAAACTACACATGAAAGTTGTCTACTCTTTGTATTCATTAAACTTTCATGAAGCAATGCTGAAAGACATTTAACGTGGGGTCTCTACAGAAACCAACAAATCTGGGGGAAGTATAGAGTAAAGAACTTACACTTACACAACATCTTTTACATGTTTAGGGCACCTCTAAGTGCTTCATGGTAGGGGTGTTATTTTGGAGGTATACTTAATGTTAGGGAGTGAAACATAGCTGTCAATTTGCACACAGCAAGGTCCCACAAACAAATAGAATACTGTACAGATTATCAGTTTTTGAGGGACAAATGTTTGGCCAGACATTGGGAGAAGCCATTGCTCCTATTTAAATAATGATATTTACACTTGCCTAAAATGAGTGGCTGTAACCTCAAAACAATAAGAGCCAAATTGTTGCTTTGTATTAGGTGCTCAAATTTTGGAGTTGGATTTGAACCTACAATGTTACAATGTAAAAACAAGCCTGCTATATTGAGCGTAGTAATTCTCCTTGACCCTTGCCTCAGTAATGATCCCACTCACTTCCTTCCCCACATCCAGCAATTTCCATATTTGCAAATTAAACTTAAAAGCAAAGTGACTTAAAATGATAAAAGGAGCAGAATTGTGATGTCAATTGCAGGTTTGCATTGACAGTGATATGAATATTTTGATATGATAGATCCTAAATCATTGTGATGACACACATTGTGATGAGTTTCCCACCTCACCTTAACATCAGAATGGTGTAATGTGGTTGTTTTCTGTTAAAATATATAAGCTGACCAATGCTCCTTATAAGCACTCGGATATCAGTCATATTTTGGTTATTAGCACCCTGATCTTTCTCTCAAATGGCACAAACATTCCCCTGGCATTATTATGAAGAAAAACAGGGAAGCTATCCCTGGTTTTTGTCACCAGTATTTATTTTTTTTTTTTTTTTTTTTTTTTTTTTTTTTCTTTTTTTTTTTTTTTTTTTTCCTACACTACCACCTAACTGCGGTAGTGCTTATTTTATCCCCAGCACCCATGGTGTGTGTGTGCAGGTGTAAGACACTGTGAAAGACACAAAGTGCACGAATCTTTATTCAGTTTCCACCACCAGGAAGACAGGAAAACACCCGGGTGGCCAGTGACAAACACTGCCCTTCACATCAAAGGACAGTGCTGTGTGATCAAAACAGTGAAGGGGAGGGTAGGGACTAAATCAAAATAGAATTGGAGGGAGTCACCAGTATTTATCTTTTAAACAACATCAGAACAACAGGTGATCTGAACGTTATTAAATTGGTGTTTGTGGGAGATTTCTGTGAGTAAATTGGCTACCATTTTCCTTAGTTCCTCCAAATGTATAACATTTCAAAAATGTTTCATTGGTTGTAAAGTGTTTTGCACATTGTTAAAAATTCTAGACAACAAATCTGCATGTCTTTATTTATTATTAACTGGTTCTGTATGGATTACAAAAAGTCAAGTGATTCATTGCTCATCACTCGATATTAACCTATAGAATTATTTCGTGAAACGATGATATCCAGTATAAATCCCACAAATTTCTATAGTTCATATGTATAGTATGATTTATTGCCCGTATACTGCAACTCAGCAAATAGTAAAGGCAGTTAAAAGATTGTTGGTGGCTTAGAGAGATAACCTGAAATATGCACAATCATTGATTTGTTATCTTCAAGTTCTGTCATATTTTTCAGAACCAAAGAATAGTCAATCATATATAAGATGTAATAAATTGGGACCCTCCTATTTTTTTTCATCAAGTTTGAAATTTTTAGTAGATTTAGCTCGGACAGCTTTAATCCTTTCTCTATATGTCCAAAAATGGACAAACTCTAGCAGACAAGGACAAAAAACAAATTAAAGATGAAGCTGCTGATGATTAACAAGTCATTAGTACCTGGTGTCCAAAGTTGTTTTGGAAAAGTAGTCCTTACAAAATGATGTTCTTTACATAAAATAAGCTGACCTCAAGCTGGGGATGGACAATAGGTGGCTGCTACTCTGATTTTGTGAATTTTCCACCCAGTCTGTTGGCTCGAAGAATTTATCCAAGTGATTAACATAGTGGGAATTACCAACCCTCAGAAAGAGCACATGACAATTGCACAGGGTCAGCACAGAGACCCCTTCAATTGGCAGTGCTCACCAGGCAGCTGACTCCTTCAGATTGAAGATGGACCAGAGGCAGAAGACAAAGGAAAGGGTTCCCTAATACTTCAGCTAGAAAACAGAATGCTGTTTTTGAAACTTTAATGAGGTTTTCACTTTCTATGCCAACTGTTTGTTCATCCTTTGTTCTTTTTTACACACTGATCTAGCTCCCTCAGAGGCAACTCTCAGAGTGAACAGAACCCTTGATACTCCTTTCTTTTTTCCTATTCTTTATTTTCCCCCACACTACCACCTAACAGCAGTAGTGTTTATTTTCCCCAGCGCCCATGTCGTGTGTGTGCAGGTGTCGGACACAGTGTAGAACAACAGGTGTGTAGATCTTTATTTATATTCCACCACCAGGAAGAAAAGAAACAAGCAGTTTCAATGCTGGTGACCAAAAAGTGAAGGGGGGGGGGAGCAGGGATTAAATCAAAATAGAGTAGGAGAGGGAAATAAAGCACTCCACTCTCCCTGAAAACCTCAAGGGTGTTGGTGGACACCACATGCTCCTTCTCCAGGGACATCTGGGCTCAGATGTAATCGCGGAATAGGGTAGGCAACATCCTCTGTTATTAGTAAACTAGTCACGATTGTCACAGGTCATATACTTTTTTCCTTTCTAATTAGGTATTGTTTCTTCGTGAACTATGTAAAAATTGCTTACAACTAGTTGACTGGCTGCATTAGATAACTGTCGGTCCTATGTCTGAAATTTTACGTAGGTCGTTGTGATTCATTTATATATTTGGGTTCTAGTGACAATTCGTGAAAAGAAATCTCTCCATTGAACATGTAATAATACATTAACCTATTTCATAGATTGTTCTAAACAGGGGCCTTTTGTTTTCGGAAATAATATTAATCTTTGTGAATAGGTGTAATTTCAATTCATCCTTCCATTTTTAAAAATCTTTTCATGGCCAACAGATGGCAACACTATAGAAAATGAATTTCCTTGGCAACCATTTTAAAATATATTTTCTGACCATAAGATCTGCTTCAGTATGTTGACTGCAATTCAACTGGTAAATTGGAATTCTCCTGTTGGTACCTAAGATGCAGCATCATGACATTGTTGTCATTGAAGCTAAATAGAATCCTATCACCAACATACAACATTTACTTTAGAAGTTAAATTTCTTTAGTGGCAGTAAATGGTATCACTGAATTGATCAGGATCTGTTCGAGTGTTGTTCTGTGTAACAATGAGTCCAAAGGACACTTTAAATATGATCTCGATTTTATATGAAGTGATTATAATTCAATGGAACCTCCTACAACTCTCCATTGTGGTGTTAGGTTAGAACTGTGTGTGAGCTGCCTCATTCCTTTAAGAAAGCCAAATGCAATGAGCTTGAGATCACCCAGGCTTTGAAATGGGATGTGTACTCTGGCAGACTCACCGGTTAGTCCTTTGGGAGCCTTTCCATGACTCAGGTGCATCTGAATTAGGTTTATGGTCATGTTTTCCAGATAGCATCATGGAGACAAAGCCTTTATCTGCCCTTTTTGGATGAGCACTTGAAGTGTCATATTATTCAAAGTCATGGGCCAAGTGCTGAAAAGTGGAACAAGTGTAGATTTACAGTAATCTTTTTGTCAGCACAGGCTTAATGGGCCAAAAGGTCTCTTCTGTGCTATGATTCTACAATTAGGCAAGGTTCAAAAGGGGTCAGGCACAGGTCAGAAAATGGATTTTTCCACTCCTGAGTAGTCATCTGAAGATCAGCATTATATTTTCTAATCAATCTGTTCAAAGATGTCATGATACAACTTTGGAGCAGGTAGAACTTAAAGCTAGACTCTCTTATCTCAGAGATAGGGATACTACCAATGAACCACAAGAGCCCTCCAAAGACCAGGATTATCAAGGTGACTTCACCTCCTCCACAATAATTCTCAACATGGTGCCCTGCAAGGCTGCACACTCATCCCCTTACTATACTCCTTATGCACTCACAACTGTGTGACCAAACTCAGCTCTAACTCAATTTACCAAATTTGCTGATGACACCACTCTAGTGGAGCGGATTTCAAACAGTAATGATGGAGTGTACAGGAAAGAGAAAGAGAGCTTAGTGGCATGGTGTAAAGATAACAATCTCTCCCTTAATGTTAGCAAAACTAAGGAGCTGCTCATTGATTTCAGCACATGGAGTGGAGAACATGTCTCTGTCTGTTTCAATGGTGCTGAGGTGAAGGTAGTCAAGAGCTTCAGGTTCCTAGCAGTAAATATCACCAATGTTCTATCCTGGTCCATCCATGTCAACACTACAATCAACAAAGCACATCAACTCCTCTACTTCCTCAGAAGTCTAAGGAAATTCGGCATGTCCACAATGACTCGTAACAGTTCTTATAGATGCACCATAGAAAGCATCCAATCTGGATGCATCATAGTTTGGTATGGCAACTGCTCTGCCCAAGACTGCAAGAAATTACAGAGGTGTGACTGCAGCCCAGTCCATCTCGAAAACCAGCCTTCCTTCCATTGACTCTGAATACACTTCTAACTGCCTCAGGAAAGCAGCCAATATAATCAAAAACTTCTCCTACTTGGGTTAAACTCTCTTCCACCATCTTCTAGATGATACAAAGGTTGGAAAATGCATACCAACAGATTTAATAACAGCTTCTTCCCCGCTGTTATCAAACTTATGAACTGACTTCATATATTAATGTTGATCTTTCTCTATACCTTCTCTGTAGCTGTAACACTATATTCGGCATTCTGCTCTATTATCCTTATGTACTTATGTAAGATATGATTTGTCTGGTTAGCATACAAAACAATGTTTCTCACTATATCTTAGTTCATGTGACAATAATAAATCAAATCATTCTTCCCATCAAAATGCATAACCTCATATCTTCCCACATCATATTCCATCTGCCAAATTTTTGCCCTTTTGTTTAACCTGTCTATATTCCTCTGCAGACTTTTTCATCCTCATCACTCGTCTTCCAACCTATTTTTGTGATCAAAGTTAAAAATCACACAACACCAGATTATAGGCCAACAGGTTTATTTGGAAGCACTAGCTTTCGGAGCGCTGCTCCTTCAGGTGGTTGAGACACAGAATTTATAGCAAAAGTTTACAGTGTGATGTAACTGCAATTATATATTGAAAAACACCTGAATTATTTGTTTAGTCTCTTATTTTAGAATGAACATGTTGGTTTCAGTTATAGAACATAGAACAATACAGCACAGAACAGGCCCTTCGGCCCTTGATGTTGTACCGACCTGTGAACTATTCTCAGCTCGCCCCCCCCTACACTATCCCAAAATTATCTATGTGCTTTTCTAAGGATTGTTTAAATCTCCCTAATGTAGCTGAGTTGACTATATTAACAGGTAGGGCTTTCCACGCCCTTACCACTCTCTGCATAAAGAATCTGCCTCTGACATCTGTCTTAAATCTATCACCCCTCAATTTGAAGTCCTTTCACATGTAACTCTCAGAACTTTTTTAAAGTTACATTCTCAAGTGAACTTTAACAATTGATGTCATCTCGGTCCAGATAATGCATTGAAGGTGTGAGATATCCTGTGAGACTGTCTGAGCCACAATGTTCAGACTGATTCTAATCTAAAAAAATGGATTTACAGAATTTTACATAGATTCATGCAGTTTTTGAGCAAAATAAAATGTAATTCTGCAAGTATAAATTCACCCCACAAACTTATTTGTGTGTGTGCATGTGAATGTGTCTGCGTGTGTGTGTGTGTGTGGGGGGGGGGGTGGGGGGTGGAGGTTGGGATGGTTGAGTGGCAGTGAAAGAGTGTGTGTATGTGTGAGTGTGAGGGTAAAGGGGCATACGTCTTTAAGAAGGTGCGTGTATGTGTATATGAGAGAGAGCTTGTGTTTGAGAGAAGGTCTGCATGAGTGTATTAGTCTGTAGGAGTGTCTCTGTGTGTGTAGGAGTGTCATTGCATGTAGGAGTGTGTGTGTGTGTGTTTGGTGCAGTGGGGTCACCTGTAGTGTGACATGAACCCAAGGTCCCGGTTGAGGCCATCCCCGTGGGTACCAAACTTGGCTATCAGCCACTGCTCAGCCACTTTGCGTTGTATTTTTGTGATTTATTAGTTGAATTGAAATTCCATGGCCCTAGAATATTTGCCTGGATCTCTGGCTCACTAATCTAGTGCTATTACCACTATCCCACTGTCTTCCCAAATTGAAATTCACAACGTATTCAGAATTTAATCAAACAGTCAGAAGAAATTGTCAGCATAAAGTGAGTCATAACTTTCAAATTGTTAACTGTTCACAGACACAAATTGGGGATAATAAGGTTTGGTGCTGTACTGACATAGTGGGCATATTGGTGGCCCCACCAGGTGTGCTTCCAGGGTGGCATTGGAGCAGGGTCCAAATTGGAGTTCAAACCAGGGTAGGATGTTGGATTCTTCTGAAGATTTTAGAAACAGTGTTTTACCTTTAATGCATATAGGCTCAATGGCCACATGGCCTATTCTGTTTTCTCATATGTTTAAAACAGCTCCCTGAATTGGGACGTAGGAAAGTCAGAGTCCTACAAGAGAATGTAAGGAAAAGGTTCTTCCTTCATATGTAATGTAAACGTTGAGAGTTTTATTAGCAACGTTCAGTTTAGGAAACGGAATTTGTTCAGGAATGCTTTACCTAAGAAGAAAATCAGCACAGGTCACAAATTGTCTTTATTCATTCAGCGGTCAGAACTGTCAAAGATTTGTCAGCATTGATTATCTATGGACATATTTTGACCATCAAGGTGAGAAGCTATCCTTCCCATTAGGAGGGAACTCAGAACCCTGCAGTTGACCACCATAGCCTGTCCTTTCCGGAGATGGTGTTAGGGGGAGTATAGTGGCCCACAGAAACATCAGAATTGCAAATAACTGGTATTTATTCTCTGTCCTGAACATCAGTAGGGTCAGTGATTATAGTTCCACATGTGGTAGGATCAAGATCTACCCATTCCTTCCAAACACTCTGATCACAGTCTCCACCACAACCTCACAATTTAATATTTGTTTATTCAGGGAACTTTCCAGATCAGAACTTGCCTGTCTGTTCAAACTTCAGTTAACCAGCCAGAGCTTTCCAATTATTTTGTCTCTGTAACAAATGTACCATATGGAGTCTCATCTGGAGTCTGATGTTTGCTTGTAATGATAAATTGCTTTTAATATATTCAAATATACACATTTGTTAGACCAGTCAAGTTGTTAATATTACAAATTTAGACTTGCTTAAATGACAAATCTAGATTTGTTCTCTGCCTCTTAAATAAATGCTCCAGTTCTAATGATATTTTTCACGAAACTAAACATTTTAGTGATTCTATTACACTGAGCTTATCTCCCTCAATTTCCAGCCACATAATTTCCAATTGATCCAGTAGCTATTTGATTGTTTTGTATAAAACAGTAATATTCAATTCCACTGTTACAGTATTTATTATAGTCTGATCACATCACAACCAGACTTAGTTCCACTTATCATGGCAACTTGACAACAACCAGGGTCTACTGTCTGGGATAAAAGAGCTTTACATAAAGTGAATAGTGATGAAGTTCAAAAGATGCTTATATTTTTGGTTTGTTTGAAGTCACATAAATAACATTTGCTTAACTGATGTGAAAGAAACGGCATTTGGAGACAGGACAACGTAAACCTGCAGAGTTGTCAGAGATGAACTTTAATACGTGAAAGGTGATTCACATAAAGAAAAATGACTTGTATCCATAAGGCATTTCATAACTTTTCCAAGAAAAGTCTCAAGTACTTCAAATACAGGGAACTACACTGAGACAGAAGCAGCTGTGTATTGCACAGAAAGATTTCACAAACACCAATGAGATGAATGAGAAATTAACATTCTATTTCCATCAATGAGCCCTCAAGAGGAATCACTACTCCTCATTCAAGGTCTTTGATATCCATTTGAAACCCTTTGGATTGGGCAAATAGAGTTATTATTTTTCACAAGCGGCAGTTAGGATTCCAACAATACTAATTTCTTGCAGTAATATAAAACAAAGAGCCATGGATCCCGGAGAGCTGAAACAAAAACAGAAATTTCTAGAGAAACTCAACAGGTCTGGCAGCATCTGTGGGAAGAAAGTGAGAACTGCATATACTGGAGAGTCAGAGTAAAAAGTGTAGCACTGGAAAAGCATAGCAGATCAGGCAGCATCCAAGGTGCTGGACAGTCAATGTTTCGGGAATAAGCCTTTCATCATGAATGTGGGGGTTGAGGGGGGTGTGCTTGAGAGATAAATAGGAGCAAGTTGTGGCTGGGGGTGAAGCTAGCTTGGAAGGTGATAGGCAGATGAAAATGGAGGGTGATGGTGATAGGATGGAGTGGAGTGGATAGGTGGGAAGGAAGATGGGCAGGTAGGACAGTTCAAGAGGGTGGTGCCGAGTTGGAGGTTTGGATCTGAGACAAGATGGGGGGAGGAGAGATGAGAAAACTGGTGAAATAGACCATTGATATCATGTGGTTGGAGGGTGCCAAGGCGGAAGATGAGGCATTCTTCCTCCAGGCATCGGGTGGCTAGGATTTGGCGGTGGAGGAGGCCCAGGACTTATATATCCTTGGCGCAGCGGGTGAGGGAGTTGAAGTGGTTGGCCAAAGGGTGGTGGATTGTTTAGTGCGTGTGGCCTGGAGATGTTCTCTGAAACATTCCACAATTTGGCATCCTGTCTCCCCAATGTAGAGGAGACCACTTCTCGAGCAACGGACACAGTTGATGAGGTGTTTGGAGGTGCAGGAAAATCTCTGTCGGATGTGGGAGGATCCTTTGGGACCTTAAGGGGGAGGTGTGGGCACAGGTTTTACACCTCTTGTGGTGGCAAGGGAAGGTGCCAGGAGTGGAGGGGAGGTTGGTGGGGGGTGTGTGGACCTAATGAGGGAGTCACAGAGGGGATGGTCTCTGGAGAATATTGAAAGGAAGGGGAGGGAAATATATCTTTGGTGGTGGGGTCTGACTGTAGGTGGTGGAAATGGTGGAGGATGATGCATTGCATCCAGAGATTGGTGGGGCGAAAGGTGAGGACCAGGAGGGTTCTATCTTTGATGCAGTTGGAGGGGTGGGGTTCATGGGAAGTGGAGGAGATGTGCTGGAGGGCATTGTTGAAGACGTGGGAGGGGAAATTGTGGAGTTAGTGTTTTGAGGCTAGTGGCTCTTCATCGGAACTGATAGTACTAGAAAAAGGTGGTATTATACTGAGGATGAGATTGGAAGGGTGGAGCAAGTAGACCAGCGATTGGAGTGAGTGGATGGTTGGAGACAGAGCCCAGAAAGAGTGAGATAAGAAAGGGGTAAGCAAATGAGAGCATTGTTGATAGTAGACCAGGACAGAAAAGAAAATGAATAAATGATAATGAGAGCTGAGCGTAAGAGAGAATGGGGCTGGGTAAAAAAAAATGGAAATATAGAATCAGGCTCTGAAGTTATTGAATTCAACATTGACTTCTAGAGGCTGCAGGGTCTCAAGTGGAAAATGAGATGTTCTTTAAGTTTACACTGAGGCTCCCTGGAGTACTGCAGTAGCCTACAACAGAAATGTTGCTCAGGGAACACGATAGTGTGCTATAGTGGCAGGAAGCTCAGGGTCATTTTTAACGGACAGAATGTAGATGTTTTGCAAAGTGGTCACCCAGTCTGTATTTCAACTCCCCATTGTGGAGGGGATCCCATTGTGAGCAGTGAATATCATAGACTAGATCGAGTGAAGTGCAAGTAAATCGCTGCTTCAGCCGGAAATCACCTGTATTCACTGTAAAAATGTTATCTCTGCTTCCTCTGGACAGATTCTGCCAGACCTGCTGAGTTCTTGCAGCACTGGACTGAAATGTCAGCAAGACAACTTACTTGGATTTTGGCTCTTACAGCAATCTGACTCCAAGAGTAGAACTCGATCAACTGATCTAAGCCACCAAATGCATAATGAAATGGTAAAGACAAAAGGAAGTTTTAGGGCATTTTTTGCATTTGCAGCCATTAATTTCCACTAATAACTCAGCAGATGGATACATTCATTGAAAGTTCTGACGTGACACATTTAGGTCAGTAAAGTCTTAGATTTGATTTTGAGCCGCTTGAAGGTGGTAGGGGAAAGATTGTGGGACAGCATAAATACCATTAACCATTCTCAAGTTAGGGAGGGAATATTTAGTAAGAGTTTCATTACTAAATCATTAATCCAGTCATTCCTGTTGAAATAGGAATATTTTGCTGAAGAGTGACCCAGAATTGTAGCTCCTTCAGTTTAACCTCTCATCTGTTCTATGCACAGAGGATCCAGGGTATTGTTGAAACTCTGATTATATGTTGGTGCCACGCTGGTTTAGCTATTTATTTTCCCTTGTTTTAGATTCTTAATTTTCTGTTAGTCAGTGGTATTTTATCCTCTATTTAGTCTTCTATCTGTTGTAAGCTATAATTTTGTTACTTCTGTTTCAATTTAGTCTAGCCAATCTCCTTTCAGCTGTCAGACATTTCAGCATTTCTTAAAACTCTGGAAGTCTCCAGCTGCATTAACCTTACTTTAGAATATCTAAAGTTATTTTTAGACCATGTTCACATGCATTTTGATATTCTTTGTTCTTCCCAATGCTTGTTCTTTTTCGTCTTTGTTACATTCCACGATGTACTCCAGCTCAGTTGGGCTTTCTTTCCAAAATTTCTATTATGCTTTGTTGCCTTTGCATACTTTTATGTTCAAGATGATCAGCTGTACAAAAAGGAGTGTTATTTTGGAAAAGAAAAATTAAATTTGGCTCTCAGTGAGTGCTGTGCTAATAAAATGCATCAGTTTAAAAGTCTGAATTAAGCTCTCGGTTGTGGATTAATTGTTGTTTATCATGATTTAAGCGGGTTCAGAGTTGCTGAAATAGAGATCTAGCGTTTTAGTTTAGCATTCAAGATACTGGTTAATACCAAGTGGTACTTTGTAGCTTCCAGTCATACACTTCTACTGAATGTGTGGCATGTGCTGGCTCGCAATGCAACAGCAGGAACAGGATACTGGCACCAGGAATGAGGGCAAGAGTTCACATATTTTCAAAAGGTGATGAAAGTTGATCAGTTTAATATTGTTGGAAATTTGGATGCTAAAGTAGTGTAAAATAGGATTTTGGTTTTACATTACTGTGCACTTCTGATTTTCTTTTAAAAGTGTCAAAATGTTTGGAAGAGGGAGTGAAAGGCTCATTTCCTTTCCAAGGAAGCAATATGATGTAAGTAAATGACTAGGATACTACCCAGGGAGATAATTGCTGGGTGTTTTACTAAGTGGAACTTTTACAACCTACATAAAAGATAGATGGATCAGGGGTCAAAAGTAAGTTGGTCTGATTTATTATTGTCATATGTACCTAGGTGCAGTGAAAAGTTTTGTTTTGTGCGTAGAACAAACAGACAAAGTGGATAAGGACAGTAGAACAGAGTGAGGAATACTATGTTCCGGCTGCAGGGAAAGCACACAGAGGGCAAGGCCAACATTAAAGAGCGATGTTCAGAATTTTAAATCGTGGAATCCTTTGAGCTCTCCAAGCTGGAAAGGAGTTTAAAGCTGTTTCAGCACCCTCACAGTATTCAAAGTCAGAGAAACCTCAGTGAATTAGTCTGTGTCTCCAGGAGAGACAGTAATTGATCGAATCACATCTGGTGAATGTGCAGAAATTGCTGGAAGGAAATGCTTCCAACCTTGTCAATTCGATATGAAACTTTAAAGTGCAGGTAGGATGATATTTCACTGGCAACGTGTATAAATGATATTGCTGAGAAATAAGGTTCAATTTATTTCTTTTTTGCTGCTTATGATAGAAATAAATTGTAATTTGAAAAGATCCAACTTTATTTTCTCATAATAGATGTGGTCTTTGGTTAAAAGTATATTGACAACTAAGTTTTAGGGATGTTACAACATAAGCTCATTCTAATATTTGCTTACAGCCAGTCTCGCACAGTAACTCAGGAAACTTTACCTAAGAGTGCAAGGCAGTGACTTAGTGGCATGCTATGGCTCTTGCTTTCCAGTTCAGCTCAGAACACAGGGTCAGTTCAGTCTCTGGTCTCTCTCCAATGCCTCGATTCTGTTTCTGATTTAACAATAGGACAACTTCACTTTCAAACTTGTGTGCTCAGGTCATCAAAAGCTGTCGATAGGGATGTTACCAGTGTACTGTTAATGCCTTTATTTGTTTATTTAATCAACCTGTTCAGGGATGTCCTTACACCACTGGAACAGGTGGGATTTGAACCCAGGCCTTTCGGTCAAGGGTAGGGACACTATCACTGCACCGCAAGCAAGCCCTCGCTTGGCCCCTTTAAACTGGATGTATGCAATACTTGCTAATTGCATCAATATGTCTTAATTGCCCTGATACTGCTGAATTGAATAGAACCATCAATTACAGAAGACTGGTTGAAATCAGTAAAGAGTGATGAATTGAAAGTAGAAAGTTAATTGCAGTTTAACTGGAAAAGTCCTTTATATGGCTAGGCCTATGGAAAACAAATCAAGAGTATGGCAACCAACTGATCTGGCAACTAATTAACCAATCCACATCCAGAAGTGTTTTGTATGAGTTTTTTGCAAAATCTCTATTCCGCATATACATACCTGCAAAGCCTTTCTCAGAAAGTAAGGGCTCTGATATGTATCAATTCAGAGCGCTTGAAGTAAGAAGAGAGATAACATATATAAATGGGAAGAGATTGATGACAAAACCCTTGCTACTTGATTCAAAGATCACTCCTAAGTGTGCTAAAGTGCTCTTAGGCTGACCAATGGAAGAGTAACTGTAATTTCATTGAATCTGATTTGTTTAAAGCACTTAATGGATTTAATGTGAGATTTGATCAACTGTCATTCTTCTGAACTTTAGAAGTAATTTCTTTTTCAAACAAAAAGTTGCAAGCTTGAGTTATTTGTTAAAAATGGCCAAAATCAAGTGTGAAGTATGTGTGAAAATGAGGAATTGAACTTTATGATCAATGGAAAAACTAAGTAGGGATATGGATCTCTTACCAAAGAGATGCAACAATTTGACACTGTTGCTTCTTATTAGAAGCAGGATAGGGGGAAAGTATTCTCAAAACTGGAGCCTCAAGAATTGGACTCTATAGAAGGCTTTTGCAGTCTATCAACATTTATTGACAAAATATATTCAAATCTCTTAATTATATGAGGCACAGTAAGACTCTAAAATTTAGAACGCCGGATGGTTATTTTGTAAAAGATTATGTATTGAGATTTAACAAAATTTATGCAAGATGAAAACAATTCTATTTGGAGAGCTCAATGCCACTGGCCTTCAAAGTGTTGGACTATGTTTAAGTGAGTGTTTTCTGCTTCCTCTGGAACTTAGGTGAAGGACTGGTCTAATCAAAATCTTCAAGCTATTAACGGTACAAGCCAAGGTAGATAAAGATAAACTATTTCCTTTTGTTGGGGATTCTAGAACTATGGGGTATAGTCTGAGAATCATCGGTCGACTATTCAGGAGATACGTTAGGAATGAAAGGCTTTTGGTGCTAGATCAGTTGTTAATTTTAAAGGTAAAAGTATTAAAGAATATGGGTCAAAGGCAGGTACATGGGAGTTTGGCCACAGATTAGCCATGATCTCAATGAATGGTGAAACTGGCTCGAAGACTGAATGGCCTACTCCTGTTCCTAAATGTCAAATATGAAGAAACTAGAGTTATAGTTTCAGGAAGAAGCTCGCCTTTGTAATAGATGTAGAAAGCCTCTTTCAAGAAAAAAACAAAAATACTCATAGTGGTTTTCATGGCTCATAGTTGCTAGTGATGAATTTAGGGATATGGCTAAAAATATGAACATTACAGGCTGGAGTTCTTTGTTTTAAAAAAATGGAGTGTGTAAAAGAAAGATGCTTCATAGAGTTAAGTGAAGCAACCAAATTGTAATTCTACATCTGCGCTGGCATTAAGTAGAATATGGGCAATCCTCACTGCAAATGATTGGAGGCTAAAGTCCACATAAAATAGAAAGATTATTCCCAGGGATGGGAAGGGACTATAATTAGGTTGTTTACCTGAGCACTTTAATAACTTGCTTACAGGGAGAAGAACAGTCATTAAGGCTGAAGTTTCAAATGATATGGTGAGCCACACAGCATTGTATAGGGCAGTCAGTCATAAATTATAATCCTTGGGACCTTGTGTTCCAAAAGACAAAGGCAGGAAGAGTGGAATGGTCAGAGTGGTCATTGTCAGCAATGAGAAAACAGTAAATTTAAAGCATAGCAAACAAACTGTTGAGGTGCATTCCATTAGGTCAATTTGGTACTAATTATTCAGTCACAGAATCTGAACAACTCATAGAAAGTAAAATGCACTTCGCATACGCAATTTTAATAATTGTAAAGACCAGATTATGTTAGATGAGAGGGTGGCTGAGTATGGACTGTGATAGAAACGCAGATCAAGGTTACTTGCCCCAGTGAGCAACAGCCAAAAGTTGTTAACATAGCACATGTCAAAAGCAAGAGCAGAAAAGCCAGCAGTAAATACAAACATGATCTAAATGTATAAGATGAGGGGCATGAGACAAGATTTATAGATTCTTCATGCTCTTTTAGGAACATGGTGCTAACAGTGGATGTCTACCAACTAAAAAAGCTAGTTTTTCTGCAAAGAAACTACTTTGTGACATAGGAAGAATGCCGCAGATTTTAACAAGTGTTCTTTGTGGATTGAAGATGCAGTTAGAATGATATTTCTTAGGTCCGTTTTGCTGAAAGTAGCTGCATGGGACTGGAACAATGTTCTGCTGGAAATGGAGAAATTAGCAAGTATTTTTATAATGTATATCATGATTTTCTGGGGAGGGTGTCAAATTTATTGGCTAAATGCTGGTCTCTGGCCACGTGAATGGGGATTAGTACTCTCAAATAGCCCTATATGGCAGGGCCACCTGCTGTGATTTCTACTCACATGCCTGTCCCTCCTGTCACTCTTTATGCCAGATAGTGCTTATACCCCTTTAAGAGATTGATGTGTGAATTTAGCCACATCTCCATATGATGTTACATGGCCACAGGCTCACTCAATGAAAAGGATGTTTGGAGATTATTCTAATCCGTCCTGTGTAGAAATCCATCCGATCTTCAAGTAAACGGAATCCATTTCTGTCATTCGGATAACACAACAATATCATTAAGCAGTCTGCAGTTGGGAATTTTTGTTTCTGAAGAAAAACACTAAGAAACCAGCCTTATGAGCTGAAAATCCAAGGGGCCAATCAAACAAAATGTAACAGTACTCCAGTTGTTCTTACGATACAGAACAGGTTTATTTGCAAAAATATGAATATCTCCAAATTTGTCAGGTTTGTGCAGATATACAGCTGATTCAAAGCTACTCAATCTGCGGGCATTTCAAATTCAAGCAGTCCTTGGGAGTCAATCACATGCTGATCAAGGAGAACGTGTGCCCAAATTCAAACATCTATAAAATACAGGCTGCTTTTGGGAACAGTGCAGCTCCAACAGAACAAGTCTGAAAATAAGTTCAGTGCCAAAAACAATAGGAACACTAAGCTGAAAGCATATAAGGAATGCTTAAAGTTAAATTATAAAGTGAAATAACTAATAAACAGAAATATGGCTAACAAGTCCCCCCACCATGGATATAAACAAAGGCTGCAGCTTTGGTTCTTAGACCATGCAGAACCAATCGAAACAAAACTGTGAAGATATTCACAGCAAATGGTAATGAGGAGTCTCACAGTCAATACCTCAGGCTGTTTTGAAGAAAACCAGAAATGTTACACAAGAAAATGGAAAGTCCGAGAAGACCAGCTGAATGCAAGAGTCAACTTTCAGAATGATGACCTATGGGCAAAAGCTACCAAAATCAATAAATCAATTTGTCAGCAGATGCCATAACAAGGTCTGATTTATTTTCTCAGAGGCTGAACTGTCGGCGCAGATAATGAAGTTAATTAGCTCAGCATCTATCAAACAATCCTAAATTGCCCCTTTTGAGTACAGAGAGGGGGTGCATATGAATACTTCAGCCACATTGCTTGAGGTACACAATCATTTTCAGGGGTTTTGTGTCAAATGGAGTGCAAACTATATGACACCCTTTATCACATCTCAGTGAGTCAATATTTCCATCATTAAATCACTCATCCAAGAGTAGGATATCAAAACAAGATTTTCTTGTCACCAGATTATGCCTCTGCATATGGTTTGCCATCAATAGCTGAGATTATTTTGGAAGGCAAGTAAAATGATCTTGCCAAGCTGCACCTATCCAAATTCTGAAATGCTGGATGTGTTTTATTGACAGAGGGGAGGATGAAGATGGTGAATGTTATATTTTTAGATAACGACACTATTCCTACAGTGAGGTCTGCTCTTACCTCACCTCTTCTCATTCCAGCTCCAGATCAAGGGCCATCCCTAGCAAGATTTCTATTACCAACCACTCCTTTTTTTTTCTCCTGATGACTCTCTGGGTCACCAACAAGTTACAGTATTGCATGGCACTGAATCTTTTCTAGTGAATAATTCTTCAATTTCTGGAAAAAACAAATACTGGTGAAGCCTTGATGGGTCACAGTCTCCCAATAAGGACCAAATGCCCCCAGCAAACTCTGCGTCAACTCTTGTACTATGGTGATAGTGTCCTAGCTCTGGGTCAGAAGGTCCAGATTCAAGATACCTCAGACATATATTATTCAGGAAGCTAACATATTATTCATTCAGCAAAAAACTGTTAAATTGGTGAATAGTATTGCTCGGAATTCTCACCAGTTTGTTTTCATTGTTGCTAGTTCCAGTGCAAAAGAAGGATTTGCAGCCTCGATAAATGGGTGTTGGTTATCCATTAAATTAATTTCTAGAGACTTAATTATTCTCCAGACAGCTGTCCTGAGCGCATATCTAAACCAGGCTGTCATTTGTACTAAAGATTGCTGAACTAGGTGCTGCTATTCAAAACTCCTTCATCAGCTCCTCCAGTGATAGTTAACAATATCGCTACCGATACTATGCATGAAAGTAGCCAAACAGTAGAATCTAGGGACTTAAAAAACAAATGCACTGAGTTAACTAACTTTTGGAGATGTAAATTTGAGTCATCAATGGTACAGACATCATGTAGTGCTTCTTCTACATTGGAATTGCACCATATGGAGTAAGGCCACTTCAAAAGGAACCAGGGTGTGCAACTCGCCCCAGCCCCATGTATGTGCAGATTGGCACCTGCTTCATACCCTATTGACAATGTTTATTTTTGTTTTGCTTTGTAACTGACCACTGCACGCACCATACATTGGTCAATACTTTCCAGCCAAATCTTCGATTTTTCAAGAGGGGAAGGGAGAAAATTACTTTGAAGACCAGACATCTGAAAAAAAAAATGCTAGAGAAACCAAGGTCTGGCAACATCTAAACAGAGAGAAACAATTTAACACTGAGTTCAATAAAACTCTTCACAATCTTTCAAGAGGCTGCCTCTAAATTGCATAGTGTCTGCTTATTGTTGAGCCAGGAAGTACAGGAACACTGAAACCATGGGTCTTTGGTTGTCTCGTCACTCATTTGATTCTTAATTAAAATACATAGGTGCTGCATTTTATGTTTGCTCACTGACAGACCTTTTCTTTCTCTGAACCTGCCAAGCAAAAAATTAGACCAAGAAAAATCAGAGGCTAGTGTTCAACTAAGGACACATTTTACCTGGCTACAATATCATTGCACTGCACAGTGTCACACCCTTTTAAACACATGTCCTACAAGGGAATTGATTTGGGGCTGTTTTCCCTGGAGCCTTGGAGGCTGAGGAGTAACCTTATAGGGGTTTAGAAAATCATGAGGGGCATGGATAGGATAAATAGACAAGGTATTTTCCCTGGGGTGGGAGGGGTCTAGAACTAGGGGGCATAGGTTTAAGGTGAGAGCAGAAAGATATAAAAGGGATTTAAGGGGCAACTTTTTCACGCAGAGAGTAGTACTTGTGTGGAATGAGCTGCCAGAGGAAGTGGTGGAGGCGGTACAATTGCAACATTTAAAAGGATGGGTACATGAATAGGAAGGGTTTGGAGGGATATGGGCCAAGTGCTGGCAAATGGGACTAGAGTAATTCAGGATATATGATCGGCATAGACGAATTGGACTGAAGGGTCTGCTTCTATGCTGTAAATCTCTTTGACTCTGTGCAGATGTCACTGTATTTGTATGGCTCATGTAATTGTCATTATCCACAATTTCTACTATGACAACAAAAGTGTGAAAGTTTGGTCAGTGTGGGCAGACTTGTCAATCAGAAATATGGATTATAATTTGTATGTCTGATTCATGATGCTCTAAATGGGCAATATGAACCTTTGAGGACATGATGCTTTTGTTTAAAGACTTTATCTTCTGTGGAATTACTTTGTCAGTACATGATGATCAATCTCACGCAGAAACTTGTGATTTCACAAAGATTTCTTTTCCAATCCCGGATAGATAAATACTCTACTGACATCTTGTGGGTTGTTCCTGAGCTTCAAAATTTTCTGCTGGAATTGTCTCCTTCAAAAATGCTTTGTTGGTTCATGCACCAGAACCATGTGCCACTCACTTGTTGTCCAATCGCTGTAGTTAGATTTAACATCTGTTTTTGGAGCTTTCATATTAAGGGACCTAATTTTCCCCTTAAAATATCACCAGGGAACCTAAAAAAATGGCTTGACATAACTTCACATCCAATTATTTTACAGATGCTCTCATGCAATTTATTTGATGCAATGTCCTCTTGGCTAGCCTCCTCATGGCAGGTCACTTAATGATACTTTACGGAACAGGAACCTGCTGCTCCTGTGTAGTCTGGACCAAGGTTCAGTTCATCGTGGCCTCTTAAATGGACACACAATTAAAAAGCATTTGCAGAATGGGTGATGACTGTCATTCCGTGTCACCCACTGCAAATATAGCCTGTAATTGGCCTGACACTTACAGGGGTTTTCTTTGTCTCCTACTATAGCTACATTGGGAAACAATCAGAGCATCAATAATGGATTTAGCTGAGAAAATTGCTTTATACTGCTTCCTAGGTGTTTCAATGTTCTCTCACCAGAGTTAGGAAGGAGTTGAGGGGAAAACAAATTGCATAATTAAGGCTGTTTTATTTAGAAAAAACATTCCCTGAATGAAGAACATCAATGTTGTCTCTAATGATTCCTGACTTAGCATAGTATGTATATTGTACCACATGGTCCAATTTAAGATAAACCCCAATCCACATGTCCTTAAAGGGAACACCTCTGGTTTGCAACCCCATTAGTCCCTGTCATTCACAAATGCTCTATCCCCATAGTTTCAGGAAAACTATTTTTAACCGGCAAGGTAACAATAGATGATTTTCCCAAAGCACAGTGTTGAATCTTACCATATTTGGCTGAGTATCAATTTTGCTTTTTTTCATGAAAGGTTTCTCTCTGTAAAGTCTAATATGTTTTCTTATAATGTTGCTCAACACTCCTCATTGACTATCCTCCCTGCTCAGTGGCACCACTCTCCTCCGATGCCAGGCTGATTTTTCTATTCACTAACTGGAAGAATTTGTTACTGGGTGGATATGCCAGAATAGAGCCAGGGATGCTGGTCTAGCATTGAAATGATGCTGCACGTCCAGAAGAGTGGTGCTATTCTTGAGTTGCTTTGCATGGCTGCACATTGTTTTGTTGGACACAATGCTAGGCAAGCAGAAATTGGCACCCACTCTACGGATGGGGTTCTCGGTATTGGTGAGACAGCTTGCTGGAAAGGAGGGATGTCATCTCTTCTCCGCCCCACTCCTCATTAGGTCCTCTAGATGAGACCATGCTATCAGATCCTGCCAGCCTAGTCTGAGGCAACTATCTGGGTCCATGTAGTATCCACAGCTTTGATGAATGTCCACAACAAATGAACCAGAGAACTGACTGACCCACTCCT
Source organism: Chiloscyllium plagiosum (assembly GCF_037043375.1). Lineage (NCBI taxonomy): Eukaryota > Metazoa > Chordata > Chondrichthyes > Orectolobiformes > Hemiscylliidae > Chiloscyllium > Chiloscyllium plagiosum. The sequence goes on along the minus strand of NW_028270150.1, from coordinate 66,505,805 downwards.
TGGATGTTATAGGTCCCTACAGATCCCTTCACCACTACTTCCCCAATCCCTCCTCCCCCCCCCCCAATGGATTTCTGACCATGTCCAAGCCCTTGGACTGATATTAGCAGCAGCTGCCTGCAAATCACTGTGTGCTGACTAGCAATTCCTGGATGTCATGTTTGTTTGCTTGAAGCATGTGCGGTGTGTTTAGGTGTATATGCAGCTGGCACATGGTGCAGCTATGAGATTGATGTATCACAGTGCTATACAGCAACATGGTCACCCCTTTGTCTCCTGACTGCTAATAAACATGACATGATATCTGGGCTTGCGTCAATACTAAACAGCAAGGCAATGTAGCAGTATTATGTGTATTTAAGGACTGACTGAGGTGCAAAGCTCAAAGGCAAGTCACAGATGTTGCAGGCATGCAGCCAGGTGTTAAGTGAGGAGACCTGAGATGTAGTCTGGTCCTATGTGTGAGCTATCCCCCTGTCCCTATGTGTAAAATGTCCTTGCAGCAGAATTTCAATTATGTTTGCAGACACACGCCAAAGTGAAGCAGCAGAATTGTACAAGTACATCAGTGATGTGCAAGCAATGATGCAGAGAGACTGGCATGTGTTAGAAGCCAGTGTCTGTGCACAGGGAGTATACTGTGAGACATTGCTGCCAGGTATCTGAGATGATGGTCTGGAGGAGCAGACTGTGGTGAGCTGAAGGTGCCAGGTATCCACTGTGGTGTTTGTAACAAGGTTAGCCAGTGGACCTCACGAGTTCCCTGACTGGGATTGTTAATCTGGTCCAATCAGGGAACCTAGCTGACAGATCAGAGCAGGAGTCTCCGACATCTTGTTCATTCTGAGAGCTGGGTCTGCGAGAACTGGATCAGTATCAAGGACATTTAAATAAAGGATGACTTGGTGACAGGATACTGTCTCTGTGGAGTTATTTCACCCAGCCTGACCTCTGTGCACAAAGTCACAGCATCTAGATTCCTCACTGTGGGCTACAGGATAGGAGACTGCCTATTAATGCTTTGAGATGTGCAGCTAATTAAGCTGACAACAGGTAATAATCCCTCTTTTGAAAGGCATCTCTTTGTTTCCGAGTTAGAACATCACCTTGATGCTCATAACGCTGGAAAAGGCAGCTTGATATTGAGATAGGCCTTGCTGGACTTCTCACTCCATTCTCCTAGATGTCTGAATTACACAAATTAGGTTTTGTTTCTAGCTCCCATCATGGCTTCCTTAACTTGTCAATGGCATTCAGTTTCAATATGTCAAAGTGAAGACAAGTTCAAGAATGACAATCTCCAGGACATGATATTTCTATCAGAGGATGTTAAAGGAAGTCAGGGGGCACTTTGTAGATGACATAACTATAACCTTCAGAGCTCCTTAAATGTAGGAGTCATTCCACTACAGTGGAAAATTGTACATATCACTCTGCTTTTTAAGAAGGGTGGAAGAGGAAAACCATGGAATTCCAGACCAGTTTTACTTACCAGTGGTGGGGAAAATTGTTTTATAATCAAGGTTTGGCTATCTGTACACCTTTTTAAATTTTCAGTTAATCAGAAATAGCTAGCATGGGATCATGATAGGCATGTCATGCCTGACAAACCTCATTTGCATTTTTTGAAGAAGTGACTGAGTGGACAGGGGAATGTCTATAAATGTTGTTTATAATGACATCCAGAAGGCATTTGACAAAGTCCAACATAAGAGGTAGTTGACGAAGGTAGAAACCCACGGCACTGAGGAAAATTACTGGGAAATTGGTTGAGTGGCAGGGAAGCAAGGATAATGCGTAAATACTCAAATTGACAAGATGTGACCTGTGGTGTCACACAAGGACCTGTGTTTGAGCCTTAATTATTCACTATTTATTAATAAATTGGATAATGGCTTCACAACTCATATCTCCAAATTTGGCACCAAATTAAGTGGCATTGTAGACAGTGTAGATAGCATAAATAAATAAGCAAAACTGTGGCAGATGGAGTTCAATGTCAGCAAGTGGGAGGTTATCCATTTTGGATGGAGAGAGGATAGATCCAGGTACTTTCTGTAGTTGGTATGAAACTAAATGCAGGAGATGTCCCATGAGACCTGGGGGTTCACTTCATATAGATTTTTAAAATGTCATGAACAGGTGCAGAAAATAATCAGGAAAGCAAATGGAATACTGGCTGTAATATATAGTGGACTGGAATATAATGTTGCAGAAATTATGCTGCAGTTACACAAAACCTGGCTGGACCCCACTTGCAGTACATGGGCAGATCTGAGCACCACACCTTTAGGAAAGCCTTGGAGGGAGTACAACATAGGTTAACAAGAATGATATCTGGACTTCAGGGTCAGGTTATACAGAGAGATGGTACTAATTAGGCTTGTTTCACTAGAATTTAGAAGGTTACGGTGCAATCTGATCGAAGCCTTCAAGGTATCAACAGTTAAAGACGAGGGGGATAAAGATAAATTATATCCACTGGTTGGGGATTCTACAATGTTTTAGATTAGATTAGATTAGATTACAGTGTGGAAACAGGCCCTTCGGCCCAACATGTCCACACCGACCCGCCGAAGCGCAACCCACCCATACCCCTACATTTACCCCTTACCTAACACTACGGGCAATTTAGCATGGCCAATTCACCTGGCCTGCACATCTTTGGACTGTGGGAGGAAACCGGAGCACCCGGAGGAAACCCACGCAGACACGGGGAGAATGTGCAAACTCCACACAGTCAGTCTCCTGAGGCGGGAAATGAACCCGGGTCTCAGGCGCTGTGAAGCAGCAGTGCTAACCACTGTGCCACCGTGCCGCCCAATGAAGGATCATAGTCTGAGAAGTAGGGCCAGACCATTCAGGAGCGATGTTAGGTAGCACTTCAGCACAGAAAGGGTGGTAGATGTGTGGAACATTTCCACAAATGGCAACACATGCTAGATCAGATGTGGATTTTAAATCTGAGATAGATGCATGTTTTTGTATTGGCACAGTGGCTCAGTGGTTAACACTACTGTCTCACAGCACCAGGGTCCTAAGTTCGATTCCAGCCTCAGGTGTGGAGTTTGCACATTCTCCCTGTATGTGCGTGTGTTTCCTCCGGGTACTCCAGTTTCCTCCCACAGTCCAAAGATGTGCAGGTTAGGTGAATTGGCTGTGCTCAATTGCCATAGAGTTAGGTGCATTAGTCAGCGGGGAATGTGTCTGGGTGGGTTATTCTTCAGAGGGTCGGTGTGGACTGGTTGGGCCAAAGGGTCTGTTTCCACACTGTAGGGAACCAAATCTAATCAAGTAAAAGTTCTAAGGGATATGGGCGAAAGACAGCTGTATGGAGTTAGGCCACAGATCAGTTATTGAATAGTGGAACAGGTTAAAGGGGCTGAATGGTCTACTCCTGTTCCCATGTTCCTAAAAATCTATCATTAGCTTATTTGCATCCCCCCTCTGATTACAATGATCAAGGTGAAAGCTGCTCAATCTCAAAGAAACTAATGCATATTAAAACTATTTTCATGAATAGACCATTCATTTTCAAAAAAAAATATTAGTGTCAATAAAATCTATTCAAATGCAGGACTCTGCATCAGTAACACCTCACCCCTAAGTTGTTCAAAGCATATTTGTTTTGCTACTGATTAAGAGTTTGCATTTTAAAGATGAGACTTGGTCAAATTTAAACATTATATATGGAAAAAAATTGATAGGACTTTAGCAAGATACAACGGAAATCACAGATGTACATTGATCGCATATGCAAATTAGTCAACTTTTCTAGAATACCTTCACAATTAAATGGCCTAATCCATTTATCAGAGGAAACATTCCATTATGTCAACAGATTTAATGCCCATAGGGCTTCCATTTACAGTGCTCTGCTTTTGGGGAAGAATTATTTCCCACTGAAAGCTATATTATCACTTGCTCCCACATCAAAACATGTAGACTTTGCAATATCATCCAATCCTCAGTCAGAACATCAGAAGGTTAGTGGAAAGCAGAGTCCGCATAAAATTCACATAACAGGGTAGCCTTCCTTTTTAAGAGTTGCGCCAGTGATTGTCCCAGGTATATTCATTAGGTTCTCATGCTGCAGATGTGTAACCTTGCAGCAGTCACAATTGCAAAACCAGAAAAGTTGGTAGAGGTAGATTATCTGATCTCCAGATAAATATGAAACAATCTATAGGATGTTGGATCCATAACAAATTGTATGTACATTTTTTCACACTATTAACTCCTCTTCCTCCACAACATTCTGCAAGACATTTGGAACTTATAGAGTCGTACCCATTCTCTTCACTTTTTACAGTGGAAAGATTATTGTGAAAAATAATCAGTGCTAAGATTTTTACAATTTTTATGTAAATGCACTGGATTAAATGACTGAAGGTATGTTTGTTAAATTTGTTGATAACACAAAGATGAGTAGGAAAGTAATTTGTGAAGATGACAGCAGGACATTACAAAGGGATAGAGATGGGTTAGGTTATGTAAATGAGCTAATATCTGACAAAATGGAGAATAGTATGAAGTTTAATATTGGATGAATAAAAAAAGTAAAGTCTGAATAATGAGAGATTACAGATGTTTCAAATGCAGAGGTATGAGTGTCCTAGTGCACAAATTGCAAAAGGTTAATAATCAGCTGCAGCAAGTAATTATGAAAACTGATAGAATATTAATGTTTATTGCAAGTGAAATTGGATACAAAAATATGAAGGTAGTCCTTAACCTATGCGAGGTATTGGTGAGAACACATCCAGAGCACTGTGTATAGTGTTGATCTCCTTTCTTTTTAAGGTAGGACATAAATCTATGGAAGTGTCCAATACCAGGACACTTGGTTAAGGTCATGATTGCTTGAACTCTCTTCCAGGAAAGGTAGTGAAAGCAATGCCCTTGAAAGTTTTTAAAAGAAAGATGGCTAGATTCTGAAATGTGATTACCAGACCTTGGGTAGGTTTCCCAATTTATTACGATTCCCAGACTGAGACCCCATATCATTAAACTCCCAGGAGCAGAGAGATAAAATTGTTCCCCTTGCTTATTCACATACCATTGCTGACGGAACAAAATAAGTTCAGTTTAAAAAGATCCCAACCTCTTGAATGCCTTACTTCCTAATCAAATCAGTTAGTTTTGAAGGAGAAATTTACACCTGCCCCTGTGCTTTTTTAAATTGGCTTAGCAGATCTGTTATTTGAGAAAAGGTAAGAACAAAATGTCCAGTACCTGTATAAATAGAATATTTTCTTTTCTTTAGGGTTCCTTTGCCTTGACAAGAAGCATTGGTGTGAAAGGACTTGTACAGAAACATGGAATGATCAGATCAGCTGTGATCTTACTGAATGGTGGTGTAGTCCCAGTGAATTATATAGAAAGCAACAGTAGGAAAATTGCTCAAAATATCAAGTGAACTTCTAATTGAGCTCATTTATTGCTAGAGAAAATGTGACAACATGGAATTGAATTTGAAAGAGTTTTGCTCATTTCTTTTCACCCATTACTAAGTTCAACTGCCTCAAGAAACTCATTCAAGCAGGTCAAGTTTGAGATATCCCAAATGTTTTTATTCTATAAGCACTGACCAAGACCAACATCTAAATTTGGAATATTTACCATGGAATTTGAATCCTTTTTAATATTGAAAATATCTCCCAGCAAAACAATTTAGAGTTCTTTCAGAAACTCCATACCATTATGTTGATTAATGATCATACCCCAAGTCATTTCCAGCACGTGTAAATTTTTAAAGCTGACACAACAGCCCTCCATTCCCAGAATTTGTAGCATAATATGGTAGGGTGTTTAGAATTAGAGCTTGACCTGCTTCTCATACACAGAAATAAAATGCAAATTAAGAATGAACTTTAACATGGGTGAATTATTAAATTGCCTGTTAAGATCCAACTGACCTGCACAAATTGAATCTCCTTTGCTGTTTGAGGAGAGTAAATTAAGTAAATTTGGTTAAACAAATTTATACAAAACAAAAAGGAAATGGCCCTACAAACACTGATTGAATATCCCTGAGTGACAGGATCAGTTATCTTGAATGTTTAGTCTCTAACTCTTGTATTTAACCTCACAAATAATATTCAAATTGAGGGTAAAACAATATCTCTGCAGACAATCTCAGCATTTTAATATGAAATATACCTAAATATCCACTCTCTGGTTCGCTGTGCAACGCAGAACTTTAAAAAAGGATTTTTGATAAATCTTTGTGTGCTATAGATCTCTATGACTCTAAGATTCACATCCTCAATACTCCCTTTCAAGAAGATTAACTTTCAGATCATTTTGCTTTAATATTCTTTCTGGTTAGAGAGCTGACACTGATCATTGTGTGGAAGAATGTATTGAACACGTTACTGTGAGGGAGATATATTAATATCAGTGAAGGTATAGAGGCCCATATTTTGGATATTGATATTTTAATAAGAACTTAAAGCCAGGAAATTAATAATACCCAGTACTAAATATTCAATGTCACATCATATTGCCTGATATTAGTTTAAAGCAGCAATAAACACATGCTGTTAATTCAATTGTTATTGATGCATTGCATTAATTTATGTAACTCCTGCTGTTACATAAAGCTTTGAATTATCAGATTTCTATTGATCTGAAATTCTTGCTTGGGCAGGTATTAGAAAAACAACATTTCTTCTATTCAGAAAGTTTTTCTTAATATCCAGTATTCCCTTGGAAAGGTTTTAGTTCAAGAGAATCATTGAACTTTTATGTTGGATTGAAAGGCTCCACATCTTCTTTCTCTCAAAATCATGCAAAGATGACTCTAGTTCTAAATCCAAACAGTTTACTTAAAGGACTTTAAACATCTTAGAATTTATAAAACTTTAAATAGACATAAGCACTCTGTAGAGAGCCCTAGGTCTTTCTAGAATTTCCTGATTAATGTCAAAAGGTTAATAGCAGTAATTGGAGGCAAGTGATTAACTTTAAAGTTATTTTTTGTTGCACATAGGTACATCAAACAGAAACATGGCACTCTGCAAGGATCCCTGAAGCTTTCTTGAATTTTCTCTGTGGAGTCAGTCACTAGACGCACTTACTTCATCCACAGGTGAAAATCATCAAGGATTTGTGCTCAGACGAGCTTAATGAAGTACAAAAAAAGGCCATTTGACACCACTGTGCATAAATGATGGCTGCACAATGAGTTCCAAATAGGGACTTCACTATACGTAGTTTTTAAGTCGAAGGTAGAAAGTCGTGAGACAAGATAGAATTATCAGGTAATGCCAAAAGAATCTCAATCCTTCTAGCACTAACCACTCTGGGAATTATAGTGTAAAATACAGTTCAAGATATGATTCACATGTGGACTCCTTTGGATAAAGTTGTTTGCGCTATAGTCAAGTCTGCAAACAGTGTCTTAATGTAGAAGAAAAAGTCAACACAGTTCTTGACTTTTGTGGTACGGGCTTGTTTCAGACACCCCACCCCTGTGCCTGCAAAGACATTTTGCTAGATTGGCCAATTTGCTGATATGCACCCACCACCGTCACCTCACCCCAAGTGAGGTCATTACATTTTTTCAGAGTCTGTGAGCAGGCTTGCTGAGTGTTCCACTCAACAGCAGCCTCCCATCTTCCCTATGGTTTGTGCTGTTGCATGTAATGATTTCTCCCCTGGTGTTCCAACTTTGCCATCCTTCTGTTCTCTGATCTGGGCCAGCAGAAATTACACATCATCCTTGGGAGTTAATTGCTTGGCTTTTCCTTTTCATTAGAGCAGAAAATTCATTTTCTCTTCACTGCAACTACAAACAATGTGTTTTAATATGTTCAGGAGGAGTACTAATAAATTGAAAAACATTGCTGGTTTGAATATCATAATGAAGTGAATTGCATTGCACTAATTTCACTTCTGTATTTTGTTTAAGGGACCTTGGCACTTTTTCTAATTGTGATATTATTGTACAGCAATAAGTAATATTTTAAGTAGCAAAATTCATGCCATCTTTGACATCTGCAATATAATGAAAGATCAGTAAGACACCAAAATTGGTGGTGTAGTGGACAGCAAAGATTACATCAGAGTAAAATGGGGCCTGGATCAGATGGGAAAATGGGCAGAGAAGTGGCAGTGGAGTTTAATGTAGATATATGTGAAGTGCCGCATTTTGGAAAGGCACATAAGAGCCAGACTATACATTTAATGGTCAGGTCCTAGGGAGTGTTGCTGAACAAAGAGACCTTGGATTGCAAGTTCATGGTTCCTTGAAAGCAAAATTGCAAGTAGACAAGATGGTGAAGAAGGTATTTGGCATGCTTGGCTTTATTTGTCAGTGCATCGAGTATAAGAGTTGGGAGATCATGTTGCAGCTGTACAGGATATCGGTTAGGCCACTTTTAGAATACTGCATTCAGTTCTGTCTCCCTGCTCTAGGAAAGATGTTGTGAAACCTAAAAGGGTTCAGAAAAGATTGACAAAAATGTTGCCAGGGTTGGAGGGTTTGAGCTGTAGGGAGAAGCTCAATAGGCTGGGGCTGTTTTCCCTGGAGTTTCAGAGACTGAGGGGTGACCTTATAGATGTTTATAAAATTTTAAGGGGCATGGATAGGTGAATAGCCACGGCTTTTCCCTAGGATGTGGAGTCCAGAACTCTAGGGCACAGGTTTAAGGTGAAAGGAGAAAGATTTAAAAAGGACCTAAGGGGCAACTTTTTTCATGCAGAGGGTAGTACGCATATGGAATGAGCTGCCAGAGGAAGTGGTGGAGACTGGTACAATTACAGCATTTAAGATGCATCTAGATGGGTATATGAATAGGAAGGGTTTACAGGGATATGGGCCAAATGCTGGCAAACAGGACAAGATTAATTTAGGGTATCTGGTCAGCATGAATGAGTTAGACTGAAGGGTCTCTTCTATGGTGTACATCTCTATGACTCCAAGAAATTAGTCAGCTTGAACAACTTTGGATTTAAAAAAAAACAATGCTGTGGATCTACAAGCTGTATGTGAATTAAGGCAAGCCAAGAAAATGCTGTAAATCAAATCAGATTATTTGGCCAAAATACCATGACATGAATACAACTGATGAAGAAATTATATTTTTCTTTCAAACATTATGTTCTTTGTTTGATGTTGGTTTACTTACATTCAACAAAAATAACTTTCAGTTAATCACTTCTCTCCAGTGGCTGTTTACTTCGGTGGGCGGCACGGTGGCACAGTGGTTAGCACTGCTGCCTCACAGCGCCTGAGACCCGGGTTCATTTCCCACCTCAGGCGACTGACTGTGTGGAGTTTGCACGTTCTCCCCGTGTCTGCGTGGGTTTCCTCCGGGTGCTCCGGTTTCCTCCCACAGTCCAAAGATGTGCAGGTCAGGTGAATTGGCCATGCTAAATTGCCCGTAGTGTTATGTAAGGGGTAAATGTAGTAGTATGGGTGGGTTGCGCTTCGGCGGGTCGGTGTGGACTTGTTGGGCCGAAGGGCCTGTTTCCACACTGTAATGTAATCTAATCTAATCTACTTTGTGAAATTGATCCGTTATAGTTCACTTAGTAGCAATTCTTACTCAGAAGATTGTGAATTCAAGTCCAATCTCAGATGTGACAAAAGTCAAGACTGGAGATGGGATGTTTGATCTGCCTGCTTTCTCAAGGGACATGAATTGAATGAGAGCAGAGAAGTTATCCCTCATCCTGGTCGATAGTCATTCCTCAATCAACAACATCATAGCAGCAGGTTGGTCTGGTTATTATCACATGTTTGTAAGTGGGAGCTTGTTGTGTGCAAAATAATTGCTCTTTCCTACATCCCAATGGATGGTGACACCTGAGGAGTGTTTCATTGGTTTTAAAGCCCTTTGAGATGACTTAAGGTCATGAAAGATGTTATATATGTGTCACCTCTTTTGTTTTAAAGTGATACCACCAAGTCGACATTATAGCTTGAAATGTTAGACTATCTCCGAGTGTTTGAATGTTAAAGTTGCAAATGAGCAAATAAACATTCTGCAAATGTGCATTCCATGAATTTGAGTTTTTTATTTGTACCAAAATTGCTCACTACATTCTAATACTCTCAAAATCTCATTCACCCTTGTGCTTACATAAGCTCCCAGTTAAACAGCGCCTCAGACTGAAAACCTTTTTTTTCAAGTCCTTCTATGATCTGTGTTCTTGTTGTGCAGATATGGATACGGAGGGAAGGAGAAAGATACTAAACATTTTCCATATTTTACTGTCTCCAACTAACACTTGGAATCTCAGCAAGATGAATTAACTAACTTGGACACCTCAGAGTGTCTTAATTTGATCAATATAAACTCATTGCTAAGGCAATGACTTCTGTGTTGCTGATTGGATGATGGTTGTCATCCAAACGAACTTCTGCATGGTGCACTGGTCACTGAAAAACCACTTCCTGTTATCTATACCTTCACTTGCAGGACATCATGAAGAATGGACATTAACACTGATAACTAGGAAATAATCACTGATCGCTGTTATAAATCAAGGTTGCAATTAAACTCAATCCCAATATTAATTTGATCATTTGAGACCAACCAATCAGGCAACAGGAGATAGTCTGCTGCAGTAACTCAGGAAATGTTTTGAGTTACAAATAATACTGATCAAATCAGAGCAGTAATTTGATGGCATCCAGTACGGGCTCTTACATCCTGATGAAGGGCTTATGCCCGAAATGTTGATTCTCTTGCTCCTCGAATACTGCCTGACTTGCTGTGCTTTCCCAGCATTAGCACTCTTGACTCTGATCTGCAGTCCTCATTTTCACCCAGTTGATTTCAGCCTTACTGCAAAGCCTCTTCCAAGGATGCCTACCTTGAAGAAGTTCTCCTCTCTTGACAAAGATCTCAGTGAGTCCCTCTCTCACTGTACTCCCCAAGTCCTCTCCTCTGCCCTGAAGCTCTTCAGCCACGTCCTGAAACAGACTTGCTACCACAACCACACCTCCTTCCTCAGCACCTGCCTCCTGAACCATCTGATTCCATATGGACTCTGGACCACATTCAGACCAACCCAGTTTGGACCTGAACAGGATATCCAGTACACACTACAAATCTGAAATCTTTAACAACGATTCTCTTTCCGGATCCTCTGCTCCATGCTATCAGCCCTGCGCTGCCATTTACTCTACCTGCAGTCAGTTCTGCCCCAGCTCAGAGCCTCACTTTCCCAGGCCTGTAGCGGACCTCTGTATTTCTAAATCCTCAGAAGGATAAAAGTGCTCAACAAACGGTATTTCCCTACTGCATCGGACAGAAAAGAACCTAAGTTAAACAAACTTTCATGTACTTCCCTCAGTACACGGGTCTCCTCGAACATTCCAGAACCTTCCCCTGGCCTCTGAAACCGCACAGACGCCATTAACTAGGACCTGGAGTGGGTTTGAAGCTCAAGGTGGGGGCGGAGACAGTGGCTTGAGTAGACATGGTTGTAGGGTCAGTAGCGACATCACCAACGGAAGTGGCGTTCACAAAAGGGGGCAGAAGTGGTGCTTATGGCTGTGTTAACGGGAGCAGAAGTGGCTGCTCCTTGCACAATTACCGGGGTGATCGATGATGTCACTTCTGCCCCACAGCCACCTCACGGCCCGCAGCCACTTCCGACAACAGCATCTCCGAGATCGCTGCCCACCCAACTACCTCCACGACTGCCATGAAGACTACCACTGCAGGATCCACTGCCGCCGCTAGATTCACCAGCACAGACATGGTACCTGCCTTACCCTCCACAGTTGCTGCCATGGCAGCCGTTTCCGCCTCCCCGGAAGGCTCTATCGTCGACCACTTTTACCGCCAGTGATGTCACCAGCCAAGTACCTAACCAAAATGTTGTCCTCGCCACTTCCACCCCCATTAACATAGCCATAAGCACCACTTCTGCTCGCTTTGTGAGCGTCACTTCCATTGGTGATGTCACTACTGACCCTATCACCATGCCCATTCAAGCCACTGTCTCAGCACCCCCTCAGCCACTGAGCTCTAGCCCCACTCCAGGTCTTAGCTCCCATCCCTGTCGTGTCTTCATTCCCCCTGACCTCCCCCTCACTGAGGACGAATGTTTAGTTCTCAGTAAAGGTCTCATATTTATCCCTCTACGGTCGCAGATTAATGAGTTCGACCCACGCTGTGACTTTGAACGTTTCTTCCGCCACCACTGTGCCCATTTTTTCAACCAGACACCCGCCCACTGACCGAGGACTCCTTTTCTCACCTCCAACATACCCTATCCATCTGGACATCTCGTGCCGGCCTGTTACCCACCCTTGATCTTTTCATTTCAAACTGCCACCGTGATATCGACCACCTCAACCTGTCCAACTCACTCCAAACTCTCATCCTCACAACATGCAGCCCTCCACTCCCTCTGCTCCAGCCCCAACCTCTCCATCAAACCTGCAGAGGGGGCGGGGGGCACAGTAGTAGTGTTGCGCACCAACCTCTACATTGTTGAAGCCAGGCGCCAACTTGCAGACACCTCCTCCTACTGTCCCTTGATCATGACCTCACCTCCCATCACCAAACTATCATTTCCCAGACCATCCGCCACCTCATCACCTCTGGGGATCGCCCATCCAAAAATTCCTGATGAAGGTTTCATGCCTAAAACATCGATTCTCCTGTTCCTCGGATGCTGCCTGACCTGCTGTGCTTTTCCAGCACTACACTCTGCAGACCTCACTTTCTCCTCTTACATTCTGCTGCAGCATGTTGACACTCAGTCTCTAGTCTCTCTCCAGTTCCTCAAAGGTCCTGAGCTTCCAATTGGACAACAGGATCATTTCACTTTAAAACTTGATATTCACTTTGGTCATCCAAAGCTACTGCTTATTAACTGTGTGCCACTACTCACAAGGAACAAAGGATATGGGAGTAAAAGTAGGAACAGACTAATGAGTCGGATGATCATAATGAATTGCTGAGCAGGACTTGTGCGGCCAAATGGCCTACTGCTGCTCCTGCTTTCTATGTTTCTATGCATGATCATTATATTCTGATTTGGCCTTGGTGAAGCAAGGCTTACTATTAATTGGTTTAAGAGAAGTGTGAATCACCTCAAATAGTTCTTAACGTGATGCTTCCGCTATCTCCTGATTGGTCTCTGATGGGCCCACCCTCTTAATTATAAGTTATTTTGTTATTGTCACTTCATAACTTTTTAATAAGATAAGAAGATAGTTTGAAATGTTATTTTTCCTTTTTCTTTAGAAAAGAAAGGGCTATGCAATCAGGAATCAAAAGGTTGATATTCTTGATCTCATCTCAATGTTAGAATCATAGAATTTTACAGTATAGTCGGTTCTGCTAGAACACCAGTTTCTTCAATGCGAATTGGCTATGATGCCATTGAAGAAGTTAGACCATTATTTGTAGAATGTAAATTTTCCCTACTTGTATTGGCTATAAGGCAATCCCGGTCCCGTTAGTTTAAATGGCATGACAATTAATACGATTTTCTTATAACCTGGGATCATACAGGAGCAAAACTATCCCATTATATCAGAACTGACTTGTACAGAAGGAGGACATTCAATCCATCGTGAGTGTATAGCGCCCCAAAGAGCAACCCAACTAGCCCTATATCCATACTCCTCTAATCACTTTCAAATATATATCGAGCTTTCTCAATATCTTCTGAGGAATCCACCTCCATCACTCTCCCCAACAATGAATTCTAAATCTTAAAAAACTGAGATTTACAATGATGTTGCCAGGGTTGGAGAGTTTGAGCTAAAGGGAGAGGGTGAATAGGCTGGGGCTGTTTTCTCCAGAGAGTTGGAGGCTGAGGGGCGACCTTATCGAAGTTTATAAAATCATGAGGGGCATGGATAGGATAAATAGACAAGGTCTTTTCCCTGAGGAGAGGGAGTCCAGAACTAGAGGGCATATAGGTTTAGGGTGAGAGAGGCAAGATTTAAAAGGTGCCTCAAGACAACTTTTTCATGCAAGGGTTGGTGCGTGTATGGAAGAAGCTGTCAGAGGAAGTGGTGGAGGCTGGTACAATTACAACATTTAAAAGGTATCTGGATGGGTAGGTGAATAGGAAGGGTTTAGATATGGGCCAAAATGTTGGCAAATGGGACTAGATTACTTTCAGATATCTGGTCGGCATGGACGAGTTGGACCAAAGAGTATGTTTCCATGCTGTACATTTCTGACTCTAAGTAAAGAGATTTCTCCTCATCTTGCTTCTAGCTCTCTTGCTGACAATCTCAAAATTGTGACTGACATATTGAGTGGTGCAAACAGAATATCATTCCTTACTCTGTCAAAATTGTTTAATTTTGGACACCTCATTAAGGTTACCTTTTAAACTTCTCTGCTCCATGGAGAGTAAACCAGTTTCTCTAATCTTTCCTTGTGTCTAAAATCCCTTATTTCTGGTATCATGCCTAGAAACTCTCTTTTGCACACTCTCTCCAGGGCAGTAACATCCTTCCTTAAATACGGTAACCAGAACTAAACACAATATTCCAAAACTGGCCTGATTTGTAGAGTTATGGTGTCACGTCCTTGTTTTTGTACTCCATGCCTCTATTTATAAACCTAAGGATCCTATAAGGCTTCTTTACAACTGTTTCATTTGCCTTGTCACCTTCTAAGGATTACACATATGAGCCCCGTAATCTCAGTTCGTGTGGGGAATGAACTTCCTGAGGAGGTGGGGATGTGAGTACAATTACAATGTTTAAAAGACATTTGGATCAGTATACAAATAGAGCTGAAAATGTGTTGCTGGAAAAGCGCAGCAGGTCAGGCAGCATCCAGGGAACAGGAGAATCGACGTTTCGGGCATAAGCCCTTCTTCAGGAATGAAGAAGGGCTTATGCCCGAAACGTCGATTCTCCTGTTCCCTGGATGCTGCCTGACCTGCTGCGCTTTTCCAGCAACACATTTTCAGCTCTGATCTCCAGCATCTGCAGACCTCACTTTTTCCTCAGTATACAAATAGGAAAGGTTTGGAAGGATATGCGCCAGAAGCAGACAGGTGGGACTAGTTTAGTTTGGGATTATGGTTGGCATGGACTGGTTGAACCAAAGCGTCTGTTTCCGTGCTATGTGACTCCAGGATTCTACTTTCTTTACTCCCCTCAAAGTTGTCTTCTTGTTTAATTGGTGAAGTTCCTATTAAATCAGATACCTAAAACTGATCATTAATTCTTTCTTAGAGGCCCACTATTAAGGCTTTTGTTGCTAGTTTAGTATTTGAATACTTGGAAAGAGTATTTATTACTTTTTACTGTCTTAAAAATGCTGCTTATTACCTCAAAGCTATGTAAAATTAATATGAAAGATCACAAAGGAAAAAAATTATTATGTAGTATGTAAAAATAAATGAATTTGTGAAATGCTCTTAAACACACTATTATATAACATTTTATCAAAAAAGCTAAGTAGTCAGGTATGATTACTTTACTTCTACAATAATTTTTCAAAAGCTAAAGAGCACAACTGTGACCATAAACTTTATTTCAGTGAATCCTTTTTTGCATTCTTAATCACTGATAAGGGCCTCACAAGCTTGGAGTATATGTTCTTTTTCCACTTGGCCTTAGACCCTGCAATTTCTCGCAATCACATAATGAGTTTGACTTGAATCGGAGCCCCTCGGCCTTGTCTTCAATCTCTTTGCAAACCTTTTGTGCAGATCATCATCAAGTGAAGCTAAACAGAGTCACATGATTTTTAAAGTGTTAAAACCTACATTGGTTACATATAATCAGAATTTTAGATTAATCAAATGATATACTTTGACTTGGTTTCTTTATAATCACACAATCAATCATGAGGTGTTAATTTCCCAACTAATCCTCGACAGCGACCTCTGCAGTCTAGCTGTTTGAAAGGGCACTGGAAGATTTGAGCACAAATGAAAAACTGAAGTGTTGGAGAAATGAGATTTGACAAATCGACAGGACATCCTGGCTTCTAAAAGAGACAGATAGCAAGAATGAGATACTCCACTTATGATTATCTAAAATTCCCTAGATTTCCACAATACACAATCACACCCCAAACCCCCCACACCCTGCCCCCCCCCCCCATCCACCCACAATTTGGACATTAACAAACATGACACTGCTATTCAAAAAAGGATGGGAAGAGAAGCAGGGAACTATAGGTCGGTCAAACCGATCTCAATTGTTGATTTCAATGCTAGAATTGATTTAATAAGGAAGCTTTATAATTTTTTTCTCTTTTTAAATGCATAGTAAGATTAAAACAAGTCTCAGTCGGAATAGACCAGAAACTTGTTTGTCAGGGAACCAAGAGA
This sequence comes from Chiloscyllium plagiosum, assembly GCF_037043375.1. Taxonomy (NCBI): domain Eukaryota; kingdom Metazoa; phylum Chordata; class Chondrichthyes; order Orectolobiformes; family Hemiscylliidae; genus Chiloscyllium; species Chiloscyllium plagiosum. Next base: position 66,489,521 of record NW_028270150.1, on the reverse strand, counting down.
TATGGGGAGAATAAGAGAAAATTGGTATTGACACCAAAGATTAGCCATAATCATAGAGAATGTACGAACAGGCTCTATGGACCTTGTGGTTTATTCTGCCTCCTCCTGTATCTCCATAAATGCAAAACAAGTGAATCAACACGATATGCACATCTCCGTCCTTTGCCTTAAGTAAAATAACTTTGAAAACATTTCATTTCTCTCTCGGAAAGCCAAATACCACACAGGTTGGAAAATGTGGGAAATACTCAGCAGTATCAGGAAACATCTGTGAATGCAAATTCCCAGCTCTGATGAAAGGTCATTTACTTGAAACAATGGCCCAGGTATTCCAATGGTGAGAGTGTCGTTGGAACAACATAGACTGGAGATGTGCATTAGGACTTTAAAAAATCCAAAACATAGCAAATTCTGCAGGAATCACCTGGGAAATTGAAACTTCTGATGTGCAATTCCCCTGCATCTGGAATCTTCTGAAAATGCCCTTCTGAATTTGGAAGGTTCCCATGCAGTTAAGCTAAATAGTTATCTAGGAAATGTTAAAGAACTTAAAAATCCACACCAATTCCAGGGTAACAATGACATTGTTTAATTAGTTCATCTATTCACCTGGCATGCTCCTGACCTCACTCACCTGACATCCTACTCACTTGTTACCTCCCTACCTTATCCTTGTATAATTTGTGAAGTTCCCATTAAATCAGATACCTAAAACTGCTCATTTAATTCTTTCTTAGAAGCCAATTATTAAGACCTTTGTTTCTAGTTTAGTGTTTGAATGCTTGGAGTGGCTTATCCATCTGCCACTCCATCTTCCTGACACCCTACTAACCTCACTCACCGAACACAAAATCCACTTCATCCACCTGGCTCCCTACCAACCTCAACCTAAACACACGCGCACACACACACACACTTTCTCTCTTTCAAAGGAACTCTCAAAATGGCTGGCAGTTCACTAACTGTTGCAAATGGGATATGCTTTCCACAGAGATTCAAAAATTAGTTTGCTGACCTTTATTGAATATCTGGGCTATTAACGCTCTTTCTCTTAGGCCACAATGTGCCTGGCCTGCTGAGTGATTCCAGCATTTTCTGTATTAGTTTTGTTTCCCTACTAATTTACTCTCTATTGATAGGTCAGTCAATGATAGTGCAAGATGTCAATTCCAATGTATCTGTGGTAGTGTTTGTTTTATCCTGGACACTTTTTGTTGGCACTAGTGTTTAATATTAATGTCTCATTGTCTGCAAAGGAATATTTTATAGCTTGCTGAATTAAGGAGAAGATTAAGTTTAGTTCAGTAACAAAAACAGAAATTGCTGAAGAATCTCAACACGTCTGACAGCCTCTGTGGAGAGAAAGCAGAGTTGACATTGCAAGTCTAGTGATCATTCAGAACTTTGGATGGTGGACACATGGCCGAATGGGTAAGGTACCCGACTGCGATGCGGTTTGTGATTATTAAGAGTTTGCAGATTCAAGTCCTGTTCTGAAGAAGGGTTACTGCATCTGAAACGTTAACTCTACTTTCTCTCAACAGATGCTGCCAGGGCTGCTGAGTTTATTTAACAATTTTGGTTTTGTTTCAAATTTCATGCATCTGCAGTTCTTTGTCTTAGTTAACTTCATTTAAGTTACATAGGCTTCATCTGATATTGCATCATGTCCTGTGATTATGTACAGTGTCTCATTAACATATCACACAATCCGTCTTGTACTATAATGTGGAGTTGCTTGAGAGCACCAAAACTGACAGCCCTAACAATTATTCTCTCTACTGCTTTTCATGTTTAGTGACTTGTGAAAGCAGATTAATGAAAGGCAGAGACTCCTCATGAGCATCCCACTTATAATCCTCAAGTTAAAACTAACCCTTCTCAGGGTCTATACCAGTAGCTACTGCAGGACAGAGTTCCATTTACGTGATTATCCTCTGCTGTCAAACAGACACATTTTGCAATATTTTGTATCAATAAAAATGTTTTATAAATTAATTACAAGCTGATTGAATTGCAGAACAGATTTGAGGAACTAAACAGCTTACTGTATTTCCTTGTTCCTAAGTTTATACAATGACTAGTCATTATTTTCAGCTATTTAAATTGCAAGCTGCAGTTAAATAAGCAATTTTAAAAATGTTTTCAATATAATTCACCATTCAGCCTTTTTTCATACTTTAGTTTAAAATGTTCCAGTAAACTGGATTGAACCAGAATTGAACCAGTAAAAGTATTTCAGCAACCATGTCATCCCAGGGGTCGACCTCGGTGCTCTACATAAGTCTATTAACCATCCTTCTGAAATACTATCTTTGACTATAGCATCACTGGCTAGAATCAAGTCTTCCTTGTGTGGCTGACAAATGGTTAATATCTCCATTGAAAAGTCAGAGGCATCATGCAAATGTATGGATTATTTGTCCATTAACAGAGCTACCTTTAATTTGTAGTCTAATAGCAGGTGAGATAAAGAAGAAGTTTGGAGGAATTAGATAGCATGATTTCCTGGACGATAGTGATAAATCAATGTGAATCTGAAAACCCTCAAGCCATCAACTTGGCAGTTAGCTATATTTGACTCATATGCCCTCATCCCCTTCAACGTAGTGTCCCCTGTTGCACTGGAGCATGTGGGTTCAGATGGTAGGCACTCCATTTGCTTAGGACCAGTAAATGCATACATGTTGTGTAAGGAACCTCAGCTGTCAACCAATCTCTCAATCCATGGCAGGGAAATTCAAACTCCATTTGCATCAAAGGATGAAAGCGGCTAAAATTTAATAATACCAGCTGTCTGTCATATATTCGGCCTATTTTCTATTCTGAGTTGAAATTTATCTCCAGATCCCTGTTTGCCAAAGGTACAGCCTTCAAACAGGAAATGCCCATTTAAGGATGCGTCCTGGTATATTGGGGCTTTGGTCCATTCACTTTCTAACAGTATTTCCAGCCATTCTACTACAGTTCATACAAGAACTTACTGGAACAATCATCTCGATTTGCCTTTGCCATCTAAGTCATGGTGTTATCATATCATTAAGCTTTAAAATTTTAATGAAATTCCAAATATTTAACTTTCCAATTTAAATGTTTAAAGAACATTTTTTGACTAATAGAGAATTTTTAGCACTGTATAGATTGAAAGGTAAGCACACCTGACACATGGAAGCTGGTGAAAAGTAAATGCTGTTAAACAAGTGACAAAATCTCAGCTCATGCTTTCTCCAGGGATAGAGGCTCAACTGAGATATTCACTTTTGTGTGAAAGATTCACATAGACTCCATAGTTCATTTCAACAGACATTTATTCTGAAACGGTTAAAATATTAAAGTATTCAAATAGTTTTCAAATAGAATTCATGTAATTTATTAACTAGATTAAAGTAAAATCCTGTTAATATTAACCTAATGTACAGATCAAAGCAAGGGAAGAGTCAAAGAGAGAGCTTTAAGTTATGTGCAATTCCAGCACTGTCTTCTAGAATTTGCAGTCAATACAAAACCTAATAATGTCGAATATGTATGACAAAGAACTAGCTTCTCACTGAGAAACTGAGACGATGCTCACGCCTGAATCAGAAAATTGCAGTTTTCAAACTCTGCTGGAGTACAGTAGTGCCGTACAGTACACTGATGATGGTGTGACTCTGATATCAGTGAGTAAGATCAAGAGAAATAATCAGACCAGAATAAACATATAAAGGCAGAGTTCACAATACAAAAACAGAATTTGCTGGAAAAGCTGTGCAGGTCTGGCAGCATCTATGGAGGGATATCAAACTTAAGGTTTCAGGTTGAGTTACCCTTCCTCAAAACTGATGGTAGCTAGGAAAATGTCAGTTTATGTGCAGAAGATAGTGTGAGGGAGGGGATAAGGAGTAAACAATAGGTGGGGAATGAGCCCAAAGAGAGAACAGTTGTACAGCCAAAGGAGTGGATAACGATCTGGCTCAGAGGGTGAATAGCTATTAATGGACAACTATTAGCGGCTAAAAACAGGTTGTGTGTAATAGCAGACTGTGATAACAAAGCCTGGTGTGTAGGGGTAAGGGCAAAGACATGGGAGAGTTTAAGCCCTAAAGTTAATGAACGCAATTATGCAGAAGGCTACAGGCTCCCCAAGAGGAGGAGCTTAAGCTGAGTTTTGCTGAAGCACTGCAGCAAGCCTGAGGCAGAAATATTGGCCAGGGAATAGGGTAGTGTGTTTAAGCAGCAGGTAACTGGAGGCTCGGGGTCATTTTTATTGGCAGAATGTAGGTGTTCTGCAAAGCGGTCTCCCAGTCTATGCTTCGTTTCCCCAATGTAGCAGCAAATGAGCAGCAAATGCAATAGACTAGATTATGTGAAGTGAAGGTAAAGTGTTGCTTCACCTGGAAAGTATGTTTGGACCCTTGGACACTGAGGAAGGAGGAAGTAATTGGGCAGGTGTTACACCTTCAGTGATTGCAGGGGAAGGTGCCATGAGACTGGGGTGGTGTTGAGAGTACAGGAAGAGTGGACCAGGGTGTCCTGGAGGGAATGGTCCCTGTGGAAGGTGGACAAGGGAGGAGATGGGAATATGTGTCTGGTGTGGCATCTCTCTGGAAGTAGAGAAAATTGCAGCTGATGATCTTCTAGATGTGGATGCTGGTGGAATAGTAGGTAAGGACAAGAGGAACCCTATTGCCATTGCAGGAGGGAAGAAAGGGGGTCAAGGTGGAAGTGCGGGAGATGGATCAGACCCGGTTGAGGGCCCTGTCAGTAATATTGCTGGGGAATCCTCAATTGAGGATAAAGGAGGACATTTTGGAGGCTCCCTTGTCAAAATTGGCCTCATTGGAGCATATGTAACAGAAGAACTGGGAGAATGGAGTGGAGTCTTTCCAAGAAGCAAGGTGCAAGGATGTATAGCCCAGGTAACTGCGCAAGTCAGTGGGTTTGTAATGGATATTTCTGGCCAGCTTATCCCCAGAAATGGAAATAGAGATGTCGAGGAAGGGAGGAGTCAGAGATAAATTAGGTGAAAGTGAGAGTGGAGTGGACATTGGAAGTGAAATCAATAAACTTTCCAATTCTGGATGAGAGAGGGAAATAGCATCAATGATGTCATCAATATACTGAAGAAAGAGTTGTGGGTGGGCTCTGGGTTAGGACAATGAATCTCCCAAGTACCCAATGAAGAGACAGGCATAACTGTGCCTATGCAAGTACTCATGGCCACCCCTCTGACCTGAAGAAAAATGAGATGAGTTAAAAGAGAAGCTGTTCAGGGTGAGGATGAGCTCGGCCAGCTAGAGAAGAGTGGGGGTGGGTGGGGACAGTTTGAGCTTTTGCCCCAGGATGTAGTGGAGAGCCCTGAGACCATCCTGGTGGGGGATGGACATGTAAAGGGGTTGCATGTCCATGGTAAAAGGAGGTGGTTGGAGCCTGCAAATTGGAAATTCCAAAACTGGTGTAAAGTGACATAGGAATTGCGGATGTAAAAAGGCAGGAACTGGATCAGGGCAGTGGAGATCAAGTCATGATAGGAAGAGATGAGTGGGGCAGGAGCAGGCAGAAACAATGGGTCTGCCTGGACAGTCCTGTCTGTGGATTTTGGGAAGGAGATAGAAGTGAGCTGTGGGCGTTGGAATACTATCAGCTTGGAGTCAGTTGAGGTTGATGACTGTAGTTGATGCAATGGCCTGATGTTCCAGGGTTGGGTTATGTTGCAGAGGGGGATAGGAGGAGGTATCCGAGAGCTGGCAGTCAGTACGCCAGACAACAGCACCAACCTTGTCAGCAGGCTTAATTACAAAGTCAGGGTTGGGTCTGAGCACATGAAGTGCTGTCAATTCATGGAGAAATAGGTTGGAATGGATGAGAGGTGTGTGCAGAGAATTTGAGACAACCAATGTCACGTCGACAGTTCTCAATGAACAGATCAAGTGCAGGTAAAAGACCAGAGGGTTGGATCCAGGTGGATGGAGAGTGTTGGAGTTGGGCAAAGGAGTCTGTGGGATGGGGAGAGGACTCTTACCCAAAAAAGTGGACATGGAGATGAAGACAACAGAAGAAAAGTTCTATGTCATGTCATGCCCAAAATTCATTAAGATGGGGATACAAAGGGATAAAGCATCAGAGGATGGAAGGTTAGGAGGGATGATGAATACATAACAGGATGCAGAGGGATGGGGAGAGAAGGAAAGTTCCAGAGGGCCATGTGTATCTCTGAGTTGTTGCACCTTGTATGCCTTGATGCCTGGAAGGAAAAGAAAGCATTTCTTGTTAGCATGGCCAATGAGCCAGAGGATGAAGTGGAACTGCAGAGTGGTGTAACCCTGAGCCAGTGTGGTACAATGCTGTTGGAGAGAGAGGTAAGAGTGTGCATATGACAATGCATGGCACTGAGTGTAGACACACACAGATAGTACACTTTGTGATTTGCCTTTATAAACCTATAATGTATTGACACAATTAAATATTAGGGGAAAGTGAGGACTGCAGATGCTGGAGATCAGAGTCAAAGAGTGTGGTGTTGGAAAAGCACAGCTGGTCAGGCAGCATCCAAGGAGCAGGAGAATCGACATTTCAGGCATAAACCCTTCATCAGCCCTTCACAATTAAAATATTGTTATAGTACATCAAGAGTGCAAGAGCCTGACTAAAGATAAGGAATGAACAACCTTGGATGCTGTTTGTGTGGACAATCACAGCCCAGGGAGACTGAGGAGGATCCAAGTATGCTCACAGCAATATTAGCTTAAAGCTAGGCAGCTAGGGAAACCTCCTGAGCCAGGATCTAAAATTAGCTAAGCATCCATGGGACAGAGCTAAAGAAAAGAAACATTTCACAATCAGGGCAGGACCATTGGAAGAAGTTGAAGGTACAACTGAAGAAAGCAGAAAGGCAGATCAGGACCTTTGGAAGACTTCAGTAAAATGCTGAAAAATAAGAAGCTTTCTGAATGCTTGAGAAAGAACGCTGGAAGACCTCAAACATGGCAACAGAACAAGAAACTCTAAAAATCAAGCAAACCAGCTTGGGATGTTATGGATCAAGCCAGACCACTCAAAACATTCTTAAGCAGGCAGCCCCAGACCATAACTTTGCAAATTGTTTCGGTAAGTGTACAATGAAAATTACATGGATTAAGTTAGCTAAATTGACCACGAGATTTTAAAACAGACAAAAATGTATTCACAAAATTACACAATGAAACGCATAGAACAGAATAAAGAATGCCTACAGATCTCAACCTACCCAACTAGACTTAATTATGCTCTTCCAAATATACACAACAGTCCCAATAAGCAAACTCACTTTAAACCCCAGTATAAATGGAATATATCCTTACGGATTGAAGTTGAAGGGAAGAAAGAGAGAGAGAGAGTTTCCACTCAGCTCCCTATTGAACTGCCCAGTTCAAGACTGAACTAAAACTGCTCAGCTCAGCTCACCTAAAGAGCTGCCCACTCACCTCTCTTTATACAGGTCACCTCTAAAGTATGACCACTTTGGCTTGTTTTATTGCCCCTCTGAAACAAATCAAGGACAGAATCTTCTTGAGCCAAGGAACAACTTTTAGGGAAAAAAAGGATTAGCTTTGTGGCAGGGACGTCCAGTCAGAGTTCCAGATCATCTCAATTTGTGAGGTCTGGACATTGACAAATGGTAGGGAAACAGTGGGAAAATGGCGATAATGTTGATAGCGATGACAAAGATGTGGTTAATCATGTTGACAATGACAACAACTGTGGAAGTAAACAAAAGTAAATTACTGGAATTCTGATGACCGAGTTGGGAGAAACGCAGGGTGAAGGTGGTGTGGGATATGCGAATTAGTATGATGTAACACTAACATCAGGAAGAAATAGAGAGATGACATCAGACTGTAAAAAGAATATAAATGGAGAGCTCTCAGTACACTGGGAAGCTGCTTTTAGTAGCATCAAAATATAAGTGGAAACAAGATTGTTACAGCACATCAGGAACAGAAGACGCTTACTTAAGGATAAGCAGCATAACAGCTTCAGGCACAGCCATCTAGCTCAGTTGGCTGAATAGCTAGTTTAAGACATTGGCAATAACGATTTGGGTTCAATTCCTTTACCAGCTGATGTCACCATGAAAGCTCTACCTTGTCAACCTGAGGCCTAATGAACCTCAGGTTAGACTTACCACCAGTGTATATTGTAAATAAGAGACCAGTGTCTGGTGGTTTGGGACTACACCCCCTTTCACATCACAGCCTAGAGACACTAAGAAGTATCTAACTACGTCAGGAACTGTATTAATTAAAGCATACTGTCCTTTGAACACCAGCCTTTATTTCTGGGTAGAAATTCAATGTTTGTTTATCTCTTGGAGACTGTGGTTCCCCTCATCATATGGTTTCAAAAAGCAATTTGCCTAAATAGGCAGCAGCCATTTTATTGGCCAGTGTAAGAATAGTTATTGTCATGAAAAGATCATTCTACAATTCATTCAGTCAAGATTAATTAGCCTGTGAACCTTTCAAGTTCTTGTCACTGTTCTCTAATGGATGAGTTGGAAGTTCTCAGAACAACAACTTGAACTTTCTCTTACCTTTTGGAATCTGTAGCTGTAAATAAGAGCATCAAGCATAATCATAGTTCAGGGCTTAAAGAATCAAAAAGTTCTCTCCGTAGTATTATCATTAACTGAAGTGAAACACATCATCTTCACTGTCCCATTGGATGTACATCACTTCTTTCATCCATAAAACATCATCATATGACACAGGATCATCTGGTTGTATACACAATGTGAATACAATTAGTTTGTTGCAAAGAAACAATGCATTGATGCCATAGAGTTAGAGATGTACAGCACGGAAACAGACCCTTCAGTCCAACTCGGCCATGCTGACCAGCTATCTGAACCTAATCTAGTCCTATTTGCCAACACTTGGCCCATATCCCTCTAAAGCCTTCCTATTCATATACCCATCCAGATGCCTTTTAAATGTTGTAATTGTAGCAGCCTCCACCACTTCCTCTGACAGCTCATTCCAGACACGTACTACCCTCTGCGTGAAAAAGCTGTCCCTTAGGTCTCTTTTATATCTTTCCTCTCTCACCCTAAACCAGGGAAAAGACATTGTCTATTTATCTTATCCACACCTCTCATGATTTTATAAACCTCTATAAGGTCACCCCTCAGTCTCCAAAGCTCCAGGGAAAACAGCCCTAGCCTATTCAGTCTCTCCCTATAGCTCAAATCCTTCAACCCTGGCAACATCCTTTCTGAACCCTTTCAAGTTTCACAACATCCTTCCAATAGGAAGGAGACCAGAATTGCACGCAATATTCCAAAAGTGGCCTAATCAATGTCCTGTACAGCTGCAACATGACCTCCCAACTCCTGTACTCTACTTTCAAGGAACTTTGAACCTGCACTCCAACGTCTCTTTGTTCAGCAACACTCCCCAGGACATTACAGCCCATTGGCCCATCTGATCAAGATCCCATTGTACTCTGAGGTAACCTTCTTCGCTATCTACTACACCTCCAATTTTGGTGTCATCTGCAAACTTACTAATTATACCTCCTATGTTCACATCCAAATCATTTATATAAATGACAAAAAATGGTGGACCCAGCACCGATTTTTGTATCACACCACAGACACAGGCATCCAGTCTGAAATGCAACCCTCCACCACCACCCACTGTCTTCTATGTTCAAGCCAGTTCTGTATCCTTGATTACAGTTCATCTTCAGTGTAACTGATAGTGGGAAATGCTGACCAAGAATCTACTAGAGCATTAAGCTAGATTATTGTCTTATGGATGTACATAAGTACATCTCTAATATTCTAGGCTTATTCAAGGACTAATAAAAGATATGATTAGCAAATTGGGGAAATGTGGTTTAACAGCACACTGAAATTCTCAACTGCCATTAATAGTATTGGAGTGAAAGTAGCCAACTGTGGGCTGATAGAATACTGCACTAAGAAAAAAAAAGTGAGATAACAAATTTCCAGTCAGGTTAAATTACTCAAGAATATTCATTTAGAGTGTACATAGCAACAAGAGTATTCATTATAGCTCCACAAATATGCTGCAACATATGAGATAATGTTTAATCTGAAATAACTCCATGTATCTCCACTTAGTACATATCCCTTTGTTGTTACTTCACAAAATCTGTATTAAAATTAACAATTGACTATGCTCAGTGTGGAAGAGAATTCCAAAGTTTTGCCATATTTGTGCTTAGAGATTTTTCCTAATCTCATTCTGTGATGCCTGCCTCTAAATACTTTTTTTCATCCTGGATGCCTCACAACACAAATAGCTTTTTTCCACCTACCTAGTCTGATCCCCTTGTAATATGTTGAATGTTTTAAGCAACTCATTCATAACCTTCTAAATTCCAAGGAATGCAACCTTATTTTGCGTAGCTGTTCCTGGTACTTTAAGCATTGGAGCTCATCTATCATTCTAGCAAATTTATGCTATATTCACTTGAAGACCAATAGAGCTTTTCTGAAATATAGCACCTAGAACTGCTGACAGTGTTTCATGATATGACCATGTCTTGTATAGCTGAAGCATTATCTTCTTCCTCCAGATATAAAGATCAGTATTCCATTTGATATTTTGGTTAGATGACGGGACTGAGTATGATGCATTCAAATTCTCTTGATTACAAAGCTTTCAATGAGAAAGTAAGCAGTGAGGAGTAAAGTAAGTGGAAGTGGACAAAAAATATGCAGATTGAACACTGGCAAAATGTGAAGTTATCTAATTTGGTAGGAAAGTCTTTTCCTGAAACAAAACAATGATCAGAGAGTCAAAAATAGTTGCCCTCACTGGGATCTCTGGAGGTTCTTGTAAATAAATTGCAGAAAGGTAATATGCAGTATCACCAAGCACTTAAGAGGATGTGCAGTGCTTTTGTTACAATCGAATTGGAGTGTGAGTAAAATCACACAGAGCATGGGAAGGTCATACCTGGGGTTCTGTATACAATTTTGATTGTCTTCGACCCAAAAGAGGGTCTATTTGTTCTTGAGGAAGAGCAACAAAGGCTTACTAGCTTTATTGGCTTTTAAGATGATGAGATTGCCACAGTGAGAAGAATTTCAGTAGATGAGTCTAATTTTCTCTAAAATTTAAAAAGCTAAGAAATTGAAGTAATTGACATGTGTAAAATTCTCCAATGATCTGACTGACTTGAAAGTCAAGAACTCCAGAGTCACAGTCTCAGAATAAGAAATCGTCATTCAAGACTGAAATCTGAAGAAATTTCTTCATTTAATATTTTATAAACATTCTTGAATTTCTTTAACAAAGGGAGCTGTGTGTAATCAGTCATCAAGTATATTCAAGACAGAGGTGTGCAGATTTTGGGAGACTGTGAAAATTTAGAGGAAATAGGGTTTATGCTGGAGGGGGGAACTGAGATATAAGATCAAGCATGATCTTCTTGAATAGCAGAACAGATTCAAACACCCAAACAACTTACTCCACATCTTAGTTCCTGTGGCTAAGATTTTCCAGGTGGTAGATGTTCCTGGCTTGCCACCTGAATTGCTAGAGATTGCATTCTCACCAATGTTGACTTGAGGAAGTCCTACCTGAAAGTACTGCTGGATAATCTAATTGGCTGACAGTTCTTTCATTCCAGCAGTGCCAGAGGCAGGGTGCAGAATTGTGAAAAGGGCCACCTAATTTGGAAAGGAGGTCATTGATAGGTGCACCCACCCCCCCACCCCCCTCACAATTTCTGAGCTTCCTCCCTTGGTTAGCATGAAAATTGAGAATGGATGAGAAAAGACCCTTAAAGCAATCATTAACTGGCTACTCAAGATCTTCAGTCACAGTGAGATAAGTAAGCCAACCCAGGAATCACCCAACCCACCATAAAGTGGCAGAGAGGTCAGGGTGGACAGGGGACCATTGGGATGGTTATTTGAGAAATTTTAAGGACCCCAATTGAAAATACACAGATGAGGAAACATTCATTTCAGTCCCATGTTCTTATTGCTTTGTGACTTGTCATGTCATTCTAATGACCCAGAACTCTCTTTGGATCTCCACTCTTTCTAAATATTGCCCTTCAGAAAATATTCTGTTCTTTCCCTTTTGAGGTCAAAATTGGATAACTTCACATTTGCCTGCATTAAAATCAATTTGCCACAGCTTTATGAGTCATTTAATATATTCCTTTCTCTTTGAAACTTTACACTTCATCTACACTACTTACCTTGTCACTCAAGCTTGTAATATGAGGAAATTTGGATGTATGTTTTACCATCCAATTATTCTAAAGTCTTAGAAATATGTGAATAATTGAGGCCCAAGGACATATTCTCGCAGAATAACAGCAAACACAACTGCCAATTTAATTTGCTTGTGTCTTATCCCTACTTTTGTTTCCTGCTGTTCAGCTAATTTCCTGACCAAGTCAATAATTTGCCTTCATTCCTATAAGATTCAAGCTGAGTTAACAGTGTTGTCTGAAGGATGTAATCAAACGAAGTCCCTATCAATAAACCTGTATAGAGATTTTCTGTACACCTGATTATTCAAGCCTTCAAAAAACTTTAATCAGATAAATTTGGTTTGATTTACAAATCCATGCTGGATCTTTCAGTTCAGCTGAAAACGTTCAAACACTCAATTGTCAGTTATGGAATCTAACCATTTCCCAGTAAAATATGTTAGGGCAACTGCTCTACCAGTGGTTGTGGTTATTGAAAGTCAATCCTCTCAGTCCCAGAACAACACCATAGGAGTTCCTTGGAGTCATAACCTAGGCACAGATATCTTCAGCTGCTTCATCAATTGACTTCCCTCCATCAGAAGGTCAGAATTCAGCACCATTCATGTCTCTTCAGACACTGAAGCTATCTGTATGTTTATGCAGCAAGACCTGAACAATATGCAAGTGATAAATACCATGCATGCCACACCAGTACCAGGCAATAACCATGTCAAGGACACAAATCTACCATCTTCTTTAAAATTCAAGAAGGGAGCTCACCCCCAAATTCAAGGGCAATTACAGATAAGCAATAAATGATAGCATTTGCCAACATTTTAGGAACAAATATTTTTAAAACTCCCTCATTTCCCTCTTTTCCCTATTTTATTCCACTTACTTGCTTTTTCTTTCTATTTTGGTGCATTGACATTTTCTCTACTGCTCAATTTTAGCCATTGAAGCCTCCGAGCACTACTGCTGCTTCCCTTTGTTAGAAAGTTTCATACCATTGCTGGCATTACGACCAATGATTGTCATTTCCACTGATCCAATGAAGTTTTACTTTCAGTTTCACTACAGCTTGCATGTTGCAAGCATGTTCAGTGATCGATATGGAGCATGTCATACAGTCACAGAGATGTACAGCATGGAAACAGACCCTTCAGTCCAACCTGTCCATGCCGACCAGATATCCCAACCCAATCTAGTCCCACCTGCCAGCACCTGGCCCATATCCCTCCAAACTCTTCCTATTCATATACCCATCCAAATGCCCCTTAAATGTTGCAATTGTACCAGCCTCCACCACATCCTCTGGCAGCTCATTCCATAAACATACCACCTTCTACATGAAAACGTTGCCCCTTAGGTCTCTTTCATATCTTTCCCCCCTCACCCTATACTTATGCCCTCTAGTTCTGGACGCCCCGACCCCAGGGAAAAGACTTTGTCTATTTATCCCATCCATGCCCCTCATAATTTTGTAAACCTCCATAACTTCACCCCTCAGCCACCGACGCTCCAGGGAAAACAGCCCCAGCCTGTTCAGCCTCTCCCTATAGATCAAATTCTCCAACCCTGGCAACATCTTGTAAATCATTTCTGAGCCCTTTCAAGTTTCACAACATCTTTCTAATAGGAAGGAGACCAGAATTGCATGCAATATTCCAACAGTGGCCTAACCAATGTCCTGTACAGCTGCAACATGACCTCCCAACTCCTGTACTCAATATTCTGACCAATAAAGGAAAGCATACCAAACGCCTTCTTCACTATCCTATCTACCTGTGACTCCACTTTCAAGGAGCTATGAACCTGCACTCCAAGGTCTCTTTGTTCAGCAACACTTCCTTGGACCTTACCATTAAGTGTAAAAGTCCTGCTAAGATTTGTTTTCCCAAAATGCAGCACCTCGTATTTATCTGAATTAAACTCAATCTGCCACTTCTCAGCCCATTGGCCCATCTGGTCAAGATCCTGTTGTAATCTGAGGTAACCCTCTTCACTGTCCACTACACCTCCAATTTTGGTGTCATCTGCAAACTTACTAACTGTACCTCTTATGCTCTCATCCAAATCATTTATGTAAATGACAAAAAGTAGAGGACCCAGCACCGATCCTTGTGGCACTCCACTAATCACAGGCCTCCAGTCTGAAAAACAACCCTCCACCACCCTCCTCTGTCTTCTACCTTTGCGCCAGTTCTGTATCCAAATGGCTAGTTCTCCCTGTATTCCATGAGATCTAACCTTGCTAATCAGTCTCCCATGGGGAACCTTGTCGAACGCCTTACTGAAGTCCATATAGATCACATCTACTGCTCTGCCCTCATCAATTGTCTTTGTTACTTCTTCAAAAAACTCAATCAATTTTGTGAAACATGATTTCCCATGCACAAAGCCATGTTGACTATCCTGAATCAATCCTTGCCTTTCCAAATATATGTACATCCTGTCCCTCAGGATTCCCACCAACAACTTGCCCACCACTGAGGTCAGGCTCACCGGTCTATATTTCCCTGACTTGTCTTTACCAACCTTCTTAAACAGTGGCACCACATTTGCCAACCTCCAGTCTTCCGGCACTTCACCCGTGACTATCGGTGATACAACTATCTCAGCAAGAGGCCCAGCAATCACTTCTCTAGCTTCCCACAGAGTTCTCGGGTACACCTGATCAGGTCCTGGGGATTTATCTACCTTTAACCGTTTCAAGACATCCAGCACTTGCTCCTCTGTAATCTGGACATTTTGCAAGATGTCACCATCTATTTCCCTACAGTTGATATCTTCCATATCCTTTTCCACAGTAAATAGTGATGCAAAATATTCATTTAGTATTTCCCCCATTTTCTGTGGCTCCACACAAAGGCCGACTTGCTGATCTTTGACGGGCCCTATTCTCTCCCTAGTTACCCTTAATATATTTGTAAAAACTCTTTGGATTCTCCTTAATTCTATTTGCCAAAGCTATCTCATGTCCCCTTTTTGCCCTCCTGATTTCTCTCTTAAGTATACTCCTACTTCCTTTATATTCTTCGAAGGATTCACTCGATCTATCCTGTCTATACCTGACATATGCTTCCTTCTTTTTCTTAACCAAACCCTCAATTTCTTTAGTCATCCAGAATTCCCTGCACCTACCAGCCTTTCCTTTCACCCTGACAGGAATATACTTTCTCTGGATTCTTGTTATCTCATTTCTGAAGGCTTCCCATTTTCCAGCCATCCCTTTACCTGCGAACATCTGCCTCCAATCAGTTTTCGAAAGTTCTTGCCTAATACTGTCAAAATTGGCCTTTCTCCAATTTAGAACTTCAACTTTTAGATCTGGTCTATTCTTTTCCATCACAATTTTAAAACGAATAGAATTATGGTCGCTGGCCCCAAAGTGCTCCCCCACTGACACCTCAGTCCCTGCCTTATTTCCCAAGAGTAGGTCAAGTTTTGCACCTTCTCTAGTAGGTACATCCACATACTGAATCAGAAAATTGTCTTGTATACACTTAAGAAATTCCTCTCAATCCAAACCTTTAACACTATGGCAGTCCCAGTTGATGTTTGGGAAAGTTAAAATCCCCTACCATAACTACCTTATTATTCTTACAGATAGCTGAGATCTCCTTACAAGTTTGTTTCTCAATTTCCCTCTGACTATTAGGGGGTCTATAATACAATCCCAAAAAGGTGATCATCCCTTTCTTATTTCTCAGTTCGACCCAACTTCCCTGGATGTATTTCGAGGAATATCCTCCCTCAGCATAGCTGTAATGCTATCCATTATCAAAAATGCCACTCCCCCTCCTCTCTTGCCTCCCTTTCTATCCTTCCTGTAGCATTTGTATCCTGGAACATTAAGCTGCCAGTCCTGCCCATCCTTGAGCCATGTTTCTGTAATTGCTATGATATCCCAGTCCCATGTTCCTAACCATGCCCTGTGTTTATCTGCCTTCCCTGTTAGGCCCCTTGCATTGAAATAAATGCAGTTTAATTTATTAGTCCTATCTTGTCCCTGCCTGCCCTGACTGTTTGACTCACTTCTGTTCTCAACTGTACCAGCCTCAGATTGATCTCTTTCCTCACTATCTCCCTGGGTCCCACCTTTGTAGTTTAAATCTTCCCAAGCATGTCTTGGTGATCAAAACCTTTTACAAATTACGTACAGAGTGGAAGAAATGACAACCCAGGAATGAGTCTTTCTACACTGTCATGTGACCTACTATCTTTTGCTGTGATATCATCAGCTATTCGACTGATAACTGCTGTCTTATACTATACTAACTTGTACTAATCACTAAAACACTTGACAAAAAATTGAATACTTGCTGTTATGAGTTTATAAAAAACTGCTAGAAGTACTGGAGGTAAATAAGAATACCACCTTTCTGCCCTGCACCAAATCCCAAACTTTTGTGTTCTATTTATGCTGTAATCTGTTTACAATCACTTTGTGTAACCACTGTTGCATCTAATGAAGTTTATGGAAGCCGCCATTAATTCAACACCTTTATCGCCTTGAAATGTCTGTCATTGTCCATATGGATTTCAGCATGGCTGTATAACTGATGATCCAAGTATTTGTGTCATGTTCTTGTGTATTAGTCATTTCTGTGTCAGCTTTGGTTCAGGTGGCAACACTTCTGACTTTCAATCTGATAGGTGTGTATTCCAATACAGTACCACAGCATAGGCATGATTACATAATCTTGACAGTTGACTGCAGTACTGAGGGAGTGCCGCACTGAGGGAGAGAGTAACTATCAGACAAGACTTTAAAGACTCTGTCTCCAGATAGATGTGAAAATTGAATGGCACTATTTAAAGAATGGTTTCCTGAATGTTATTTATCTATCAACAAACACCGATTAAAGTAGCTTACCTGATCATGTATGTCAATGCTGCTTTGGGAACCCTGTCATATGGAAGATGGACTGGCTTCCCTAAATTTCCACAGTGACTACACTTCAAAAATATTACTTGTATGTGAGATCCCAACATGGTGGAATGTGTAATATAAATGCAAGAGGAGATAAATTTTGGGAATGCCCACTGGCACTGTTAACAACCTATACTCAAATGGGGACATTCAGGATGAAGGAACAGCACAGACTCATACCTTTTCAGCAGCTTGGAATGCTGTTGAGGTTTGGGTCGGAGGATTATAAGCCTCTGGTGTACTGTTACTGGTTAAGAATGTTCTCTGTGGATCGAGTGGTTGAGACTGGGTTGGGGGATAGATCGTAGGCTGGAGGGAGGAAGTAGGGTATAGGATTAACTGGTGATATAGCAATGCTTAATAATCAAAATGTTACATTGAGCACAACAAAGGACTAAATAAGATTTAAGCATTTGGTCTGGAAAAAATAGTATCAAATAATTAGCACATGTGTTGATTCAGTTCATTGGCTGAATAATATATTGAGAAAATCATGAAGGAGCAATATGAATCAACAAGTGATTGGTGTTACAATATGTTCAGCATATGTCAACTTGTCGGTTGAAAGTTTTTAAGTAACTAATGCTCCACAAGGCTAAAAGTCCTTGTACACCATCAAGTCCGTATTAGATTATATTCAATCTAACTCTACTTCATTGTCGATCTGAGGGTTTAAAATTGATGTAGAAGGGACAAGAGGAAAAGGAAATTAACCTAATATTCCTGTTTATGTAAATAAATTAATTTAACACCAGTCAAATCTCCACATTTTGCGTGCTTTTCCTAAAAAATGCATGTCCAAATGTATTTGTTCCAATTTGATTTGTGAAGAATAATTGGACAGAGCACTGCTGAATAACTGATGTATTAAATGTAAAATAGATCTAAAGACATGTCACAAGTGGATTTTACACAGTGTATGGCTCCTTTGCATTCACTTAAATTAATCATTCTTGCATGAGAAACACGTCAGTATGCTTCATTCAGTAGGCTGAAGGTTGAAAGTTAAATTGTTCCTTCTACCTAATCAGATCACAATGAATCATGTGAATGGGTGACAAGGCAAAGATACAGACTTCTGTGAATATCATAAACACTGGAAGGAAATTAAAAGGTCTTCTCATTTCCCCCAGAAAGGAAAGAACATGACAAAGGGAATATATATTGTACAGAAACTATTTGTTATCTCATGCTGCATTGCACTGGGAACATAACTGATCATCAAACAAATTTGTTAGCTGCTAGAGATCATGTTCATCATTATAGTTGTCCTAACTCCTATTCATATAAGTAACTCCAGATTCATTTTGCAGCTAAGGAGAACTTGTGCTATTAGAACACCAACTCAAGGCCATGCAATGAGCAGGTATGTGAATTGACTTAAGTTCTCCGTTTCAGAAAAGGACTACATTTGTAAAAACTCTGGATAAAGGCATAAGAGTCATAAAGCCATAGAGATGTACAGCACGGAAACAGACCCTTCAGTCCAACTTGTCCATGCCAACCAGATATCCAAAATTAATCTATTCCCATTTGCTAGCACTTGGCCTATATCCCTCTAAAACACTTCCAATTCATATACCCATCCAGATGCCTTTTGTAATTGTACCAGCCTCCACCACTTCCTCTGGCAGCTCATTCCATACACATACCACTATTTGCATGAAAAAGTTGCCTTTTAAATCTTTCACCTCTCACCAATTCACTCTCGATCTGGACTCCCCCAACCCAAGGAAAAGACCTTGTCTATTTACTCTATCCATGCCCCTCATGATTTCTATAAGGTCACCCCTCAGCCTCCAATGCTCCAAAGAAAACAGCCCCAGCCTGTTCAGCCGCTCCCTATAGATCAAACCCTCCAAACCTGGCAACATCTTTGTAAATATTTTCTGAACCCTTCCTGTAGAAGGGAGACCAGAATTGCACATAATATTCCAAAAGTGACCTAACCAATGTCATATACAGCCGTATACATTTGAATTGGATGGCTGTTGTCCTTAGAAAAGTTGTCATGGTGTTTTGAGATTTGGAATTATTTAAGTTTTAGAATCTATGTCTCCTGCAAATTGAGCAGTTTAATTTGTTTGATGCTATTGAAGTAAAACAAAGAAAAATTCCTGTGAAAACATCAGAAATGATGTTTAGTCGAAGGGCAGAGGCATCAAGTTGGGGTAGAGGGGGGAGAACAGGCCACAAAACAGTGCAAGGTTACTTCTGTTGATGCAGCAGTAAAAATTATTTGTTGTGAGCTTGAAATATAAGCTAGTTATCTTCTGACAAGTCATGCAGCAGCATCTACTGCAAGTTCAGATAAGAAAATGTTCAGAAGAAGGTGGAGTGATTTTGTCTGTGACAGATTTAAAATGTAAAGAAGTATAAATATATGATTAATTATAACTTTTGACTATGCAGATGCATCAATAACAGCTTGTTTATATTACACCACTAATCTAAAAAACAACTTGAAGATTTTTTTTGCCAAACAGCGGGATAAAGGATTAAGCACTTCTTGGGGAGATATAAGGTGAAGAAAGTATAATTTGAATCAGTTTTGGAAGGGTTGATAAAACAGCCAGGAAGGTGGAAAGGTTGAGGAGAGAATTCCATAGAGCAGGGTTGCAATAACTAAAGATCGCACCATTAATAATGGAATGAAACAGGAAACCAAAGTCAGAGGACAATAGACCATGGGAGAATATGTAAAGCCAGAGACGTTTTTACAAGTTTTATGGTGAAGCTGTTAAAAGATTATAAGCTCAGATTTTAAATTTGATAAACTCTGGAGAGAGAGTTGGGATAGATCTAACAGATTGGAAATTATTGAAAAATTAGGCTTAAAGTAAGAAACAAGTGGCAAATGGAACTTTTAACAATTTGAAGCACATAAAGGGAGGAGGTCTGGTTCAAGTCAGGAAAACAGTGAAGTTTAGAGGTGATAAAGCATTGGATAAAAACACTGTAGTGTCATCGAAAAGATTTTGAATGGATGATATTTTAAGGTGTAAGGGTCTGACAAGAGTTAATACCAAAGAATGCACTGATATCATATGGACTTAGTGGAAAAAGATTTCAAATATCCAAATCACTCTCATAGTCTTTGTGACAATGTCCATCTACATTACTGCAACTTGCAACTAATTACTAATATGCAATAAACTCTTTCTTGTTCAGTATAAGAGCCTCTTCTGTTAGACCAGAAAGTGGTCTTTCACTACAGCACTAGACCAAACTAATCCTTTAGATCCTGATCTTTAAAGAAGACGGTAGCAGCAAGTCTACCTCATTGAGAGGCATAGACTCGGTGAATATGCACACAGAACATGGTGAACAGAGGAGCGGATTCCCTTCAGCAGCCTCATACAACAAGCTGGAAGATTTGGTATCGAATAGAAGGTCTAGTGGGTGTATGGCTGATGAATATTCTTAGTAAACAATGAACAAAGCAAGGTAGAATTAATGTCAAAGGCATAAATTTGTGAGCAGACTATCTCAAATATTCTTGCGCAAGTTGCTGCCCTAGGCTACAGTGTTTGAATGAATGATCGTACTTGAAATAGTAACCAACCTTTTTTTTGTCAATATATAGATTGAGCTGCTGTGAATTTCAGCAACTCCAATCATTGTTGATTTTATTTCAGGTACTTTTACAGATTTTTCAAAAGAAATTATTCAATATAATATTAATTGCTTTACCACCTTGTCTTTTTCTCAAATCAACAATTCTCTTGAGAGAACTTACATTCAAATCTCAAATAAACATTTGAAGTGTACGCTCACGAGGGTAGATTTTGTTACCCATTTTGCCTGGTGAATGGCCAGTATCCAAGTGCAACAAAGCAGGAATGGGGGCAAAGACAGTGGGTCTGATTTTAACTCCCAAATGGGAATATAGCATTATTGAGAAGAGCCAACAGGAAAGCTTGGCTTACTTTAGCAACCAGACCTTGTTAGCATAATAATTGCCAATTTATTACAATTATGAAGTCTTTAAGATTATATATTTGTATTGCTTTTTATGTGCAATGAAGGGTTCATGCAATCATTCTTAAGTTTGCTTGCCAAAAGACCTCGATAGTTTGCTTGTTAAACATTATAGGTGACCGAGGTTGTTTTACTGAGAAGGAGGTCATCCTTCCTGTCCTCTGCACTTCCTAAATACTCTCATTGGAGAACTAACCTCCTCTTCCACTTGGCATCACCATTAATGCCTCCCCCATTCATTTTCATCATATTCAATCCCTTTCTTTGGATCATGACGACAGATAAACCTCTCTCTCCCAACCAAGTCTTGGGAACCCAGACAGTGGAATAGCAGACATGGGGCTCCTCGCTCTGTAAGGCAAAAATGCAGCAGTCAGCTGGAGAAGAGGACCACCTTGAACAATAAACAAAGTGAGCTTCATTGTACTGGGATGCACTGCTCTCCCATTAATGTCAGTCATTCTCATTGGAAATGAAGTTTTATACCTTTTTTTAAATTTTAAAACTAATTCCCTCTCTCTTGCAGATACTGGTTGGATCCAACAAAATGACAATGAGGCCAACATTGCCGAAACGTAACTCCTGCCTCTGAGAAGGAAGCCACTTGATGCTCAGAGGATGCATTTGCAATGCGATTACCTGTACCCTCCACCAGCTCAGAAACTTGTAATCATAGTGGGTTCTCTTTTTAGACTAGATTCAGGAGAACAGTCTGGTGAGTATCTCACAGATACATCTTTATAGCTGAAGAATTGTCCCAGCACTCAGAGGATTGCCAAAGAACAGGAACCCTCTCAGCCCCAGGCAGAAGATGATACAAGGAACATCAGGCAGGTTTGTGAGATGTAATCAAAGGATGCAGCCCAGAAACATACCATGCTAGCTCCAGCATGCATGTGCCTGGCTACCTCCATGGACAAGTTGCCAACTGCCTTGGAGATCCAGTATCTGCCAGGCATGTGCACAGATCTGCATGTCATCACAGAACCATCAATGGCAAGTCAAGAGGAAGAAAAGAAACCTCCAACCTTGTTCCAGGAACTGCCATCCTCTGAGGGAGACAGGGTGCTGCATACAGACACCAAGATAGAGGGGCCATATAGCACCACCACCTGCCCACCACCCCCCTCCCACTGCCCCCACCACCTCCACCCAAAGAAAACTTGCCTCAGAAGGAGACGCAAGTCCAAGAC
Source organism: Chiloscyllium plagiosum (assembly GCF_037043375.1). NCBI lineage: Eukaryota > Metazoa > Chordata > Chondrichthyes > Orectolobiformes > Hemiscylliidae > Chiloscyllium > Chiloscyllium plagiosum. Next base: position 66,467,210 of record NW_028270150.1, on the reverse strand, counting down.
AAGGAAGACACGTCTGCATCTGAAAAACATTACCTCAGTGGGTCCTGGAATGTCTAAGACCCCAGGGATGACTCTGGATTGAGAGCAGGCTCCCTTCACCACTGCTGCAGACATTAGAATGACACTTAAACATTGTAGAATGGAAAGGAAGAAAAGAAAATAATGAAGGCACTTAAGTGGCACTGTTGACACATTGTTGTCATTCATCCTGTACTTTTATAAATATACATTCACTTACACAATGCAACTGTCTGCACTATTTGATTTTATAGCCATCAAAATTAATGACATCAAAAGCACTTGAGAAACGAGTAACCTAGTCAGACATCCCAAAGATGAAATAAGATATAATGTCTGAATATTGCTCATAAGCAGTCAGTTTCTTGACTGCAGGCCGCAGAGATGTTATGGTTCCTTGAACTGACACATTGATGACTACAAGCAAAGCTTTCACTTTGATGTGGACAGCACTGAGGCTACAGACAATGTGCAGAGCTGGATGGTCAAGCCTTCCCTGTACAGATGATCCACCATTACATTCAACCTGTGAGTGACAGGATGGAATCTGTGATGACTCCACACGAAGTAGCAAGTAACAGTCACACCACATGAATGCCAGGCAATGACAATAAGAGACACTCTAACCACTTCCCCTTGGCATTGCCATCACTGAAACCCCAATACAGTTGATTCTGCTAAAGTTGTCTTTACCACTATTGAAGAATTTAGACTGTTATTTGTAAAATGAAAACTTTCCTTACCTGTATTGGCTATAACACGATTATGGCCTCATTGGTATAAATGGCACGGCTATTGCATGATTTTCTTATAATGCCAGATTGCGCGAGAATGGAACTATCGTGTTATATCAGAACTGACTGTATCAATATCATGAGGGGTTACCATTGATGAGAAACTCAACTGGACTTGCCATATAAGGACAGTGGCTCCAAGAGCAGACCAGAGGCTAGGAACACTGCATCAAGTAACTTAGCTCCTGACTCCCCAGAGCTTGTACCTACCTACAAGGCACCATTCAGGAGTGTGATGGGATGCTCCCCACTTGCCTGGATGTGTGCAGCTGCAACAATGCTCAAGAGGCTTGACACCATACATAAGGTCATTGTATACAGGAGCAGCATAAGGGCATCAGCCCCATCAAACTAGCCATTTGGTCATGGCTGATATTTTTCTCAACCCTATTCTCCTGCCTCTTCCCAATGACACTTGATCCCCTTACTAATCAAGAAGCTATCTAGGTCTCTCTTAAGGGGACTCAATAACTTGGCCTTCACAGCTTTCTGTGGCAATGAGTTCTACAGATTCACCACCCTCTAGCCAAGGAAATTCCTCCTCATCTCAGTTCTAAAGGGTCATCCCTTCACTCTGAGGTTGTTCTCTCGAGTGTAAATCTCTCCTACTAGTGTCCAATCTATACAAACTTCTCTGTATTCTATTAAGTTTTAATCAGATCATCCCTCAGCTTTCTAAACTCCATCAAGTACAGACCTGGGGTCCTCAACCACTCTTCATATAACAAAGTTAAAAATCACACAACACCAGGTTATAGTCCAACAGGTTTACTTGGAAGCACACTAGCTTTCGGAGTGACGCTCCTTCATCAGGTGATAGTCCACAGAAAGTTGTGGAGGCCAAGTTATTGAGTCCCCTTAAGAGAGAGCTAGATACTTTCTTGATTAGTAAGGGGAGAAGGAGCGTCACTCCGAAAGCTAGTGTGCTTCCAATTAAACCTGTTGGACTGTAACCTAGTGTTGTGTGATTTTTAACTTTGTACACCCCAGTCCAACACTGGCATCTCCAAATCATTCATATAACAAGCCTTTCATTCCTGGGATCATCCTTCTCTGGATCCTCTCCAAGTCTAGTGTATCCTTCCTTAGATATGAGGCCAAAACTGCTCACAATATCCCAAATGCGATCCGATCTGAGCCTTCTACAGCTTCAGTAGTATATCCATGCTAATATTCTCATCCTCTTGAAATAAACATTAACATTGCATTTGCCTTCCTAATTGTCAACTGACCTTGTATGTTAACCTTGACAATCATGAACTAAAACTCCTGCATCCCTTTTTATTTCAGATTCCTGAAGACTTTCCCCATTTAGAAAATAATCTATGCTTCCTCTTCCTACCAAGATGCATAACTTCACACTTTTCCACATTGTATTCCATTTGCCACTTCTTTGCCCATTCTCCTAGTCTGTCCAAGTCCTTCTGCAGCTGCCCTGGTTTCTCAACACTACCTGTCCCTCCAGCTTTCTTTGTGTCACCTGCAGACTTAGCAACAATGCCCTCATTTCCTTCATCAAGATCGTTGATGTATAATGTGAGTAGTTGTGCTCCCAACATGGATCCATGTGAAACTCTACTAGTCATCAGTTGTCATCCTGAAAATGACCCTTTTATCCCCACTCTCTGCCTTCTGCCAGTCAATCAATCCTCTGCCTATGAAATAGCCTGCCCCTAACACCAAGGGCTCTTATCTTATTTGCCGACTCTGGTATGGCACCTTGTCAAAGGCCTTCTGGTTATCGAAATCCACTGGCTGTGGTTTGCCTAACTTGCTCATTATGTTCTCAACAAGTTTTAGCAGGCTTAAGATCATCAGACCATAAGACATAGGAGCAGAAACTAGGCCATTCAGCCCATCAAGTCTGCTCCTCCATTCAATCATAACTGATAGGTTTCTTATCCCCATTCTCCTGCCTCCTCTCCATTACCCTTGATCCCTTTGACAATCAAAAACCTATCTATCTCACTCTTAAATTCACTCAATGGCCTCGCCTCCACAGCCTTCTGTGGCAATGAATTCCATAGATTCACTATTCTCTGGCTGAAGAAGTTCCTCCGTGTGATGCATGACCTCCCCTTGATGAAGCTATGCTGACTACATCATATTTTACCATGCATCGTCCAAGTACTCCACAAACGTTTCCTTAATAATGGATTCTAAAATCGTACCCTTGACTGAGGTCAGGCTAACCAGCCTAAAGTTTTCTGTCTTCTGTCTTCCTCCCTTCTGAAACAGGGTTGCCATTTTCCAGTTCTCTGGACTCTCCCTGACTCCAGTGGTTATTGAATGATCACTACCAATGCCTCTACACTCCCCTTTTGAACTCTGGGATGTTGCCCATCTACCTTCAAACCTTTCAGCTTCCCTAGTACCTGGTCCTTAGTGATGACCACTGTACATAACTCTGACCCTTGACTTCCTTGAAGTTTTGGTATGCTGCTGGTGTTTTCCATTGTGAAGAATCTTCAGTTCCGTTGCTTTGTTCTCCTTTAAGACTTCTCCAACCTCATTTTCCAGCATTACAATGTCCACTCTGACCTCTCTGATACCATTCTTATATTTTTTTAAAACCTTGCAATCTTTTTTCATATCACCAGCTATCTTACCCTCAAATTTTGTCTTCTCCCCCAACACTTCTCTCCCACTTCCTCCACCATTGTATTTTAACTGTCTTCTGGTTTTAAAAGGCTTCCCAAAGCTCTGGCCTCACATTAATCTTCAGTATGTTCCACTCCTCTCCTACACCACTCCGTATCTGCAGTATGTACTATTTAAAAGATGCACTGCAGAAATTCGCTATACATCCTTAGAAAATACCTTGGAAACCCACAACTATTTGAATCTAATCAGACAATAGTCGTAGATACATAGGAACACTGCCACCTGCAAGTTCTTCTCCAAGCCACTCACCACCTACTCTGATTTGGAAATATATTACTGTTCCTTCATTGTCGCTGGGTCAAAATCTTAGAACTCCCTGCCAGTAACATTGTGGGTTTATCTACAGCGCATGGACTGCAATGGTTCAAGAAGGTTAATCACCAATACCTTCTCAAGTGTCCCATATTGTCTTTCAGCTTTTCAGGGAGGGTACACTGCCATTCGAGTCTGGGGAGATGTAGAATGGTGACTTCATACTTCCTTTCTCTCTTATAACTCAGTGGTCTGCTGGGGGAGCTACACAAAGCACTACCCAGCTCAGATTAAATTCTACCCTCCAGGTGCTCAAGCACTTTGGAGCAATTGCACTGTCTGTGATCTCTGACCAGTTGAAGACCAACTGTTAGCGGAAGGTTGATAAAGAGGTGCCTCAGAATTACCACCAACCTGCTCCCTAACACAAAGTAGTGAACTGCATAGCACTCAGTTTCCATAAACTGTCTGAAACCTCAAAAGCTACCAATCCTCAGGGTCATGCTATGTTACTGCACTATCTCCATGATTGCTGCTGCTGTCTCCCAAACACTCGGGGTCTGTAAAGTGTAGATTCTTAACCGTGAGATCAACTGAAGATATCACACATAAAACTAAATACAAATGAAAACCATTTAGTCTCCTTGCGGCCTGACTGAATGGAACCTGGAACCTGTGAATTCTCTATTACATATGCAGCTCCCAAGATAAATTGGCACAGACCCCCAAAATCTAGCATTTAGCTCTTTCAGAATTAGTTACATCAAATTAAGCCCATTCAAATTAAACCAGCTTAATGTATTCCAGCTTGTAAAGATGTGGAGAAGCCAGTTTTGGTCTGGGGTGGACAAACTTGAGAATCACATAGCACCAGTTATAGGTGGTTGATGAAGGACCAGCGCTCTGAAAGCTAGTGCTTCCAAATAAACTTATTGGACTATAACCTGATGTTGTATGATTTTTACCTTTTAAAGAGCCACTGCTACACAAATCAAGGATATAAATTATAATGAACAAAATTCAAATTTTGAAAATCTAAGAACGCACTCTAGTCCCTGAAGTGCCCAAAATGTTATAAAAGGCCTGGAGTGTGCCAAAGGGTCAGTGGACACCACATCTTCATCTTAGTTTGAGGCCATAATATTTACTCTTACGAGTTACCAAAAGCATGACCTTCCATTCAAGTCCAATTTGATGGCAGATTGGTGACATTCAAAATCCATGGGCCTCACATACTAAGAATTCTACTCTATTGCAGTAGAGAAAAACAATAACTTCAACCCCCCTACTTGTGATGGCAGCTATTTGGTCTCCTTATTGTACAGTTGCATTTCATGCAATGATGACAACGACGACAATGTTTCTTTGTGTAGAACTGAGTGAGTTGTAGGCTCCACCTGAGACAAATGACAATATCCCCCACCTTCATGTGTCCTTTTGTATTATTGACCCTAAATACCTTTCAGGCCTTGCATCTGGACTGATGTATCTGCAACCCTGACTGGTTGTACTTGACCCAAAGGAATGACCATGAGCCAATCTGACAACTGACCTCTGAGCTCTGACTGAACCAAGCACCTGACTGACCATAATCTGCCTTTACACTATTTCAGAGGTTTCCTCTGACTTTCAGGCACTGCCTTTAGCTGGATTGTGTTTGCTCTATACGTTGCTGGTTTATGCTGTAGGTGTCAAACAGCAATATGTCCATCCTACTTTACTGTTTAGTGCTGTGAATCACAATCAGCACTAAAAAGCAATGTAAGCCAGAAAGACTGGCAACCTTCAAGCCAACCAAAGTGAATAAATTTTAAGGAAGTAAGTTTACAAGTATGCTATACAGATGCTTATGTTGCATGTGTTTCCCTATGTGCAGGGTGACCTGGTAGACACATGCAAATGGTCAGTGTAGTACTGAAGGGCTGGCATACTGTTAGAATTGGTTCGAAAGCAGTCATGATGATGGGGATGAATGGTGGTTTAGTCAGACTTATTTGTATGGGGGCAGGGGTGGTGCAGGGGGAGTGGAAGAGAACAGTGCCCATCAAACATGAAGGGAGCTCATGGTGACTGCACAGCTGGATGAAGACACAGGCACACAAACAGTCAGCTGTGGCACCAGGTAACCACTCTGACTTTCATTTCAGGAAATTGCTACATCTAGTTTCTCAGGGCAAGAGGAGAGAATGGGAAGCTGAATTGAAATGTGTTGACATTAGCTAATAATGAAATACAAATGCATGGCATTTTTTCTCAACACTGTGAATCTGTTTTTTTTTCATCCTTACTGTATAGCCGACATTCTCATCATTGCCACTCAAGGCAGTAGAACATTCCGCTTAATGTAACATATATCCTTTATAATGATTTTCTTCTGGTTGTGTTTAAAGTTAAGTTCCATTGTTAGAATACAATTTGCCTCTGAAGATGCGTTTCAGTTAATTGTTTTTAGTCTGTTTGTCAAAGTTAGTGGTAAATGATGAAATCTTGTGTTATCCTTTCAGCTATTCATTGGAAGTTTGAATTTCTATTAAAAAGTTATCAGTCTCTGTGGAAGTTGTAACAAATCTCTCAACAAAGATGGACATGACTGTTGGATGTCAAACAGATTTAGAAAAAACATGATTGGACCATGTGTGGAGTATTGTGAGCATTTCTGAGTACCACTTCTGAGGAAGGATATATAAGTTTTCAATTACATGGAGACCCTACACAAAGTATGGCTGTGGAGTCTCAGACTTAGAGTGTGATAAATTTAGGATTTTATTAGTTTTTGGGAATGAGATGACTAAAAACATTGAAGTATTCAATCAGTAGGCTCTCCATGGAAGCTACCTGACCCATTGTGATCTCAAACATTTTTGTTTTCAATTCTGATTTTTACCGGATTGATATTATGGCTGAAAAATTCAGCTCTTTAGCACAGAGATCTTTTTGTCCCAAAAGAAATCTTATTCATAAAAGGTACATTGCACCAACAGTTCAAATTTGAGATTGAGTAATCTGCAAAAAAGTTCAATTTCTTTCGAAATAGCACTCTGAAGTATCTTACTACATTGACAATTACAGATTGCGTTAACAATATGTTTCATGTCATTTGCTGCTAAGGGGTTTCCAGGTGCTTCAACCTCTCTTTATACCATGATCAGAAGAACGTAGGCTGGAATCATTCGCTGGTGTGTCTTTGTTTGGTGCCCCAGGCTTTAGTGCATTTTTGAGCACAAAATCCTGCAACTGGCTATTCAGAGTGATGACAAGAAATGGATAGGCCTGTGGGCTGAGTCATCAACTAAAAAGCCTTTTGCCTGCCAACAGCTAAGTGATTGGTTTTCAGGTAACTAAACAGTTTGAGGCTGGAAACAAATAGGGAGAAGTGTTTTGATCTTCACTGGCATAGAAGCTGTCTCTCTGTTCTCTGCAGTCAAAACCAATTTTAAACCTGTAGAAAACCAGTTTTTCTTTCCTTCAGCAGTTTTTGTACACTGTGATTTCTAACTGATAAATCAGAGACTCTCTTTTAAATGTGAGTGAGCCACCTTGTGTTTCTTACCTTGTGCTCTTTTCAGGACCAAGATGGCACAGGATATGGTTGACTCCTTGTGAGCTCCTACTTGCAGATCTAAGTTTCCTATTTCCTACAATCATTCTACACTCTTTAAACTTAATAGCATGCTTTTAAAAATTACTAATAATTCTGTTTTATTTAAACTCACAGGTTTGAAGCTCCTCCAATCCTCAAAGCCAGCTTACAATATGAAGGCAGCAAACGACACGGTACCCATGACCCATCCGACCACCCCAGAAGAAGGCCAGGCCAGCCGGAGGCAGCCTATGCAAGCCCCATGTTTGGGGCCTGCCAGAAAATGAAGGGACCCGAGAGACCTGCCTCAGGGAGGAGAACCGACACAAAACGCTCCCGGCCCCATAAGACGCCTGCTTGACATGAAATCCATCAGAACTTACCTGAGGATTTCTGCAAACATTTCTGCAAAAAATGGGGATGGACCTGAAGCAACAAATCCGCAGCAACTGAAATCAGGAACTAACCAAATAAATCGGAACGCAGGCAGAAACTTACCTTCGCCACTGGGTCCTAAGCACACTCCCTCCGGTAAAAACAACCACACAGTAAATTACCTGCTACAGTGAGTCCGAAGCAAAAGTACACCAAACTGCAACCTACCTGCTCCACAGCGTCCTAGGAAAGATCACTTAACTGGAAGCAGTCAGAATCCACTCCTCCCGACCACTGGACCATTCAAATGTAAGAAACCTGCGAGGAAGTTGGGTAAGCGTGCCAGCCTGCTAGTAAGACTGAGACTACAAGGTTTCAAGACCCCCCTTCCTAGCTTACTCTGAGCAAATGTACAATCTCTGGAGAACAAGATGGATGAACTCAGATCACGGCTCAGCCTCCACCGCGAACTGCGGGACTGCTGCACACTCTACTTTACAGAAACCTGGCTCAACACATCCATTCCCAACAATACACTTCAGGTTAATGGTTTCTCTGTCCATCGTATGAACCGTACAGCATCCTCGGGTAAGACAGAGGGTGGAGGGGTTTGCTTTTTAATCAACAACTTGTGCATAGACATTGCAACTCTGGGCAGCCATTGCTCCCCAAACGTTGAAGTCCTCACCATCAAATGCCGCCCCTTCTATCTATCACGGGAATTTACCGCTGCTATACTAACTGCTGTGTACGTACTGCCACAAGCAAAGGTTGAAGAAGCTCCGGTTGTGTTGTATTCCACCATAACTCCCTGGAGACGGAATACCCAAGGCCCTGGTTATTGTGACTGACGACTCCAATCAAGCCAATCTAAGGAAGGTGTTACCCAAGTACCACCAGAACATAACCTCTCCCACCAGAGGTCCGAACATTTTAAACCACTGCTACACCACTGTGAAGGATGCCTACCACCCCATCCCCGCCCTCATCTCGGGAACTCTGACCACAATGCTGTGTTTCTTCTCCCAGCTTATAGACAAAAGCTCAAGCAGGAGACCCCCTCGTGGAGACAGGTCCAGCGCTGGTCAGAGGAGACAGAGCATCAACTCTGGTGCTGTCTGGAATCAGCTGATTGGGCCATGTTCAAACAGTCCGCAGGTACCTTGGAAGAGTACGCCACCGCCGTCACAGACTTTATCAGCAAGTGTGTGGAGGACTGCACACCAAGGAAGTCAATCCATGTGTTCCCCAACAGGAAACCCTGGATGAGTCAAGAAATACAGAACTTGCCAAAGACCAGGCTTAAGGCTTTCAGATCAGGAGACCCGCTCAAATATAAGGAATCCAAGTACTACCTTCGCAGAGCCATTAAGACAGCTAAGGACCAATACCGATCCAAACTAGAGACCCAGACAGACACCCGGCGACTATGGCAAGGACTGAATGACATCACAGGTTCTAAAAAGAAACAGTGCAAGATAGCAGACGATGACGTATCCCTCCCAGATCGCCTCAATACTTTCTATGCTCGCTTTGAGCAGATTTTTAATGTAGAGTTAACGCCTATTCCGAAAAGTCCTGACGACCCTATCCCAACAGTCACTGCATCAGAGGTTAGATCAGTTTTCCTTCGTGTGAATCCAAGGAAAGTGATGGGACCAGATGGAGTATTAGGCCGTGCACTCAGAGCATGCGCAGATCAACTGGCAGAGGGCTTCTTGGACATCTTCAACCTCTCCCTGCAGCAGGTCATTGTCCCTGCCTGTTTCAAGAGGACCAACATCATCCCTGTGCCTCAGAAGGCTCATGCAGCATGTCTCAATGTCTACAGCCCAGTGGCCCTAGCTTCGATGGTCATGAAGTGCTTTGAAAGGCTGGTCATGGCATCAATTAACTCCAGCTTTCCCACTACTCTTGACCCACCCCAATTTGCCTATTGGACGAACAGATCCACGTCAGATGCCATATCGCTTGCCCTTCACTCCTCCCTAGAACATCTTGACACCAAAAACAGCTACATAAGAATCCTACTTATTGACTACAGTTCAGCCTTCAACACTATTATCCCCTTGAGACTGATTACTAAACGTAGTGATCTCAGACCAAGCCCCACTCTCTGCAACTGGATCTTCAGTTTCCTGACCCACAGGCCACAGTCATTGAAGACTGGGGTCAATATTTCATCCTCACTAACACTCAACACTGGAGCCCCCCAGGGGTGCGTACTCAGCCCCCTACTGTACTCACTGTATACCCATGACTGCATTGCCAAATACCAGACTAATGCCATTTACAAGTTTGTTAATGACACCACCATAGTCGGTCAAATCTCAGATGGTGACGAAACAGACTACAGACGGGAGGTGGAAGACCTGGAAAAATGATGCACTAAGAACAACCCAGCTCTCAATGCCAGCAAAACCAAGGAACTCATTATTGTCTTTCGGTGGGATATTACTCATGCACCCCCCCCCCCCCCCCCCCCCCCCCCGCCCCCTCCTACACATTAACAGCACAGAGGTGGAACAAGTGGAGAGTGTCAAGCTCCTGGGAGTGGTTATCAACAACAAGCTTTCTCGGACTCTTTATGTGGACACACTGGTTACAAAGGCCCAACAACGTCTCTTCTTCCTCAGGCAGCTGAGAAAATTTGGCATGAAGGCGAATACCCTTGCCAACTTTTATAGGTGCAAGATCGAGAGCATTCTGCCTCAATGTATCACTACCTGGTATGGCAACTGCACCATTCAAGATTGGATACAGTTAGAGGATGGTGAACTCAACCCGGACAATCACAAAGGCCAACCTCCCATTTACAGAATCCATCTACCAGACCCACTGTCAAGGAAATGCCACCAGCATTCTCAAAGATCCATCCCACTCTGGCAATGTTTTTCTACAATCTCTACCCTCGGGGAGAAGGTACAGCAGCCTGAACACCAGCAGATTTCGCAACAGTTTCTACCCTACTGTTGTTAAAATACTGAATGGACTCACAAACTCTTAACAGTCACCTGTACCTGTGTTTTTGTTTTTGCTGCTGTTTAGCTATTATTTACGAACTATGCTACTTAACTATGTGATCTGCCTGTATTGCTCACCTCTGTACAAGTGACAATAAATTCAAGTCAATTCAATTCAATTCAACCAGTGAAAATGTCCAGGGAAAAACCAACTGAGAAGCAATATTCTGATCATCATAAAAATTATAAGGATCATCTCAACAACTCATGAATATGAACCACGGAACTGTCTTTCAGTTTTCCTCTACTCATCCTATTTTTTTCCACATCTCTGTCTGTCTGTCTGTATGTCTGAGTGCAAGAGTTTATAAGGGGATTAAAGTTTTAATTTGTAACATTACATGTCAAAGATTATTAATTTGTTTACCTGTATCTAGAGTCTAATTACTTATAAGAAATAAACATTCTTTGAGTACAGAAACCCAGTCAATGCTTTCTGTTAACCTGTGTCTAAAAAAACAAGTAAATCAGGGAATTTTTTTAGATAACATCTTAAAGCTTTCTGACATCTCCAAGGATAGGACTTGACTTCCAGTGTGCTGCTTCTGCGAATTGTAACATTGGTCCCATGCCTCACTGTGATAGCTCACTGGAAATGCACCTCCAATATTCCTTGTGTCATTACAAAATTTGAAGATTTTATTAAAGAATGCAGAATTGCGCAATTCATCTGTCCAGTTGAGGCCCTTATGAAACCAATTAAGGACCTGGTGTTGTTGCCATTAGCATTCCAACAGTGTGGTCAAAGGCCATGCCATACCATGTAGGCAATGTGACAGAATCTGGTGAGTTGTGCCATGACCAGGTCAGGGGTATTGCCATATTCCCACCAGAGAGTGATACTTATAGATAGGACAGCCCACAGTGAATAGGTCAGCCCACAGTGAAGACTAATGCCTGTCCGATACACAAAAGTCCCTCCCCATCATTCAGTGGGCCTCCCAACTAGCCTAGCAACCCTACCGTTACCCCAGGCTCCAGCAATCATTCTGTGGCCCAGGGCTTCTGCAGTACTGGCAGTGGACACTGTAGCTAGTCATGTTACTGCTACTGGAGAATGACCAGTCTCTAAATGGCCAGTAACTCCAGTAGCATGAACATCCCCTGAACACAGTAAGGATCCCACCATTGACCAGGCAAGTGTCTGATTGGCATAAACTAAGTTGGAATGGCCACGGTGGAATGTCACCTGCTCTCCAGCTGGTTGGCAGTTTCAAACCACTGAGCATTAACCTCGTCTTGGTAGATGGGCCCACCACCACAAACACTAAATTCTTGTTGTTTTAGTCTATTTGCTCACCAAGAAAGCAACCAGATCTGCTGAATAATTCCAAGGTTTTCTATTTGATTTACAAGAGAGATGTGTTACTACATCAGTGTATGTGGCATTTTTCTTTACTAATTTGAGATTAGTTTTCATTCCGGTGGAATTAGTTCACAAACAAATTACAGAATCAGAAAGTAATCAATAGAAAGAAAGGTCAATATTAAGATTCACTCAGTTAGAGTCATAGAGTCAAAGAGATGTACAGCATGGAAATAGACCCTTCGGTCCAACCCGACCACGCCGACCAGATATCCCAACCTAATCCAGTTCCACCTATCAGCACCCACCCCATATCCCTCCAAACCCTTCCTATTCATATACCCATCCAAATGCCTCTGAAATGTTGCAATTGTACCAGCCTCCACCACATCCTCTGGCAGCTCATTCCATACACGTACCACCCTCTGCGGGAAAAGCTTGCCCCTTAGGTCTCTTTTATACCTTTCCCTCTCACCCTAAACCTACGCCCTCTAGTTCTGGAATCCCCGACCCCAGGGAAAAGACTTTGTCTATTTATCCAATCCATGCCCCTTATAATTTTGTAAACTTCTATAAGATCACCCCTCAGCCTCTGATGCTCCAGGGAAAACGGCCCCAGCCTGTTCAGCCTCTCCCTGTAGCTCAGATCCTCCAACCCTAGCAACATCCTTGTAAATCTTTTCTGAACCCTTTCAAGTTTCACAACATCTTTCCGATAGGAAGGAGACCAGAATTGCACGCAATATTCCAACAGTGGCCTAACCAATGTCCTGTACAGCCGCAACATGACCTCAATGCTCTGACCAATAAAGGAAAGCATACCAAATGCCTACTTCACTATCCTATCTACCTGCGACTCCACTTTCAAGGAGCTATGAACCTGCACTCCAAGGTCTCTTTGTTCAGCAACACTTCCTCGGACCTTACCATTAAGTGTATAAGTCCTGCTAAGATTTGTTTTCCCAAAATGCAGCACCTCACATTTATCTGAATTAAACTCAATCTGCCACTTCTCAGTCCATTGGTCCATCTGGTCCATCTGGTCCAGATCCTGTTGTAACCTGAGGTAACCCTCTTCGCTGTCCACTACACCTCCAATTTTGGTGTCATCTGCAAACTTACTAACTGTACCACTTATGTTTGCATCCAAATCATTTAAGTAAATGACAAAAAGTAGAGGGCCCAGCACCGATCCTTGTGGCACTCCACTGGTCACAGGCCTCCAGTTTGAAAAACAACCCTCCACCACCCTCCTCTGTCTTCTACCTTTGAGCCAGTTCTGTATCCAAATGGCTAGTTCTCCCTGTATTCCATGAGATCTAACCTTGCTAATCAGTCTCCCATGGGGAACCTTGTCGAATGCCTTACTGAAGTCCATATAGATCACATCTACTTCTCTGCCCTCATCAATCTTATTTGCTACTTCATCAAAAAACTCAATCAAGTTTGTGAGACATGGTTTCCCACGCACACAGCCATGTTGACTATCCCGAATCAGTCCTTGCCTTTCCAAATGCATGTACGTCCTGTCCCTCAGGATTCCCTCCAACAACTTGCCCACCACCGAGGTCAGGCTCACCAGTCAATAGTTCCCTGACTTGCCTTTGCCGCCCTTCTTAAACAGTGGCACCACGTTTGCCAACCTCCAGTCTTCTGGCACCTCACCTATGACTATCGATGATACAAATATCTCAGCAAGAGGCCAAGCAATCACTTCTCTAGCTTCCCACAGAGTTCTCGGGTACACCTGATCAGGTTTGGGGATTTATCCACCTTTAACCATTTCAAGACATCCAGCACTTCCTCCTCTGTAATCTGGACATTTTGCAAGATGTCACCATCTATTTCCCTACAGTCTATACCTTCCATATCCTTTTCAACAGTAAATACTGATGTAAAATATTCATTTAGTATTTCCCCCATTTTCTCTGGCTCCACACAAAGACCGCCTTGCTGATCTTTGAGGAGACCTATTCTTTCCCTAGTTACCCTTTTGTCCTTAATATATTTGTAAAAACCCTTTGGATTCTCCTTAATTCTATTTGCCAAAGCTATTTCATGTCCCTGTTTTCCCTCTTAAGTATATTCCTACTTTCTTTATACTCTTCTAAGGATTCACTCGATCTATCCTGTCTATACCTGACATATGCTTCCTTCTTTTTCTTAACCAAATCCTCAATTTCTTTAGTCATCCAGCATTCCCTATATCTACCAGTCTTTCCTTTCACCCTGACAGGAATATACTTTCTCTGGATTCTCGTTATCTCATTTCTGAAGGCTTCCCATTTTCCAGCCGTCCCTTTACCTGCGAACATCTGCCTTCAATCAGCTTTCGAAAGTTCTTGCCTAATACCGTCAAAATTGGCCTCTCTCCAATTTAGATCTTCAACTTTTAGATCTGGTCTATCCTTTTCCATCACTATTTTAAAACAAATAGAATTATGGCCGCTGGCCCCAAAGTGCTCCCCCACTGACACCTCAGTCACTTGCCCTGCCTTGTTTCCCAAGAGTAGGTCAAGTTTTGCACCTTCTCTAGTTGGTACATCCACATACTGAATCAGAAAATTGTCTTGTACACACTTAAGAAATTCCTCTCCATCTAAACCTTTAACACTATGGCACTGGAAACTGATTTTTAAACCAAGAGAACTTGTAAAATGTTGCACAACCTTTTCATGCCTTCAGCCTGTAGCCTTTTGTTTACCCAAACTCCCCATCCCCAACTTGTGTTTTTCACTGATATTATTGATAGCTCAAAACCATTTCTCCTGAAATAACATATTCGCATGACGACTAGTTTCTGTTAGAAACTGGAATATCTTCATTGCATCACAACCATATGTAAACTTGGGAAAGTAATTTTGGTTCAATGGACTAATTTCGAAAGCTCATGGGAAGACATGTGCCACTATCTGTTTACTGCTACTGCTGAGTTCTTCCATGGTCGAGAGTGTGGTGCCAGGCAGCATCCAAGAAGTAGGAGAATCGATGTTTCAGAAATAAGCCCTTCATCAGGAATGAGTTCTTCCATGGTACCAATAAAAGCAGTGCTGGTCTGTTACTCCAGTTTACTGGATACATTATAGGGTTCAGAAAAAGGAAAAGTGTACTTGATCATTGGCATTTTGCTTGGTGTCTACAATGTACAGATAAGATATGGAAAGAGAACATCCGAGCTGGCAGAGCAATACTAGCTACTGGAGGAGCGATCAACAAGCAAATGACTACCTCTGGGTTCAGGATATCCCTCCTCTTTTGTGTTTCAGTTATCAGGATCTGCAGCACTGGCTTGAGAACTTATGTTTTCTCTCCCTCAATCCCAACAATGTGTTGATATGTGTCAACCATAGCATGCCACAATTTAGTGAAAGTGTGTATGCAGAACCCACATATTTTGCTTGACAAAAAATGTCTCTAGTCAATACTTGGATATTATATTGCTAGGAGAAAGTTGGGACTGCAGATGCTGGAGATCAGAGCTGAAAAATGTGTTGCTGGAAAAGCGCAGCAGGTCAGGCAGCATCCAAGGAACAGGAGAATCAACGTTTCGTCCTGAAGAAGGGTTTATGCCCGAAACGTCGATTCTCCTGTTATATTGCTTGGCATTAAATTAGCAATCGACAAGTAGGAGTGAGGTTGAATTCTACAGAGTTTTGTGACATGTAGTGCTTATTTTCAACCAAGGGCAAAATGAGCCCTAAATATTTGCAGATGGCAACATTTGCACATGAACTGTTAAGTTTTTGAATGCCATTCTCCAATGATTATTCAAATTCATTTGCATAGTTTTGTATAGATTAACCAACACCTAATAGGCCGTGCAATGTTATTAATACACTTAGACTTTGAAACTGGGTCACATGGTGTCTATCATTTTGCCATATTGGTGAAGGAAGTCAGGCTTGTCCACACCAGTTCAAGTAAAATATAATTTATGCTGATTAGGGTCTTTTGGAGGGTTCTTCTTGGAACTCAATACAACACAATTGTATGAGCCCCAAATCTCCAAAACAAAATGAGATTAGAACATTGATCCTCAGCAGTTTCTGTATTTCTAACACACAACAATCTTCTTGGCTCTGTTATTTTTAAGATATTGACTGTATCAATTTGATTAAGTCTAATCACCATTCAATATCATTAATAAAAAGCCTTTACCAAATGAAAAATTTGATTTCAGTAAATCTCAATTATTTTGGCAGCTTTTATAACAGAAGTTCTTGTTACAGCAAGGACACTATATAAGAAATATGAAAGTAAATGCTTTGTAAAATGGTTAAAACACTTTTCATTTGAAGATAAGCACACCCTGCTAAGAATAAATTACTTTTATTAACCCAATTTGTATACGCTAATGTCAAATTTGAATACTGTGGGAATACATTTGCAGCGAAAGTTAAATCTACACTTAATTCCCACATGGCCAGTTTAAACAGCTCTTGGATAGCTTTTTCAATGCGTGTAAGATGCCAGCAATCCTGGATTCAATTACCATGAGATAGACCTTTTTATGCTTTGCTAAACACACTAACCTGAAGATAATCTGGAGTTACATCAAATTGATAAGTTTTGCTTGAGTTAATTTCCGGAAGAATAAATATTTTGCAGTATTCTGTGCCTTTCATATAAAGAAATAGATAAAAATGATATGAAGGTGTATGTTTGTTTCTGAGATCTAATCATTCCGTGTTCTGCAAAACAAAAGTCTGTATGTGCATATTATAATCCATTTTTACATTGCTTTTAGAAGGTATGAGCTATCACTGTCGACTATCTTGTTTGTTATGATACTATCAATATGGGCTCACTCAACTAAAGATTGTAAAACAATTGGTTGATAAAATCAAATTCAACAGATCTATTTCATAACAGTCGGAGTAGCAAAAGATGCAGCATTATCTAGCTACAAATCATATATTTATTAGTATTAGCAAATTGAGTAGTGGTAAATAAATTAAGCAGATTACATTATGAATAAAATGTTGTTATAGATCCTGATAATCTGAAGATATCAATATTAAAGAATATTAACTTTTGGAAGTTCAGGGACAGTGAAATTTTCAATAATTAATCACTATAATATTTTATTTCTCAGAGTAGAATAAAGCTGGAGGTTAAGAAATTTAATGTCTCCAATCAGCTGTATAATGTTGATGAAAAAGTGATGGACAGGAGAAAAATTGGTCATTGATTTTAAACAGAGTAGGACAATTATATTTTTCCCTTCACAGGATTTTATCTTCAAAAGGATATAAATTAAACTGGAAATGAAACACAACTGTAGGTTGAGGAAATAGCTACTGGAATCATCCATCTCTACTCCTTCCATGTGTAATTGCCACATCACTGCCTCCTGTTCCTTCAAATACCTTCCTATTCATGCAGTCACTGACAGCAGCGGACTGCATTTTCCAAGGAGGGAAGATTGCCACTGCACTTTTTTTTAGGTTGAAAAAGAGTTCTGCATTCCTGACTGGAGATTCCAAGCATGAGTCCTTCACAAATACAGAGAGCACTTAAATCTGACAGAATCCACAATGCGCACGATAATTGACGGAAGTCAAACTGTGCCCCATTTTTCACATCAGTAATTGTTGTAATCTGTGATTTAAATGCCTGTCATGTTGGCAGATCATGTGAGAGATTAAGTATGAAGTAATAGGGTGGGCCTATGGTGCCAGAAGGGCAAAGTACCAGATATGTAGAGTGCCAGGTAGTTAGGGTGCCATATGTATAGATGGGTAAGATACCCAATATGCAATATGGGAAGGAGGGTGCAAGTAAGTGTTAGAATGTTCAGGGTAGTTTGAGGTGGACAGGGCATATTGGGTGCACTGGCTAAGGGAATGTTAGGTGCCAGCAGGGGAGATGTTGAGGGTAAGGTCGGATAGCCAAGAAGGGGAGGTTGTCAGATCCAGGGGCAGACCAGGGGTATGTGTTTGAGGCTCAAGAAATCTCAACTGCATGGAAGGCATGTATTCTTGCTACTTGTATGTTTATTAAAATTGAGAGAAAGGTAATCACCCAGTGCCGTAAAAGAAGAGCTTGAACCTGAACAGCTTGCTATATAGAATGCAATGGTTCTTTTGCAGTGAGAATTCATTGTTTTCCATTCATCCTGCTTGAGCAAATTGTCACAGCAATGGGAGTAATCAGCTTTGTAACATTGTATGCATTTCGCTACCAGTAATGTAACAGTGATACAAGTGGAATAGGTAGCTTTTCTGTTGGCTTGTGACAACGGTTCTAATCTAAGAAGGCAGGAGCTAACCATGGACAAGTCACACAGGGAGAGGAAGTAAGTACTGTACACAGTTAGAACAAGCATCATTCTAAAAATCAATAACAGCAAGAAAAATGGTAATGATTCACTTGACTGTTTTCTGTTCTGAGTTCAGTTAATACTGCTTTTGTGTTTTTCAGTGGAGTTTTTACTGTGGTAACGTATTATTGTCATTCAGACTAACTGAGAACAATACTATTGCTAATTATAATACTTTTTTTTAGAAAGTGGACAGAAATAGAATCGGTAATTAAATGTTTCCAAATTCTATATGTTAGAAGCAAACATTATTGATGATTTCTCTTTTGTGTTGGATGCAGTAGAATTGCTAAATCTATCTCTACTGCTGTTGATGTGTGGGAATGTTGCATATTTTTCCTCTCCATTTTGTTGTGTAGAAACTGCCTACCCAACAATGCAACATGCTTCCTGAGATCAATGAAGACCAGATCAAGCTGGATAGATGCATATGTTTTAGGAACGAATCAAATATGAAAGTTCACCCAACACAGCAATGTGCCTAACATATTCATTGGTATCCAAAGTTAAAACAAATTTATAGATACTGCAACAACATGCATTTTTATTGTGCCTTTAGCATAGCAAAATATCCCTAGAAGCTTCGCAGGAGTTTTTATCAAATAAAATTTGACTGTAAGCCAAATAAGAAGATATTAGGGAAGGTGATAAAAGCTCAGTCAAACCAACATATTTTAAGGATGCAGGAGGCTGGAGGAACACAGCAAGCCAGGCAGCTTCAGGAGGTAGACAAGTCGATGTTTCAGGTGTGTTATGGACTAGGTCAGACCCCTCAAAACATTTTTAAGCAGGTAGCCCAGACCATAATTTTGCTATTTGTTTTTAGCTAAGTGTAAAGTGGATATCCTAGACTAAATTAGCTTGTTCAACTGCCAAGTTTTAAACAAACAAAATTTATTTACAAAATTTATTTACAGAATGAAATACAAAGAACAGAAAACCAAATACCAGATAACTTATCTATCCAAACTCAACTTAATGACGCTGTTCCAAAAATACTTGCAACCATCCCAACACACGCATCCTTCAGCACAAAGAGTAAAAATGAAACAAACTAGAGCTTACAGGCTTGAAGTTAAAGAGAGAGAGAGAGAGAGAGAGGTCAGCAGCCTGTTTCACACATTCTCTGCTGCAACTGAACCAAAACCTCTAATCTAAATGAAGGCGAGCTACACAGCTAGCTGGCCACTCCCCTTTGGATTATACCAGGTTTTTTTAAAGATATGAAAACTTTTGGCCTGAAGCATTATCTGTTAGAGTAAACAAAGGAGCCCCAATAAAACTTTCAAATCCAGCCTAGTTGGAGCCTGGTCAATTATCCCCTCGCTGAAAAACCCACTGGGAGTGGGTTTAGGGGGAGATACAGATAAAGGGGGTGGTAGGGGCAGAGTGGTGAAGTCAAGGAGGCAATTCCAGAGCTTAGGTCTTTAGGGCAGGTGAGGGTTCAGGTACCAATGGTGAAGTACTTGAAATCTGGGCTGCACAAGAATCTCTATTTGGTGGCGTGTCAACATCTGAAAGGGCTGTGGGACTGGCAGAGTGAGCAGAGAAAGGGAGGGAAGAAGCTGGAGGAGTTGTGATACCAAAAATGAGAATTTATTTAACTGGAGTACAATGTAGGACATTGGTAGTTATGGGTGAAATGGACTTGATGTGAGTTCGAATATGGACAACAGCATTTAAACTACAACATTAAGTTTATAGAAAGTGGAAGATGGCAGGTTGGCCAGGAGTAGTCAAATATGTAAGTAATAAAGGCAGATGAGATAGGGTGATTTTGGGTAATGCTCTACAGGTAGAAATAGACAATCTTAGTGAAAACTTTCTGGAAGTCAAGAACAAAGCAAATTGATGAACAGCCTGGTTCAGCCTCAGATAGTTACCAGGTAGAGAGATGAAGTTAATGGCTGTAGATGACAGTTTGTGTGGCAGGCACCAAAAACAATGGCATGGGCCATCACAGCAGCTAGTTGGAGAAAAATTCTGCTCATCCAAAATAAGATTTTGGATAAGTAGTATGGCAATTTAAAGACAGTTGAGATTGAGAGAGGTGATAGTTAAATGGAGTTGGGTGTTTTCAGCATTGATGCAGTAATGAATGCTGTGTTTTCAAATGTTGTCACTTAAGATCAGCAAGTTGATGACAGGGGCAATCTACTGAGACCCTTGGAGAACTCCAAATGAAACAATGCTGGTACAGAGAAAGAAACTATTGTTGGTGATTCTCTGGCTACAACCGACCAGGTAAGCATGGAAACAATTCCAGTTCCATCCAACTGCACAATATGGAAATGTATTGGATAGAGATTATTTGATCATTTGTGTGTGCAATTGCAGATCGGGTCATGAAGGATGAGACCAAATAATTTACAACAGTCACAGCCACATAACTTGTCATAACCAAGTTTGATAAGAGCTGTATCACAGTACTGTCACAGTGGCAGGCAACTTCATCATCTGGTACTTGTATGAATTCCTCCAATGACAACTCCAACAAGAGAGAATCTAACGACTACATCGATGTTCAATGGTTTCACCATCATTGAATGGGGTTTATAAGAGATCAGACATTGAACCAGAACAACCATGTTTTTATGATGGACATTAAAATTTGATAGTCCATAGTTACCACTGTCAGCTGATTTTAATACCGGAGTCCTTTCATGAACTAAAATTGTTTTGTAAAATAAAAGTAAGAGCAGTGATCACCTGATCACAGGTTGAAGCAAGCTTCAGGAAATCCATGTGGAATAAAAGAACTCTGTTTGAATCAGGATTACAATTTTACCTAAACAGATCAAAACTAGACAACTGATTTGGTGTCAAGAAATTTGGCAGCTTCTGAATTCAGAGCTGAAAAATGTGTTGCTGGAAAAGCGCAGCAGGTCAGGCAGCATCCAAGGAGCAGGAAAATTGACGTTTCGAGCATAAGCCCTTCTTCTTATGACCGAAACGTCGATTCTCCTGCTTCTTGGATGCTTCCTGACCTGCTGCGCTTTTCCAGCAACACATTTTTCAGCTCTGATTTCCAGCATCTGCAATCCTCACTTTCTCCTAGCTTCTGAATTCAGTCATGTGTGATAATTTCATATACTGGGAGATGAAAATATCATCTATCAGTTAACCAGTTTAGAAAGAGAATGGAGTTGGACTTGGAATACGTACCGAACTATATTTCACAGAATCATAGAATTATATCATCGTATTGTACAGAAGAGGAATTCAGCCATCGAATGTGCATTGACAAAACTACCATAAGTCTAGTTTGGTCCCACTTTCCAGCACTAGGTCCATAGCCTTGAATGTTGTGAAGCTTTAAGCGCTCATCCAGATACATTTTACAGGTTATGAGGTTTCCTGCCTCAACTACACTCCAGGCTGTGCAACCAGATTCCCACCACCCACTGGGTGGAAATATTTTCCTCAACTCTGCTCTAAACCTCCTGCCTTTCATCTTAATAAGGTGGGTGAACTTGCAGCATGGGTTAGTACCTGGGACTTCGATGTTGTGGCCATTTCAGAGACAGGGACAGAGCAGGGACAAGAAAGGTTTTGCAGATTCCTGCATTCAGATGTTTCAGTAAGAACAGAGAAGATGATAAAAGAGGGGGAGATATGGCATTGTTAGTCAAGGACAGTAATACAGTGGCAGGAAGGAAGTTTGAGGACTCATCTACTGAGGTAGTATAGGTTGAGGTTAGAAATAGGAAAGGAGAGGTCACCTTGTTGGGGGTTTTCTATAGGCCTCCAAATAATTCCAGAGATGTAGATGAAAGGATAGCAATGATGATTCTGTATAGGAGTGAGAGTAACAGGTTAGCTGTTATGGGGTTCTTTAACTTTCCAATTGACTGGAAATACAATAGTTCGAGTTGTGTAAATGGGTCAGTTTTAGCCCAATGTGTGCAGGATGGTTTCCTGACACAATGTGTAGACAGACCAACAAGGGGCGAGGCCACATTTGATTTTGCACTGGGTAATGAACCTGGCCAGGTGTTAGATTTGGAGGTAGTTGAGCACTTTGGTGATAGTGACTACAATTCAGTTATGTTTAATTTAGCGATGGAGAGGGATAGGTATATACTGCAAGTTAAGAGCTATTGATGGGGAAAAGGCAATTATCATGCAATTAGGCAAGATTTAGTATGCATAGGATGGGGAAGGAAACTGCAGGTGATGGGCACAATTGAAATGTGGAGCTTATTTAAGGAACAGCTACTTTATGTCCTTGATAAATATGTACCTGTCAGACAGGGAGGAAGTCGTCGAGTGAGGGTGCAGTGGTTTACTAAAGAAGTTGAATCTCTTGTCAAGATGAAGAAGGTGGCTTATGTTAGGATGAGACATGAAGGCTCAGTTAGGATGCTAGAGAGTTACAAGCTAGCCAGGAAAGACCTAAAGAGAGAGCTAAGAAGAGCCAGGAGGGGACATGCGAAGTTGTTGGCAAATAGGATCAAGGAAAACCCTGAAACTTTCTATAGGTATATCAGGAATAAAAGAATGATGAGAGAAAGGTTAGGACCAATCAAGAATAGTAGTGGGAAGTTGTGTGTGGAGTCCGAGGAGATAGGGGAAGCGCTAAATGGATATTTTCCATTAGTATTCACACTGGATAAAGACAATGTTATTAAGAATACTCAGATACAGGCTTCTAGACTAGATGGGATTGAGGTTCATCAGGTGAAGTGTTAGCAATTCAGGAAAATGTGAAAATAAATAAGTTCTCTGGGCCAGATGGGATTTATCCTAGGATTCTCTAGGAAGCCAGGGAGGAGATTGCCAAGCCTTTGGGCTTTGATCTTTATGTCGTCATCATCGACAGGAATAGTGCCAGAAGACTGGAGGATAGCAAATGTTGTTCCATTGTTCAAGAAGGGGAGTAGAGACAACCCTGGTAATTATACATCTGAGAGCTTTACTTCAGTTGTGGGTGAAGTGTTGGAAATGGTTATAAGGGATGGGATTTATAATCAGTTAGAAAGGAATAAATTGATTAGGAATAGTCAACACGGTTTTGTGAAGGATAGATTGTGCCTCACAAATCTTATTGAGTTCTTTGAGAAGGTGACAAAAAAGGTGGATGAAAGTAAAGCAGCTGATGTGGTGTAAATGGACTTCAGTAAGGCATTTGATAATGTTCCCCATGGTAGGCTATTACACAAAATAAGGAGGTATGGGATTGAGGGTGATTTAGCGGTTTGAATCAGAAATTGGTAGCTGAAAGAAGACAGAGAGTGGTTGCTGATGGGAAATGTGCATCCTGGAGTTCAGTTAATACTGGTGTACCACAAGGATCTGTTTTGGGACCACTGCTGTTTGTCATTTTTATAAATGACCTGGATGAGGGTGTAGAAGGATGGGTTATTAAATTTGCGGATGTCACTAAGGTCGGGAGTTGTGTACTGTGCGGAAGGATGTTGCAGGTTAAAGAGGGACAGAGCTGGGCTGAGAGGTGGCAAATGGAGTTTAATGGGGAAAAGTGTGAGGTGATTCACTTTAGGAGGAGCAACAGGAATAAAGAGTACTGGGCTAATGGTAAGATTCTTGGTAGTGTCAATGAGCAGAGAGATCTCAGTGTCCATGTACATTGATCCCTGAAAGTTACCACTCAGGTTGATAAAGTTGTTAAGAAAGCATACAGTGTGTGAGTTTTTATTGGTAGAGGGATTGAGTTTCAGAACCACGAGGTTATACTGCAGCTGTACAAACCTCTGGTGCAGCCACACTTGAGTGTTGCATACAGTTCTGGTCACTGCATTATAGGAAGGATGTGGAAGCTTTGGAAAGGGTTCAGAGGAGATTTACCAAGATGTTGCCTAGTTTGAAAGGAAGGTCTTATGAGGAAAGGATGAGGGAACTGAGGCTGTTTTCATTAGAGAGAAGAAGGTTGAGAGGTGACTTAATTGAGATATATAATATAATTAGAGGATTAGATAGGGTGGACAGTGAGACTCGTTTTCCTCAGATGGTGATGGCTAGCATAAGGGATGTAGTTTTAAATAGAGAGGTAGTTCCTTTACTCAGAGTAGTAGAGGTGTAGAACAGTAGTCGACTTGCCAACTTTAAAGGCATTTAAATGGTAATTGCATAAACTTACGGATGAAAATGGAATAGTGTAGGATAGCTAGGCTTCAGATTGCTTCTACAGGTCAGCGCTACATTGAGGGTCAAAGTGCCTGTACTACGCTGTAATGTCCTATGTTCCATGTTAACATTGTGCCTCTTTGTTATTGATATTTCAGCTATGGGAACAGCTGCTTTCTATAGACTCTGTCCATGCCCCTCATAATCCTATACACCTCTATCAGGTAACCTCCTCAGACTTCTCTATCTGAAAAAAAAGCAAGCTCATCCAGTCTCTCTTTATACTTGAAATGCTCCATCCCAGGCACATCCTGATGAATCTCTTGTCACTCCCTCCAATGCAGTCACATCCTTCCTAGCGGTGATTGGAACTGCAAACTCCAGCTGTGGCCTACCCAAAATTTTGTATAGTTCCATCATAATCTTGCTACTCTCATAAACTATCCCATGACTTATCCCCAAGCCATCTTAACTACCCTATCAAGGCCGCATTCCACCAGGTCAAAGGCTAGGAATCCTCACTGCAGACCTCAGCTCCAAGCTCCCCAAAGACTATCCACCATCTACAAGGCACAGTCAGACATGTAATGGTGCATCCTCACATTCCTGAATGAGTGCAGCTCGAGCAATACTCAAGGAGCTTGACACCATCCAGGAAAAAACAGCCCACTTGATTGACATCATGTCCACAAGCATCCACCCCCTCTACCACTGACACTGAGCAGGAGTAATGCATTCTATCTGGGCGGCACAGTGGTTAGGACTGGTGCCTTGCAGCATCAGGGACCTGGGTTCAATTCCTGGCTTGGGTGACTGACTATGTGGAGTTTGCACATTGTCTGCATGGGTTTCCACTGAGTAGTCCAGTTTCCTCCCACACCTCAGTTGTGGAAAAGTTGCTGGAGAATGTACTGAGGGATAAAATCTCTTTATATTTGGAAAAGAATGGGCTTATCAGTGATAGACAACATGTGTTTTGTGTGGGGGTGTTCGTGCCTTACCAACTAATAGAATTTTTTGAGGAAGTGACCAAGTTGATAGATGAAGGAAGGGCTGTAGATGTCATATGCATGGACTTTAGTAAGGCGTTTGATAAAGTTTCCCATGGTAAACTAATGGAGAAAGTGAAGTCACATGATGTGCAGGGTGTTCTAGCTAGGTGGATAAAGAACTGGTTGAGCAAAAGGAGACAGAGAGTAGTAGTTGAAGGGGGTTTCTCAAAATGGAGAAAGGTGACCAGTGGTTTTCCACAAGGATAAGTGCTGAGGCTACTGTTGCTGTGATATACATGAATGATCTGAAAGAGGGCACTGCTGGTATGATCAGCAAGATTGCAGATGACACGAAGATTGATGGAGTAGTAGAGAGCATAGGGGACTGTCAAAGAATACAGGAGAATATAGATAGACTGGAGAGTTGGGCGAAGAAGTGGCAGATAGAGTTCAATCCAGGCAAATATGAAGTGATGCATTTTGGGAAGTCTAAGTCTAGAACAGATTGTACAATGAATGGAAGAGCCTTGGGCAAAGTTGATGAGCAGAGCGATCTGGGAGTGCAGGTCCATTGTACCCTGAAGGTTGCTGCACAGGTGGATAGAGTGGTCAAGAAGGCATATGTTATGCATGTCTTCATCGGACAGGTCATGTTAAAATTGTACAAGGCATTGGTTCAGCCGCATTTAGAATACTGCGTACAGTTTTGGTCACCAGATTACCAAAAGGATGTGGATGCTTTGGAGAGGGTGCAGAGAAGGTTCATGAGGATGTTGCCTGGCATGGAAGATGCTAGCTATGAAAAGAGGTTGAGTAGGTTCGGTTTATTTTCAATAGAAAAACGGGGATTGAAGGGGGACCTGATTGAGGTCGACAAAATTATGAAGGGTATAGACGGGGTAGGTCGAGACAATTTTTTTCCCAAGATAAGGGATTCAATAACGAGAGGTCACGCTTTCAAGGTGAGAGGTGAAATGTTTAAGGGGGATACACGCAACAAGTACTTTACACAGAAGGTGGTAGGTGCCTGAAACGCATTGCCAGCAGAGGTAGTAGAAGCAGGCACGGTAGATTCATTTAAGTTGCATCTGGATAAATGCATGAGTAGGTGGGGAGCAGAGGGATACCACTTCCACCCCCATCATGGCCACTCCAACAACCACTTCCACCCCTCACAATTAATCATGCATCACACGTGACATCACTTCCGCCCCTTACATCATCGCTGATGCCACATGCTCAGTGACTTCCGCCACCCCTACTGCCGTTGTCACCACCACTCACCTGCATTCTGCTGACATGTCCCCCACAGACCCCACTGTCACTATCCCCCACCCCCCAGAACCCCGAGGGGAACACTACCCCTGCTCATGACTCCACCCCCATTCCCCCCACCATCACACCCACTGCAGTTGCAGGTTCCGCCCCCACTCCCAGCTCTACACCCACACCAGATCTCAGCTCACACCCCAGCCGAGTTTTCACCATCCCCCCAGACCTCCCCCTCACTGAGGACGAACGATCAGTCCTCAGCAAAGGACTCACCTTCAGCCCCCTCCATCCTCGCATCAATGAATTTAATACACGCCGTGACGTCAAACAATTCTTCCGTCACCTCCGCCTCCGAGCTTACTTTCACAATCAGGACTCCCGCCCACCTTCCGAGGACCCCTTCGCCCACCTCCAACACACTGCATCCACCTGGACACCCCGCGCTGGCCTATTACCTGCCCTCAACCTCTTCATTTCCAACTGCCGCCGGGACATTAACTGCCTCAATCTGTCTACCTCCCTCCCCCACTCCAACCTCTCACCCTCACAACGCGCAGCCCTCCAATCCCTCTGCTCCAATCCCAACCTCACCATCAAGCCAGCGGATAAAGAGGGTGCAGTGGTAGTCTGGCGCACTGACCTTTACACCGCTGAAGCCAAATGTCAACTCGAGGATACCTTTTCCGACTGCCCCCTCGACCATGACCCCACCCCCCATCACCAAACCATCATCTCCCAGACCATCCATAACCTCTCCCACCCACAGCTTCCAATCTCATAGTCCAGGAACACCACACTGCCCGGTTCTACCTCCTTCCCAAGATCCACAAGCCTGACCACCCTGGCCGACCCATTGTCTCAGCATGCTCCTGCCCCACTGAACTCATCTCTACCTACCTCGACACTGTCCTATCCCCCCTAGTCCAGGAACTCCCCACATACGTTTGAGACACCACCCACGCACTCCACCTCCTCTAAGACTTCCGTTTCCCCGGCCCCCAACGCCTCATCTTCACCATGGATATCCAAACCCTCTACACCTCCATCCGCCATGACCAGGGCCTCCAAGCCCTCCGTTTTTTTCCTCTCCAGAAGTCCCCAACAGTACCCTTCCACCAACACTCTCATTCATTTGGCCAAACTGGTCCTCACCCTTAACAATTTCTCCTTTGAATCCTCCCACTTCCTCCAGACCAAACGGGTAGCCATGGACACACATATGGGCCCCAGCTATGCCTGTCTCTTTGTTGGCTACGTAGAGCTGTTGATCTTCCATAATTACACTGGCACCACTCCCCACCTCTTCCTCCGCTACATTGATGACTGCATTAGCGCCACCTCGTGCTCCCTCGAGGAGGTTGAGCAATTCATCAACTTCACCAACACATATCACCCTGACCTTAAATTTACCTGGACCATCTCTGACACTTCCCTCCCCTTCCTGGACCTCTCCATCTCCATTAATGACGACTGACTTGACACTGACATTTTCTACAACCCACCGACTCCCACAGCTACCTGGATTACACCTCTTCCCACCCTACCTCTTGCAAAAATGCCATCCCATATTCCCAATTCCTCCGCCTCCGCCGGATCTGCTCCCAGGAGGACCAGTTCCACCATAGAACACACCAGATGGCCTCTTTCTTTAGAGACCGCAATTTCCCTTCCCACATGGTTAAAAATGCCCTCCAACGCATCTCGTCTACATCCCGCACCTCCGACCTCAGACCCCACCCCTCCGACCGCAACAAGGACAGAACGCCCCTGGTGCTCACCTTCCACCCTACCAACCTTCGCATAAACCAAATCACCCGCCGACATTTCCGCCACCTCCAAAAAGACCCCACCACCAGGGATATATTTCCCTCCCCACCCCTTTCTGCCTTCCGCAAAGACCGTTCCCTCCGTGACTACCTGGTCCGGTCCACGCCCCCCTATAACCCTCCCTCCCATCCTGGCACTTTCCCCTGCCACCGCAGGAACTGTAAAACCTGCGCCCACACCTCCTCCCTCACCTCTATCCAGGCCCTAAGGAGCTTTCCTCATCCATCAAAGTTTTACTTGCACATCCACTAATATCATTTATTGTATCCGTTGCTCTCCATGCGGTCTCCTCTACATTGGGGAGACTTGGCGCCTCCTAGCAGAGCGCTTTAGGGAACATCTCCGGGACACCCGCACCAACCAACCACACCGCCCCGTGGCCCAACATTTCAACTCCCCCTCCCACTCTGCCAAGGACATGGAGGTCCTGGGCCTCCTTCACCGCCGCTCCCTCACCACCAGACGCCTGGAGGAAGAACGCCTCATCTTCCGTCTCGGAACACTTCAACCCCAGGGCATCAATGTGGACTTCAACAGTTTCCTCATTTCCCCTTCCCCCACCTCACCCTAGTTCCAAACTTCCAGCTCAGCACTGTCCCCATGACTTGTCCGGACTTGTCCTACCTGCCTATCTCCTTTTCCACCTATCCACTCCACCCTCTCCTCCCTGACCTATCACCTTCATCCCCTCCCCCACTCACCCATTGTACTCTATGCTACTTTCTCCCCATTCCCACCCTCCTCTAACTTATTTCTCCACGCTTCAGGCTCACTGCCTTTATTCCTGATGAAGGGCTTTTGCCCGAAACATCGATTTCGAAGCTCCTTGGATGCTGCCTGAACTGCTGTGCTCTTCCAGCACCACTAATCCAGAATCTGGTTTCCAGCATCTGCAGTCATTGTTTTTACCTAGCAGGGGGATACAGATGCTTTGGAATTGGGCGACAGGATTAGACAGTACATTTGGTCAGCTCAGGCTTGGAGGGCCGAAGGGCCTGTTCCAGGGCTGTAAATTTTTTTTGTTCTTTGTTGTTCTTAATCCAAAGATGTGCAGGTCAGGTGAATTGGCCATGCTAAATTGCCCATAGCGTTAGGTGCATTAGTCAGGGTTAAATATGGGGGAGGGGATTGGGCCTGGGTGGGTTAGTCTTTGGAGGGTCGGTGTGGACTTGTTGGGCCGATGGGCCTGTTTCCATACTGTAGGGAATCTAATTTAAAAATACTATCCACAAGATGCACTACAGAAATTCATCAAAGATTCTTAGACAGTACCTTCCAAACCCATGACCACTTCCATCTTGAAGGACAAGGGGAGCAGATAAATGGGAACATCTCCATCTGCAAGTTCCCCTCAAAGCTATTCACCATCCTGATTTGGAAACATATAACTGTTTTTTTCACTGTCACTGGGTCAAATACCTGGATTTCCCTGCCAAAGGGCATTGTGGGTCTATCTATATCACATGGACTGCAGCTCACCACCTCCATCTCAAGGGCAACTCAGAATGAGCAATAAATGCTGGCCACAAGTGAATTAAAAAAAAGTTCACCTGTCCTGCTACCTTCAGGGATCTGGAAAAATCATCCCAAGTACCCTTTCTTTCTTTGAGCTTCTGTGTGTCCTGCCATTCATTGATTACTCCCTTGTCTTGTTATTTTTTCCAAAGTGCATCACCTCACAGTTTTCAGGGTTAAATTCCATTTTCCCATTTCAAAACTGCTTTGGCAGTTTATTACAGGAAACAAAAGTGTGAAAATAACATTGACTGAGAGCTCAGAAATACCTAAGAATTCTGCTACTCCTGCAGATGTGAGTCAACAAGTAACAGACTGGGACCTCAGATTTAAAATATAACACATCTGACTCCAAGAACTTTAACAGCATGGCAAATTTTTCTCAGCCTGTACTAAACACTCTCCCTTTCAAACGTATTACCTGTATTTCATGTGCTTTTTAAAAGATAAATTCACATTAATAGGTAAAAAAAATCCAAATTTCTTTGTCAGAGCAAATTACTGCAGATGCTGGAATCTGCACTGAAAGCAACAAATGCTGGAGATCTCGGTGGGCCAGACAGCATCCATAGAGAGAGAACAAGCTAGCGTCATCAGATGAAGAGTCATCTAGAAGCAGAATGTTAGCTTGCTCTCTCCCATGAATGTTCTCTGACCCAGTGTGATCTCTAGCATT
This sequence comes from Chiloscyllium plagiosum, assembly GCF_037043375.1. Classification (NCBI taxonomy): domain Eukaryota; kingdom Metazoa; phylum Chordata; class Chondrichthyes; order Orectolobiformes; family Hemiscylliidae; genus Chiloscyllium; species Chiloscyllium plagiosum. Next base: position 66,436,510 of record NW_028270150.1, on the reverse strand, counting down.
TGTCGTTTTCAATCTGAATTTCCTTTACTCAAGAAACCCTTAGTAATTGACTCCTTTAATTTTCTAGTGAACTAGATCTTAATTAAATAGTGTGATGGCCTTATGCAAGGATGATATAAAAATACTTGCTGTGTTCAGTGGCTGCTTAAGCTCAAATTCTTCAATCTTCATCCAATTTGTAACAATAAATACTGTGGTTACAAGAGTAAGTCATGCATCAGGAATTCTGAGACAAGATACTCCCCATCTAAATCTACAAAGCCTGTCCATGATTGATGAAGCACAAATTAGGCATGTGATGGAATATTGCCCACTTGCCTGGATGCGAGCACCTTCAACAGCACTCAAGAAGCTTGACACAATACAGAACAAAGCAACCTATGTGAATGATATGCCATAAACGATCACCAGCATTCACTCCCTTCACAGAATTAGCAGTGTGCATCTCTACAAGATGCATGATAGCAACTGATCAAGACTCCTTTTGACATCACTACTGTATCTACCCACCTGGAAGGACAAAGGCAGCAGATAAAAGGGAATACCATTACTTCACGTTGCCTTCCAAGCCTCGCACCATCCTGACGTGGAAATATAATGATCTTCCTTCAGTGTCACTGGGCAAAATCCTGGAACACCCTTTCTATCAGCATACCACAACAATATGGGGGCGGTGGAGGATCATTCAGGATCCTATGCCCAGGCTTGCCCACCTCATCTGCATTTTCTTTTTTGCTTTTGCTTTCTACCCCTTTTCTTTTCTTCAAAACTTTGCTGAAAAAGAGAGCTGTTCAGCAGGAGGCGGTTTTGATGGGCACCAGAGTGGCAGTGGAATTTTCAGAGGCAGCGTGGCTGTAGAGAAGGTCAGTCTTATGCTTCCACATGGAGTGAGCCCCTAATGGTGACATGGCATGGGCTGGTGTAGCCTGGAACGGGACACTCAGCAGCATGATGTGGGCTGGTCTTGCCCAGAGCAAAACACTCTCTCAGCAGCATGGCATGGGCTGGTGTAGCCCAAAGCGGAAAACTCACTCAGCAGCATGGTGTGGGCTGGTGTAGCACAAAACAGGACACTGACTTAGCAGCATGGCATGGGCTAGTGTATCCCAAAGCAGAATACTCTCTCAGCAACATGGTGTGGGCTGGCATAACCAAGAGTGGAACACTCTCTATACAGCATGGTGTGGGCTGGTGTAGCACAGAACATAAAACACTCTCAACAGCATGGTGTGGGCTGGTGTAGCCCAAAGCAGAACACTCTCTCAGCAGCATGGTGTGGGCTGGTGTAGCCCAAAGCAGAACACTCTATCAGCAGCATGGTGTGGGCTGGTGTAGCACAGAGCAGGAAACTCTCTCAGCAGCATGGTGTGGGCTGGTGTAGCCCAAAGTGGAACACTCTATCAGCAGCATGGTGTGGGCTGGAGTAGCCCAGAGCGGGAAACTCTCTCAGCAGCATGGTGTGGGCTGGTGTAGCCCAAAGTGGAACACTCTATCAGCAGCATGGTGTGGGTTGGTGTAGCACAGAGCAGGAAACTCTTTCAGAAGCATGGTGTGGGCTGGTATAGCACAGAGCGGAACACTCTGTCAGCAGAATGGCATGGGCTGGTGTAGCACAGAGTGGGACACTGTCTCAGCAGCATTGTGTGGGCTGGTGTAGCCCAAAGCGGAACACTGTCTCAGCAGCATGGTGTGGACTGGTGTAGCCCAGAGCAGAAAATCCTCTCAGCAGCATGGCATGGGCTGGTGTCACCCAAAGCCGAACACTCTCTCAGCAGCATGGTGTGGGCTGGTGTAGTCCAGAGCAGAAAATTCTCTCAGCAGCATGGTGTGGGCTGGTGTAGCACAGAGCTAAACACTCTCTCAGCAGCATGGTGCTGGTGTAGCACAGAGCGGAACACTCTCTCAGCAGCATGGTGTAGGCTGGTGTAGCCCAGAGCAGGAAACTCTCTCAGCAGCATGGTGTGGGCTGGTGTAGCCCAAAGTGGAACACTCTCTCAGCAGCATTGTGTGGGCTGGTGTAGCATAGAGCGGAACACTTTCTCCGCAGCATGGTGTGGGCTGGTGTAGCCCAGAGCAGGAAACTCTCTCAGCAGCATGTTGTGGGCTGGTGTAGCACAGAGCGGAACACTTTCTCCGCAGCATGGTGTGGGCTGGTGTAGCCCAGAGCAGGAAACTCTCTCAGCAGCATTGTGTGGGCTGGTGTAGCATAGAGCGGAACACTTTCTCCGCAGCATGGTGTGGGCTGGTGTAGCCCAGAGCAGGAAGCTCTCTCAGCAGCATGGTGTGGACTGTTGTAGCCCAAAGCAGAACACTCTCTCAGCAGCATGGTGTGGGCTGGTGTAGCACAGAGCGGGACACTGACTCAGCAGCATGGCATGGGCTGGTGTTGCACAGAGCGGGACACTGCCTCAGCAGCATGGTGTGGGCTGGTGTAGCCCAGAGTGGAACACTCTCTCAGCAGCATGGTGTGGGCTGGTGTAGCTCAGGTGGAACACTCTCTCAGCAGCATGGTGTGGACTGGTGTAGCAAAGAACATAAAACTCTCTCAACAGCATGGTGTGGGCTGGTGTAGCCCAAAGCGGAACACTCTATCAGCAGCATGGTGTGGGCTGGTGTAGCACAGAGCAGGAAACTCTCTCAGCATCATGTCATGGGCTGGTCTAGCCCAAAGCAGGAAACTCTCAGCAGCATGGCATGGGCTGGTGTAGCCCAAAGCGGAACACGCTCTCCACAGCATGGTGTAGGCTGGTGATGCCCAGAGTGGGAGACTGACTCACCAGCATGGTGGGGACTGGTGTATCCCAAAGCGGAACATGCTCTCAGCAGCATGATGTAGGCTGGTGTAGCACTGGGTGGGCCACTGACTCAGCAGCATGGCATGGGCTGTGTAGCCCAAAGCGGAACACTCTCTCCACAGCATGGTGTGGGCTGGTGTAGCACTGAACGGAACACTCTCTCAGCAGCATGGTGTGGGCTGGTGTGGCCCAAAGAGGAACACTCTCTCCACAGCATGGTGTGGGCTGGTGTAGCACAGAGCGGGACACTGACTCAGGAGCATGGCGTGGGCTGGTGAAGCACAGAGCGGGACACTGACTCAGCAGCATGGCCTGGGCTGGTGTAGCCCAAAGCCGAACACTCTCTTAGCTGCATGGTGGGGGCTGGTGTAGCCCAGAGCAGAAAACGCTCTCAGCAGCATGGTGAGGGCTGGTGTAGCCTAATGCTAACCACTCTCTCAGCAGCATGGTGTGGGCTTGAGTAGCCCAAAGCGGAACACTGACTCAGCAGCATGGTATGGGCTGGCGTGGACTGGTGTAACCCAAAGCGGAACATTCTCTCAGCAGCATGGTGTAGACTGGTGTAGCCCAGAGTAGGAAACTCTCTCAGCACCATGGCATGGGCTGGTGTAGCCCAAAGTGGAACACTCTCTCCACAGCATGGTGTGGGCTGGTGTAGCACAGGGCGGGACACTGCCTCAGCAGTATGGTGTGGGCTGGTGTAGCCCAAAGCGGAACATTCTCTCAGCATGGTGTGGGCTGGTGTAGCACAGGGCGGGACACTGCCTCAGCAGCATGGCGTGGACAGGTGTACCCAAAGCCGAACACACTCTCAGCAGCATTGTGTGGGCTGGTGTAGCAGTGGGCGGGCCACTAACTCAGCAGCATGGCATGGGCTGGAGTGGCCCAAAGTGGACCACTCTCTCCACAGCATGGTGTGGGCTGGTGTAGCACTGAGCGGAACACTCTCTCAGCAGCATGGTGTGGGCTGGTGTAGCCCAAAGCGGAACATTCTATTAGCAGCAGCTTGGTGTGGGCTGGTGTAGCCCAAAGCTGAACACTCTCTCAGCAGCATGGCATGGGCTGATGTAGCACAGAGCGAGACACTGACTCAGCAGCATGTCATGGGCTGGTCTAGCCCAAAGCAGGAAACTCTCAGCAGCATGGCATGGGCTGGTGTAGCCCAAAGCGGAACACTCTCTCCACAGCATGGTGTAGGCTGGTGATGCCCAGAGCGAGAGACTCACTCAGCAGCATGGTGTGGGCTGGTGTAGCACAAAGCGGAACATTCTCTCAGCAGCATGGTGTGGGCTGGTGTAGCACAGAGCGGGACACTGCCTCAGCAGCATGGGGTGGACTGGTGTACCCAAAGCAGAACACACTCTCAGCGGCATGGTGAGGGCTGGTGTAACCCAGAGTGGAACACTCTCTCAGCAGCATGGTGTGGACTGGTGTAGCCCAAAGCGGAACATTCTCTCAGCAGCATGGTGTGGGCTGGAGTAGCACAGAGCGGGACACTGCCTCAGCAGCATGGGGTGGACTGGAGTACCCAAAGCAGAACACACTCTCAGCGGCATGGTGAGGGCTGGTGTAACCCAGAGTGGAACACTCTCTCAGCACCATGGCATGGGCTGGTGTAGCCCAAAGCGGAACACTCTCTCATTAGCATGGTGTGGGCTGACGTTGCACAGAGCAGAAAACTCTCTCAGCAACATGGCATGGGCTGGTGTACCCCAAAGCGGAACACTATCTCCACAGCATGGTGAAGGCTCGTAATGCCCAGAGCGAGAGACTGACTCAGCCGCATGGTGTGAGCTGGTGTAGCCCAAAGCGGAACATTCTCTCAGCAACATGGTGTGGGCTGGTGTAGCACAGAGCGGGACACTGCCACAGCAGCATGGCGTGGACAGGTGTACCCAAAGCGGAACACTCTCTCAGCAGCATGGTGTGGGCTGGTGTAGCACAGGGCGGACCACTGACTCAGCAGCATGGTGTGGGCTGGTGTAGCACTGAGCGTAACACTGACTCAGCAGCATGGCATGGGCTGGAGTGGCCCAAAGCGGAACACTCTCTCCACAGCATGGTGTGGGCTGGTGTAGCACTGAACGGAACACTCTCTCAGCAGCATGGTGTGGGCTGGTGTAGCCCAAAGCGGAACACTCTCTCAGCAGCATGGTGTGGGCTGGTGTAGCACTGAGCGGAACACTCTCTCAGCAGCATGGTGTGGGCTGGTGTAGCACTGAGCGGAACACTGACTCAGCAGCATGGTGTGGGCTGGTGTAGCCCAAAGCGGAACACTCTCTCAGCAGCATGGTGTGGGCTGGTGTAGCACAGAGCGGAACACTCTCTCAGCAGCATGGCATGGGCTCGTGTAGCACAGAGCGGGACACTGACTCAGCAGCATGGTGTGGGCTGGTGTAGCACAGAGCGGAACACTCTCTCAGCAGCATGGCATGGGCTCGTGTAGCACAGAGCGGGACACTGACTCAGCAGCATTGTGTGGGCTAGTGTAGTCCAAAGCGGAACACTGTCTCAGCAGCATGGTGTGGCTGGTGTAACCCAAGGTGAACACTCTCTCAGCAGGATTGTGTGGGCTGGTGTAACTCAAGGCGGAACACTCTCTCAGCATCATGGCATGGGCTGGTGTAGCACAGAGCGAGACACTGACTCAGCAGCATGTCATGGGCTGGTCTAGCCCAAAGCAGGAAACTCTCAGCAGCATGGCATGGGCTGGTGTAGCCCAAAGCGGAACACTCTCTCCACAGCATTGTGTAGGCTCGTGATGCCCAGAGCGAGAGACTCACTCAGCCGCATGGTGTGGGCTGGTGTAGCACAAAGCGGAACATTCTCTCAGCAGCATGGTGTGGGCTGGTGTAGCACAGAGCGGGACACTGCCTCAGCAGCATGGCGTGGACTGGTGTACCCAAAGTGGAACACTCTCTCAGCAGCATGGCATGGGCTGGTGTAGCACAGGGCGGACCACTGACTCAGCAGCATGCATGGGCTGGTGAAGCACAGAGCGGGACACTCTCTCAGCAGCATGGTGTGAGCTGGTGTAGCACAGAACAGAAAACTCTCTCAGCAGCATGGTGTGTGCTGGTGCTGCACAGTGCGGGACACTGACTCAGCAGCATGGCATGGGTTGGTGTAGCCCAAAGCAGAACACTCTGTATACAGCATGGTGTGGGCTGGTGTAGCCCAGAGCAGGAAACTCACTTAGCAGCATGGTGTGGGCTGGTGAAGCACAGAGCGGGACACTGACTCAGCAGCATGGTCTGGGTTGGTGTAGCCCAAAGTCGAACACTCTCTCAGCAGCATGGTGGGGGCTGGTGTACCCAGAGCAGAAAACGCTCTCAGCAGCATGGTGTGGGCTGGTGTAGCCCAAAGCGGAACACTCTCTCAGCAGCATGGTGTGGGCTGATGTTGCACAGAGCAGAAAACTCTCTCAGCAACATGGCATGGGCTGGTGTACCCCAAAGCGGAACACTCTCTCCACAGCATGGTGTGGGTTGGTGTAGCACAGAGCGGAACACTCTCTCAGCAGCATGGTGTGGGCTGGTGTAGCACTGAGCGGAACACTGACTCAGCAGCATGGTGTGGGCTGGTGTAGCACTGAGAGGAACACTCTCTCAGCAGCATGGTGAGGGCTGGTGTAGCCCAAAGCGGAACACTCTCTCAGCAGCATGGTGTGGGCTAGTGTAGCATTGAGCGGGACACTGACTCAGCAGCATGGTGTGGGCTGGTGTAGCATTGAGCGGGACACTGACTCAGCAGCATGGTGTGGGCTGGTGTAGCATTGAGCGGGACACTGACTCAGCAGCATGGTGTGGGCTGTTGTAGCACAGAACAGAAAACCCTCTCAGCAGCATGGTGTGGGCTTGTGTAGCACAGAGCAGGAAAATCTCTCAGCAGCATGGTGTGGGCTTGTGTAGCCCAAAGCGAAACACTGACTGAGCAGCATGGTGTGGGCTGGTGTAGCACAGAGCGGAACACTCTCTCAGCAGCATGGTGTGGGCGGGTGTCGCACAGAACAGAAAACTCTCTCAGCAGCATGGTGTGGGCTGGTGGTGCACAGTGCGGGACACTGACTCAGCAGCATGGCATGGGTTGGTGTAGCCCAAAGCAGAACACTCTGTATACAGCATGGTGTGGGCTGGTGTAGCCCAGAGCAGGAAACTCACTTAACAGCATGGTGTGGGCTGGTGGAGCACAGAGCGGGTCACTGACTCAGCAGCATGGCCTGGGCTGGTGTAGCCCAAAGTCGAACACTCTCTCAGCAGCATGGTGGGGGCTGGTGTAGCCCAGAGCAGCAAACTCACTTAGCAGCATGCTGTGTGCTGGTGAAGCACAGAGCGGGACACTGACTCAGCAGCATGGCCTGGGCTGGTGTAGCCCAGAGCCGAACACTCTCTCAGCAGCATGGTGGGGGCTGGTGTAGGCCAGAGCAGAAAACTCTCTCAGCAGCACGGTTTGGGCTGGTGTAGCCCAGTGCCAACCACTCTATTAGCAGCATGGTGTGGGCTGGTGTAGCACAGAGCGGAACACACTCTCAGCAGCATGGTGTGGGCTGGTGTAGCCCAAAGTGGAACACTCGCTCAGCAACATTGTGTGGGCTGGTGTTGCCCAGTGCTAACCACTCTCTCAGCAGCATGGTGTGGGCTGGTGTAGCACAGAGCGGAACACTTTCTCAGCAGCATGGGGTGGACTGGTGTAGCACAGAGCGGGTCACTGACTCAGCAGCATGGTGTGGGCTGGTGTAGCCCAAAGTGGAACACTCGCTCAGCAACATTGTGTGGGCTTGTGTAGCCCAGTGCTAACCACTATCTTAGCAGCATGGTGTGGGCCGGTGTAGCCCAAAGCGGAACACTCTCTCAGCAGCATGGTGTGGGCTGGTGTAGTACAGAGCGGAACACTCTCTCATCAGCATGGTGTGGGCTGATGTTGCACAGAGCAGAAAACTCTCTCTGCAACACGGCATGGGCTGGTGTATCCCAAAACAGAAAACTCTCTCAGCAGCATGGTGTGGGCTGGTGTAGCCCAAAGCGGAACACTCTCTCAGCAGCATGGTGTGGGCTGGTGTAGCACAGGGCGGGCCACTGACTCAGCAGCATGGCATGGGCTGGTATGGCACAACGCGGAACATTCTCTCAGCAACATGGTGTGGGCTGGTGTAGCACAGAGCGGGACACTGCCTCAGCAGCATGGCGTGGACAGGTGTACCCAAAGCGGAACACTCTCTCAGCAGCATGGTGTGGGCTGGTGTAGCACAGGGTGGAACACTCTCTCAGCAGCATGGCATGGGCTGGAGTGGCCCAAAGCGGAACACTCTCTCCACAGCATGGTGTGGGCTGGTGTAGCACTGAACGGAACACTCTCTCAGCAGCATGGTGTGGGCTGGTGTAGCCCAAAGCGGAACACTCTCTCAGCAGCATGGTGTGGGCTGGTGTAGCACAGAGCGGAAAACTCTCTCCACAGCATGGTATGGGCTGGTGTAGCACTGAGCGGAACACTGACTCAGCAGCATGGTGTGGGCTGGTGTAGCACAGAGCGGAACACTATCTCAGCAGCATGGTGTGGGCTGGTGTAGCACTGAGCGGAACACTCTCTCAGCAGCATGGTGTTGGCTGGTGTAGCATAGAGCGGGACACTGACTCAGCAGCATGGTGTGGGCTATTGTAGCACAGAACAGAAAACTCTCTCAGCAGCATGGTGTGGGCTGGTGTAGCCCAAAGCGGAACACTCTCTCAGCAGCATGGTGTGGGCTGGTGTAGCACAGAGCAGGAAAATCTCTCAGCAGCATGGTGTGGGCTGGTGTAGCCCAAAGCGGAATACTGACTCAGCAGCATGGTGTGGGCTGGTGTAGCACAGAGCGGAACACTCTCTCAGCAGCATGGCATGGGCTGGTGTAGCACAGAGCGGGACACTGACTCAGCAGCATCGTGTGGGCTAGTGTAGTCCAAAGCGGAACACTGTCTCAGCAGCATGGTGTGGACTGGTGTAACCCAAGGTGAACACTCTCTCAGCAGGATTGTGTAGGCTGGTGTAACTCAAGGCGGAACACTCTCTCAGCATCATGGCATGGGCTGGTGTAGCACAGAGCGGAACACTTTCTCAGCAGCATGGTGTGGGCTGGTGTAGCCCAGAGCAGGAAACTCTCTCAGCAGCATTGTGTGGGCTGGTGTAGCATAGAGCGGAACACTTTCTCCGCAGCATGGTGTGGGCTGGTGTAGCCCAGAGCAGGAAGCTCTCTCAGCAGCATGGTGTGGACTGTTGTAGCCCAAAGCAGAACACTCTCTCAGCAGCATGGGGTGGGCTGGTGTAACCCAGAGTGGAACACTCTCTCAGCACCATGGCATGGGCTGGTGTAGCCCAAAGCGGAACACTCTCTCATTAGCATGGTGTGGGCTGACGTTGCACAGAGCAGAAAACTCTCTCAGCAACATGGCATGGGCTGGTGTACCCCAAAGCGGAACACTATCTCCACAGCATGGTGAAGGCTCGTAATGCCCAGAGCGAGAGACTGACTCAGCCGCATGGTGTGAGCTGGTGTAGCCCAAAGCGGAACATTCTCTCAGCAACATGGTGTGGGCTGGTGTAGCACAGAGCGGGACACTGCCACAGCAGCATGGCGTGGACAGGTGTACCCAAAGCGGAACACTCTCTCAGCAGCATGGTGTGGGCTGGTGTAGCACAGGGCGGACCACTGACTCACCAGCATGGTGTGGGCTGGTGTAGCACTGAGCGGAACACTGACTCAGCAGCATGGCATGGGCTGGAGTGGCCCAAAGCGGAACACTCTCTCCACAGCATGGTGTGGGCTGGTGTAGCACTGAACGGAACACTCTCTCAGCAGCATGGTGTGGGCTGGTGTAGCCCAAAGCGGAACCATCTCTCAGCAGCATGGTGTGGGCTGGTGTAGCACAGAGCGGAACACTCTCTCAGCAGCATGGTGTGGGCTGGTGTAGCACTGAGCGGAACACTGACTCAGCAGCATGGTGTGGGCTGGTGTAGCCCAAAGCGGAACACTCTCTCAGCAGCATGGTGTGGGCTGGTGTAGCACAGAGCGGAACACTCTCTCAGCAGCATGGCATGGGCTCGTGTAGCACAGAGCGGGACACTGACTCAGCAGCATTGTGTGGGCTAGTGTAGTCCAAAGCGGAACACTGTCTCAGCAGCATGGTGTGGCTGGTGTAACCCAAGGTGAACACTCTCTCAGCAGGATTGTGTGGGCTGGTGTAACTCAAGGCGGAACACTCTCTCAGCATCATGGCATGGGCTGGTGTAGCACAGAGCGAGACACTGACTCAGCAGCATGTCATGGGCTGGTCTTGCCCAAAGCAGGAAACTCTCAGCAGCATGGCATGGGCTGGTGTAGCCCAAAGCGGAACACTCTCTCCACAGCATTGTGTAGGCTCGTGATGCCCAGAGCGAGAGACTCACTCAGCCGCATGGTGTGGGCTGGTGTAGCACAAAGCGGAACATTCTCTCAGCAGCATGGTGTGGGCTGGTGTAGCACAGAGCGGGACACTGCCTCAGCAGCATGGCGTGGACTGGTGTACCCAAAGCGGAACACTCTCTCAGCAGCATGCTGTGGGCTGGTGTAGCACAGGGCGGACCACTGACTCAGCAGCATGCATGGGCTGGTGAAGCACAGAGCGGGACACTCTCTCAGCAGCATGGTGTGAGCTGGTGTAGCACAGAACAGAAAACTCTCTCAGCAGCATGGTGTGTGCTGGTGCTGCACAGTGCGGGACACTGACTCAGCAGCATGGCATGGGTTGGTGTAGCCCAAAGCAGAACACTCTGTATACAGCATGGTGTGGGCTGGTGTAGCCCAGAGCAGGAAACTCACTTAGCAGCATGGTGTGGGCTGGTGAAGCACAGAGCGGGACACTGACTCAGCAGCATGGTCTGGGTTGGTGTAGCCCAAATTCGAACACTCTCTCAGCAGCATGGTGGGGGCTGGTGTACCCAGAGCAGAAAACGCTCTCAGAAGCATGGTGTGGGCTGGTGTAGCCCAAAGCGGAACACTCTCTCAGCAGCATGGTGTGGGCTGATGTTGCACAGAGCAGAAAACTCTCTCAGCAACATGGCATGGCCTGGTGTACCCCAAAGCGGAACACTCTCTCCACAGCATGGTGTGGGTTGGTGTAGCACAGAGCGGAACACTCTCTCAGCAGCATGGTGTGGGCTGGTGTAGCACTGAGCGGAACACTGACTCAGCAGCATGGTGTGGGCTGGTGTAGCACTGAGAGGAACACTCTCTCAGCAGCATGGTGAGGGCTGGTGTAGCCCAAAGCGGAACACTCTCTCAGCAGCATGGTGTGGGCTAGTGTAGCATTGAGCGGGTCACTGACTCAGCAGCATGGTGTGGGCTGGTGTAGCATTGAGCGGGACACTGACTCAGCAGCATGGTGTGGGCTGGTGTAGCATTGAGCGGGACACTGACTCAGCAGCATGGTGTGGGCTGTTGTAGCACAGAACAGAAAACCCTCTCAGCAGCATGGTGTGGGCTTGTGTAGCACAGAGCAGGAAAATCTCTCAGCAGCATGGTGTGGGCTTGTGTAGCCCAAAGCGGAACACTGACTGAGCAGCATGGTGTGGGCTGGTGTAGCACAGAGCGGAACACTCTCTCAGCAGCATGGTGTGGGCGGGTGTCGCACAGAACAGAAAACTCTCTCAGCAGCATGGTGTGGGCTGGTGGTGCACAGTGCGGGACACTGACTCAGCAGCATGGCATGGGTTGGTGTAGCCCAAAGCAGAACACTCTGTATACAGCATGGTGTGGGCTGGTGTAGCCCAGAGCAGGAAACTCACTTAGCAGCATGGTGTGGGCTGGTGGAGCACAGAGCGGGACACTGACTCAGCAGCATGGCCTGGGCTGGTGTAGCCCAAAGTCGAACACTCTCTCAGCAGCATGGTGGGGGCTGGTGTAGCCCAGAGCAGCAAACTCACTTAGCAGCATGCTGTGTGCTGGTGAAGCACAGAGCGGGACACTGACTCAGCAGCATGGCCTGGGCTGGTGTAGCCCAGAGCCGAACACTCTCTCAGCAGCATGGTGGGGGCTGGTGTAGGCCAGAGCAGAAAACTCTCTCAGCAGCACGGTTTGGGCTGGTGTAGCCCAGTGCCAACCACTCTATTAGCAGCATGGTGTGGGCTGGTGTAGCACAGAGCGGAACACACTCTCAGCAGCATGGTGTGGGCTGGTGTAGCCCAAAGTGGAACACTCGCTCAGCAACATTGTGTGGGCTGGTGTTGCCCAGTGCTAACCACTCTCTCAGCAGCATGGTGTGGGCTGGTGTAGCACAGAGCGGAACACTTTCTCAGCAGCATGGGGTGGACTGGTGTAGCACAGAGCGGGTCACTGACTCAGCAGCATGGTGTGGGCTGGTGGAGCCCAAAGTGGAACACTCGCTCAGCAACATTGTGTGGGCTTGTGTAGCCCAGTGCTAACCACTATCTTAGCAGCATGGTGTGGACCGGTGTAGCCCAAAGCGGAACACTCTCTCAGCAGCATGGTGTGGGCTGGTGTAGTACAGAGCGGAACACTCTCTCATCAGCATGGTGTGGGCTGATGTTGCACAGAGCAGAAAACTCTCTCTGCAACACGGCATGGGCTGGTGTATCCCAAAACAGAAAACTCTCTCAGCAGCATGGTGTGGGCTGGTGTAGCCCAAAGCGGAACACTCTCTCAGCAGCATGGTGTGGGCTGGTGTAGCACAGGGCGGGCCACTGACTCAGCAGCATGGCATGGGCTGGTATGGCACAACGCGGAACATTCTCTCAGCAACATGGTGTGGGCTGGTGTAGCACAGAGCGGGACACTGCCTCAGCAGCATGGCGTGGCCAGGTGTACCCAAAGCGGAACACTCTCTCAGCAGCATGGTGTGGGCCGGTGTAGCCGAAAGCGGAACACTCTCTCAGCAGCATGGTGTGGGCTGGTGTAGTACAGAGCAGAACACTCTCTCATCAGCATGGTGTGGGCTGATGTTGCACAGAGCAGAAAACTCTCTCTGCAACACGGCATGGGCTGGTGTATCCCAAAACAGAAAACTCTCTCAGCAGCATGGTATGGGCTGGTGTAGCACTGAGCGGAACACTGACTCAGCAGCATGGTGTGGGCTGGTGTAGCACTGAGCGGAACACTCTCTCAGCAGCATGGTGTTGGCTGGTGTAGCATAGAGCGGGACACTGACTCAGCAGCATGGTGTGGGCTATTGTAGCACAGAACAGAAAACTCTCTCAGCAGCATGGTGTGGGCTGGTGTAGCCCAAAGCGGAACACTCTCTCAGCAGCATGGTGTGGGCTGGTGTAGCACAGAGCAGGAAAATCTCTCAGCAGCATGGTGTGGGCTGGTGTAGCCCAAAGCGGAATACTGACTCAGCAGCATGGTGTGGGCTGGTGTAGCACAGAGCGGAACACTCTCTCAGCAGCATGGCATGGGCTGGTGTAGCACAGAGCGGGACACTGACTCAGCAGCATTGTGTGGGCTAGTGTAGTCCAAAGCGGAACACTGTCTCAGCAGCATGGTGTGGACTGGTGTAACCCAAGGTGAACACTCTCTCAGCAGGATTGTGTAGGCTGGTGTAACTCAAGGCGGAACACTCTCTCAGCATCATGGCATGGGCTTGTGTAGCACAGAGCAGGAAAATCTCTCAGCAGCATGGTGTGGGCTTGTGTAGCCCAAAGCGGAACACTGACTGAGCAGCATGGTGTGGGCTGGTGTAGCACAGAGCGGAACACTCTCTCAGCAGCATGGTGTGGGCGGGTGTCGCACAGAACAGAAAACTCTCTCAGCAGCATGGTGTGGGCTGGTGGTGCACAGTGCGGGACACTGACTCAGCAGCATGGCATGGGTTGGTGTAGCCCAAAGCAGAACACTCTGTATACAGCATGGTGTGGGCTGGTGTAGCCCAGAGCAGGAAACTCACTTAGCAGCATGGTGTGGGCTGGTGGAGCACAGAGCGGGACACTGACTCAGCAGCATGGCCTGGGCTGGTGTAGCCCAAAGTCGAACACTCTCTCAGCAGCATGGTGGGGGCTGGTGTAGCCCAGAGCAGCAAACTCACTTAGCAGCATGCTGTGTGCTGGTGAAGCACAGAGCGGGACACTGACTCAGCAGCATGGCCTGGGCTGGTGTAGCCCAGAGCCGAACACTCTCTCAGCAGCATGGTGGGGGCTGGTGTAGGCCAGAGCAGAAAACTCTCTCAGCAGCACGGTTTGGGCTGGTGTAGCCCAGTGCCAACCACTCTATTAGCAGCATGGTGTGGGCTGGTGTAGCACAGAGCGGAACACACTCTCAGCAGCATGGTGTGGGCTGGTGTAGCCCAAAGTGGAACACTCGCTCAGCAACATTGTGTGGGCTGGTGTTGCCCAGTGCTAACCACTCTCTCAGCAGCATGGTGTGGGCTGGTGTAGCACAGAGCGGAACACTTTCTCAGCAGCATGGGGTGGACTGGTGTAGCACAGAGCGGGTCACTGACTCAGCAGCATGGTGTGGGCTGGTGGAGCCCAAAGTGGAACACTCGCTCAGCAACATTGTGTGGGCTTGTGTAGCCCAGTGCTAACCACTATCTTAGCAGCATGGTGTGGACCGGTGTAGCCCAAAGCGGAACACTCTCTCAGCAGCATGGTGTGGGCTGGTGTAGTACAGAGCGGAACACTCTCTCATCAGCATGGTGTGGGCTGATGTTGCACAGAGCAGAAAACTCTCTCTGCAACACGGCATGGGCTGGTGTATCCCAAAACAGAAAACTCTCTCAGCAGCATGGTGTGGGCTGGTGTAGCCCAAAGCGGAACACTCTCTCAGCAGCATGGTGTGGGCTGGTGTAGCACAGGGCGGGCCACTGACTCAGCAGCATGGCATGGGCTGGTATGGCACAACGCGGAACATTCTCTCAGCAACATGGTGTGGGCTGGTGTAGCACAGAGCGGGACACTGCCTCAGCAGCATGGCGTGGCCAGGTGTACCCAAAGCGGAACACTCTCTCAGCAGCATGGTGTGGGCCGGTGTAGCCGAAAGCGGAACACTCTCTCAGCAGCATGGTGTGGGCTGGTGTAGTACAGAGCAGAACACTCTCTCATCAGCATGGTGTGGGCTGATGTTGCACAGAGCAGAAAACTCTCTCTGCAACACGGCATGGGCTGGTGTATCCCAAAACAGAAAACTCTCTCAGCAGCATGGTATGGGCTGGTGTAGCACTGAGCGGAACACTGACTCAGCAGCATGGTGTGGGCTGGTGTAGCACTGAGCGGAACACTCTCTCAGCAGCATGGTGTTGGCTGGTGTAGCATAGAGCGGGACACTGACTCAGCAGCATGGTGTGGGCTATTGTAGCACAGAACAGAAAACTCTCTCAGCAGCATGGTGTGGGCTGGTGTAGCCCAAAGCGGAACACTCTCTCAGCAGCATGGTGTGGGCTGGTGTAGCACAGAGCAGGAAAATCTCTCAGCAGCATGGTGTGGGCTGGTGTAGCCCAAAGCGGAATACTGACTCAGCAGCATGGTGTGGGCTGGTGTAGCACAGAGCGGAACACTCTCTCAGCAGCATGGCATGGGCTGGTGTAGCACAGAGCGGGACACTGACTCAGCAGCATTGTGTGGGCTAGTGTAGTCCAAAGCGGAACACTGTCTCAGCAGCATGGTGTGGACTGGTGTAACCCAAGGTGAACACTCTCTCAGCAGGATTGTGTAGGCTGGTGTAACTCAAGGCGGAACACTCTCTCAGCATCATGGCATGGGCTGGTGTAGCACAGAGCGAGACACTGACTCAGCAGCATGCATGGGCTGGTGTAGCACAGAGCGGGACACTCTCTCAGCAGCATGGTGTGGGCTGGTGTAGCACAGAACAGAAAACTCTCTCAGCAGCATGGTGTGGGCTGGTGGTGCACAGTGCGGGACACTGACTCAGCAGCATGGCATGGTTTGGTGTAGCCCAAAGCAGAACACTCTGTATACAGCATGGTGTGGGCTGGTGTAGCCCAGAGCAGGAAACTCACTTAGCAGCATGGTGTGGGCTGGTGAAGCACAGAGTGGGACACTGACTCAGCAGCATGGCCTGGGCTGGTGTAGCCCAAAGTCGAACACTCTCTCAGCAGCATGGTGGGGGCTGGTGTACCCAGAGCAGCAAACCCACTTAGCAGCATGGTGTGGGCTGGTGAAGCACAGAGCGGGACACTGACTCAGCAGCATGGCCTGGGCTGGTGTAGCCCAAAGTCGAACACTCTCTCAGCAGCATGGTGGGGGCTGGTGTAGCACAGAGCAGAAAACGCTCTCAGCAGCATGGTGTGGGCTGGTGTAGCACAGAGCAGGAAACTCTCTCAGCAACATGGCATGGGCTGGTGTACCCCAAAGTCGAACACTCTCTCAGCAGCATGGTGTGAGCTGTTGTAGCCCAAAGCGGAACATTCTCTTAGCGACATGGTGTGGGCTGGTGTAGCACAGAGCGGGACACTGCCTCAGCAGCATGGCGTGGACAGGTGTACCCAAAGCGGAACATTCTCTCAGCAACATGGTGTGGGCTGGTGTAGCACACGGCGGACCACTGACTCAGCAGTATGGCATGGGCTGGTATGGCACAACGGGGAACACTCTCTCCACAGCATGGTGTGGGCTGGTGTAGCATCGAGTGGGACACTGACTCAGCAGCATGGTGTGAGCTGGTGTAGCCCAAAGCGGAACACTCTCTCAGCAGCATGGTGTGGGCTGGTGTAGCACAGAGCGGAACACTCTCTCCACAGCATGGTATGGGCTGGTGTAGCACTGAGCGGAACACTGACTCAGCAGCATGGTGTGGGCTGGTGTAGCACAGAGCGGAACACTATCTCAGCAGCATGGTGTGGGCTGGTGTAGCA
This sequence comes from Chiloscyllium plagiosum, assembly GCF_037043375.1. Taxonomy (NCBI): domain Eukaryota; kingdom Metazoa; phylum Chordata; class Chondrichthyes; order Orectolobiformes; family Hemiscylliidae; genus Chiloscyllium; species Chiloscyllium plagiosum. The sequence goes on along the minus strand of NW_028270150.1, from coordinate 66,419,883 downwards.
CTGAGCGGAACACTCTCTCAGCAGCATGGTGTTGGCTGGTGTAGCATAGAGCGGGACACTGACTCAGCAGCATGGTGTGGGCTATTGTAGCACAGAACAGAAAACTCTCTCAGCAGCATGGTGTGGGCTGGTGTAGCCCAAAGCGGAACACTCTCTCAGCAGCATGGTGTGGGCTGGTGTAGCACAGAGCAGGAAAATCTCTCAGCAGCATGGTGTGGGCTGGTGTAGCCCAAAGCGGAATACTGACTCAGCAGCATGGTGTGGGCTGGTGTAGCACAGAGCGGAACACTCTCTCAGCAGCATGGCATGGGCTGGTGTAGCACAGAGCGGGACACTGACTCAGCAGCATTGTGTGGGCTAGTGTAGTCCAAAGCGGAACACTGTCTCAGCAGCATGGTGTGGACTGGTGTAACCCAAGGTGAACACTCTCTCAGCAGGATTGTGTAGGCTGGTGTAACTCAAGGCGGAACACTCTCTCAGCATCATGGCATGGGCTGGTGTAGCACAGAGCGGAACACTTTCTCAGCAGCATGGTGTGGGCTGGTGTAGCCCAGAGCAGGAAACTCTCTCAGCAGCATTGTGTGGGCTGGTGTAGCATAGAGCGGAACACTTTCTCCGCAGCATGGTGTGGGCTGGTGTAGCCCAAAGCAGAACACTCTCTCAGCAGCATGGTGTGGGCTGGTGTAGCACAGAGCGGGACACTGACTCAGCAGCATGGCATGGGCTGGTGTTGCACAGAGCGGGACACTGCCTCAGCAGCATTGCGTGGACTGGTGCACCCAAAGCGGAACACTCTCTCAGCAGCATGGTGTGGGCTGGTGTAGCTCAGGTGGAACACTCTCTCAGCAGCATGGTGTGGGCTGGTGTAGCAAAGAATATAAAACTCTCTCAACAGCATGGTGTGGGCTGGTGTAGCCCAAAGCGGAACACTCTATCAGCAGCATGGTGTGGGCTGGTGTAGCACAGAGCAGGAAACTCTCTCAGCATCATGTCATGGGCTGGTCTAGCCCAAAGCAGGAAACTCTCAGCAGCATGGCATGGGCTGGTGTAGCCCAAAGCGGAACACGCTCTCCACAGCATGGTGTAGGCTGGTGATGCCTAGAGTGGGAGACTGACTCACCAGCATGGTGGGGACTGGTGTATCCCAAAGCGGAACATGCTCTCAGCAGCATGATGTAGGCTGGTGTAGCACTGGGTGGGCCACTGACTCAGCAGCATGGCATGGGCTGTGTAGCCCAAAGCGGAACTCTCTGTCTGCAGCATGGTGTGGGCTGGTGTGGCCCAAAGAGGAACACTCTCTCCACAGCATGGTGTGGGCTGGTGTAGCACAGAGCGGGACACTGACTCAGGAGCATGGCGTGGGCTGGTGAAGCACAGAGCGGGACACTGACTCAGCAGCATGGCCTGGGCTGGTGTAGCCCAAAGCCGAACACTCTCTCAGCTGCATGGTGGGGGCTGGTGTAGCCCAGAGCAGAAAACGCTCTCAGCAGCATGGTGAGGGCTGGTGTAGCCTAATGCTAACCACTCTCTCAGCAGCATGGTGTGGGCTTGAGTAGCCCAAAGCGGAACACTGACTCAGCAGCATGGTATGGGCTGGCGTGGACTGGTGTAACCCAAAGCGGAACATTCTCTCAGCAGCATGGTGTAGACTGGTGTAGCCCAGAGTAGGAAACTCTCTCAGCAGCATGGTGTGGGCTGGTGTAGCCCAAAGCGGAACACTCTCTCAGCAGCATGGTGTGGGCTGGTGTAGCCCAAAGCGGAACATTCTCTCAGCAGCATGGCATGGGCTGGTGTAGCCCAAAGTGGAACACTCTCTCCACAGCATGGTGTGGGCTGGTGTAGCACAGGGCGGGACACTGCCTCAGCAGTATGGTGTGGGCTGGTGTAGCCCAAAGCGGAACATTCTCTCAGCATGGTGTGGGCTGGTGTAGCACAGGGCGGGACACTGCCTCAGCAGCATGGCGTGGACAGGTGTACCCAAAGCCGAACACACTCTCAGCAGCATTGTGTGGGCTGGTGTAGCAGTGGGCGGGCCACTAACTCAGCAGCATGGCATGGGCTGGAGTGGCCCAAAGTGGACCACTCTCTCCACAGCATGGTGTGGGCTGGTGTAGCACTGAGCGGAACACTCTCTCAGCAGCATGGTGTGGGCTGGTGTAGCCCAAAGCGGAACATTCTATTAGCAGCAGCTTGGTGTGGGCTGGTGTAGCCCAAAGCTGAACACTCTCTCAGCAGCATGGCATGGGCTGATGTAGCACAGAGCGAGACACTGACTCAGCAGCATGTCATGGGCTGGTCTAGCCCAAAGCAGGAAACTCTCAGCAGCATGGCATGGGCTGGTGTAGCCCAAAGCGGAACACTCTCTCCACAGCATGGTGTAGGCTGGTGATGCCCAGAGCGAGAGACTCACTCAGCAGCATGGTGTGGGCTGGTGTAGCACAAAGCGGAACATTCTCTCAGCAGCATGGTGTGGGCTGGTGTAGCACAGAGCGGGACACTGCCTCAGCAGCATGGGGTGGACTGGTGTACCCAAAGCAGAACACACTCTCAGCGGCATGGTGAGGGCTGGTGTAGCCCAAAGCGGAACATTCTATTAGCAGCAGCTTGGTGTGGGCTGGTGTAGCCCAAAGCTGAACACTCTCTCAGCAGCATGGCATGGGCTGATGTAGCACAGAGCGAGACACTGACTCAGCAGCATGTCATGGGCTGGTCTAGCCCAAAGCAGGAAACTCTCAGCAGCATGGCATGGGCTGGTGTAGCCCAAAGCGGAACACTCTCTCCACAGCATGGTGTAGGCTGGTGATGCCCAGAGCGAGAGACTCACTCAGCAGCATGGTGTGGGCTGGTGTAGCACAAAGCGGAACATTCTCTCAGCAGCATGGTGTGGGCTGGTGTAGCACAGAGCGGGACACTGCCTCAGCAGCATGGGGTGGACTGGTGTACCCAAAGCAGAACACACTCTCAGCGGCATGGTGAGGGCTGGTGTAACCCAGAGTGGAACACTCTCTCAGCAGCATGGTGTGGACTGGTGTAGCCCAAAGCGGAACATTCTCTCAGCAGCATGGTGTGGGCTGGAGTAGCACAGAGCGGGACACTGCCTCAGCAGCATGGGGTGGACTGGAGTACCCAAAGCAGAACACACTCTCAGCGGCATGGTGAGGGCTGGTGTAACCCAGAGTGGAACACTCTCTCAGCACCATGGCATGGGCTGGTGTAGCCCAAAGCGGAACACTCTCTCATTAGCATGGTGTGGGCTGACGTTGCACAGAGCAGAAAACTCTCTCAGCAACATGGCATGGGCTGGTGTACCCCAAAGCGGAACACTATCTCCACAGCATGGTGAAGGCTCGTAATGCCCAGAGCGAGAGACTGACTCAGCCGCATGGTGTGAGCTGGTGTAGCCCAAAGCGGAACATTCTCTCAGCAACATGGTGTGGGCTGGTGTAGCACAGAGCGGGACACTGCCACAGCAGCATGGCGTGGACAGGTGTACCCAAAGCGGAACACTCTCTCAGCAGCATGGTGTGGGCTGGTGTAGCACTGAGCGGAACACTGACTCAGCAGCATGGCATGGGCTGGAGTGGCCCAAAGCGGAACACTCTCTCCACAGCATGGTGTGGGCTGGTGTAGCACTGAACGGAACACTCTCTCAGCAGCATGGTGTGGGCTGGTGTAGCCCAAAGCGGAACACTCTCTCAGCAGCATGGTGTGGGCTGGTGTAGCACTGAGCGGAACACTCTCTCAGCAGCATGGTGTGGGCTGGTGTAGCACTGAGCGGAACACTGACTCAGCAGCATGGTGTGGGCTGGTGTAGCCCAAAGCGGAACACTCTCTCAGCAGCATGGTGTGGGCTGGTGTAGCACAGAGCGGAACACTCTCTCAGCAGCATGGCATGGGCTCGTGTAGCACAGAGCGGGACACTGACTCAGCAGCATTGTGTGGGCTAGTGTAGTCCAAAGCGGAACACTGTCTCAGCAGCATGGTGTGGCTGGTGTAACCCAAGGTGAACACTCTCTCAGCAGGATTGTGTGGGCTGGTGTAACTCAAGGCGGAACACTCTCTCAGCATCATGGCATGGGCTGGTGTAGCACAGAGCGAGACACTGACTCAGCAGCATGTCATGGGCTGGTCTAGCCCAAAGCAGGAAACTCTCAGCAGCATGGCATGGGCTGGTGTAGCCCAAAGCGGAACACTCTCTCCACAGCATTGTGTAGGCTCGTGATGCCCAGAGCGAGAGACTCACTCAGCCGCATGGTGTGGGCTGGTGTAGCACAAAGCGGAACATTCTCTCAGCAGCATGGTGTGGGCTGGTGTAGCACAGAGCGGGACACTGCCTCAGCAGCATGGCGTGGACTGGTGTACCCAAAGCGGAACACTCTCTCAGCAGCATGCTGTGGGCTGGTGTAGCACAGGGCGGACCACTGACTCAGCAGCATGCATGGGCTGGTGAAGCACAGAGCGGGACACTCTCTCAGCAGCATGGTGTGAGCTGGTGTAGCACAGAACAGAAAACTCTCTCAGCAGCATGGTGTGTGCTGGTGCTGCACAGTGCGGGACACTGACTCAGCAGCATGGCATGGGTTGGTGTAGCCCAAAGCAGAACACTCTGTATACAGCATGGTGTGGGCTGGTGTAGCCCAGAGCAGGAAACTCACTTAGCAGCATGGTGTGGGCTGGTGAAGCACAGAGTGGGACACTGACTCAGCAGCATGGTTTGGGTTGGTGTAGCCCAAAGTCGAACACTCTCTCAGCAGCATGGTGGGGGCTGGTGTACCCAGAGCAGAAAACGCTCTCAGCAGCATGGTGTGGGCTGGTGTAGCCCAAAGCGGAACACTCTCTCAGCAGCATGGTGTGGGCTGATGTTGCACAGAGCAGAAAACTCTCTCAGCAACATGGCATGGGCTGGTGTACCCCAAAGCGGAACACTCTCTCCACAGCATGGTGTGGGCTGGTGTAGCACAGAGCGGAACACTCTCTCAGCAGCATGGTGTGGGCTGGTGTAGCACTGAGCGGAACACTGACTCAGCAGCATGGTGTGGGCTGGTGTAGCACTGAGAGGAACACTCTCTCAGCAGCATGGTGAGGGCTGGTGTAGCCCAAAGCGGAACACTCTCTCAGCAGCATGGTGTGGGCTAGTGTAGCATTGAGCAGGACACTGACTCAGCAGCATGGTGTGGGCTGGTGTAGCATTGAGCGGGACACTGACTCAGCAGCATGGTGTGGGCTGGTGTAGCATTGAGCGGGACACTGACTCAGCAGCATGGTGTGGGCTGTTGTAGCACAGAACAGAAAACCCTCTCAGCAGCATGGTGTGGGCTTGTGTAGCCCAAAGCGGAACACTGACTGAGCAGCATGGTGTGGGCTGGTGTAGCACAGAGCGGAACACTCTCTCAGCAGCATGGTGTGGGCGGGTGTCGCACAGAACAGAAAACTCTCTCAGCAGCATGGTGTGGGCTGGTGGTGCACAGTGCGGGACACTGACTCAGCAGCATGGCATGGGTTGGTGTAGCCCAAAGCAGAACACTCTGTATACAGCATGGTGTGGGCTGGTGTAGCCCAGAGCAGGAAACTCACTTAGCAGCATGGTGTGGGCTGGTGGAGCACAGAGCGGGACACTGACTCAGCAGCATGGCCTGGGCTGGTGTAGCCCAAAGTCGAACACTCTCTCAGCAGCATGGTGGGGGCTGGTGTAGCCCAGAGCAGCAAACTCACTTAGCAGCATGCTGTGTGCTGGTGAAGCACAGAGCGGGACACTGACTCAGCAGCATGGCCTGGGCTGGTGTAGCCCAGAGCCGAACACTCTCTCAGCAGCATGGTGGGGGCTGGTGTAGGCCAGAGCAGAAAACTCTCTCAGCAGCACGGTTTGGGCTGGTGTAGCCCAGTGCCAACCACTCTATTAGCAGCATGGTGTGGGCTGGTGTAGCACAGAGCGGAACACACTCTCAGCAGCATGGTGTGGGCTGGTGTAGCCCAAAGTGGAACACTCGCTCAGCAACATTGTGTGGGCTGGTGTTGCCCAGTGCTAACCACTCTCTCAGCAGCATGGTGTGGGCTGGTGTAGCACAGAGCGGAACACTTTCTCAGCAGCATGGGGTGGACTGGTGTAGCACAGAGCGGGTCACTGACTCAGCAGCATGGTGTGGGCTGGTGTAGCCCAAAGTGGAACACTCGCTCAGCAACATTGTGTGGGCTTGTGTAGCCCAGTGCTAACCACTAGCTTAGCAGCATGGTGTGGGCCGGTGTAGCCCAAAGCGGAACACTCTCTCAGCAGCATGGTGTGGGCTGGTGTAGTACAGAGCGGAACACTCTCTCATCAGCATGGTGTGGGCTGATGTTGCACAGAGCAGAAAACTCTCTCTGCAACACGGCATGGGCTGGTGTATCCCAAAACAGAAAACTCTCTCAGCAGCATGGTGTGGGCTGGTGTATCCCAAAACAGAAAACTCTCTCAGCAGCATGGTGTGGGCTGGTGTAGCCCAAAGCGGAACACTCTCTCAGCAGCATGGTGTGGGCTGGTGTAGCACAGGGCGGGCCACTGACTCAGCAGCATGGCATGGGCTGGTATGGCACAACGCGGAACATTCTCTCAGCAACATGGTGTGGGCTGGTGTAGCACAGAGCGGGACACTGCCTCAGCAGCATGGCGTGGACAGGTGTACCCAAAGCGGAACACTCTCTCAGCAGCATGGTGTGGGCTGGTGTAGCACAGGGTGGAACACTCTCTCAGCAGCATGGCATGGGCTGGAGTGGCCCAAAGCGGAACACTCTCTCCACAGCATGGTGTGGGCTGGTGTAGCACTGAACGGAACACTCTCTCAGCAGCATGGTGTGGGCTGGTGTAGCCCAAAGCGGAACACTCTCTCAGCAGCATGGTGTGGGCTGGTGTAGCACAGAGCGGAACACTCTCTCCACAGCATGGTATGGGCTGGTGTAGCACTGAGCGGAACACTGACTCAGCAGCATGGTGTGGGCTGGTGTAGCACAGAGCGGAACACTATCTCAGCAGCATGGTGTGGGCTGGTGTAGCACTGAGCGGAACACTCTCTCAGCAGCATGGTGTTGGCTGGTGTAGCATAGAGCGGGACACTGACTCAGCAGCATGGTGTGGGCTATTGTAGCACAGAACAGAAAACTCTCTCAGCAGCATGGTGTGGGCTGGTGTAGCCCAAAGCGGAACACTCTCTCAGCAGCATGGTGTGGGCTGGTGTAGCACAGAGCAGGAAAATCTCTCAGCAGCATGGTGTGGGCTGGTGTAGCCCAAAGCGGAATACTGACTCAGCAGCATGGTGTGGGCTGGTGTAGCAAAGAGCGGAACACTCTCTCAGCAGCATGGCATGGGCTGGTGTAGCACAGAGCGGGACACTGACTCAGCAGCATTGTGTGGGCTGGTGTAGTCCAAAGCGGAACACTGTCTCAGCAGCATGGTGTGGACTGGTGTAACCCAAGGTGAACACTCTCTCAGCAGGATTGTGTAGGCTGGTGTAACTCAAGGCGGAACACTCTCTCAGCATCATGGCATGGGCTGGTGTAGCACAGAGCGAGACACTGACTCAGCAGCATGCATGGGCTGGTGTAGCACAGAGCGGGACACTGCCTCAGCAGCATGGCGTGGACTGGTGTACCCAAAGCGGAACACTCTCTCAGCAGCATGCTGTGGGCTGGTGTAGCACAGGGCGGACCACTGACTCAGCAGCATGCCTGGGCTGGTGTAGCACAGAGCGGGACACTCTCTCAGCAGCATGGTGTGGGCTGGTGTAGCACAGAACAGAAAACTCTCTCAGCAGCATGGTGTGGGCTGGTGGTGCACAGTGCGGGACACTGACTCAGCAGCATGGCATGGTTTGGTGTAGCCCAAAGCAGAACACTCTGTATACAGCATGGTGTGGGCTGGTGTAGCCCAGAGCAGGAAACTCACTTAGCAGCATGGTGTGGGCTGGTGAAGCACAGAGCGGGACACTGACTCAGCAGCATGGCCTGGGCTGGTGTAGCCCAAAGTCGAACACTCTCTCAGCAGCATGGTGGGGGCTGGTGTAGCACAGAGCAGAAAACGCTCTCAGCAGCATGGTGGGGGCTGGTGTAGCACAGAGCAGAAAACGCTCTCAGCAGCATGGTGTGGGCTGGTGTAGCACAGAGCAGGAAACTCTCTCAGCAACATGGCATGGGCTGGTGTACCCCAAAGTCGAACACTCTCTCAGCAGCATGGTGTGAGCTGTTGTAGCCCAAAGCGGAACATTCTCTCAGCGACATGGTGTGGGCTGGTGTAGCACAGAGCGGGACACTGCCTCAGCAGCATGGCGTGGACAGGTGTACCCAAAGCGGAACATTCTCTCAGCAACATGGTGTGGGCTGGTGTAGCACACGGCGGACCACTGACTCAGCAGTATGGCATGGGCTGGTATGGCACAACGGGGAACACTCTCTCCACAGCATGGTGTGGGCTGGTGTAGCATAGAGCGGGACACTGACTCAGCAGCATGGTGTGGGCTGGTGTAGCATAGAGTGGGACACTGACTCAGCAGCATAGTGTGAGCTGGTGTAGCCCAAAGCGGAACATTCTCTCAGCAACATGGTGTGGGCTGGTGTAGCACAGAGCGGGACACTGCCTCAGCAGCATGGCGTGGACAGGTGTACCCAAAGCGGAACACTCTCTCAGCAGCATGGTGTGGGCTGGTGTAGCACAGGGTGGACCACTGACTCAGCAGCATGGCATGGGCTGGAGTGGCCCAAAGCGGAACACTCTCTCCACAGCATGGTGTGGGCTGGTGTAGCACTGAACGGAACACTCTCTCAGCAGCATGGTGTGGGCTGGTGTAGCCCAAAGCGGAACACTCTCTCAGCAGCATGGTGTGGGCTGGTGTAGCACTGAGCGGAACACTCTCTCCACAGCATGGTGTGGGCTGGTGTAGCACTGAGCGGAACACTGACTCAGCAGCATGGTGTGGGCTGGTGTAGCACAGAGCGGAACACTATCCCAGCAGCATGGTGTGGGCTGGTGTAGCACTGAGCGGAACACTCTCTCAGCAGCATGGTGTTGGCTGGTGTAGCACTGAGCGGAACACTCTCTCAGCAGCATGGTGTTGGCTGGTGTAGCACTGAGCGGAACACTCTCTCAGCAGCATGGTGTTGGCTGGTGTAGCACTGAGCGGAACACTCTCTCAGCAGCATGGTGTGGGCTGTTGTAGCACAGAACAGAAAACTCTCTCAGCAGCATGGTGTGGGCTGGTGTAGCCCAAAGCGGAACACTCTCTCAGCAGCATGGTGTGGGCTGGTGTAGCACAGAGCAGGAAAATCTCTCAGCAGCATGGTGTGGGCTGGTGTAGCCCAAAGCGGAACACTCTCTCAGCAACATGGTGTGGGCTTGTGTAGCCCAAAGCGGAATACTGACTCAGCAGCTTGGTGTGGGCTGGTGTAACTCAAGGCGGAACACTCTCTCAGCATCATGGCATGGGCTGGTGTAGCACAGAGCGAGACACTGACTCGGCAGCATGTCATGGGCTGGTCTAGCCCAAAGCAGGAAACTCTCAGCAGCATGGCATGGGCTGGTGTAGCCCAAAGCGGAACACTCTCTCCACAGCATTGTGTAGGCTGGTGATGCCCAGAGCGAGAGACTCACTCAGCCGCATGGTGTGGGCTGGGGTAGCACAAAGCGGAACATTCTCTCAGCAGCATGGTGTGGGCTGGTGTAGCACAGAGCGGGACACTGCCTCAGCAGCATGGCGTGGACTGGTGTACCCAAAGCGGAACACTCTCTCAGCAGCATGCTGTGGGCTGGTGTAGCACAGGGCGGACCACTGACTCAGCAGCATGCATGGGCTGGTGTAGCACAGAGCGGGACACTCTCTCAGCAGCATGGTGTGGGCTGGTGTAGCACAGAACAGAAAACTCTCTCAGCAGCATGGTGTGTGCTGGTGGTGCACAGTGCGGGACACTGACTCAGCAGCATGGCATGGGTTGGTGTAGCCCAAAGCAGAACACTCTGTATACAGCATGGTGTGGGCTGGTGTAGCCCAGAGCAGGAAACTCACTTAGCAGCATGGTGTGGGCTGGTGAAGCACAGAGTGGGACACTGACTCAGCAGCATGGCCTGGGTTGGTGCAGCCCAAAGTCGAACACTCTCTCAGCAGCATGGTGGGGGCTGGTGTAGCACAGAGCAGAAAACGCTCTCAGCAGCATGGTGTGGGCTGGTGTAGCACAGAGCAGGAAACTCTCTCAGCAACATGGCATGGGCTGGTGTACCCCAAAGTCGAACACTCTCTCAGCAGCATGGTGTGAGCTGTTGTAGCCCAAAGCGGAACATTCTCTCAGCAACATGGTGTGGGCTGGTGTACCCCAAAGTCGAACACTCTCTCAGCAGCATGGTGTGAGCTGTTGTAGCCCAAAGCGGAACATTCTCTCAGCAACATGGTGTGGGCTGGTGTAGCACACGGCGGACCACTGACTCAGCAGCATGCATGGGCTGGTGTAGCACAGAGCGGGACACTCTCTCAGCATCATGGTATGGGCTGATGTAGCACTGAGCGGAACACTCTCTCAGCAGCATGGTGTGGGCTGGTGTAGCACTGAACGGAACACTCTCTCAGCAGCATGGTGTGGGCTGGTGTAGCCCAAAGCGGAACACTCTCTCAGCAGCATGGTGTGGGCTGGTGTAGCACAGAGCGGAACACTCTCTCAGCAGCATGGTATGGGCTGATGTAGCACTGAGCGGAACACTCTCTCAGCAGCATGGTGTGGGCTGGTGTAGCACTGAACGGAACACTCTCTCAGCAGCATGGTGTGGGCTGGTGTAGCCCAAAGCGGAACACTCTCTCAGCAGCATGGTGTGGGCTGGTGTAGCACAGAGCGGAACACTCTCTCAGCAGCATGTGTGGGCTGGTGTAGCACTGAGCGGAACACTGACTCAGCAGCATGGTGTGGGCTGGTGTAGCACTGAGAGGAACACTCTCTCAGCAGCATGGTGTGGGCTGGTGTAGCACTGAGCGGAACACTCTCTCAGCAGCATGGTGTTGGCTGGTGTAGCATTGAGCGGGACACTGACTCAGGACCATGGTGTGGGCTGTTGTAGCATAGAACAGAAAACTCTCTCAGCAGCATGGTGTGAGCTGGTGTAGCCCAAAGCGGAACACTCTCTCAGCAGCATGGTGTGGGCTGGTGTAGCACAGAGCAGGAAAATCTCTCAGCACATGGTGTGGGCTTGTGTAGCCCAAAGCGGAACACTGACTCAGCAGCATGGTGTGGGCTGGTGTAGCACAGAGCGGGACACTGACTCAGCAGCATGGTGTGGGCTGGTGTAGTCCAAAGCGGAACACTGTCTCAGCAGCATGGTGTGGACTGGTGTAACCCAAGGCGAACACTCTCTCAGCAGGATTGTGTGGGCTGGTGTAACCCAAGGAGGAACACTCTCTCAGCAGCATGGCATGGGCTGGTGTAGCACAGAGCGAGACACTGACTCAGCAGCATGTCATGGGCTGGTCTAGCCCAAAGCAGGAAACTCTCAGCAGCATGGCATGGGCTGGTGTAGCCCAAAGCGGAACACTCTCTCCACAGCATTGTGTAGGCTGGTGATGCCCAGAGCGAGAGATTCATTCAGCCGCATGGTGTGGGCTGGTGTAGCACAAAGCAGAACATTCTCTCAGCAGCATGGTGTGGGCTGGTGTAGCACAGGGCGGACCACTGACTCAGCAGCATGCATGGGCTGGTGTAGCACAGAGCGGGACACTCTCTCAGCATCATGGTGTGGGCTGGTGTAGCACAGAACAGAAAACTCTCTCAGCAGCATGGTGTGGGCTGGTGGTGCACAGTGCGGGACACTGACTCAGCAGCATGGCGTGGACTGGTGTACCCAAAGCGGAACACTCTCTCAGCAGCATGCTGTGGGCTGGTGTAGCACAGGGCGGACCACTGACTCAGCAGCATGCATGGGCTGGTGTAGCACAGAGCGGGACACTCTCTCAGCATCATGGTGTGGGCTGGTGTAGCACAGAACAGAAAACTCTCTCAGCAGCATGGTGTGGGCTGGTGGTGCACAGTGCGGGACACTGACTCAGCAGCATGGCATGGGTTGGTGTAGCCCAAAGCAGAACACTCTGTATACAGCATGGTGTGGGCTGGTGTAGCCCAGAGAAAGGAAACTCACTTAGCAGCATGGTGTGGGCTGGTGAAGCACAGAGCGGGACACTGACTCAGCAGCATGGCCTGGGCTGGTGTAGCCCAAAGTCGAACACTCTCTCAGCAGCATGGTGTGGGCTGGTGTAGGCCAGAGCAGAAAACTCTCTCAGCAGCACGGTTTGGGCTGGTGCAGCCCAGTGCCAACCACTCTATTAGCAGCATGGTGTGGGCTGGTGTAGCACAGAACGGAACACTCTCTCAGCAGCATGGTGTGGGCTGGTGTAGCCCAAAGCGAAACACTCTGTCAGCACCATGGTGTGGGCTGGTGTAGCACAGAGCGGGTCACTGACTCAGCAGCATGGTGTGGGCTGCTGTAGCCCAAAGTGGAACACTCGCTCAGCAACATTGTGTGGGCTGGTGTTGCCCAGTGCTAACCACTCTCTTAGCAGCATGGTGTGGGCTGGTGTAGCACAGAGCGGAACACTTTCTCAGCAGCATGGTGTGGACTGGTGTAGCCCAAAGCGAAACACTCTGTCAGCACCATGGGGTGGACTGGTGTAGCACAGAGCGGGTCACTGACTCAGCAGCATGGTGTGGGCTGCTGTAGCCCAAAGTGGAACACTCGCTCAGCAACATTGTGTGGGCTTGCGTAGCCCAGTGCTAACCACTCTCTTAGCAGCATGGTGTGGGCCGGTGTAGTCCAAAGCGGAACACTCTCTCAGCAGCATGGTGTGGGCTGGTGTAGTACAGAGCGGAACACTCTCTCATCAGCATGGTGTGGGCTGATGTTGCACAGAGCAGAAAACTCTCTCAGCAACATGGCATGGGCTGGTGTATCCCAAAACAGAAAACTCTCTCAGCAGCATGGCATGGGCTGGTGTAGCCCAAAGCGGAACATTCTCTCAGCAGCATGGTGTGGGCTGGTGTAGCCCAAAGCGGAACATTCTCTCAGCAGCATGGTGTGGGCTGGTGTCGCACAGAGCGGGACACTGCCTCAGCAGCATGGCGTGGACAGGTGTACCCAAAGCGGAACACTCTCTCAGCAGCATGGTGTGGGCTGGTGTAGCACAGGGCGGGTCACTGACTCAGCAGCATGGTGTGGGCTGTTGTAGCCCAAAGTGGAACACTCGCTCAGCAACATTGTGTGGGCTTGTGTAGCCCAGTGCTAACCACTGACTTAGCAGCATGGTGTGGGCCGGTGTAGCCCAAAGCGGAACACTCTCTCAGCAGCATGGTGTGGGCTGGTGTAGTACAGAGCGGAACACTCTCTCATCAGCATGGTGTGGGCTGATGTTGCAGAGAGCAGAAAACTCTCTCTGCAACACGGCATGGGCTGGTGTATCCCAAAACAGAAAACTCTCTCAGCAGCATGGTGTGGGCTGGTGTAGCACAGGGCGGGCCACTGACTCAGCAGCATGGCATGGGCTGGTATGGCACAACGCGGAACACTCTCTCCACAGCATGGTGTGGGCTGGTGTAGCATAGAGTGGGACACTGACTCAGCAGCATGGTGTGAGCTGGTGTAGCCCAAAGCGGAACATTCTCTCAGCAACATGGTGTGGGCTGGTGTAGCACAGAGCGGGACACTGCCTCAGCAGCATGGCGTGGACAGGTGTACCCAAAGCGGAACACTCTCTCAGCAGCATGGTGTGGGCTGGTGTAGCACAGGGTGGACCACTGACTCAGCAGCATGGCATGGGCTGGAGTGGCCCAAAGCGGAACACTCTCTCCACAGCATGGTGTGGGCTGGTGTAGCACTGAACGGAACACTCTCTCAGCAGCATGGTGTGGGCTGGTGTAGCCCAAAGCGGAACACTCTCTCAGCAGCATGGTGTGGGCTGGTGTAGCACTGAGCGGAACACTCTCTCCACAGCATGGTGTGGGCTGGTGTAGCACTGAGCGGAACACTGACACAGCAGCATGGTGTGGGCTAGTGTAGCACAGAGCGGAACACTCTCTCAGCAGCATGGTGTGGGCTGGTGTAGCACAGAGCGGAACACTATCCCAGCAGCATGGTGTGGGCTGGTGTAGCACTGAGCGGAACACTCTCTCAGCAGCATGGTGTTGGCTGGTGTAGCACTGAGCGGAACACTCTCTCAGCAGCATGGTGTGGGCTGTTGTAGCACAGAACAGAAAACTCTCTCAGCAGCATGGTGTGGGCTGGTGTAGCACAGAGCAGGAAAATCTCTCAGCAGCATGGTGTGGGCTGGTGTAGCCCAAAGCGGAACACTCTCTCAGCAGCATGGTGTGGGCTTGTGTAGCCCAAAGCGGAATACTGACTCAGCAGCTTGGTGTGGGCTGGTGTAACTCAAGGCGGAACACTCTCTCAGCATCATGGCATGGGCTGGTGTAGCACAGAGCGAGACACTGACTCGGCAGCATGTCATGGGCTGGTCTAGCCCAAAGCAGGAAACTCTCAGCAGCATGGCATGGGCTGGTGTAGCCCAAAGCGGAACACTCTCTCCACAGCATTGAGTAGGCTCGTGATGCCCAGAGCGAGAGACTCACTCAGCCGCATGGTGTGGGCTGGTGTAGCACAAAGCGGAACATTCTCTCAGCAGCATGATGTGGGCTGGTGTAGCACAGAGCGGGACACTGCCTCAGCAGCATGGCGTGGACTGGTGTACCCAAAGCGGAACACTCTCTCAGCAGCATGCTGTGGGCTGGTGTAGCACAGGGCGGACCACTGACTCAGCAGCATGCATGGGCTGGTGTAGCACAGAGCGGGACACTCTCTCAGCAGCATGGTGTGGGCTGGTGAATCACAGAACAGAAAACTCTCTCAGCAGCATGGTGTGTGCTGGTGGTGCACAGTGCGGGACACTGACTCAGCAGCATGGCATGGGTTGGTGTAGCCCAAAGCAGAACACTCTGTATACAGCATGGTGTGGGCTGGTGTAGCCCAGAGCAGGAAACTCACTTAGCAGCATGGTGTGGGCTGGTGAAGCACAGAGTGGGACACTGACTCAGCAGCATGGCCTGGGTTGGTGTAGCCCAAAGTCGAACACTCTCTCAGCAGCATGGTGGGGGCTGGTGTACCCAGAGCAGCAAACCCACTTAGCAGCATGGTGTGGGCTGGTGAAGCACAGAGCGGGACACTGACTCAGCAGCATGGCCTGGGCTGGTGTAGCCCAAAGTCGAACACTCTCTCAGCAGCATGGTGGGGGCTGGTGTAGCACAGAGCAGAAAACGCTCTCAGCAGCATGGTGTGGGCTGGTGTAGCACAGAGCAGGAAACTCTCTCAGCAACATGGCATGGGCTGTTGTACCCCAAAGCGGAACACTCTCTCAGCAGCATGGTGTGAACAGTTGTAGCCCAAAGCGGAACATTCTCTCAGCAACATGGTGTGGGCTGGTGTAGCCCAAAGCGGAACATTCTCTCAGCAACATGGTGTGGGCTGGTGTAGCACACGGCGGACCACTGACTCAGCAGTATGGCATGGGCTGGAGTGGCCCAAAGCGGAACACTCTCTCCACAGCATGGTGTGGGCTGGTGTAGCACTGAACGGAACACTCTCTCAGCAGCATGGTGTGGGCTGGTGTAGCACAGAGCGGAACACTCTCTCAGCAGCATGGTGTGGGCTGGTGTAGCACTGAGCGGAACACTGACTCAGCAGCATGGTGTGGGCTGGTGTAGCACTGAGAGGAACACTCTCTCAGCAGCATGGTGTGGGCTGGTGTAGCACTGAGCGGAACACTCTCTCAGCAGCATGGTGTTGGCTGGTGTAGCATTGAGCGGGACACTGACTCAGGACCATGGTGTGGGCTGTTGTAGCACAGAACAGAAAACTCTCTCAGCAGCATGGTGTGGGCTGGTGTAGCCCAAAGCGGAACACTCTCTCAGCAGCATGGTGTGGGCTGGTGTAGCACAGAGCAGGAAAATCTCTCAGCACATGGTGTGGGCTTGTGTAGCCCAAAGCGGAACACTGACTCAGCAGCATGGTGTGGGCTGGTGTAGCACAGAGCGGAACACTCTCTCAGCAGCATGGCATGGGCTAGTGTAGCACAGAGCGGGACACTGACTCAGCAGCATGGTGTGGGCTGGTGTAGTCCAAAGCGGAACACTGTCTCAGCAGCATGGTGTGGACTGGTGTAACCCAAGGCGAACACTCTCTCAGCAGGATTGTGTGGGCTGGTGTAACCCAAGGAGGAACACTCTCTCAGCAGCATGGCATGGGCTGGTGTAGCACAGAGCGAGACACTGACTCAGCAGCATGTCATGGGCTGGTCTAGCCCAAAGCAGGAAACTCTCAGCAGCATGGCATGGGCTGGTGTAGCCCAAAGCGGAACACTCTCTCCACAGCATTGTGTAGGCTGGTGATGCCCAGAGCGAGAGATTCATTCAGCCGCATGGTGTGGGCTGGTGTAGCACAAAGCAGAACATTCTCTCAGCAGCATGGTGTGGGCTGGTGTAGCACAGGGCGGACCACTGACTCAGCAGCATGCATGGGCTGGTGTAGCACAGAGCGGGACACTCTCTCAGCATCATGGTGTGGGCTGGTGTAGCACAGAACAGAAAACTCTCTCAGCAGCATGGTGTGGGCTGGTGGTGCACAGTGCGGGACACTGACTCAGCAGCATGGCGTGGACTGGTGTACCCAAAGCGGAACACTCTCTCAGCAGCATGCTGTGGGCTGGTGTAGCACAGGGCGGACCACTGACTCAGCAGCATGCATGGGCTGGTGTAGCACAGAGCGGGACACTCTCTCAGCATCATGGTGTGGGCTGGTGTAGCACAGAACAGAAAACTCTCTCAGCAGCATGGTGTGGGCTGGTGGTGCACAGTGCGGGACACTGACTCAGCAGCATGGCATGGGTTGGTGTAGCCCAAAGCAGAACACTCTGTATACAGCATGGTGTGGGCTGGTGTAGCCCAGAGCAGGAAACTCACTTAGCAGCATGGTGTGGGCTGGTGAAGCACAGAGCGGGACACTGACTCAGCAGCATGGCCTGGGCTGGTGTAGCCCAAAGTCGAACACTCTCTCAGCAGCATGGTGTGGGCTGGTGTAGCACTGAGCGGAACACTGACTCAGCAGCATGGTGTGGGCTGGTGTAGCACAGAGCGGAACACTCTCTCAGCAGCATGGTGTGGGCTGGTGTAGCCCAAAGTGGAACACTCGCTCAGCAACATTGTGTGGGCTGGTGTTGCCCAGTGCTAACCACTCTCTTAGCAGCATGGTGTGGGCTGGTGTAGCACAGAGCGGAACACTTTCTCAGCAGCATGGTGTGGACTGGTGTAGCCCAAAGCGAAACACTCTGTCAGCACCATGGGGTGGACTGGTGTAGCACAGAGCGGGTCACTGACTCAGCAGCATGGTGTGGGCTGCTGTAGCCCAAAGTGGAACACTCGCTCAGCAACATTGTGTGGGCTTGTGTAGCCCAGTGCTAACCACTCTCTTAGCAGCATGGTGTGGGCCGGTGTAGTCCAAAGCGGAACACTCTCTCAGCAGCATGGTGTGGGCTGGTGTAGCCCAAAGCGGAACATTCTCTCAGCAGCATGGTGTGGGCTGGTGTCGCACAGAGCGGGACACTGCCTCAGCAGCATGGCGTGGACAGGTGTACCCAAAGCGGAACACTCTCTCAGCAGCATGGTGTGGGCTGGTGTAGCACAGGGCGGGTCACTGACTCAGCAGCATGGTGTGGGCTGGTGTAGCCCAAAGTGGAACACTCGCTCAGCAACATTGTGTGGGCTTGTGTAGCCCAGTGCTAACCACTGACTTAGCAGCATGGTGTGGGCCGGTGTAGCCCAAAGCGGAACACTCTCTCAGCAGCATGGTGTGGGCTGGTGTAGTACAGAGCGGAACACTCTCTCATCAGCATGGTGTGGGCTGATGTTGCACAGAGCAGAAAACTCTCTCTGCAACACGGCATGGGCTGGTGTATCCCAAAACAGAAAACTCTCTCAGCAGCATGGTGTGGGCTGGTGTAGCACAGGGCGGGCCACTGACTCAGCAGCATGGTGTGAGCTGGTGTAGCCCAAAGCGGAACATTCTCTCAGCAACATGGTGTGGGCTGGTGTAGCACAGAGCGGGACACTGCCTCAGCAGCATGGCGTGGACAGGTGTACCCAAAGCGGAACACTCTCTCAGCAGCATGGTGTGGGCTGGTGTAGCACAGGGTGGACCACTGACTCAGCAGCATGGCATGGGGTGGAGTGGCCCAAAGCGGAACACTCTCTCCACAGCATGGTGTGGGCTGGTGTAGCACTGAGCGGAACACTGACTCAGCAGCATGGTGTGGGCTGGTGTAGCACAGAGCGGAACACTATCTCAGCAGCATGGTGTGGGCTGGTGTAGCACTGAGCGGAACACTCTCTCAGCAGCATGGTGTTGGCTGGTGTAGCATAGAGCGGGACACTGACTCAGCAGCATGGTGTGGGCTGTTGTAGCACAGAACAGAAAACTCTCTCAGCAGCATGGTGTGGGCTGGTGTAGCACAGAGCAGGAAAATCTCTCAGCAGTATGGTGTGGGCTTGTGTCGCCCAAAGCGGAACACTGACTCAGCAGCATGGTGTGGGCTGGTGTAGCACAGAGCGGAACACTCTCTCAGCAGCATGGCATGGGCTGGTGTAGCACAGAGCGGGACACTGACTCAGCAGCATTGTGTGGGCTAGTGTAGTCCAAAGCGGAACACTGTCTCAGCAGCATGGTGTGGACTGGTGTAACCCAAGGTGAACACTCTCTCAGCAGGATTGTGTGGGCTGGTGTAACTCAAGGCGGAACACTCTCTCAGCATCATGGCATGGGCTGGTGTAGCACAGAGCGAGACACTGACTCAGCAGCATGTCATGGGCTGGTCTAGCCCAAAGCAGGAAACTCTCAGCAGCATGGCATGGGCTGGTGTAGCCCAAAGCGGAACACTCTCTCCACAGCATTGTGTAGGCTGGTGATGCCCAGAGCGAGAGACTCACTCAGCCGCATGGTGTAGGCTAGTTTAGCACAAAGCGGAACATTCTCTCAGCAGCATGGTGTGGGCTGGTGTAGCACAGAGCGGGACACTGCCTCAGCAGCATGGCGTGGACTGGTGTACCCAAAGCGGAACACTCTCTCAGCAGCATGCTGTGGGCTGGTGTAGCACAGGGCGGACCACTGACTCAGCAGCATGCCTGGGCTGGTGTAGCACAGAGCGGGACACTCTCTCAGCAGCATGGTGTGGGCTGGTGTAGCACAGAACAGAAAACTCTCTCAGCAGCATGGTGTGGGCTGGTGGTGCACAGTGCGGGACACTGACTCAGCAGCATGGCATGGTTTGGTGTAGCCCAAAGCAGAACACTCTGTATACAGCATGGTGTGGGCTGGTGTAGCCCAGAGCAGGAAACTCACTTAGCAGCATGGTGTGGGCTGGTGAAGCACAGAGTGGGACACTGACTCAGCAGCATGGCCTGGGTTGGTGTAGCCCAAAGTCGAACACTCTCTCAGCAGCATGGTGGGGGCTGGTGTACCCAGAGCAGCAAACCCACTTAGCAGCATGGTGTGGGCTGGTGAAGCACAGAGCGGGACACTGACTCAGCAGCATGGCCTGGGCTGGTGTAGCCCAAAGTCGAACACTCTCTCAGCAGCATGGTGGGGGCTGGTGTAGCACAGAGCAGAAAACGCTCTCAGCAGCATGGTGTGGGCTGGTGTAGCACAGAGCAGGAATCTCTCTCAGCAACAATGGCATGGGCTGTTGTACCCCAAAGCGGAACACTCTCTCAGCAGCATGGTGTGAGCTGTTGTAGCCCAAAGCGGAACACTCTCTCCACAGCATTGTGTAGGCTGGTGATGCCCAGAGCGAGAGACTCACTCAGCCGCATGGTGTAGGCTAGTTTAGCACAAAGCGGAACATTCTCTCAGCAGCATGGTGTGGGCTGGTGAAGCACAGAGCGAGACACTGACTCAGCAGCATGGCCTGGGCTGGTGTAGCATAGAGCGGGACACTGACTCAGCAGCATGGCCTGGGCTGGTGTAGCCCAGAGCCGAACACTCTCTCAGCAGCATGGTGTGGGCTGGTGTAGGCCAGAGCAGAAAACTCTCTCAGCAGCACGGTTTGGGCTGATGTAGCCCAGTGCCAACCACTCTATTAGCAGCATGGTGTGGGCTGGTGTAGCATAGAGCGGGACACTGACTCAGCAGCATGGCCTGGGCTGGTGTAGCCCAGAGCCGAACACTCTCTCAGCAGCATGGTGTGGGCTGGTGTAGGCCAGAGCAGAAAACTCTCTCAGCAGCACGGTTTGGGCTGGTGTAGCCCAGTGCCAACCACTCTATTAGCAGCATGGTGTGGGCTAGTGTAGCACAGAGCGAAACACTCTCTCAGCAGCATGGTGTGGGCTGGTGTAGCCCAAAGTGGAACACTCGCTCAGCAACATTGTGTGGGCTGGTGTTGCCCAGTGCTAACCACTCTCTTAGCAGCATGGTGTGGGCTGGTGTAGCACAGAGCGGAACACTTTCTCAGCAGCATGGTGTGGACTGGTGTAGCCCAAAGCGAAACACTCTGTCAGCACCATGGGGTGGACTGGTGTAGCACAGAGCGGGTCACTGACTCAGCAGCATGGTGTGGGCTGCTGTAGCCCAAAGTGGAACACTCGCTCAGCAACATTGTGTGGGCTTGTGTAGCCCAGTGCTAACCACTCTCTTAGCAGCATGGTGTGGGCCGGTGTAGTCCAAAGCGGAACACTCTCTCAGCAGCATGGTGTGGGCTGGTGTAGTACAGAGCGGAACACTCTCTCATCAGCATGGTGTGGGCTGATGTTGCACAGAGCAGAAAACTCTCTCAGCTACATGGCATGGGCTGGTGTATCCCAAAACAGAAAACTCTCTCAGCAGCATGGCATGGGCTGGTGTAGCCCAAAGCGGAACATTCTCTCAGCAGCATGGTGTGGGCTGGTGTAGCCCAAAGCGGAACATTCTCTCAGCAGCATGGTGTGGGCTGGTGTCGCACAGAGCGGGACACTGCCTCAGCAGCATGGCGTGGACAGGTGTACCCAAAGCGGAACACTCTCTCAGCAGCATGGTGTGGGCTGGTGTAGCACAGGGCGGGCCACTGACTCAGCAGCATGGCATGGGCTGGTGTGGCACAAAGCGGAACACTCTCTCCACAGCATGGTGTGGGCTGGTGCAGCATAGAGCGGGACACTGACTCAGCAGCATGGTGTAGGCTGGTGTAGCATAGAGCGGGACACTGACTCAGCAGCATGGTGTGGGTTGGTGTAGTACAGAACAGAAAACTCTGTCAACAGCATGGTGTGGGCTGGTGTAGCCCAGAGTGGAACACTCTCTCAGCAGCATGGTGTGGGCTGGTGTAGCCCAGAGTGGAACACTCTCTCAGCAGTATGGTGTGAGCTGGTGTAGCCCAAAGCGGAACACTCTATCAGCAGCATGGTGTGGGCTGGTGTAGCCCAGAGTGGAACACTCTCTCAGCAGCATGGTGTGGGCTGGTGTAGCCCAGAGTGGAACACTCTCTCAGCAGTATGGTGTGAGCTGGTGTAGCCCAAAGCGGAACACTCTATCAGCAGCATGGTGTGGGCTGGTGTAGCATAGAGCAGGAAAATCTCTCAGCAGCATGGTGTGGGCTGGTGTAGCACAGAGCGGAACACTCTCTCAGCAGCATGGCATGGGCTGGTGTAGTCCAAAGCAGAACACTGTCTCAGCAGCATGGTGTGGACTGGTGTAACCCAAGGCGAACACTCTCTCAGTAGCATTGTGTGGGCTGGTGTAGCAGAGAGCAGGACACTGACTCAGCAGCATGGTGTGGGCTGGTGTAGCCCAGAGCTAAACACTCTCTCAGCAGCATGGTGTGGGCTGGTGTAGCCCAGAGCAGGAAACTCTCTCAGCAGCATGGCGTGGGCTGGTGTAGCCCAAAGCAGGACACTCTCTCTGCAGCATGGTGTGGCCTTGTGTAGCCCAAGGCGGAACACTCTCTCAGCAGCATGGTGTGAATTGATGTAACCCAAGGCGAACACTCTCTCAGCAGCATGGTGTGGGCTGGTGTAGCACAGAGCAGGACACTGACTCAGCAGCATGGCATGGGCAGATATAGCCCAGAGCATGAACCTCTCTCAGCATCATGTCATGGTCTGGTCTAGCCTAAAAGCAGGAAACTCTCAGCAGAATGGCATGGATGGTGTAGCCCAAAGCGGAACACTCTCTCAGCAGCATGTTGTGGGCTGGTGTAGCACAGAGCGGGACACTCTCTCAGCAGCATGGTGTGGGCTGGTGGTGCACAGAGCGGGACACTGACTCAGCAGCATGGCGTGGGCTGGTGTAGCCCAGAGCGGCACACTCTCTCCGCAGCCTGGTTTGAGCTGGTGTAGCACAGATCGGAACACTCTCTCAGCAGCATGGTATGGGCTGGTGTAGCCCAAAGTGGAACACTCTCTCCGCAGCATGGTGTGGGCTGGTGTTGCCCAAAGCAGAACACTCTCTCAGCACCATGGTGTGGGCTGGTGTAGCACAGAGCGGGTCACTAACTCAGCAGCATGGCATGGGCTGATATAGCCCAGAGCATGACACTCTCTCAGCAGCATGGTGTAGACTGGTGTAGCCCAAAGCAGGAAACTCTCAGCAGCATGGCGTGGGCTGGTGTAGCCCAAAGCAGGAAACTCTCAGCAGCATGGTGTGGGCTGGTGTAGCCCAAAGCGGAACACTCTCTCAGCAGCATTGTGTGGACTGGTGTAGCACAGAGCGGAACACTTTCTCAGCAGCATGGCATGGGCTGGTATAGCACAGAGCGGAACATTCTCTCAGCAGCATTGTGTGGACTGGTGTAGCCCCAAGTGGAACATTCTCTCAGCAGCATGGTGTGGGCTGGGGTAGCGCAAAGTGGAACACTCTCTCAGCAGCATGTTGTGGGCTGGTGTAGCTCAAAGTGGAACACTCTCTCAGCCGCATGTTGTGGGCTGGTGTAGCCCAAAGTGGAACACTCTCTCTGCAGCATGGTGTGGGCTGGTGTAGCCCAAAGTGGAACACTCTCTCAGCAGCATGGTGTGGGCTGGTGTAGCCCAAAGTGGAACACTCTCTCAGCAGCATGGTGTGGGCTGGTGTAGCCCAAAGTGGAACACTCTCTCAGCAGCATGGTGTGGGCTGGTGTAGCCCAAAGTGGAACACTCTCTCAGCAGCATGGTGTGGGCTGGTGTAGCCCAGAGCAGGAAAATCTCTCAGCAGCATGGTGTCGGCTGGTGTAGCACAAAGCGGGTCACTGACTCAGCAGCTTTGCGTGGGCTGATATAGCCCAGAGCATGAAACTCTCTCAGCAGCATGGTATGGGCTGGTGTAGCCCAAAGCGGAACACTCTCTCAGCAGCATGGTGTGGGCTGGTGTCGCCAGGGTTGGGACTCTGCTGAGTGCATGCTATAGCAGTGGTATAGGAAATGTTAGACTCTCTTCAGCTTTTTAAATTTTTTAAATTCTGTGATTGCCACTTCTGTACAAGCAGTGATACACTCTTTACACTTTATTTTACATTGAATGCACATGACAGTAAAGGATATTCAAATTTTTAAAAATACTGTGGGTCTATCTACCCACTTGGACTGCAGCCGTTCATGAAAGCAACTCACCACCAGTTCAAGGTCAATTAGGGACGGAAAATACATGCCACCAGTTCAAGGTCAATTAGGGACGGAAAATACATGTTCATCTTGCCAACAACCTATACATCGAATGTGTTTCTTTAAAGAGAAAAGTACGCAGAGAAGTGTCCTGCACAAGCTCAATTCTTCAATATTGTGAGTGGTGTCCTTTAACAGAAATGAATTTGCTACTGACTGTATTTAACACCTTAATTAGTTCTACATATTTTTGGCAAAATGAAAACTTCTTTGAATATTGTTCAAAGAGACAGATGATACTAACTTGGATGAGGAAGTGGAAGTATGGGTTAGTAAGTTTGCCAATGACACGAAGGTTGATGGAGTTGTGGATATTGTGGAGGGCTGTTGCAGCGGGACATTGACGGAATGCAGAGCTGAGCTGAGAAGTGGCAGATGGAGTTCCACCTGGAAAAGTGTGAAGTGATTCATTTTGGAAGGTCAAATTTGAATGCAAATTACAGGGTTAAAGGCAGAATACTTGTCAGTGTGGACGAACAGAGGGATCTTGGGGTTCACATTCATAACCATTCAAAGTTGCCACCCAAGTTGATAATATTGATAAGGCGCATGGTGTGTTCGCTTTCATTAGCGGAGGGATTGAGTTTAAGAGCCGCAAGGTTATGCTGTAGCTCTATAAAGCCCTGGGTAGACCACACTTGGAATATTGTGTTCAGTTCTGGTCTCCTCATTATAGGAAGGATATGGAAGCTTTGGAGAGGGTCAAAGGAGATTTATCAAGATGTTGCCTGAACTGGAGGGGCATGTCTTATGAAGAAAGGTTGAGGGAGCTAGGGTTTTTTCTCTTTGGAGCGAAGAATAATGAGAGGTGACTTGATAAAGATGTACAAGATGATGAGAGGCACAGATGGAGTGAATAGCCAGAGACTTTTTCCCATGAAATGGCTATCTTGAGGATGCATAATTTTAAGATAATTGAAGGAAAGTTTAGGGGAGACGTCAGAGGTAGGTTCTTTACACAGAGCGTGGTGTAAAGTGGTGCATGGAATGCACTGCCAGTGGTGGTAGTGGACTCAGATACATAGGGACATTTAAGCGACTCTTGATTGGCATTGGATGTTAGTAAAATGAAGGCTATGTAGGTTAGTTTGATCTTAGAGTAGGATAAAAGGTCAGCACAGCATCGAAGGCCAAAGGGCCTGTACTATGCTGTACTGTTCTTTTTTTCTATGTTAATTGGTCTAAATTTTACCAGCCCCCTTGGCATGGGCTGTGAAGCAGAAGACCTGGTAAAAATGATGGTGGACGGCATTCCAATTTCCCACCACCTCTGAGTGCAACTTACAGATGGGACCCCAGCTGCATGGTTGCCCAGTAAGTTCACAATTAGGCAAATTATGTGCCTAGCTTTGGCCAATTCCCTTGACAGTAAGCATGTTACTGGTTAGAAGGTAATTGATTAGAATTTCTACTGGAAACAGGCCCTTTGGCCCAACAAGTCCAAACTGACCCTCCGAATAGTAACCCACACAGATCCATTCCCCTACCTTATATTTACCCCTGACTAATAACCTACACTATGGGCAATTTAGCATGGCCCCTAACCTGCACATCTTTGGATTTTGGGAGGAAACCAGAGCATTTGGAAGAAACCCATGCAGACATGGAGAGAATGTGCAAACTCCACGTAGACAAACACCCGAGACTGGAATCGAACCCAGGTCTCTGGCGCTTTGAGGCAGCTGTGCTAACCACTGAGACAGCATGCCACCCTCTATTGGCAATGGGTGTCATCATCATCATGTGGGAGACTGCTAAGTAAATTTTGGTGTCCTCCCGCTTGGCCTTGTGATGGGAGTGAGCTTTTCTTGATGATTACTCCATGGCCCATGGAGATCCGATGCTCATGATCATGTCCATCACCATGACTATGGCATCAGTGTTGCAAGGTGCACCTTCACCCCACATTTTCAGACCTGGCTGAATGGCATGACATGGTAAGAAACATATCTTTGCCTTCAAGGGCACCTTAATATGGAGGTGTCTTCCCTCCTCCTTGCACCTTCAACAATGGCCAGATCTAATGGTGGAGCTGCTGAGACCGCAGCAATCTCCGTCTTCTGATTCAATCAACAGCTCTAAGGGGTGTGGGGGGAGGTTGCCATCCCATTTGGATGGTGGTCCCAGAGGCGACTGTCACTGATAAAATATTGCCACATCTCATTGCCCAGATATCAGTTTGAGAAAACAAGTTTAACCTTAGGATCAGTGAAAATCTATTTCAAAAATAATGTTGATCTTTTGAATGCTGAGAAAAGGTGAGTAATTGCTTTCCTGAAGCAAATGCCAATCATCTCTAATGTCACAGTTAGCAGGTGCTATGAAAACAAGGGAAAGAAAGTTTTCAGTTTGTTCAAATTGGCTCTGTACTGTCAGGTTTTTCTGGAAACAAACTTCCTTTCATATCAGAATGCATGATGATGAACCAGTAGTCGGAATTAACTGGAGGGAATGGGACCTTCAGCAACTTCTAATTTTCTTTGACAATATTTATTAGGAATGATTAGCATTGTATCTTAAGAATTAGACTTTCTGAATCAACAAAAGCTTTTGGCTTTGTCTAACCTTCCTAAAGAAAGGATGGTTGTGTTTGCTTCCTTTTATGTTGCATAACCTGAAACTGTATACAGTAAAATCACTGTCCAATTTTTAAAACATATCTTCTGATCAACATATTCTGATATTATTATACACCTCTGGCATGGGTGGAGCTTAAACCCAAATCTTCTAGCTCAGAGGTAGGGACACTACCTTAAAACAGTTTGTTCAAGCACAGGGATGAAATAGTTACCAGCTGTGCTGGCTTTTCTAACCGAAGCTGGTCATGATCTTAGCTCCACTCTGTCCAGTACTGACCAAAACAAAGCACTCATTGAATCACAAGCTACGTGAACATTTATCATGTGAGGTCCTGCTCAACAACCGCCCTGGAAATCACAAGTGATGCCGTAAACCATTTGATCACTTGAAAACTTTTCGTTTATAGGCTTGCCAATCTTTCAATGCATACATCATAATGCTATGTTGAAATATTAGCATGGCTAAACGTCACATATGTCAGGAAGTGTCATGCTAATGTGTGCTTTGTAAACTATCCCTGTCTTGAAATCCTGCTTTGAAACTAACGGATGATAATCACTAAACTAATTTTAATGCTACTAGGTTAAAGTAAAAAAAGATGTGTTTCTATTCAAGTCTCCTCCCTTTTCGACTTTGCTTCACTTAGACCGGTTGTTTGGGAAACATGAATAACTGTTGTTCTGAGTTGTTATGTCAGGTATGAGCAGAGCTGAAATTGTTGAGATGCACAAGTCCCTGGATACCCAGCTAACAAGTAGGGGTGAAGCCCACTCAACAGAGTGGCAATTGTTCCTTAATAGTTTAAAACCAGAAGGAAAATCAATCCCATTAAGGAGCAATTCCACCCCCATTCCTGGAGGAAGCCCCATCTTAGAAAGCTGTCTGACGATTGGATGGCTGAAACTTCTGTCATCCCGGCAACACCAGACAACAGTAAGCCTCAGCGTGAGCCTCCTTGTTATAGTAAAATATCTACAGGGGTCGGATGAGGCC
This sequence comes from Chiloscyllium plagiosum, assembly GCF_037043375.1. Taxonomy (NCBI): domain Eukaryota; kingdom Metazoa; phylum Chordata; class Chondrichthyes; order Orectolobiformes; family Hemiscylliidae; genus Chiloscyllium; species Chiloscyllium plagiosum. Next base: position 66,392,622 of record NW_028270150.1, on the reverse strand, counting down.
CTCTAGATGATCACCCAACACCTTCCTCCATGGATTGCAAAATGGGAGACCAGTCTTGGCAGAAAAGCCACAAGCTGCAGTTTAAGGCTTCCTGCCTTCAAACCAGTCAATGGAGGAGCATAAAATCCTGTTCATGATTTCTCATGTCATGGTCACTTCATAAGATCTCTAGTTGTGATAAAATGTTTCAACAAACATCCTCGTGTTCAAATTTATATAATGAGAAATTCTTTACAACATGTGAATCAGATGTATGGAGGCAAAGGCTTGTATCTTGACACAATGTTGAAAATACAGATTAACCCATGTATAGCATCAAACTATGTTTGATTAAGGCACGACACTTTTGAAAACAAACAGTGAAGTACATTGTGGTTTCATTTTAAAACCTTCAACCATATTTTCCCAAATCAAGCTTAATAGGTCTGATAAAAGGTTATCAATCTGAAGCATTAATTCTGTTTCTCTTCCCACAGATGCTACCAGACATGTACTTATAGCTTTTTCTTTTTTCCCATGTGAAAACAGATAAGTTTGCTTAAATATATGCCATTCAGACATTGCCCAATATCAGAATAGATGATCTCAGATTTTCTTGTACGAGATATTAAGGGCCATATTGTTTTCTTTTTCAATGAACTAAGCATCAGCTACTGCACAGAAAGGAATGAACATTAATTACAAAATGGCAATCGCATGAGATTTTTTTCTGCTACCAGTTCCAAGCAATCGAAATAAACATAAATAAACATCGAAGATGGCCCTGCATTAATACTGCTTTCATACTACTTGAGGCATAAGTTGACATATATCTGATTTGAAATACAGGAAGAAAGTTCTTATTATAGTACTTTAACCTTTATAATAGATATCTTGAAAATGAAAGTACACTGTACAGTTCATTTGATTATGGAGCTATTTCAAATGTACAATCTACAAATCAGATAAGTTTAAAAATTTGCTCCTGCTTATTACCAAAATATATCAAGGTACAATTAATCAATGAACTGAAGAAAGATGGTGAGACCATTTCTTCTGATAGTTTGCCCATCAAACATAAACAGACATTGCATTGAACCTATGAGGCATTGAGCTGTCAGCATGGATAAGTTGCTAGCAATCTTATCTCTTATTAGAAGGCATTTGATTCAAATTTAGAGGCACATTTTGTAGGTGCAATATGTGCTGATATTGTAGTATATCTAGTTCTAAGGGGACTCTGTGTTGGTGTAGATGTTATCTCTCATACGAGAGGTCAAATTGAAGCCTATCTGCCTGTTCAGGTGGATGTAAAGTTTCGAATGTCACATTTTTATATCAGATGAGCAGGAAGGATACTGGTTAACAATGCTTCTTCAAGCTATACCACCAGAGTGGGCTATTGTGTCATGCATTTCATTTGTTATTTATGCACATTGACTGACACATTGGCCTATAAACAACATTGACTAATTCCAAAAATATTCCAGAAGATATGAAAGCATCAAATAATGAGAATTTGCCCTAGTTTTACAATTCAGTCAAAAATATGCAGAAAACTAATGATTTAGAGATGATTACTATTCAGGGTGGAAACATATTTTGGTTGTGATTTCAGAACAACTGGATCAGACGGATGTTTATTCACAATATTACAATTGGACTGTTGTGGAGAAAGTAATAAAATTGCACTCCACTGAATACTTACTGAACTAAAACACTAGAAGATCAATCCAGAAAGAAATGTCCAAAACTTTCAGTGCATCTGAATAATATCTTCAATGAAAAGAAAGCTATGGAGACAGCTTTCTTCTGTACATCTCAACAAAGTATGTGTCCAGACACCATAATCAAATAAATAATAATAAAAATACCAGATATATTGAACAAAAACAATCTACTCTTGAACAGATTCAATAGCTTATCTGGGAGGATCATTACAACTAGATATTCACCAACACTAAACAAGAGTTAGACAATAACTTATATGTATTCCAGATGGCCAATAGGCTGGTTGGAACCCAATAATTCTGTTGCTCTAAAACATAAGTTGAGCACTAAAATTCTTGTCTTTATTAAATACATCTTTTTTCCCCCCATTTACATTGAAATATGAAACAATCAGTGGCTGAATCTTACAATTTCTTCTGGCTAAGTCCAAGTTGCATCAAGTTTTTTGGAGGGGTTTTTGACCCAAGGCTTAATAAGTTTCTCACCGCATCATATTAAACTCTCAACATTAATTACCAACCCTACCCAATGATGTGTGGTACTTTCAATTTCAACCCCATTTTACCAAGCACTGTTCCCAAAACAACTCACCACTCAGCAGAAGACTTGCATCCCTTGTGTCCGTGCCATCTTTAAAAAGCATCTATGCATCAGAATACCACTGGCATTCTGAATCTTTCCTGCTCAGTCAAGGAGAGAGTCAGGGCACAGCAGAAAAGATGGAAGAGAGCAACAAGATTCTCTGACAGGGATGCGAAGGTCCTGGAAAATGGGCTGAGCTAGAGAAGTGGAGTCTGCATTCCAGAGGGCAGCAGAGAAGTCTGAACCACCAGGCACTGTCAGCCTGGTCCTGTGGGACAACAATCTGGTGAGTGCCTCACTGCAACATTACCACACCTAGCCAAAGAAGAAGCAGCTGAGGGCATTGGCGGAGACTAGGCAGCTGGTCAGCCTCAGGTAGAAGAGAACCCTCTGGTGTCATGAGCTGGGGATTTCATCTACATACACAGCGTGGGAATATGAATGTCAGGCAGGACACATTGACCCTCATTACTCGGAAAATGCAATCACAAGGACGCTGCAAACAGTGGGACAGTGCCAGACCCAGCACTTTAGGGTGACAATGGCTTGTAGATGACTCAGCTTATCATAGAATCAGAGAATCCCTACAATGTGGAAACAGGACATTTGGCCCAACAAATCCACACCAACCCTCTGAAGATTATCTGACCCAGACCCATTCCCCTATCCTATCATTCTACATTTACCCCTGACTAACACACTAGTCTACACATCCCTGAACACTGTGGGTAACTTAGCATGGCCAATTCACCTAACCTGCAAATCCTTGGACCATGGAAGGAAACCCAGAGCACTTGGAGGAAACCCACGCAGACAGAGCGGGAATGTGCAAACTCCATTCAGTCGCCCCAGGGCTGGAATCGAACCCGGGCCCCATGGTGCTGTGAGGCAACAGTGCTCAGCACTGAGCTCCTGTGCCGCCCCATGTATAAATGTTTGTCCTTTAACCTTATGTGGGGTTATTAGATTAGATTACTTACAGTGTGGAAACAGGCCCTTCAGCCCAACAAGTCCACACCGACCCGCCGAAGCGCACCAACCCAGACCCATTCCCCTACATTTACCCCTTCACCTAACACTATGAACAATTTAGTATGGTCAATTCACCTAATCTGCACATTGTTTGGACTGTAGGAGGAAACCGGAGCACCCGGAGGAAACCCACGCAGACACGGGGAGAATGTGCAAACTCCACACAAACAGTTGCCTGAGATGGGAATTGAACCCGGGTCTCTGGCGCTGTGAGGCAGCAGTGCTAACCACTGTCCCACCGTGCCGCCCAATCTCTCTGTGTAGGTACTAAGTGCATTATTACATCATCCAATATCATTTCATCATCACAGACAAGGTTATACAAATGGTGCTCTCTGCTGAGGGGCAACTGCACCATCTGGAAGCAAAGGGAACATGAGGCATTAAAGTATTCAAGGAGAAAGTGAGGTCTGCAGATGCTGGAGATCAAAGTTGAAACTTTATTGCTGGAACAGCACAGCAGGTCAGGCAGCATCCAGGGAACAGGACATTCGACGTTTCGGGCACAGGCCCTTCTTCAGGAATGAGCAGAGAGTGTTCAGCAGGAGAAGATAAAAGGTAGGGAGGAGGGACTTGGAGGAGGGGCGTTGGAAATGTGATAGGTGGAAAGAGGTCAAGGTGAGGGTGATAGGTCGGAGTAGGATGGAGGCGGAGAGGTCAAGAAGAAGACTGCAGGTCAGGAAGGCGGTGCCGGGCTGGAGGGATTCGGCTGAGACAAGGTGGGGGGAGGGGGGATGAAGAAACTGGTGAAGTCCAAGTTCATCCCCTGTGGTTGGAGGGTTCCCAGTCGGAAGATAAGACGCTCCTCCTCTGACCGTCGCGTTGTTGTGGTTTGGCGGTGGATGAGTCCAATGACCTGCATATCCTCGGTGGAGTGGGAGGGGGAGTTGAAATGCTGTGCTACAGGGTGGTTGGGTTGGTTCGTCCGGGTGGCCCAGAGGTGCTCTCTGAATCGCTCCGCAAGTAGGCGGCCTGTCTCCCCAATATAGAGGAGGCCACACCGGCTGCAGCGGTGTGGCCTCCTCTATATTAAAGTATTCAAGTCCTTTGGACTACCTCATCCAACACTGCTAATTTGTTAGCTCTTTCTGTGAACAAAGGTGTGGCTGTCAATGAGTTGTAGACCAGTGGGTGTGGTCAGCACATGGATATAAGCAATGCTGTGGGATGGTCAGGGAGTGTAAAGCCTGCATGCCTTTGTGCTGTACTTAACAAGGGCCTGTGTCATCCTCAACTGGTCATAACGCCATAAACCAATCGGCTACTTGTTACTATCAAAACCTCAGTTTGGATCCAACCCTGGGATCAGCCTGTTACAAACAGACCCCATTACTGCTTGAGTAAAGCAGTCGTGTAAACATAACTTATAATGAGCATTAGTCACCTATATTTTAAAAATGCAACAATTCCTTTTCCTACTACAGTCCATAACCAAAGATGTATCAAAATAAAACTTCAGCAAAGTTAGATCTCATGGAATACAGGGAGAACTAGCTATTTGGATACAGAACTGGCTCGAAGGTAGAAGACAGAGGGTGGTGATGGAGGGTTGCTTTTCAGACTGGAGGCCTGTGACCAGTGGTGTGCCACAAGGATCAGTGCACTGCTTTTCATTATTTATATGAATGATTTGGATGTGAACATAGGAGTATGGTTAGTAAGTTTGTAGATGACACCAAAATTGGAGGTGTACCTCAGAAGGTTACCTCAGAGTACAATGGGATCTTGATCAGATGGGTCAATCGGCTCAGCAGTGGGGTGGATAGTGATTAATTTAGATAAATGTGAGGTGCTGTATTTTGGGAAAGCAAACCTTAGCAGGACTTATGCACTTAATGGTAAGGTCCTGAGGAGTGTTGATGAACAAAGAGACCTTGGAGTGCAGGTTCATTGTTCCTCGAAAGTGGAGTCGCAGGTAGGTAGGATAGTGAGGAAGGCATTTGGTTTGCTTTCCATTAGTGGTCAGAGCATTGAGTACAGGAATTGGGAGGTCATGTTGCAGCTGTACAGGACATTGGTGAGGCCACTATTGGAATATTGCGTGCAATTCCAATCGGAAGGATGTTGTGAAATTTGAAAGGGTTTAGAAAAGATTTCCAAGAATGCTGCCAGGGTTGGAGGATTTGAGCTTTAGGGAGAGGCTGAATAGGCTAGGGCTGTTTTCCCTGGAGTGTCGGAGGCTGAAGGGTGACCTTATAGAAGTTTATAAAATAAACAGACATGGTCTTTTCCCTGGGGCAGGGGAGTCCAGAATTAGAAGGCGTAGGTTTAGGGTGAGAGGGGAAAGCTATAAATGGGACCTAAGGGGCAACTTTTTCACATAGAGAGTGATGCATGTTTGGAATGAGCTGCAGAGGAAGTCGTGGAGGCTGGTACTATTACAACATTTAAAAGACATCAGGATAGATAGATAAATAGGAACGGTTTAGAGGGATATGGGCCAAGTGCTGGCAAATGGGACTAGATTAGGTTAGGATATCTGGTCAGCATGGACGAGTTGGACCGAAGGATCTATTTCTATGCTGTACATCCCAGACACTGGCAGGTAAACATTAAGGAAAATCCAAAGATGGGTTACAAAAATATTAGAGGCAAGAGAATAACCAGGGAGAGAGTAGGACCCAATAGGCACCAAAGAAGTAATCTGTGTGTGGAGCCAGAAGATATACCTGAGGTTTTAAATGAATACTTTGCATCTGTATTCATTGTAGAGAAGAAGCATGTAGTTATAGAAAACAGGGAGTGAGACTGAGATATACCTGCATGAATTAGCATAGAGGCATTAGGGCTTTTATTAAGATTGAAAGTGGATAAACCCCAGCCCTGATGAGCCATATCCAAGGCTGCTGTGGGAGGCAAGGAAGGAAATGGCAGAGCGTCAGACATTAATTTTACATCCTATCTGTCCACAGAGGAGGAGTCACAGAACCGGAGGACAACTAATGTGGTACCATTATTCAAGAAGATACTGGGATAAACCAAGAAACTACAGGCCAGTGAGCTGACCATCTGTGGTAGAGAAACTATTGGAAAAACATTCTAAGGGACAGAATTAATGTCTGCTGGAGAGGTATGGATTATTCAACAATACTCATCAAGAGTTTATCAGAGGAAGAATCATGTCTAACAAATTTGATTGAATGTTTTTGGGAAAATAATTTGGAATGTAGATGAGTGTAGCGTAGTTGATGCAGTCCACATGAACCTCAGTGAGGCTTTTGACAAGGTCAGACAGAGAAGAATGGTTAGGGAGTTAGCAGCTCATAGAATCCAGGGTAACTTAGCAAATTGCATCCCAAATTTGCTTAGTGGCAGGAAGCAGAGGATGCTGGTCAAAGGGCTTTTTTTTGTGACTGGAAGCCTGTGTCCAGTGGCATATAATAGGTCTAGTTCTGGGTCGCTTTCTGTTTAATGTGCACATTAATGTTCCAGACTTGAATGTAAGAGGTTTGATCAATAAGTTTGTAGATGACACAAAATTGATGTTATAGTAAATAGCAAGGCAGCAACCTTAGACTACAGGACAATATAGATGGGCTCCTTACATGGTTTGAAGAGTGGCTCATGGAATTTAATTCTAAAAATGCGTGTTGACGCATTTTGGGAGGACAAAATAGGCAAGAGAATATGCATTGAATAATGGGATTCTATGAAGAGTCAGACAGACATTTGTGTGCATGTCTAGATCCTTGAAGATGGGAGGGCAGGTAAATAAGATGGTTAAGAAAGCATATTAGATACTGGTCTTTGAGAAAAGGCATTGCATACAAGAGCAAGAGGTTATAATGGATTTGTATATAACACTGCTTTAGGCTGCAGCTGGAGTCCTGTACACAGTTCTGGTGGTCCACTGCAGGAAGGATTGTGATTGCACTAGAGAGGATACAGATGCAGTTCACCAGGATCTCCAGGTCTGGCCTAGAGTGATTCCTCTGTGATGAGATACTTGATAGGCTACGGTTGTTTTCTTTAGAGAACAGAAGGCTGAGCGAGGATCTCACTGAAATGTCCAAAGTTTTGAGGGGCATAGACAGGGTAGACAGGGAGAAACATGACCCCTTAGTAGAGAGCGGCACGGTGGGCGGCACGGTGGCACAGTGGTTAGCACTGCTGCCTCACAGTGCCAGAGACCCGGGTTCAATTCCCGCCTCAGGCTGTGTGGAGTTTGCACGTTCTCCCCGTGTCTGCATGTCCTCCGGGTGCTCCGGTTTCCTCCCACAGTCCAAAGATGTGCAGGTCAGGTGAATTGGCCATGCTGAATTGCCTGTAGTGTTAGGTAAGGGGTAAATGTATGGGTGGGTTGCGCTTTGGCAGGTCGGTGTGGACTTGTTGGGCCGAAGGGCCTGTAATGTAATCTCATAATCTCATCTAACCAGAGGTCAGTAGCCAGTTGACACAGTTTTAAGGGAAGGAGCAGGAGGCTTAGAGGGCATTTGAGGAACAGGCTTTTCTCCCAGATGCTTGTGACTATCTGGAACTCTGCTGGAAATGGTGGTAGAGGCAGGAAACCTCAGAATTTTCAGATGAGTATGCCATGGCATACAAGGCTACAGACCAAGTGCTGGAAAATTGGATTAAAATAGATGGCTTTTTGATGACCAGTGTGGACACAAGACCTCTTGCTGTGCTGAAAACGCTCTCTGACTCTATACTCCAAAACTGAAAGCAACACTTTTATTTTAGAATTACAACCTCAGGCTACAACACAGCCAGGAGAAGCTAAATTCAAAATGCATTAGATTGCAAGGATGAGAGAAGATTACTTTTAAAGAGAAACCTGTAGAACCATCATAAGAAAACAGTATATACAAACTCTGTATCATTAACCCTTTCAGTCAATCACAAGTATATAGAGGTGGAATAGTGATCAGATAATGTCGATATTTATCAATGGATGGAAGAACTCTCACTGAGGCAGAAGAATGAAAATTCTAAAGAATATTCTGAAGCAAGTTCTTTCCAGCTTTGCACTGAACATGATGGAATTCTGCTCCTTGAAGCGGCAGTGACAGTCTCTGCTGTGACCATCACAGTCAACAATAGTGCTAAATGCACAGTGTCATATGCTTTTGTTTGTTGGCCTCTCATCACTTTTTTAATTATTTCTGTCTCCCTGAGATATGCTAAAATGCAACAGCAAATGCTATTCTGAGCTCCTAACTACTTATCAGCTATCCGCAATCTCAACTGCAGCTCATGGGTATAATAATAATTGTATGGTAGAAGAAGTGTCAGTCCCACTGTGAGTTAAAAATGTAAGCACGTCTGTAGCAGCAGGCATGCAGGCTTATGAAAGATGCTGAATGTCCACCCACACACACTGCATATTCAAAGACACTAGCTTTGCTCTTTCTTTATCTTTTGTTCATTAAAGATGAGGATTGATATTTCCGGGTGAAATGTGTATACCTTGGAATCTAAAGACAGTGCAGAGCATTCCTGACTTGGCTTGCACTCTGCACTAATGCTAAATCTAAGCTATTCTTTTATTAAGTTTAATGGTTCTCATGTCTATTTTGTTAGCATGTCTTTGATGCTGCTTCATGTCTTCTATATCAAAAACTGCAAATGCTCAAATATCAAAAGAAAACTGAAGATACTGCAAATGCATGCCAAGTCTATCAGATTCTGCAGAAAGTCAACTCAATGATTTGGGTGTAGATCTTCTACCTGAATTGAAAACTGGGAATTAAGAGAGTACTTTAATAAGGTAATTTTATTTTTATTCATGCATTGCTGCTTGGGCCAACATTTATTGCCCATTCCTAGCTGGCCTTGTGAAGGTGGTGGTGAGCTGCTTTCTTGAGTGACTGCAGGACATGTGCTCTAGATAGACCCACAAAGCTGTTGAGGGGGGGACTGAGGGGGAGGGAGGGTAGGAGTTTCAGGAATTTGACCTGGCAACACTAAGGAAATGGAGATATCTTTCCAGTTTAGGGTGAGTGGCTTGGAGGGCAATTTGCATGTAATGATGTTCCCTTATATTGTTTACCTTTGGCCTTCTTCATGGTAGTTAAAAAAGTTTGGAAGGTGCTGTCCAAGGAGCTTTGGTGAACTTCTGCAGTGAATCATGTAAATAATATATATTGCTGCTACTGAGTATTAGTGATGGAGAGATTGACTATTTGTTTGAAGATCATGTTTTGGGTTGGAGCCTGTCTTCAGTGTTTCTTGGGTGTGAATTCCTGAAGAAGGGGCCGAGTGTTTCTGGGGTGTGAATTCCTGAAGAAGGCTCTGGCCCAAAACTTCGATTTTCCCGCTCCTTGGATGCTGCCTGACCTGCTGTGCTTTTCCAGCAACACACACTCAACTCTGATCTCCGGCATCTGCAAACCTCACTGTCTCTTGTTTGAAGATATGATGCAAACCAAGCAGAATGCTTTGTCTTATATGGTGCCAAGCTTCTCGAGTATTGTTGGAGGGCATTCATTCAAACAAGTGAGAAGTTTTCCATCACATGCCTGACTTGTATCTTGTAAATGGTGGACAGGCATTGGGGAGACTAGAGATGAGATTTTTTAATGCAAGATTCCTCGCAACCTTACCTACTCTTGTAGCCATTGTATTTGCATGGCTTTTCCAATTCAGATTCTAGTCAGTGGTAACCCCAGAATGTTGCAGTGGAGGATTCCGTGATGGTGATACCATCGACTGTCAAGGAACTATGGTTGTTTTCTCTCTTATTGGAGATGATTATGGCCTAGTGTTTCTGGGGTATGAGTGTTATTTGCCTTGTGCCAGCCCAACAATAACTTTTATCTCGGTCTTGCTGCAGTTAGACATGGATTGCTTCAGTATCTGAAGAGTCATGAATGTTGGTGAAAATTGTGTATTCATCATTGAACATCCTGATCTCTGATCTTCTGATGACGGGAAGGTCATTGATGAAGCAGTTGAAGAAGGTTGGGCCTAGGACACTACCCTGAGGAACTCCTGCAGAGACGACTGATCTCCAACAACCACAACCATCTTCCGATCTATCAGCTATGTTCCCAAATTGTATTGATTCCAGTTTTGCGCGGGCTGTTTGATGCCACACTGTTTGATGCGGTCTTGATGGAAAGAGCTGTCACTCTCACCATCTTAGGATTTCAGAAACAAAAACAGAATTTGTTGGAAAAGCTCAGCAAGTCTGCAGCATCTATGACAAAAAATCAGAGTTAATGTTTCAGGTCCGGTGACCCTTCCTCAGAGCTGATGTTAGCGGGGAAAATGTTGGTTTATATGCAGAAGATAGGGTGGGGATAAGGGGTAAGGAGTGAACAACAGGTCACAATAGAACGATAGAGCCCAAAGAGAGAGAACGGTTGTACAGACAAAGGATCTGGCTATAAGAATGAATAGCTGTTAATGGAGTCTGTTACTGCCTAACGATGTGTTGTGTGTAACAGCAGACTGTGACAACAAGGTCTGGAGTGTGGGGTTGGGAGATAGGATATGGGAGTTGGAGGGTGGGGGGAGCGTGGTTCAGGCCCTGAAGTTATTGAACACAAAGTTAAGTTTGAAGGGCTGCAGGTACCCTAATGGAAAATGAGGTGCTGATCTTCCAGCTTGCACTGAGCTTCGCTAGGGAACTGCAGCAAACCTAAGACAGGTGCTGACCAGGAAACAGGATGGTGTGTTAAAGTGGCAGGCAACTGGAAGCTCAGGGCCTTTTTTGCAGGCAGAACACTGGTGTTCCATGATGCAGTCACCCAGTCAGAAATTCCTCAATGTAGCGGAGACCACATTGTGAGCGGCGAATGCAGTAGGCTAGATTGTGTGAAGTGCAGTTAAAGTACTGCTTCACCTGGAATGGATAGGTGTTACACCTTCAGCGGTTGTAGAGGAAGGTGCCGTGGGGCAGTGGTGGGGTGTCAGGAGTGAAGGAAGTGTAGACCAGGATGTCCAGGAGGGAACAGTCCCTGCGGAAGGTGGACAAGGGAAGGGAGGGAAATATGTATTTGGTGGTGGCAATTCACTGGAAGTTGCAGAAATGGCAGCTGATGATCTTCTGGATGTGGATGCGGTGGGATTGTGGGTAGAGACGAGGGGAATCCTATTGCTATTGCAGGAGTGAGTGAGAGCGGAAGTATGGGAATAGGTCAGACCTAACGATGTGTTGTGTGTGGTGTTGGGGAATCCTGGGTTGAGGAAGAAGGTGGACATTTTGGAGGCTCCCTTGTTGAAATTGGCATCATCGGAACATATGTAACAGAGACAGAAGAACTGGGAGAATGGAATGGAGTCTTTACAGGAAGCAAGGTGAAAGGATATATAGTCTAGGTAGCTGTGGGATTCAGTCAGTTTATAGTAGATATTAGCTGCCCGTTCATCCCCAGAAATAGAACAGAGATGTACTCTCATGGGCCACGGGTTACGTCTGTTTCTTCATGGGGCATATGGAATATCCCTTGTTCCAGTTCTATTTTGGCCCCCACCCACAACTCTTTCTCCAATATATTGATGATATCATCAGTGCAGCTTCCCTCTCTCATCTGGAATCTGAAAAGTACATCGACTTCGCTTCCAATTCCCACCTATCACTTCTACCTGGTGTTGGGGAGATTTCACTGGGGTGTTTAATGTAGGGCTAGGGAGGGTGACACTAGTTCTGCAACAGACACTTCTAGTTCCAGCCCTGAAATGGTTAACAACAGCCAAGCGAGCTGCTGCTGGCAACTGCATGAGTACCTGGCTGGAGCTTGTAAGGGATATGCATAATGTTAATTAAATCTTGGAGCCTGTAAATACCAGCCAGTATCAATTGCCCCATCGAAACTCGGGATTAAAAGAAACCGATCGGAATCTGTAACTGTTAGACAAGTGTGAATTGCTCTATCGGAACCTGTAACTGTTAAGTGTGAATGGCTCTATTTAAGTCTAAAGTTGATAAGTGTAATTGTCAATTTAGTTAAACTGAAACTATTGAAAATGGCTAGCCTGTTAGACGCATAGTAATTCCTTGAAACAATGAACTATTGAATACGGGATCGGAACCGCTCCCGGGGATGGCTGAGCCATTGTCAAGCACAGCAGGAGCTGGACAGGCACTTCGATGCAGCCAATAGGAGGACGGATCCCCAGCGCGCGCAGATGAATGGACCAATGGGGAAGGCGAACTGACCGGGGACTCCAGGCAGCGCGAAGTATAATTGTGTCAAGTTTGAACGAGAAGGGAGAATGCCTTCTCCAACGAATGCATGCTTGTAGATTCGTTGTACCAGTTAAGATTCTGTGAATAAACTGCTGTCTGCGTCTAACCATAGTTGCCAGTGTGAGTCTCTCCTTCCGAAAGAACACGCAAAGACGGACCCCGCGGGTCCGTCTTAACATTGGTCTACCTCTGACTCCTCCCTTCTCTTCCTCGACATCTCTGTTTCCATTTCTGGGAATAAACTGGTCGTTAATATCCACTATAAATGCAACGACTCCAACAGCTACCTGGACTATACATCCTTGCACCCTGTTTTCTGTAAAGAGTCAATTCCATTCTCCCTGTTCCTCCGTCTCCGTTACATATGTTCTGTTGAGACCAATTTTGTCAAGGGAGCCTCTGAAAAGTCCACCTTCTTCCTCAACCGATAATTCCCCAGCATCGTTGTCGATAGGGTCCTCAACCAAGTCTGATCCATCTCCCGCACATCCGCCTTCAACCCTTCTCTTCACTCCCGTGATAGGATTTCCTTTGTCCTTACCTACCATCCCACCAGCATCCTATCCAAAAGATCATCAGCTGCCATATTCTGCTACTTCCAGCCAGATGCCACCACCGTACTCATATTCCCTTCTCCTCCCTTGTCCACAGGTTCCCTCTGGGACACCCTGGTCTATTCTTCCTTCATTCCCAAAACCCCACCACTGTCCCACAGCACCTTCTCCTACAATTGCCAAAGGTGTAACATCTGCCCATTTACCTCCTCCCTCCTCAGTATCCAAGAGCCCAAACATACCTTCCAGGTGAAGCAGCACTTTACCTGCACTTCATACAATCTAGTCTACTACATTCTCTGGTCTCAATGTAGTCTCCTCTACACTGGGGAAATGAAGCATAGACTGATTGACCGCTTCACAGAACACCCATGTTCTGCCTCCAAAAATGACCCTGAGCTTCCAGTTGTTAGCCAATTTAACACACCACCCTATTCCCTGACCAATATCTCTGTCTAAGTGCTCCAGCAAAGCTCAGTGCAAGCTGCAAGATCAACACCTCATTTTCCGATTGGGACTCTATGGCTCTTCAGACTCAATATCGAGTTCAGTAATTTTAGGGTCTGATCTACCTATCTACTAGCCCTCAACCCCCACACACTAGGTCATGTTATCACTGTCAAGATTAGAGTAGTGCTGGAAATGCACAGCAGGTCAGGCAGCATCCGAGGAACAGGAAAATCGACATTTCGGGCAGGAGCCCTTCATCAGGTCTTGTATCACTCAGTCTGCTATTACATTACTACCCATTTTTAGCCATTCACAATCTCCATGAACAGCTATTCACCCTCCTTGCCAGATCATTATCTACTCCATTGTCTATCCAACTATTCTCTTTCTTTGGACTCTGTCCCTACCTATCATTTACTCTTTACCCCCTACACCCACCCTATCTTCTGCATATAAACCGACATTTTCTTCACTACCATCAGCTCTGAGGAAGGGTCACCAGATGCGAAATGGTAACTCTGATTTCTCTTCACAGATGCTGAGATTTTCCAGCAACTTCTGTTTTTGTTTCTGATTTACAGCATCTGCAGTTCTTTCTGGTTTTTTTTCTTCGGAATTCAGTTTTGTACGTGTTTGAACTAAGATAGTAACGACATCAGGAAATGAGTGGAATCTCAACTGAACATCAGTGAGCATATTATTGTGAACAATTGCTGTTTGATATCACTATTGATGACACATTCCATTACTTTACTGATGATCGAGTGCAGACTGATGGGGCGATAATTGAGCGTAGGGTGTGTCCAGCCTTTGGTGTATAGAACATACCTGGGCAATTTTCTACATTGTTGGGTGGATGTCAGTGTTATAATTGTACTGGAACAGCTTGGATAGAGGCACAGCAATGTCTGTAGCCCAAATCTTCAGTACCATTGTTGTTATATAGTCAGGGCCCATACCTTTTATATCCAAATAGCTACTGAAGTTTAGATGGCTAAGATTTATTGAAAAGAGATAAAGAATCTCTCAGCCTGCATTTAAATATTTTGCCATTTGAGATTAAACTGGCAGTATTGCACTGCTAAGAACTGTTTCCTTCCAAATCTTGAAAGCAACGGGGCCCTTTTGCGCAATGAATCTGACTAATACAGAGTTAAATGTCATCTGTATAATTAAAATGTACGCCTGGAATTGTATCTGCCTCTCCTGCACTTCATCTCAATCTCTTGTTTTCTGTGACATCACAATATGAGCAAAAGGGTTTCATTATTTGTCTTCATAATTCTCCAGGTGTTCATGTACACCCACACTAGATACACAAAGAAAAAATATCTTTGCCGCAATCTAACAAGAGCTGAGAATGACACTACCATGCAGCAGCACCTCTCATTTCACAAAAAGAGTGATATCAGCTTATATGGAGTGTAACCCTAATTACACTTGAACATTAATTGCTTTCACAAATTAACACAGAATGACAAGAATTCAAATGAATTATTTTTTTAAATTAACCATATGCTTAGTGTGCAAATGTTTATTATACCATGGCAATAATCTGATGTACATTGAATGCCATCTAGTGAAAGATGCAGAATAATGCAACAGAACATTTCATTTATTACTCAGTGAACTTTATTAGAATTTTCTATAAATTCATAATGGATGAATTGTCTGGGTGATTTACGATTAATTTGCCTTGATCGATATATTGTAATGTTCATTATTTCAATTTAACAAGCTCACAATAGATAATACTAACTAGAATAACTGGTTAACTGATCTAGTCAAGCAATAGCCTGATGATGTAATATACACACAGAATTATTCCCTTCAAACAACATCCCAAACTCATTCATCTTTGCCAGAACAGACTCAGCAGAGATGACAGCACAAAAGTGTAGAGTTGGAAAGGATTGGCTCTGGAAATCCTGAATATTAATCTCTAGCCCCATAAAGTATCACCATCAACATAGTTAAGAAAATCTCCTACCACTGACTACTTACCACTTTCCTTCAATTGATGAATTAGTTTGTCTTGAAAAGAGTCCACATTACTGAAGAGGTGGTGTTAGAGGTCTTAAAATGCAGAAAAATAGGTAAATCCCCAGGATGTGATCATGTGTGTCCCAGTATATTATGAGAAGCTGGGCAAGAGGTTGTGGGCCCCTAGCTCTCAATTTGTATCAACAACAACCACACAAGAGGTCCCAGAAGACAAAAGGTTGGCTAATGTTGTGCCATTATTGAAGAAAGTCTGCAAGGAAAAGCCAGGGAACTGCAGACAGATGAGCCTAACTACAAGGGTGGATAAGTTCTTGGAAGAGATTCTGAGAAATAGGATCGACATGCATTTGGAAAGGCAAGGTCTCACAAATTTCATTGAGTTTTTTGAAGCGATGACCAAGAAGACAGATGAAAGCAGAGCATTAGATGTTGTCTACATGGACTTTAGCAAGGCCATCAACAAGTTTCTGTATGGTAGACTGATTAGTAAGGTTAAATCACAAAGGATCCAGGAAGAGATAGCCAATTGGATACAAAATTGGCTTGATGGTAGAATAAATAGGGTGGTGGCAGAGGGTTGCATTTCAGCTTAGTGGCCAGTAACCATCGATGTACCACAAGGGTTGATTCTGGTTCCATTGTACTTCATCATTTATATCAATGATTTGGATGAGAATATAGGAGGTCTGTTTAATAAGTTTATGAATGATATCAAAATTGGTGGCATAGCGGACAGTGAAGAAGGCTATCTAAGAGTACAACAGGATCCTCATCAACTGGACCAGTCGGCCAAGGAATAGGAGATGCAGTTTAATTCAGATAAATGTGAGGTGTTGCATTTTGGTAAGACAAGCCAAGGCAGGTCTTGCACAGTTAATGGTAGGGCCCTGGGAAGTGTTGTCAAACAGAGAGCCCAAGGGGTGCAGATACATAGTTACTCAGAAGTGACATCATAGGCAGACAGAGTGGTGAAGAATGCGTTTGGCATGCTTGCCTTCATCAGTCAAAGCTCTGAGTATAGGAGTTGGGACATCATGTTACAGCCATATAGGATATTGCTAAGGCCATATTTGGAGTACTATGTACAATTCCGGTCCCCTGCTATAGGAAATTTGTGATTAAACAGGGAAAGGAAGATAAAAGGATTTACAAGAATGTTACCATGACTAGAAGGTTTGAGTTACAAGGAGAGGCCGAATATGTTGGGACTTTTTTTTCCCTGAAGCATAGGAGACTGAGGGGTGACCTTATAGAGGTTTATAAAATCATGAGTAGCAAAGGTAAGATAAATAGCCAAAATCTTTTCTCCAGTGTAGGGGAGTTCAGAACTAGAGAGGATAGGTATAAGGTGAGAGGGGAAAGATTTAAACGGGACTTGATGTTCAACATTTTCACATTGAGTGGAAAATGTATCTGGAAGAAGCTGTCAGATGAAGTGGTAGAGGAGAGTACAGTTGCTACATTTAAAAGACATTCGGAAAGGTACAAGAATAGGAAAGGTTAAGCAGGTTATGGGCCAAATGCAGACAAATGGGACTACTTCAGTTTAGGAAACCTGGTTGGAAAAGCTGATTTGGACCAAAAGGCTTGTTTTCGGGTTGTATGATTCTATGATTCTAGTTCTTTTCCAAATTGAATAACATTTGGAAGAAACACTGAAGGTAGCCAAGGCATTGAATATATTCTAGGTATGGGACTTCAATGTCCATCATCATAAAATTTCTTTGTAGCCCTACGATTGACCAAGCTGCAGAAGTCCTAAAGAATAGAACTGCCAATCTAGACCTGTTACAGATGGTGAAAGATAACTAGCATGAGAGTACAATCTATCTTATTTCATCCTCTCCAATATATTTGTTGCAGGTGAATCTCAGCATGGAATGTCCTTTGCAGGCAAAGTTTCATCTTCACAAAGAGTGAATTTGGAAGCAGAAAAAGCAGGAGGCTAGGAACAGAGCAACAGAAAAAAGGCTGGGAGTGGATCGGTGAAGGTGTCTCTGTCTCTGTGGTAAAACTGAGTAGTCATACCAGAGTCGAAGAAAGTGAGGACTGCAGATGCTGAAGATCAGAGTCAAGAGTGTGGTACTGGAAAAGCACAGCAGGTCAGGCAGCATCATAGGAGCAGGAGAAACGATGCTTCGGGCATAAGCAATTCCTGATAATAGACAATAGAAGATAGGTGCAGGAGTAGTCCATTCTGCCCTTCAAGCCAGCACCACCATTCATTATGATCATGGCTGATCATCCTCAATCAGTATCCTGTTCCAGCCTTATCCCCATAACCCTTGATTCCACTATCCTTAAGAGCTCTATCCAACTCTTTCTTGAAAGTGTCCAGAGACTTGGTCTTCACAGCCTCCTGGGGCGGAGCATTCCATACAACCACCACTCTCTGGGTGAAGAAGTTTCTCCTCAACTCTGTTCTAAGTGGCCTACTCCTTATTTTTAAACTGTGTCCTCTGGTTCAGGACTCACCCATCAGCGGAAACATGCTTTCTGCCTCCAGAGTGTCCAATCCTTTAATAATCTTATACATCTCAATCAGATCCCCTCTCAGCCTTCCAAACACAAGCGTATACAAGCCCAGTCGCTCCAATCTTTCAGCGTAAGATAGTCCCGCTATTCCTGGAATTGACCTCATGAACCTACGCTGCACTGCCTCAATAGCCAGAATGTCTTTCCTCAAATTTGGAGACCAAAGCTGCACACAATATTCCAGGTGTGGTCTCACCAGGGCCATGTACAGCTGCAGAAGGACCTCTTTGCTTCTATACTCAATTCCTCTTGTTATGAAGGCCAGCATGCTATTAGCTTTCTTCACTACCTGCTGTATCTGCATGCTTGCTTTCATTGACTGAAGTACAAGAACACCTAGATCTCGTTGTACTGCCCCTTTACCTAACTTGACTCCATTTAGGTAGTAATCTGCCTTCCTGTTCTTGCCACCAAAGTGGATAACCACACATTTATCCACATTAAACTGCATTTGCCATGCATCCATCCACTCACCTAACCTGTCCAGGTCACCCTGTATTCTCCTAACATCCTCCTCACATTTCACCCTGCTACCCAGCTTCGTATCACCAGCAAATTTGCTAATATTTGCAAATACCTTCATCTATATCATTAATGTACATTGTAAAAAGCTGTGGTCCCAGCACTGATCCCTGCAGCGCACCACTGGTCACCGCCTGCCATTCCAAAAGGGAGCCATTTATCACTACTCTTTGTTTCCTGTCAGCCAAACAATTTTCAATCCATGTCAGTATTTTGCTCCAATACCATGTGGCCTAATTTTGCTCACTAACCTCCTATGTGGGACTTTATCAAAGGCTTTCTGAAAGTCCAGGTATACTACATCCCCTGGATCTCCCTTGTCCATCTTCAGAGTTACATCCTCAAAAAGTTCCAGAAGATTAGTCAAGCATGATTTCCCCTTCATAAATCCATGCTGACTCTGACCTATCCTGTTACTGCTATCCAGATGTGTCATAATTTAATCCTTTATAATAGACTCCAGCAATTTTCCCACCACTGAGTTAGTCTGGTCTATAATTCTTTGTTTTCTCTCTCCCTCCTTTCTTAAAAATTGGGACAACATTAGCCACCCTCCAATCCGCAGGAACTGATCCTGAATCTATAGAGCATTGGAAAATGATCACCAACACATCCACGATTTCTAGAGCCACCTCCTTCAGTACCCTGGGATGTAGACCATCAGGCCCCGGGGACTTATCAACCTTCAGGCCTAACAGTCTCTCCAACACCATTTCCTGCCTAATATAAATTCCCTTCAGTTCAGGTCCTTTGGCCACTGTTACATCTGGGAGATTGCTCGTGTCTTCCCCAGTGAAGACAGATCTAAAGTACCAATTCAACTCTTCTGCCATTTCTTTGTTCCCCGTAATAAATTCACCCGTTTCTGTCTTCAAGAGCCCAATTTTAGTCTTAACCATTTTTTTTCTTTTCACATACCTAAAAAAGCCTTTACTATGCTCCTTTATATTTTTGGCCAGTTTACCTTCGTACCTTATTTTTCCTTTGTGTATTTCCTTTTTAGTTATCCTCTGTTGTTCTTTAAAAGCTTCCCAGTCCTCCGATTTCCCACTCATCTTTGCTATGTTATACTTTTTCCCTTTTGTCTTTATATGGTCCTTAACTTCCCTCGTCAGCCACGGCCACCCCTGCCTCCCCTTAGGATCTTTCTTCCTTTTTGGAATGAACTGATCCTGCATCTTCTGCATTATTCCCAGAAATGCCTGCCATTGTTGTTCCACTGCCATCCCTGTTGGGGTATTGCACCATTGAACTTTGGCCAGCACTTCCCTCATAGCTGCATAGTTCCCCTTATTCAACTGAAATATTGTCACTTCCGATTCTACCCTCTCCCTTTCAAACTGCAGATTAAAGCTTATTGTATTGTGGTCACTACCTCCTAACAGCTCCTTTACTTCGAGGTCTCTGATCAAATCCAGTTCATTGCACAACACCAGATCCAGAATTGCTTTCTCCCTGGTAGGCTCCAGCACAAGCTGTTCTAAGAATCCATCTCAGAGGCACTCCACAACTCCCTTTCTTGGGGTCCAGTACCATCCTGATTCTCCCAGTCTACCTGCATGTTGAAATCCCCCTTAACAACTGTAGTAATATCTTTGCGATAGGCCAATTTCAGCTCCTTATTCAACTTACACACTACATCCAGGCTACTGTTTGGGGGCCTGTAGATAACTCCCATTAGGGTCTTTCTACCCTTAGAATTTCTCAGCTCTATCCATACCGACTCTACATCCCCTAATTCTAGGTCCCCCCGCTCAAGGGACTGAATATCATTCCTTACCAACAGGGCCACCCCACCCCGTCTGCCAGTCAGTCTGTCCTTACGATAGCATGTATAGCCTTGAATGTTCATTTCCCAGGCCCTGTCCACTTGAAGCCATGTCTCAGTTATCCCCACAACATCGTACCTGCCAATTTCCAAATGAGCCTCAAGCTCATCCACCTTATTTCTAATGCTTCATGCATTCATATATAATATTTTTAATTTGTTACTCCCCTCACCCTTCCTATCAATCCCTATTTCACTTGACCTTACTGCATGATTCTTTTTTGGGTTTTCTGCTGCATTGATTCCATTGTCTTTCTTGACTTCTCTTGTTCGAACTTTCCCTTTAACTTCCTTCTTAAACTTCCAGTTTGTCCCCTCCCCCCCACTATTTAGTTTAAACGCAGCTGTGTTGCAGTGGCAAACCTACCTGCCAGAATGCTGGCCCCCATCTATTGAGGTGCAACCCATCCCTCTTGTATAATTTATCCTTACCGCTAAACATACCCCAGTGATGCAAAAATTTAAATCCTTGCTTCCTGCACCAGTTCCCCAGCCACACATTCAAGTCCATTACCTCCCTGTTCCTGTCCTCTCCAGCCCAAGGAACTGGAATCAAACCAGAGAAAACCACCCTGGATGTCCTTTTTCAGCCTTCTTCCAAGTTCTCCAAAGTCCCGCTATAGAATGTCCCTCCTCTTCTTCCCGACGTCATTTGTGCCGACATGCACCACCATGTCTCTTTTCCTTCACCCTTGAGGATTTCCTGCACTCTGTCTGCGATGTCCTTCATCCTGGCACCAGGAAGGCAACACACCATCCTCAAATCCCGCCTGTTGCCACAGAAACCCCTTTCAGTCCCTCTCACTATGGAGTCCCCTATTACCACGGCTCTGTGTGATGTCTGACTCCTCGGCTCTGCCTCCATGCCAATTTCTGATTGGCAGACCTGACCGCCTCTCGGACTGGCAGTGACGCCTGTCTCTATGGTTTCCAAGAGATTCAACCTGTTCCTGACAGGTACTTGCCCGGGATCTCTTGCACTTGTCTCATCTCTGCCTTCCTCATCGTCTTCTCCCTTCTATTCTCTTCTGGTATGCTCGGTGCAATAACCTCGCTGAAGATCCTGTCCAGAAAGATTTCGTTCTCTCGGATGAGCTTGAGGTCATCTAGTTCTTTCTTCAGTGCTGCAATATGCTCTGTCAGAAGCTGAATGTGTATACACTTTCCACAGTTATATGAGCCAGCTACACCAGAGTCTCTGACCTCCCACATCATGCACACAGTACACTGAATCAGCTTGGTAGTCATGTCTTCACCCTCTTCAACTGTGACGTAATCACTTCTCTCAACGTCTTTGTCAAAGACTCCTGAGCCAAAGGCTCGCTCTTTTCTCATCAGAAACATCCCTCGACCCCCGTGTTTTGTTGCAAGTCTGTGGACTTTCAATTTAGGTTAGAGGAGGCCCTACTGCATAGAACCTGGGTCCTAGAACCCACCTACTTAAATAACACTCACCCACCTTCCCAACAGCCTCTGCGCTCCGACTTCACTTCCACCCAGTTCCCGCCGCTCTCTACTGCAAAAAAAAGGGCTGAAGGGCTTTTGCCCGAAACGTTGATTCTCCTGCTCCTCTGATGCTGCCTGATGTGCTGTGCTTTTCCAGCACCATACTCCCAAGTCATAGCAGAGTACAAGGAATCTCAAAGGGCTAAGTCTTGAGGTAAATTCTTAACTCAGTTAGCCAACAATATAAATTAGATCAACTGAGTTGTATAAAAATTAAAAGTGGACCTTTTTAAGAAAATGCATAATTTTATGCACTACATAATGTATAATTTATCACATAATTACAATTAAAGTTTAAGCAATCAGATGTCGGAAGGGAAAAATAAAATAATGCAAACAGGGATAATAACATTGTGGTTCTCATTGTTTTAAATTTAAATAAATATCTGAGACACACACATGAGAAAAAAAACAGCCAAGTTGGCATATCTGTAAGATAAGGTGACACTAGGATGAGGGAAGGAGCCGATTATTAACAGGTGAACGTTGTTATGAAGATGTGTTATCTGAAATATTAACCTCGAATATCATAGTCTGGAGACAGTGTTTGGACTTTCTGAAAATAACTCTTTTTAAACAGCAAAGCAAAATGTCTGAAGGAGGATCTTGTCAGAGGGGTCTTGATTGAAACATAAGATTCTGAGGATGCTTGACAAAGTTGATATGGGGGGGATCATTCTTCTAGAAGAAGCCAAATCCAGGTATCACCATTTAATATAAGGGGTTATACATTTAAGACTGTATTGAGGTGTTTGTTTACTTACTGAGCATCATAAGTTTTGTGATTCTCTTCAAAGGCAATGGAAGCAGAAATTTAGAATCTTATCAAGGCAGTGGTGAATAGATTCTTGGTAAGCAAAGGCGTGAACATTAATGACACGAGGCAGGAATATGGAGTTATGATGGCAATCAGATCAACTATTAAATAGCAGAGCTGGATGAAACAGTCATATAGCTTACTCCAGCTCGAAACTCTTATGTAAAAATGTTGGCAAGAATACAAACTGCTTATCTGGAGTTACTAAATCTACAATACTTCCAGACAGAGGCCACATCTCAGAAGGAAAAGCCAACAGTACTTGAAAATGACCGCATTGGTCATACTGGAACTTCATTTCAAACTGTACAAGTTAAGTCAGAGAGATAGGTCTCATTCATCAGTTTCACTGTTGATTCCTTCTGGAAAGACCCCATGTGTGGGTGTAATAAATCCATTGCATTTGAACACGCAGACCAAAATAAAAATAACTTGCCTGGAGCAATAGACTTTGCTAATTTTCTCTGAAATCTCATTCATTAACATGAATGAGTTGAAAACCCACTGGAAGATCTCATTACTGCAAATGGAGAATTCATAAGAGAGAATTTTGAAGCAAACCTATTGTCTCCAAAGAAAAGCAAATTCACTTAGCTATTACTGGGGGTTTTCCCATGTTGATTGTGTGATCAATAGAAAGTTACACAACCTTCTGCCTTTCTCAGCTAAGTATACATGTCCTATTGTACAACTTTGTTAATGGTTCAGGATATTGACGTTGTGTTTGGTAGCCACTCAAAGCTTAATATTAATAGTTCTAACAGCTTAAGCTATCTGTGATTTTATAATTAAGACGTTAGGGAACTAAACTTATTCATTATAAATAAATTGAATAGTTAAGAATTAATTGTGAGAAATCAATAAGGATATTTCCTTCTCAAAGCAAGGACTGTTAGAAATTGGGGATGCCCTTAAACCTGTTTTCACCTGGCATTCCATATTTGGTATTTCCTGTGTAGCATGAACCTTATTTAACTGTGTCACATTAGTAACTAACCTTCTGAAAATATAAACAAATTTCTAGAATGTGATGACAGAGAGAGGTTATAAACATCACTGAGATCATGACTTACATCAGTAATTTATCAGGTGCCACCCTACTCAGTATCCATGTGGTGTATTGAAAAAGATTTTGTTCCTGAAAGGAATTAATATTAATGTGGGCAAAAGGACAACAGTCATCCAGCATCATGTGTAGCTGCTTGTGTTCATTGGCTGAGAGGATTTAGATAGGTGTTTGAAACAGCACAGATGGCTAGCCCCCAAAGGATTGTATATCAATTGGGATAGGTGGGTAGAGGAGGGGCAAGTAAAGGGGATTATCCAAAATCTTTTTTTATTTTTATAGATATTTTTAATAAAAAAAGTTTTTAAGATTTTTTACAAAATTACAAAAGTAATACAAACTAGTGTATTCCACTTTACAATATAATAACCACATCAGTATTAACTTTAAAAAAACTAACTACTAATCTATTCTACAAACAACCAGAACATAAAATAGTATATCATATATTACTAACAATAAACCAAAAGGCAAATAAATAACTAGATACATGCTCAGAATAAATTTATATCAAGTCATAACAAAACCTGTATTTATACAGGATTCTTCCTCCCATTACCACGGCTAAGCAAAAGCCCTGGAGAGTATGGCCGAAATATCTGTGTCAATGTAGTTTAAAAAGGGTTGCCATCTTCTAGAAAATAATTCAATTTTTTGGTGCACCATATTCATAAGGAAGTCAAGGGGGATATATTCCATGATTATCCTGTGCAATTTGAAAGTCCTGGGAGACCTTCGGATAGCCAATTCACTAAAATATTTTTCCTCGCACAAAAAGAAAGGATAGTAAATAATTTCCTCCCATATACATCCAGAGAGGGAAAACTTGGAGAGCCCAACGGTAGGAACACTGGATCTAATCCAAACTCCGTACCCAAAATCTCTGTCATGGCATTTGCTACATGTCCCAATACCTGTGGATCTTATGGTATGTCCATAGACAATGTTTGAGAATACCAACTTCAATTTTGCATTTAGGACACATTGGGGATTCTCCTGCCTTGAATTTTGCGAGTCGTTCAGGTGCCATGTGAGCCCTGTGAAGTATCTTTAATTGAGTAGCCTGAGTTCTGTTACAGATAGAGATCTTCCTGGCATTTTCCCAGACATCCTCCCACGTTTCTGAAGAGATTTCCAACTCTAATTCTTGATTCCAGGTTTTATATAACCGTTCTATGTCCTTCAATACCTTATTGCATAGTGAGTGGTAGAGAGTACTGACTGAGGACAGTTCCATCGGCCAAAGCACTCTCCTTTCCCTATCCGATTTATAAGGATTGACTATCAGTGTGGTCTTTCTTTGTATAAAGTCTCGTATTTGAAAATACCGAAAGAGGTCCTTGCTAGGCAGTCCAAACATCTGGCGTAGCTGCTCAAAGGACATCATGACCTCCCCATCGAACAGCTCTCCCAAACAGGAAATACCTCTGGACTCCCAAGTTTTGAATGTAGCATCGATCAGCCCTAGTTGGAATCCCGATGTTCCCACTATGGGGGTGTAGGGGGAGGTTTTTTGCAGGTTACCATCATCTTGTTGCATTATCCTCCAGGCTTTGATTGTATTTAATACAATAGAGTTTTTACAATAGTCCATAATAACTCTCATCTTGTCCATAAATAGTAGATTGATGAGGGGACATTTTGCTTGGGAGGTCTCAATATCTAACCAGATTGATTGTGGGTCACAAGAGACCCAATCAGCTACATATGGTAACTGAGAACTCACTGGTACCTCCTAAAATCTGGAAAGTCCAGTCCTCCCCTTGCTTGTGGAAGCTGCAGCTTTTCCAATTTGATAAAGGCTTATCTATGATTCGAAATAAAGGAGCTGAGCCAACCGTAGAGCTTACACAACGCCTGTCTCAGCAGCATTAGTGGGAGCATTCTCATAGGATAAAAAAGACGATGTGGAATATTCATTTTAACTAAGAGTACCTTGCCAAGCCTGGATACTGGGAGATCTTCCCAGCATTGAAGGTCCTAAAACATTTTCTCTAATAAGTGTGTATAATTGGCTTTATATAAGTGACCAAATACCGGAGTGATAAAAATACCTAAATTCAGAAAACCTAGTGACCACCAAAAGGGAAAACAAGATCCGACCAGGAAATCGGATATACTGACAAGGCCTCCCAACGGCATGGCCTCCAATTTCATAAAATTGATTTTGTAGCCTGAAAACATATCAAATAGATTGACCACTTGAATTAAGTGGGGCACAGATGTCAAAGGATCACTTAAGAAAAGGTGTACATCATCCACATTGAGAGTAATTTTGTGCTTGCCCAATCCAACCTCCGGAGCCATTATTTAGGGTCAGTTCGTATAGCTTCTGCCTGCGGTTCAATCATTAGCGTGAATAATAATAGTGAGAGAAGAATCCCTGGCAACAGCCTCTGCCAATGCTAAAGGTATCTGAACTTAAACCATTGGTGATCACTACTGCTTTGGAATCATTATATAATACTGAAACCCATTTAGTAAAGACCTCTCCAACACCGAACCGTTCCAGTGTATAGAAAATATATGGCCATTCTGCCCGATCGAATGCCTTCTCTGCAAATAGAGAGACAACTAAACCCAGTATCGTTCCCTGCTGGCAGGCTTGTATCATATTTAAGACTCTAATGTTATTAGTTGACCTGCGACCCTTTATAAACACCGTCTGGTCCTCTTTTATAATGAATGGTAAAACCCTCTCAAGTCTTAATGCTAACATTTTTGAGAGAATTTTAAAATCCACATTTAACAAGGGTATGGGTCTATATGAAGAGTAATCTTCTGGGGCCTTTCCCTTCTTAAGAATGAGAGAAATATTTGTTTCTCTTAGTGAAGGCAGGAGGCAGTCCTGACTATGTGAATAGTTATACATATTTATAAGTTGCCCGACCAAGTCCCCTATAAATTCTTTGTAGAACTCAGCCTGGAATCCATCTGGTTCCGGTGCTTTGCCACTCTGAAGCTGCCTCACCGCCTCCTGTACTTCCTGGGTTGTCAGGGGGGCATTCAAGAATGACACCTGCTCCAAGGTTAGGCCCAAGAGGGCCAGGTCTTTAAAGAAAGATTCCATTTTCCTCATTCTATCCTCACAGTCCTACAACTTATGCAACTCAAAATAGGACTTTCTAAAAGCTGCATTGATCTTTTTATGATTACATGTCAGGGTACCAGCACTCTCTCCAATAGACGTAATGGCTTGTGGAGCCTTTTTCTTTCTGGCAAGATACGCTAGATACTTGCCAGGCTTGTCACCGTAATCAAATAATCTCTACTTTGCGAATAATATCTCCCTCTTTGCTGTTTGGGTAAGTGCGGTATTCAAGGCTGCCTTAAACGCTGTGATCCGCTGTAGTTTAGTAATGAAGGGCCGATCAACATACGCAGTCTCAGCTGCCTTCAGGCAAGCCTGCAGCAATCACTGTTGCTCTCCCTTTTTTCTTTACCGGGACGCAGAATATGAGATAACCAAGCCTTGCACGTATGTCTTAACAGTCTCCCACATTATCGAAGGGCTACTGGCCATGCCTGAGTTGATGTCCAAGAAAGTTTTAAACTCCTGTGAAAAATATTTTACGAACTTGCTATCTTTCAATAAGAAATGTCTGGGGCCTATCCCATCATCACTAGTCTTAGCTTCCATGTATACTGCGGCATGGTCAGAAATTGTTATATTACCTATCTTATAAAACAGTATCGAGTTCAAAAGGATCGAGCAGACAAAAAAATGTCGATTCTGGTATGGCACTTGTGTGGGTTGGAGTAGAAAGTAAAGTCTCTACCCTCAGGATGGAGACACCTCCACACATCTTACCAACCCCAGTTCCCTATTCAGATCCGCCAATTGCCTAGATCTCAGAGATATGGCCACAGAACTCCAAGGTATCCCGTCTGTCTCTGGGTCAATGATACAATTAAAATCTCCCCCTATAATTGTATGGCGGACCTCAAGAGCCATCAACCTAGAGAATGTTTCCATTACAAATTTAAAAGAATGTGCTGGGGGGGCAATAAAGATTAAAAATCCCATATTCCTCTCTATATATTAGGGCTTTAATCAATATACACTGTCCAGACTCAACTTTTATCTGGCTTAACATTTGGATGGGAAGTCTCTTCCGAATAAGAACGGCTACTCCCCTACTTTTTGAGCTGAAAGATGAAAATGACACCTGGCCAAACCCATCCTGTTGCAGCTTCGAGTGCTCCTTATCAATTAGATGTGTCTCCTGTAAGAGAGCTACATCAACCCTTTCTTTTTTAAGACTTGATTATATCTTTATCCTTTTGATTGGCGAATGGCTCCCCTTGACATTCCAGGTGCACCACCTAAACGAATGGCTAGCCATGATCGTCCAGGCAGGCCCGAGAGCCCCCAGGAGGAAGAACCCCACCCAAAAGGCATTGAATAAAGACCACAAACAATTCACATATAAAAAGAACTCTTTAAAACAGTTTAATTGAAACAATTAAGAACTACTCCTAAATAAAAATAACATAAAACATATTTAAAAGGAGACTTTCCCCCTTGCTCACAGGGGGCACTATTACCTTCCAATAACACCGCCATAACCTCTCCCAGCTAGGGCCCTGCCCTCAGCCCAAGCATTACAAAATAGAGTAAATTAGTTCCAGTATCTTATAAAACAAGAGTTAAAAGTGGGTAACCCACCCACATCCCCACACTATCACCTAGATACGCTTAACAAAACAACACAAGATAGAAATATGTAAGATTAAAAAATTACAATCCTAGCACGTCTTAAACAACTAAATAAGAAAAAAGAAAGAAAACCTCACTCAGTAGCATCCCCAAATAATCTAATAAACCGCACAAGCTGTAGATAAGACACCAAGAAATAATAAGGAACAACCCTCCCCACTCCCAGCGAAAGATGGACAAAAGAAAGGTGGACAAAGGAAGAAGGATAGATGAGGAGGGAGGGGCGGAGCAAAATAGTCATTATCCATACAGTTCAAGTCCCACAGTCTATTTGACATCGTCCAGGAATTCTTTTACCTTCTCTGGTGATTCGAAGTTATATACAGATCCTCCATGACTGAAGCACTGCTTTGCCGGATATCGCATAGAATATTGAATATTTAAGTCTCTCAGATGCTTCTTCGCCTTGTCAAATACTCTCCTCTTGCAGACCACAACCGGAGAACAGTCTTGAAACAACATTATTTTGGAGCCCTTGTACATCATGGCATGGGGATCCTTCCCTAAGACTCTGGAGGCCTCCAGCAACATTTGTTTTTCCCTGTAACGTTGAAGTCGTACTAGGACCGGGCAGGGATGTTGGTCCAACCCGGGCCTGTGCACAGCAACCCGATGGGCCCGCTCAACCCACACTCGGCCCAGCTCCAACTCCAGTTTTAATAGTTGTGGGAGCCATTGCTCCAGGAAATCCACAAGCTGGCCTTCCTCCTCTCATTCAGGAAGGCCCAGCAACTGAATATTTTTCCGACAACCTCAACGTTCGAGGTGGTCGATATGCTCCTCTAGGGTCCGGACTCCACGCTCCAGAGCCTGGACCTGACCCACGGATGACTCAGCAGCAGTCTCCGAGCCCGCGGACCATTGCTCCGCCGGTCCGACACGCTGCCCGAGTTTCTTGATCGCTCGGTCATGCTTCTGCAGCACCTGGACCGGGTCTCCTCGATGGATGCATCAATCTTCTCTCGGAATTTAACAAACTCAGAGATAAGGTTCGCCTCCGCAGGTAAGTTCCCCGAGGCAGCCGCGGACATCTCTGCTGCTGCGGGGAGTGGGTGGAGGGGTTCCCGCCTGTTGTGAGCTGCGAGAGTTTTTACCCTAAGTCATTTTAAAAAGCACCAAACTGTTAAAGTTTGATGCAAAATATCCAAGAGTGTTGGGCAAAAACTATTTTAAGTTAATAGGTGAGGTGAGGGTGGGCGCACTACTTTGCCTGAGTCTTGAGCAAAGCTCTGCAGACTCAGACTTGCTGGGTCGCTGCCATCTTGAATCCTCCATCCATAATCTTCTTGCAGGAGGACCAGGAGTTCCATTACATCAGCCCGAGGGAAGGACAAAGGCAGCTGTGACATTTGGGACATGGGAGTGCATTGCCTGTATGCCTTCATTCTGCAGAATAGCTGCAGGATCAGTAAAGCATTCTCATCTGCCATGCATTGTATACTTGCTTTGTTTAGTAATTAACTGATAAATCATATCTAACCTGCTGCTTATTAGCAAACTCAGTAAATTATCAGAATATTTCTCCAAATTGTCAACTGTTTTATCAGGTAAATGTGGTTACAAACTCCCTAAATTCAACACTGGTGTTCAGAGTGGCGGATCCCATCTTCTAAATTGTTAAACTGGAGAATGTGGTAGTGATCTGCTTTCTAGAAGTGTTGTAGTGCTTGAAACTTGGAGATTTGAGACACCAGTGTTGTTATCTGTACGCAGAGGTTCACTTTTGACCAGATACTAAATGAGACCAGCCATATAAATTGAAGGGTTTCAAGAACAGTTCAGAGGCTGGAAATTAGCAATGAAGGAATCAGCTCCTGACTGCTCAAAACCCTTTCACTATCAAAAGGCACATTTCAGAAGTAAGACAAAATGGTCTCCATTTACTTGGAGAGCTAAAACAATACTCGAAACTCAAAACAATCCAGGACAAAATAGCCTGTTCCATGCTCTCCACTGCCAATATCCATTCCCACCACAATTATTCCCAACCAGCTACAATGTGTTACAATCCCTCCAGAGAATGTCATTTTTAAAAAATTATTTGAATTTCCAATCACACGACCATTCTGATGAAGGTCACTGGACCTGAAATATTTACTTTACTTTCTCCCCACAGATGCTGCCCGACCTGCTGCGTTGCTCCAGCTATATCTGTTTTTGTTTAAGATCTTCAGCATCTGCAGTTCTTTGTTTTGTTTTCTGAACTGACAGTGTCCAACATAAAGTAAATGCATATGAAAATTTCAAATTTTAGCACGTTAAGACTGTAACAAACTAAAAACAACTTCAACTATACATAACTAGGAGACAACTAATACCCAAAACTGCAGAAAAGATAAGACTTATTAATGGTTTTATGTAACTGATAAACCATGTCTCATACACTGCTTTGCAATATGCTCTCCACAGGATTCCTTTACAGGAAACAGTCCACAACCATTCCTATCTACTATGGGTTTTCATTACCCAATTTGCACAATATAGTCGAGTGACCATCCATAAGCACTTCCCTCAGTTCTTTCCAGAATTTCCAAACTGGTGACTAGCAGTTACTCTGGCCATTTACCCTCCCTGCCTCCTAGAGCAAACAGTCTTGTCTTTCTTCTCCTACTGTGTTTGCCAGCTCACTGAAGATTCTTAGCCTTCTCCACTCTGCTGACCACATCAACTGCAGCCTTTTGTCCTCATGAGACCTCTCTCTCTCTCTGATTTTCTCTCTCCCTCTGTGTAGGTCCAAAACTGGCAGATGGAGAGTCTTTGTACTGTTTGTCCAACTGTTGATATGTTGTTTTCAGATGTTAACATTTTACAATTACTCACAGTAAGTTGGCCTCTGTCCTTATGGTAACCAAGCCACCTGGCTTGTTGTCAGGCAGAATTTGAAGGAAATTGCATGATCCTCTTTCTTCTACCATTTGACCTTGAACTAAGGAGATATTCCAAAACATATTCATCTTATAAATCTTACAAACATGGGTGCACCATCTGATAGATGCATTGTGACAATGCAATGAGATATCTTCAACAGCATCTCATAAGCCCACAATTTCTCCTGCCTAGAAGGACAAAGGCAGAAAGTTCATGGGAGCATAACCACTAACTGAAAGTTTCCCCACAAGTCACACTCCAACCTAATTGTAAATCTGTCTGTGTTCTTGTTGCTTCATTGTCACTGAATCAAATGCTGGAACTCCCTTCCTAACAATGTTATCTGCACACATAGAATGCAGTGATTCAGAGGGCAGTTCACCAGCTTCTTCCCAAGGTCAATTAGAGATGGGCAATAAATACATTCTAGTGATCCCTATTCCCCATGAATAGAGAAACGAACACCTGACTTTGGGGGCATTTTGAAG
This sequence comes from Chiloscyllium plagiosum, assembly GCF_037043375.1. NCBI lineage: Eukaryota > Metazoa > Chordata > Chondrichthyes > Orectolobiformes > Hemiscylliidae > Chiloscyllium > Chiloscyllium plagiosum. The sequence goes on along the minus strand of NW_028270150.1, from coordinate 66,360,804 downwards.
CCTAAATCATTGCATCTTTGAGCCATTAGTTTTGTAACGTGTACATAAATTTGCCAGCGTTAATCATTCGCTCAAAGATTTTCATTATAGGATTCATGGTGCCGTAGCTATGGTTAATTTTCATTAGGTTGCCATTGGTGAGTGTGAGAGACTAAGGGCGAGTGGGGGCTGACAGATGCCAATGTTGATTAGAAGCTGAGGTCCCGCCTCGCACTTACATGTGGTGAAAGGGACTGCAAGTGAAAAGATGAAACAGAAGGTGAGACACAGAGTCAGCCTTAAGCTGATTATGTTTTTTTTTTCATTTTCTAATCTTTTGATCTTTTTGGGAAGAAAGGGATTCCATTCAGTAATTTATCTGAAAAGTTTCACTAGGGATTAGAACTTTTGCTTTCATTTTCAAATATAATGTTTTGTGAGTTAGAAGGCAGAATCCAAAGTCAGTAACTAAAAAGAATTGAATGTATTTTTGATATATTGAAACAATTCCTTCTATTTGAAACATCCAACTCAAAAAAAGAATTGGTATGGTCCACATGGTATAATATCTTTCTGTTGTCTGTCATTGGTTATTATCATTTTACTTTGTCATCATGTTTAATGATTATGATAGTCAAACTCAATTTAAATTTGCTGTCAAAATATTACACCATGTAAACATATAGAAAACTCTCTGTTTATTCCAGCAATTTAATCCTCACAAAACCCCTGCACTGTTCAATAATATTGCATCCTATTTTTCATATGAAGATATTCAACTTCCTCTTGATTTCATGTCTGACCATTTGTGACTATGCATAGGAATTTCCAATAGAGAAAACATCACTTCACAGTAGAAATTATGCTTCAATGTTTCAACAATCTTAGATAATGACATAAATAGCTTTTAAAAAATACTTTTCAATGAAACGTCTTAAAGAAGAACTTTACAAGAACTGAGATTCTATCATCATTTGATAGGAAACGTTTACAAATTTATGAATGTGAGCTCCTTGGACAAGAATTTTATCTGCTAAACTTATCAGAAATTGAGCTACATTCCAGTGAAAAATCAAGGACAATAGGGTGGGAGATCTCTAGCCATACACAAACCCATCATATATTTTGCTCCTTTTCCCTTGAGAGAAAGTCCACTCTTTCACTTGCTGAAGGTATATGATGACAAAAATAAGGGGCCTCACATTGCTCTGTTTGCTATGGATTTACCAACAGAGGTATGGCAGTCGAAACTTACCACATTACGATTACTGCGTTTTGAGGTAAATAAGACCAAATACTTCCAATGCAGAAAGTGATTGTTTTAGTAGTTTCTTTAAGGAAGAAATACCATAGACAGTACAAAATTCTTCAATTTGCATTTAAATACAGTGGATCACACTGGAGGCAGAGGTCAAAGGAGAACAGCACTATTTTTTGAAGCCAACTCTGATATTTTCTTTGAAGAGTGGAATTCATTCAAAAGTAATTGCCACCCCTGCTTGTTGTATTTAATGTTGCAAAACTACACAACAAAATGAGTTATGAAGGAGCCTTGAGCACAAATTAGTGGGTTACTGCAGGTGCAGAATTCAGGCCGGCAGTGACTGTTGTTAGAAAAGCTAAGAACTTACATTTGTTCAGCATCCCAATGATAGAAGCAAATGAGGATCAAACAACACATCAATTTCTGGGCCTTGTACTAAAATGCCTGCCAGAAGATGGGTGGCAGTAGGCTGTAGGGAGTGATAGGAAACTCATTAAAGAGATCTTTCAGATTAAAGTAGTAGGGTCTCTTCTCTATTTCACTCTCTTTATATCACCAGTCACTCAACAAGTCTGAGACCTGTTAGAAAATATGAGGATCTTTGTGATTCTATTGCTCTCTTTAACATCACCTTCTTTTTTTTCCCACATTAGCTGCAACAACCAGGACATTTAGTGAACATTAGTCCAGCAAAATAGTTGGAATAGTGTGTTGAATTTCAGGAGCCAAAGCCACTACAGAGGGAAAATTTCCATTTCCCTTCATCTTCCACTGATGCTGCAGAATCGTCTGGATTAAATAACACTTTTCATTAATCTGGAGGAGACTGTAGGGTTTGCCCACACTGTCAATAAATCAGAAAATATCTTCTGGTAATCACATAAGTCACAAAATTAACAAATATTTTTTTAAAATTTAAGGTAAAATAATCCTTTGAGGATGTGAGAATAGATTTATGAGCGATGAATGAATGAGCCAAAAATACATTTAATGGACAAATGAGGAATAAAAAGGGATTGCAGCAACAATTGTATTGCTAAAGTATATTTTTAAAGACTTAAATGTGCCAATGGGTAAAATTTACTAAAGGCAATAAGGCTGTCACCCACCAACTGGAGATCTAGAGATAAAAAAACCCTATTGCCTATTTTCAGGAAGGATGTAAGAACATAAGAAATAGGTGCAGAACCAGACCATCTGGTCCATCGAGCTTCCTCCGCCCTTCAATAAGATCATGGCTCATCGTCGTGGATTGAGCTCCATGACGGGTGCATTAGATACTCCAAGCACTTAATTGGGTGACAGTGGGTCAAATAATTTAAGAAAATCAAAGACTTAGTGGAGATTATCTTACCAAATATAGGGGGCATCCATCTTGAATGAATCTGTCAACAGAAATATCTTATCCTCAAAGTTGTGAATATACAGTGAGAAGAAATTGAACAATCAGAATCAACATCACGTGTTCTTTATGCAGCAGTGCCAGTTTACTCTTATGGTCTCATCTTTCTTTAAAACACAAGAGATGAAGGTGCACCAGTCTGTGTGGTGGTCAGCTTTCCAAATTATATCATTCACTCCATCTCATTCAATTCTAGTCAAACCTTCTCCTGATCAACAAATGACTTTGCATCATTGTTAAGATGCAATATAGCATCACTCTTAAAATTGCTAATAGCATTGAAGCAGTCTAGGCACAATTGTTCGACATCAATTGAGACACACATGATCTTCTATCACACTGGGTTCAGTTTGAATCTCATGAATTGTGACTGTACAGAGATTTATGCATTATGGTAGTGCAGCTAATACTGGGTTGTTGGTGTCTACCAGGTAGAAAATTTTGGGAAGCTAATATTACAACCCACTGTGGTAGAAGACCGTAAATCAATTCCTACTATTCCTGGAGTCATACCAAATTTTATATTTTTAAGGTAAGAACAACATCTTAATTTACCTGACTTTCAGACTAAAGCTGATAGCACTAATCAGGTTTCTACACAAAACAAATGTTAGTATTTATTTGAGGTAATTAGACTATAGCTACAAATAAACAGGCATAAACCTTTGGTATATAACAATATTAAACAAAACTCTAGTCTCTTTCTAAATTCCCTCTTACACACACACACACACACAAAATAGATTATGGGCAGAAGTAAAGAAAAGTTGAAATCTCAGTTCAGGGGTTTCTGCTTCTTGATTCCAATGTTGAGACTTCAGCTCGCCAAATCCTTGGTATTCAGTTGGCTTTCTATAGAAGATTCATCTGGTTTACAAAAACTACAGAGTGACTGACTCACTTGGAAAATGCCTCTGATTTATAAATTCGATAGTCACAGCTCACAGCAACCAGAAAGGTTGCAGGAAAGGTTTTCTTCAGGATTAACTTTTTTTTAAAACTGGAGAAAATAGGCACTTTCTGCTGCAGAAAGTAACAATACACCCTTCTGTGTTTCTCTGTGTCTTGCCTCTGTAATGTTTTTCTAATTCCAATGTGCTCAGCTGAGAAATGATCAGTTTCAGTTATAAACAATTCGTCCTGATTGTCTGCATAGAGCGGGATCGCACAGTTACAGAAAAATAGTTCACAATCAGTATCAAATTCCTTACCATGAAATTGTGCAGCCATCCTGATAAATTCCCCTTTCTAAGACTCCATGTACTTTCTCCACAGTAAGGCCCCTGATTACTACAGACCACCCCCCATGACTGACCATAGCCCATCCCAAGATTGACTAGCAGGGCAACCTCGACTAATAACACCAATCCCCAGATTAATGTTTTCACACCACCCTGGCTGACCCACCTGTAATGCAGAAGCATAAAAATCAAACATGCTATCATCTCAAAGATAAAGTGCTTTGAGTAGTGATTGAGTTGATCTGATAGCGGTCGTGATGATGTGGTGAGTCTGATCTTCTGACGATGCTTATCCAAATCAAGGTTTCAGGAGGATGTTGGGAGTGAAGCATGCAGGGACATTGTGCAGAAGAAGCAGATGCATGATGTCCATGGAAGGAATTTCGTAAGTAGTCACCAGGTGCCCACTCTGTTTTACCTGCCAAGAATGTGTGCCAACTAGTTTCTTGATGGAGAAGTGGAAGTGGAATGTAAATAGGGCAAGTTTGGACTTTAATGACATGCAACTGCATGGAAATAAAGCAGTTGCCCACAAGGAAAATATTCAAAAGTTGCCATTTGAGGCTTGAGGGGAAACCTGGTGTTTTACTAAATAATCTACAACCTCCTTAATAACCAATTCAAACATCTTTCCTGGATAAGTGTCAAGCTAACTGCTTGTATTTTCTGTTTTTTAATTTGCTCCCTTCTTGAAGAGAAGGGTTATGTTTGCTACTTTTAAATTGAATGGAACCATTCCAGAATCTAGAAACCTTGGAAAATTAACATCCATGCATCAACTATATCATTAACTTCCACTTTCTAAGATTGTAGGATGAGGTCCATTAGGACTCGAGGAATTGTCAGCTCACAGTCCATCATTTCCCCAATCATGATAATTTTACCAAATTCTTCTCTCCCATCCACCTCCTGATTATCAGTTATTACTGGGATTTTTTGGTGTCTTCAAAGTGAAGACAGAAGCAAAATATTTATTAATTGCATGTGTCATTTCATTAATATCTACTATTAATTTCTTGTTCTCTCTTTTCTATTTCCTCTTATCCTTTTTAAAATTCTATCTGTAAAAGTTAGTTCTTCTTAGATGTTAATTTCTTTCTCCTGGTTAATATTTTAATAATTCTCTGATATTCATTATATTCTGTCCAAAAATCTGATCTGCCACTCATCTTTGAACAGTTACATATTTTTTCCTTAAGGTCAATGTTTTCCTTGACTTCTTTATTTAATTTCTGATGGTGGATCTTCCCCTTAGAATTTTTCTTCATAGTGGGTGTCTACATTTTCTGATTATTCTATAATGTGCTTTTAACTATCTGCCACTGCTTCTCTATTGTCCTATGCCCTAGCCTAGCAACCCAGTTCGCTTCAGCAAATGTGGCTTTCATACCTACACAGTTGTCTTTACTTAAGTTTAAAATGCTACTCTGAGACACAAATTGAATGTAGAAATCAATCATATCGTAGTTGCTGCTACCTAGCGCCTTTACTATGAGATCATTAATTAATTCTGTTGAATTACACAATGCCAAGTCTAAATTAAATGACTCTATGGATGATTCAAAATAAGCTGTTCTGAGAAATTACCTCAAAAGCATTCTACAAACTTTTCATGCTGGCGATCATTGCCAATCTGATTTTACTATCTTATGCATAGATTAAAATCACTCATCATTATTTTTATCCCATTACCACAAGTACCTAAAGTTTCTTCTTGGATACTTCATCCCACATTGCAATTACTCTTAGGAGGCCTGTAAACCACTCCCACTGGTGACTTCGTTCCCCTACTATTCCTTGATCCCATCCAAAACAATTCCACATTCTGATCTCCTGAAATAAGGTTATCTCTAACTGTTACAGCAGTGTCATCCATAATTCACAATGCAACTCCTTCACCTCTACCTAGCCATTTATTCTTCTTGATGTCAATATGAAGAACCCAATTCTTGTCATCCTGCAGCCATCTTTCCATAATGGTTATCAGAAACATGTGCTCTGAATTTATTTACTTGCTATGAATGATATGCATTTCCAAGTACATAGCCAGTTATTTTGCATTTTTGTTACCATTGTCACATATAGTGCTGACTGATAGTGTATTTGTTTGTTCTCTCTGTCCCTTTCTCATTATCTTATGGCGAGTTACTGCTTTTTGGGGCAAAGTGTCCAAGAATCTCTCCCTCTCCTTGATGTATCACCTTGTCTTGAAACTAGCCATCAATTCCATTACTCTGAGTTGGAGTTCCTGTAATTTTGGACACTTTCTCCAAATTTGTTTGCCCTAAATCGATTTTGGGATTGGAAACTCCCATATTTTGTATCTGTGTCCCAATTGTCTGTCCACTAATTATTAAATTTGATGAAATTACTTTAACCAGTCACATAAATAACTTAGTGCCTACAATTTTATTGCATCCAATGAATGCTGATACCACATACAACTGAAAGCTATATGCAGACACTTACTGGCTGATCAGCTTACCAGATTGGTCCTGGTGACTCTTATTTTTCCCTCTGCTTGTCAAATTGAACATGCACTGGCTCCCAGAAGCTGAGCTGGTGCATTATAATGAAACCAGGAAAGGAAAAACCAAGGTACACTTCCTTCACCCACTTCACCAAATAGCTACACTTACAAAACTCCCTTTCACTCTATGCCAGCTACAATGTTCAATATAGTTTCATAATTCCAAGCCAGGGACTTGGAGGGAAAGTTACAAGGGCTAGTGTTCCCATGCATCTGCTGCCCTTGTCTGTTTAGGTGGATAGGATCGTATGTTTAAGAGATTTTATCAAGGAAGCCTTGACTGCAGTGTATCTTGTAAATTGTACACTTTGCAGCCTTGATATGATTATGGTGGAGGGAGTGATTAATGGAGATGGTGGAAGGGATATAGAACAAGTGAGCTGCTTTATCCTGGATGGTGTCCAGTTTCTTGAGTTTTGGAGCGAATGGACAGCATTCCATCATACTCCTGGACAGTGACGAGGTGAGTTGCTTACCACAAGTTATCCAGGCTTTTACCTGCTCTTGTCATCATAGTGGTGAGCCTGGTCCTTATATTAATTGCAGCCACTTGGAGTCCCACATCCATGGTCTCATGCAAGGAATTTTCCCCAACATTTTATATCCACTAACACCCACATCAGAATGCATGCACATGATGCTTCCACAAAACACGACAGTACACACCCGAGCAAGCAATAACACTTTGCTGTGCCTGGTGACTTTTCTTGAGCAGTGTAATCTAGAGTGACAGAATATTGGTATTTGTTTTCTCTTGCACTTACTCGGCTTTAATTCACATCTACCCATAACACATGACACACATAAATGTTGTACTTAGCAAAGTCATGCACTTTTATTGATTTTAGTTTTGTCTCTGGTGGCCCATATGATGTGACACAGGCAAACTGATCTGTGAATTTAGGTTTTCAAAATGAACAGTTATTGTTGGGATCATCAACACTGCACACACATCTGAAATAAATCTACTACCAGCTGTTAACAAAAAGTCTAGTACAAATATACACCAGTCAGCTTGAATGCTGACCCAAACTATAGCACTGTCAATCACAGCAGAGAAACCCCTCCATCGCCAGACCACAACAACACGACGGTTGGAGGAAGAGCGCCTCATCTTCCGCCTAGGAACCCTCCAACCACAAGGGATGAACTCAGATTTCTCCAGTTTCCTCATTTCCCCTCCCCCCACCTTGTCTCAGTCAAATCCCTCGAACTCAGCACCGCCTTCCTAACCTCCAACTTCTTCCTGACCTCTCCGCCCCCACCCCACTCCAGCCTATCACCCTCACCGTGACCTCCTTCCACCTATCGCATTTCCAACGCCCCTCCCCCAAGTCCCTCCTTCCTACCTTTTATCTTAGCCTGCTGGACACACTTTCCTCATTCCTGAAGAAGGGCTTATGCCCGAAACGTCGATTCTCCTGTTCCTTGGATGCTGCCTGACCTGCTGTGCTTTTCCAGCAACACATTTTCAGCTCTGATCTCCAGCATCTGCAGTCCTCACTTTCTCCTCAGAGAAAGTTTTAATCATATATAATTAATAAATAACAAAAGGCAAAAAATGGAAAACTATATGTATGCAACAGAAACTTTTCTTCAGACTTGTTATATTTCTTGTCACTTAGACTTTTAAAATTTATGTTAGCTGCCAACAGTCCTTCTCAATCCTTTATAATCAAAGGCTCAGAGGAAAAGTTTGAGGAGATACCTGTAATTTTTATTTGTATTATCTCACATGAGGGGAGTTGTTGGTGAGCAAGTGCCTGGTCTCCATATGTCCTCTAAGCACCAGCAGCCTGGAGTATTTCTTTCTCAGCCAGCTATGGAGCTGTCACAGTGACGTGCTCACCAGTGTGAGTCCCAAACATTCTACATCTGATGTTTCCACCGAGGTATCAGTATCTGAGCTGGCCAGGTATACACAAGGCTGCCTTGCCAGTGCTTCCTCTGAGGCCTTGGAAATCTCTTCTTCAGAGGTTGAAGAGATGCCTTCTGGCAGCATGAGCCATTTCTTGCCCTTTTTGTCCTATTATAGGCTTCTTTCTCCTGCAATGAGGAAAAGGAAGGGACTGAGAGGGTTGCAAGGGCATGGCACAGCCAAAGTGCTGGTGCAGGTATCAATAGTTGGTGATGTGTCCTGGGTAAGTGAGTAGGCAGCACTGAGGTGAGTGAAGGCACGTGAGAAAAGATGTTGCAGGGAACACTGAGAGTGGCAGAGCATGAGCTTTTGTGGGAAGTGGGTGTGGGAACAAAGATAAAGGGAGTGTGAGGTAGAAGAGAGAAGAGTGTGCCATGCACCCTGGTGGGACAGAGAGATCATTGACATCCTTGCTGCATAGCAGGACATTTGTCTACATCCTGGAGATGGCAGTAACCTGGGTGATGACTTGGAGCTGTCAGCCAGGATCTAGAGGCACTATCTCTTGTGCCAGTCCTCTGGGAAAAAAGACACCCTCTTCTGTACCACCCCAATTACCAGGACCACCAAATCACGGTTGGGGAATCACGGTGCCATTTTCCCCTTCTCAGATATCTTCAGAAAGACTGTCCTTTGACAAAAAGAACATCATCAGAATGCCAGTGCTCATCCATGTGCACAGCAGCATTTTAAAGGTGGCATGATCACCAGGGATGCCTGTCTTTTGGCTGATATCCAAAAGAGTTCTTCAGGGAACAGCATATGGTAGAATGAAGCTATAATCAGGTAAGAGAGATGCCATACAAAAGGATAGGTTCTTAATTAAATGAATTATGGTAAGATACAGTGAGAACTTTCACTCGGCCTCACAAGAAATCTTCCATGAAACCTGATTAACCTGACATTTAATCTAAAAAAAAAGTCAGCCCTTAGTTTTTTTTGTCAATATGGCATTAGTTGGAGTTCAAAAATACTGGCTCTGAAGAGGGGTACATGACCCAAAATGCTGCCCCTACTTCTCTCCACAGATGCCACCTGACCTGCTAAGTTTCTCCAGCAATTTCTGTTTTGTTTCAGATTTCCAGCATCCACAGTCCTTTGTTTTCTGATTATTTGGAGTATGAGTTATAAATTTAATTCCTATATTGAGCTGATCCTCAAGTAATTTCCAAGGCTTTTCTAGTTCTTTTTTGTAATCGTCCTCAGAAATTTCAGATGTATAATTCTGTGAATGGCAACCTTTCGGGATAATTTATTGCTTGAATAGAGAAGTAAATTAGCATGTGTTGCTTAAGTAGTTGGAATTCAGTGAAGATGTCACTTGCTGCCCAATCCATAATTAAATATTTGTGTTCTTTTTTTTGTAGAAGGTCTTTTTTTTGACATAGAATGCAAAACTTGTTCATTCCTTTTGTTTACTTGGTTTGCTGTCCTATTCTTTTATTTTTAATACTTTTCTTTCTGTTTTCCTCTGTTTTTCAGGTCTTGTAATTAATTGGTGTTGATGTCTTAGAAGTTGTGTTTTTAATTAAAAATTGCTTGTAGTAGAGGTTTCAGCTACTGGATGAACATCACGCCAAATAAGGAGTGATGACAGCCTACAGATTTTAGCACCAAAATAGGAAACAAAATGCCAGGATCAACTTACCTGTCTTCAGTCCAGAAAATCACTTTGTAATGCTTAAAATACAACTTATGTTTGAACAGAGGAACTCTATTTAAAAACTGAGAGCATTATTTGTCTGTTGATTTTAAATTCAAGTCTGTAAGAAACCCACTGGTACTATTTATTACTTTTTAATGGGGAAACAAGCTGAAACTTTGGGCTTTTATTGTAAAAGCAATACAGGCCTTAAGAGGACTTGAACTTGAAGTAGAAAAGAAGGACATAAATTCTGGCTTTCAGTTTGCACATCTGTACTCATATAAACTTGCTGCGGTTAGTTTACTGAAAAGTTTTAAATTCAGGGCTGTTGTCCAACTGATCTTCAGTTCGGGTTTCCTAGGGTCCACAATTAAGATCTTTGAATTTTTAAATACTTAATGCTGTATTACCAGCATGATGTGATGGAGTAAAGGGATTTTTACTTTCAGCAGATTATTTGAACCTGATAATGTGATACTTACATTAGTTCCCAGAACATAAGAACTAGGCATGGGTAAAGTAGTATGGACCTGTTTAGTGGACATTTATACAGCTCCTGGTATCTCTGTATTTTACAATCACAGGCACCACGTGGCCCTGACCAACTAGGTCATGGACTATAGTATGCTTTTCTCAGCATGTCATACTGCAAGTGACCTCAGTAAGGTGGAGACTGAGACCTTTATATCATCAGGTCACATGTTATGATACAGTGATGATATCATGAGCTTGTCAATGAAATGTATATTGTATACTAGCTGTGAAACATAACACAACAGGTTAAGTGCCTTCAAACCACTTTGGCAGCTACTGTTAGGAGGTAAGTGTGCAAGGAAAATGGGGTGAGAGGGCCACAAATAAATGGGGTCATAGGATCCAGTGATCATGTAGTAAGGTTCAGGTGACTAGGGTGGTAGAAACATAAAGTACAACAGAAACTCAGGACTTAAACTAAAAACAGAGAGTGCTGGAGAAACATAGCAGGTCTGGCGTTTGTGGACAGAAACAGATTTGATGCTTCAAATCCAACATGACTCTTCTTTAGAATTACAAAGAAGAATCATATTGGATGCAAAATGTCAACACTGTTTTTCTCTCTCCAAAGATGTTGGCAGACCTGTTGAGTTTCTTCAGCAATTTCTGTTTTTGTCATTGGGCTGTATTGTGCCAAGTGCACGAGGGAATAGGGTTCCAAATGAATAAGGAAGTAACTGGTGGTAGATGGGTGAGCATGTAAGGTGATACATGGGTTAGATACAGGCAATAGAGTGTGAGTTGTGTGATATAGGTGCCAGGTAGGTGAGAGGTTAAGTGGCAAGTTGAAGTGAGGGATGGACCGTCAGGAGTCAGTTAGGGTTGCATCATGGTCAGTTAAAAAGTTATGCAGGAGTTAAAATAGCTATTGATTCCATGAACATTTCTTCAGATTACTTTGTCGAAAGTAACTGTATCTCTGATCTGATCTGGGGACTTTCCCAGAGAATTCCACAAACCAGGTAATCACCCAACAGAAATTACAACATACCAGGTAATTCCTGCTGTTAGAGGTATTTGCACAAGGATTTCTGTATTGACCCAACTCGCAATTCCTGTCTACACTGCTACAACATCTTTCCCTCCCTATCTAAGTCTATATCATTAAATAAAGCCGAATAACTGATAAATATCTCTGTGCCTGAGGTGCTGGGGACTTTGGCATAATTGTTACATCTCGGAATGACAGTGGGTATTTCCTGGGGGTCTCACAATTGCAATGTGCTCCTTGCACAGATCAGCACTAGCACTGGAACACTGGAGCAGGAAATCCAGAAAGTGCAACTCTTAAAATGTTGCTGCTCCTCTTAAAATGTTGCTGCTCCTCAAGTTGGCTTCACATTTAACATGCTAAACATGGCTATTAACCAGAAACTGATTTAGACCAGTCACAGTGGCTACAAAAGCAAATCAAATGTTGGGAATTCTGTGGTGAGTAACTCACCTACCATCTCTTCAAAGCCTGTCCACCACCTACAGCAAAAGTCAGGGGTATGGTGGAATACTCTCAGTCGGATGGAAAATATAGCTCCCACAAATCTCAAGAAACTCGGCAAAAGTTCCAAACAAACCAGACTGCTTGATTTATATTTCAGGAAACATCTTAAAAATTCACTTCCTCGACCATCAATTCAAAGTGGCAGCTATGTGGTTCATTTTAAGATAAGGTTGCTCTGCAACAACTCACCAAAGTTATTTTGACAATGCCTTCGCACCTGCAACCTCTCCCACCTCAAAAGTCAAAGGCAGCAGATGCATGGAACACCACCAACCACACATAACCCTCTAAGCCATGTACCAAATTGACTTGGAACTCAGAGATGTCCCACCTTGCCTGAAGCTGCTGACCAATCAGAGGCTGACAGCCTCTGTGATCTGTAATATCCTGTAGATCACTCAGGATACTGGCTGTACAACAAAAAGAGATCTTTTGTCAGAGGGGTTGGTTAATTGACCACTTAAAGGCCTTAACTGGTGCCACTTCAGGAAGATTGCCCATGGACCTTCCCACCCAAAACTTATTTACAGTGGTGACAGGATGTCATCAACCTGCCCAATCACATTCCCTTCCTCCCACCTTCCCAGTCACTTGCTGGGGAGGAGACTATCCCAACCTCCATTTCTAACTGCACTGTGGCTCTACCTAAAACCACATGGACTACACCAACTTGTCAAGAACAAATAAGGTTAGGCAATGAGTCTAGTTAGTAATACCCACCTACCCATGAATAAATAAATGAGAATATTTGACAGGTTCAACATTTTCTAACAAGTTAGGTAAATTCCACAAAACAAATCTTTTTGGGAATTGTTTTATTAGATGAGTAGGAGATCTTTCCCCTCAGTGAAAGTTCTCTGGTCACCCTCAGATATTGGAATGCAGGAATGTATGAAAGAAGTATGAAATTAGGGAGTCAATTAAAACTCATTTTAACGATTGAATTAAGTCTTTTCAAATATATTTAACACTGAACACACAAAAAGTATATCCCACATAGGCTGGTAATTGAAGCACCTGCTTAAAAGAGTGGACAATTACAATCCTGTTCTGAAATGTAATTTCACTCAGATACATACCTTTTTTACTGAAGCAATCAGATGTAGTAATGACTTAGTCACCTGTTTTTTTGTCACAGACAACTGACTGTGGTTTGAAGAAAAGCATCTGTCATATTGTGCGCATCAATTGAAGTTCATGTATTGATGTATTATCCTAGGGGTACAATAATTACTCAGTTCATTAGTTTACCATGATGTAATTGATGGTCACCAGTGAATTTGCTGGTTGTCTTTGGGACAATGTGTGTGTGAAATGACACAACTATTACAGGATACTTTAGTCAAGAACAAATGAAGGACACTGAAATATATCCATATTTTCCATGTGCATCAGTTATTTTGTATAACACATAGTTGTTTCTCGTCTTTTTGTCTTTTATCATTATAAATGGGTAACGTTGGATCAAGATGAGTTAACAACATGAATGAAAAGGTCATTGAGAACACTCAGCTATGGATGTCTGATGTCTGAGCTGTAATTTCACTGTTGATATCAAAAGTGTAAAACTGCTGAAAATAATCAGTACATTCAATCATCAGGTGACAAGATGAGTGAATTGCACTGAAGGAAATCAATTATAATGAAAGAAACAATGAGTGTATGATATACCAACACAAGAAATGAATATCCATCCTGAGAATAGAAATGCAGAATATCACAGTGGCAGAGTAGTTTTCTTACTATTGCTTGCAGACATGTATTTAAAGCCCACATTGGCAACTGAGAATATAAAATCAATTCATTAAATAAATCTGGAATAAAAAGCTAGCATCAGTCATATTTGGAGTGTAATAAAATCTATGCCTCATTCCTGATGAAGGGCTTTTGCCCTAAATGTTGATTCTCCTGCTCCTCAGATACTGCCTGACGTGCAATGCTTTTCCAGCACCATATTCTGAACTCAAATCTCCAGCACCTGCAGTCCTCACTTTCACCTATAAAATCTATGCAGTTAAGTAATGTCTTAAAGGAAAGGAACTCTGCTGACCTTGTTCAATATGCTCTAAATATGACACCAAGGTTGCAGCAGTGTAGTTACTTGTAGACACTTAACTAACTTCCCAATAAATGCAACATGATGCAATTTGGAGGATCAGGTTTTGTTGTGAATTACACTGTAAATGGCAGAACCCTTAGGAACATTAACATACAGACTGATCTGGGTGAGCAGGTCCACAGTTCCCAAAATACAGGTGGCCAAGGTGATTAAGAATGCATATGGCATGCTTGCTTTCATCAGCCAGGGCATGGAGTTCAGGAGTTGCCAAACCATATTGCAGCTATATAATGCCCTTGTTAGGCCACATTTGAAGTATTGTGTGCAGTTTTGGTCACCACACCACCAGAAGGACATGGAAACTTTGGAGGTAGTGCAGAGAAGTTTCACCAGGATGGGCACCAGCTATGAGTAAAGGTTAAAAAGACGAGGATTGCTTTCACTGGAAAGACAGCAGTTGAGAGAGGGCCTGATAGAGGTCTACAAAATTATGCGAAGCATAGATAGGATAGATAATCAGAGGCTTTTTTCCAGGGTTGGTGATTCAATTACAAGGGGGCACAGGTTCCAAGTAAGAGGGGGAGAGTTTAAGGGAGATGAGTGAGGGAAGCTTTACATGCAGGGAGTGGTAGAAGCCTGGAACACGCTGCAAGTAGAAAGGGTGGAAGCTGGCACATTGGTGATATTTAAGAGGCATCTCAATGGTCACTTGAAAAGGGAGGGAATACAGGGGTATAGGCTGAATAAGGCCAGGTTTGTTTTTTAGTTTAATTAGGGCATGATGATCGGCACATGCTTGAAGGGTGGAAGGACCTGTTCTTGTACTGCACTTCTCTTTGTTCTTTATTCTTTGAAATGCCCAGGCTACTCAGAAGAAATCTTCAATTTGATTGTTTCATGTGAGCATCATTGACAAGACCATCATTAGTTGTTCTTGAGAAATTGATCTTTAGTGAGCCACCACATTGAACTACTGCAGTCCTTGTTGTTTAGGTACATTCACAGTGCAGTCAGAGAAGGACATGGAAGGATCTCAGCAGTGAAAGAATGGCTAAGTAATTCCAAGACAGCATGGTGCATGACTTGGAGACGAACTTACAGGCTTGGTTTTCCAAAGTGTCCAATATTCTCTTCATCTAGTTGGTAGAGGTCATGGACTTGTCAGGTACTGTAAGGCAAGTTATAACACTAAGGAACTCCTGTGGTGAAGTCCTGGGCTTGAGATGAGTTTCTTCAAACAACTTTCATTGTGATAGAAATTACTTTTGAGATTTTTCCTCCTAACTCCTACTGAGTTTAATTGGACTCTTAGCTCCTTGATGCTATAATAGGTCAAATATTGCTGTAATGCCCTGAGCAGACACTTTTATCTCACCTCCAGGATTCAGCTCTTTTGAGAAAGCTTCAACCAAGACCATAATGAGGTCAGGAGCTGATTGGTCTTGACAGGACCCATGTATTGATGAGTAAGTACTTAGGTAAATACTAAATAATAATGGCAAAGACATTTTCCATCAGTTTGCTAATGATCAAGAGTTATCTGATTGGGCAATAATTTACCAGAATGGATTCATTATGCTGTTTCTCGACAGGATATATATGGGCAGAGCTAAATGATGTAATGTAAGACCACCAGAAACACAGCATCACAATAATCAGAGGAGCTCCAACTAAAGTACATCCTATGAAGGGGACAAAGATAGGGCAAGCAGCAGTATTAGTCTGTACAGTAAAGACAGAGTTAGAGGATTCCTACGGGTGTTCAGATGATTCCCCAGCTCCAAACATTGGAAATGGACTTTGTAACAGAGTTTGTCCATTGTTCTTTTCGGAAAACCATTAATCTTCACAAACATTGAAGCCAGAATCCATGTAGCTTTGAGTAGCAGCAGTATGTATAAAAAGCAGTTCAATGTCTTTGTATATTCTCAAATACTTGTTACCCCACAACAATATACTCAACCTTCCAGTAATACAGAGAGTGGGAAAAGACCACTATGGCAGATGAGTTGGGAACCTGACCATGAACCATTCATTTCCTATGGATGCAGTGAAGGAAATGCTCATGACTTTGAGTTTTCTTAGTATAAGCAAGGTGAAGTAAATGGATCAGATATAAGAGAAAATAAATTGTACAGACTGATTCAGATATATAGCCTTCAAATGTTACAGAAGGATTTAATTGAGCAAAACAATATTAGAAAAATCTAACCATTTCTCTTGATATTCAATGTCAGTACCATCATCACATCCCATAACATCAACACAGTGGGGTTTACTGTTGAAACAAGCAGTATAAATACTGCAATTAAAAGGGGAGGTCATGAGGTGAATATTCCATGAGAGTAACTTTCTTCCAGATTCTTGTAAGCCTTGCAAGAATCTACAAGGCACAGGAGTGGGATGGAATACAGTTCATCTTGTCTGAATGAGTGCAACTCTCACAACAATTATGAAGGTCACCACCATCCAGGTCAAAGCAGTCAACTTCTTTGGCACCACATTTCCATAATCGCACACTACGTTTATGAACTATCTGAACTGGTAAAGCATATGTCTGAAATGGACGTTTTCCAGTAACACTAAATGGAGTTGAGGGATAAACTGACTTTTATTTCTTGACAGCAAATAGGATTGTTGGAACAGTGGCTCCATTTCGCCAATTAATTAGAAAGACTTGATTCATAATAATATCAAAGTCTTGCAAGCCCAAACTTGAAATTCACAAACAAAAGATATGAGAAGTTTTATTTTATTGAGATGATATGTGGATGAGTGATATCGATCTCTATTGTCTGACAATGTCCTAAATATCAGAAACTATTTATAAGGCCAATAGGAAGAGATGCCCTGGTCATATGAAATGGTCAAGGCCTCTGATAAGAGTTTTCCTTAAGCATATTCTGGTCAGATGGACAGAAACATCTTTGCCAATAAAGGGAAAAGTTGCCCTTCAGCCTCATGTAGGTAGAGTTTTGGGTTAGTATTAAACTCTGTATCAGACGAAATATTCCAGAGCTCCACAGTTACTTAACTGCAGTATATTAAGAGAACTCTGCTACTGTCAATGTAAAACAACAGTGATTCCATTCTTCCTATTGTCCAGAGCTTTTGTCCAGTGGATAGAAAGGATTACAGACCAGCGTCAAGTGTTCATGCTGGGAAAAGGCAAATGTAAGGAAAAAAGTCCCTTGAAATCATAGAAGATAAATGGATACTAATTTTATAATCACAATCTTTTCCTGAATGTATTTATTTGTAATGTGATGAGAAGGCCTGGATATCAACCATTGTAGTTGGGGTAGAGTGCTGCCACCAACCCTTCTCTCATTGTTAGTTTGGGGGGGGTTCTAATAGTCATTGGTGAAGGAGGAACCATGATTAAGGCTCAGTAGAAGATAATTGGATGCAGTTTATTGCATCACAGTAACAATATGCAAATGACATTAACTTATGGGCATATAACATTACTAATAAGTGATAATTAAAATATATCTCCGAAGTAGATTGGGCCTGATGCTAAAATAGCCTGAACTGCATTCAAAGATACTCTCCCAGCAGCTGTTTTACACATCAGAGTGGAGAGCTTCAGTTTAGCTCAGATTAGTTCTTTCATATCCATTAACTTATACAACATTACATCCCTCCAAGCTTTTTATCCCTCAGGATAATCTATTATACAGTGCTAGAAAAATCTACAATACATTTATTCACAACCCATTCTCCTCCAATGACCTCATGAATTTAAATGAACAGGTGAGTTGGCAATTCTTCCAGAACATGTTCATTTCAGACTCAGAGGATCAGTAAGTTGATGGCTTGAGGACTATTACCTCAATGTTGATCAATCTTTTATTTCTGCTCGAAGAATCTTTTGTCTCACAAATATCTTTCACTGGGGAGGTGACTGACTATTAATGTATTTGTTAGTCACCCATTACCTTGTCTGGAGGACCTATGATTTCATCAATACCTTTCATGGAAAGCAATTGTACTGATGAAAGAATTAGATTCATCTTTCATGCCAAGGTGACTGATCTCTCTCAAGATATTTTTGGTATCTTCCATTAAGCTGTGTGTTGTTTTCGACTTCATCTGCACTAATGTTTTAAAGGCATTGACTGACTGTTCAGTATCGCCACCATTCACTTGATGGACTGGTTTGATTAAAAATTCATCAATGATCTCAGGTGGACTGTATTACTTGAGTTTAGCAGCATTATTTCATTTTTACCTCAGGTCCTTCTGACAGTTGTTCTCTTGAGGCTTCTTCTGTAGTATCAGAAATGGAAAATATATCCTGCAGCCCTGTGAAATCTGTACCATCTGCCCTGCTAGTGGTGTGAAATAAATCTTGAACTCCAATGTAAGCAATTTCCAATGGTTGAAGGTTCTTCTTAGGGTTAACCATTAACCTTGAAAAGCTTATGAAGTCTTCCTTTAGTTGTATTTCCTGGATCTGCCATGAATAGTTTATTATGAACTTGCACTACTTCAGAATTGTATGATGTTGAGAGCAAAGCATGCATCCTTACTCAAGAATGAGTTTTATTAGTTCTAGAAAACATCCATGTTCTCAAACATTTTGATAGTCAGTCAGCAGTCTCTTCTCATGCAGCACAAATTTTGTTTGATCAGCACTTCATTTCCTGCCTGGCAATCCTGCAACCTTCAGGACTCAATATCGAGTTCAATAAGTTTAAGGCTGGAGACGTCCCATGTCCTTACCTCAAGCGTCACAACCTGGCTTTGTTATCAGATACAAAAACATAAACTGCTGGAAGAGCTCAGCAGCTGAAGAGAAATCAAAGTTAATGTTGCAGGTGCAGTGACCGTTCCTCAGAGCTGACTGAGGATGGTGAGCCATGTTTTGCTTTAGTCCTTGTGTGGATCAACAAATGTAATCAAACAATTGAACTTTAAGGTATGCTACAAGTGCTTTAAATATTAAATAAATTATTATACACAATTCTGAGGAGGGGTCACTGGACCCAAAACATTAACTCTGATTTTTCTTCATAGATGCTGCCAGACCTGCTGAGGTGTTCCAGCAATTCCTACTTTTGTTTCTGATTTACAGCATCTGCAGTTCTTCTAGTTTTTACTTTCACAATCACCCAACATTAGCCAATAACAGTTCCCATTAACAGCTATTCACCCTAATAATAGTCAGATCCTTATCCACTTCTCTGTTCTTCGCTCCCTTTGGGCTCTATCCCCATCTATTGTTAACTTCTTATCTCCTCCCCCCACCCTATCTTCTGCTTGTAAACTGACATTTTCCTAGCTACCATCAGTTCTGAGGAAGGGTCACTCAACCCAAAACGTAAACTTTGATGTCTCTCCACAGATCTGCCAGACCTGCTGAGCTTTTCCAGCAATTTCCCTTTTTGTCTCTGATTTACAGCCTCAGCAGTTCTTTCAGGTTTTATAAAATTTGTTTCCCTTTGACATTGCTTAGAAATTGTCTTTATGAGCACAAGAGGAAAAGCTTTATTGAAAGATATTATTTTCAGCAATAACTATATTTTCTTAGTTAAAAAAATCACACAACACCAGGTTATAGTCCAACCAGTTTATTTAGAAGCACTAGCTTTCAGAGCACTGCTCCTTCATCTTGTCATTTGAAATGCATCCTGTTTTTACAACTTTGCCCAAAAGTATGGCATATTTATGTGACTTCAATGTCTTCTTGGTGTTGTGTAAAATAAACAACTGATTTACTGAAGATGGTGAGCCATGTTTTGCTTTAGGCTGAGTGGATCATCAAATGTAATCAAACAATTGAAGATTACGTTATGCTGCATGTGCTTTGAATATTCAATAAATTATTATTCACAATGATAATTGGTACTAATTAGACAGATTTGTCTTTTTAAGAAGTTGATTGTAGTTTTCAATGAACATTATTGCAATCAGTTTTATATAGATGGCTTAACATTTATGAGCACATTCTGTCAAAGTTGCCCAACATTGTTATTAAATGGATGTAGGTTTGCTCGCTGTGCTGGAAGGTTACCTAGTATGGTGATGAAATGTCTGTAAACAAACCTTCCAGTTCAGCGAGCAAACCTACATCCAGAACCTCAATCTGAGCTACAAATCTTCTCAAAACTCGCTAACTATTATTTGATTTTCTATCTAAATACAAAATACTAATTTATAGCAATGATCAGAATTGAATATCTTCAAAGGTCCTTAAATCCTGAATGCTGTTGCAACATACTCAAAGTCACTTCTTATTTGCATTTTGTTAAAGTATTTTTCCAGCTACCCTTAATAATCAATAAGCAATAGCAGGTATATTATTAACACTGGGCACAGGAAAAGTCCATGTTTAACTGGTGTGTCTTTTTCAATTGAATGAATCATTAAAAAAAGCATGTATACTAACACTGTTTGATGAATCTTCCAGCACTTATTATTTTCTCTAACAAAAACAGAAATTGCTGGAAAAGGTCAGCAGGTCTGGCAGCATCTGTGGAGAGAAGTCAGAGTTAACATTTCAGGTCCAGTGACCCTTACTCGGAACATTATTTTCTCTACATTTCTTTAGTCAAAAGACAAATATCTATAGTGTCTGGGGAAGTTCTGTCTTTCATTCTTCCTAATGTAATATATTCAAATAGTCAATTTAAAAAAATCTGTGAATCCCTAATGACCCATGTGGAACCACGTAATGTTTACATTGTGTACACTTATGATCATATGGCTACTGAGCAAATACTGAATTATCACTGACTTAACTTTCATTAAATATTTACTGTTCCTTGTAATGTACAGCAAAACCCAGTGAATGCTAAGTTTTCATGTCACGAAGCAAAGTAAATGCACTTTTCTAAATGGTAGATTTGATGTGCGGTAAAAGAATCTGCTTAGCAGAGGCCATCACTTAGTGGAAGACAATTTTCCCTCATACACATAGACACGCACACTGCTGTGTTTCTGACACAGACTGATTAGGTTTCAAAGCCTGCATAATGTAGCTTGCAAGAAAAAGAAAATCAAAAAATGTCTCATGACTAGAACTAAAGCAAAATAAATGGCATTTGTGAATTGATGTGGAAGGAAGATGCACAGAAAACTGAGTTCATATCTTAGTTTCTTTACGCCATAATATGCAATTGATATGATTTGCTTTCTGAGGCTAAGACAGTTCCAAATTGGATACTGACCATTTCATTCATCAAACGTCAAACCAAGATCTTAAGTGATTTCTCAAACTACTGTTTAGTAACATGAACAAATTTGTATCAGCAGCCATATTGCATAACTTTCCAGCAAAACCTAATGTAAAATAGTTTTAATTTTCCCATTACTTTTCTCATCTTGTGGAGATTTAAGCAGTTGTGATTCCTAGAGAAAACAAAAGCCTATATTGAATGCTCTGTGACACAGAAAATCAGGTCACATCTCACAGCCAGCAACCCATCATTAAAAATAACCAATAGCAGAAGCTCTGAGTTCAAGACCCATTCCAGGACTTGACTCCCAAGATTGATGCATTTGTTATGCATCCCAATAGGTTGACCATTAACTTGCTTGCAAGCAGCAAGAATGGGAGTGACTTCTGGTTAGCCAGCTGCAAAAAGTAACATGAAAGCACTATAGTATCCTGCAAAGATTAACCATGGACCAAAACAGAAATTGCTTGAGAAACTCAACAAGTCTGGCAGCATCTGTGGAGAGAAAGCAGTGTTAGCTTTCTGGTTTCGACACTGAAGATGGGGCAGGGGTAGGGGGAGGAATAAATGGTAGGTGGAGCCCAGACAGAGGGAATAGCAGTTGGACAGACAAAGAAATAAGTCAAGGTCAGCCTGGGAGACTCATTAGCTGCTAATGGGGACCATTTGTAACTGAAAATGTGTTGGTTATGGTCATAGCCCGCATGATGATAAGGCCTGGTATATAGGGATTGGAGGAAGTGCTCAGGCCCTAAAATTATTGAACTTGATATTGATTTCTAAAGACTGCAGAGTCCCAAACTGTAGATTAGATTAGATTAGATTAGATTACTTACAGTGTGGAAACAGGCCCTTCGGCCCAACAAGTCCACACCGACCCGCCAAAGCATAACCCACCCATACCCCTACATTTACCCCTTTACCTAATACTACGGGCAATTTAGCATGGCCAATTCACCTGACTTGCACATCTTTGGACTGTGGGAGGAAACCGGAGCCCCCGGAGGAAACCCACGCAGACACGGGGAGAACGTGCAAACTCCACACAGTCAGTCGCCTGAGTCGGGAATTGAACCCGGGTCTCTGGCGCTGCGAGGCAGCAGTGCTAACCACTGTGCCACCGTGCCGCCCACCAGATGAGGTGCTGTTTTCCAGGGTGCACTGAGCTTTGCTGGAGCACTTCAACAAGTCTGAGACAGAGATGTTGGCCAGGGAACACAGTGGTATATTGAAGTGGCAAGCAAAAGGAAGCACAGGGTCATTTCTATGAACAGATAATAGGGGTATTCTGCAAAGCAGTTGCCTGGTGTTTCATCTCCCCTGTATAGTGCAGACCACATTGTGAGCTTCATCTGGAAGGTGTGTCTGGGGCATTGGGTAGTGAGGAGGGAGAAAGTAAACGTGCAGGTGTTACTATGTCTGTGATTCAATGGGTAGGTTCCATGAGCAGTGGAGAGGTATTGGGAAAGAAGGAGGAGGAGTGGACCAGGGTTTCCCGGAGGGAATCATGGAAAAACACAAGTCCAAAATTGCTAATACTAATTCAGGGCATAGGACTTGAAGAGAAAGAGAGAGCAAGAGAGAGGAAAAGATAACAAAAGCAGGAAAATCTATAAATACTTAGAACAGATATAGAAAGTAATATGGACGACTGGCACAGTCTGTGTATGGTATCAAGAAAGTGAAAAAGAGTAGCTTCATTCTGACAATGAGACCCTTAAGTTGGAAATGTCTCCCAAAGCCTGTTCATTCACCGCAACAGCTTTAGATGAGTGACATGAATTGTTTTAAATATATTTTTTATTGAAGAGAGAAGAAAATTTCTTTGGATATTACACCAAATACGAAAAAAGGCCCCTGATAAAATAAATAAATAAATAATATCGAATAACTAACTAAAAAAAATCATGACAGTAATAATAATAATAATATAGCTCAACGAAGCAAAGTAATAGTCCTCAACCATCAAGAATATAAATTTAAACCTATTCAGGTGTTCATAGTTCCTCCTTTCTGGATACCAGATTTATTAAATAGAATTGTTATGGCTATATAAAGGCCCTTCTTGGTATGACAGATAAATCTGTACCCAAGTAGTCCAAAAAGGGTCACCATATCTTCAAAACATTCTTAGTTTTATGGTGCACCGTACTTATAAGAAAGCCTAAAGGGATGTGTTCCATGACTAGCTTACACCAGCCCACCAGCCCCAGGGGATTTTCAGACACCCACCCTAACAAAATGTTCTTTCTTGCACAAAAAGTGAGGATACTGAAAAGCCTTTTTCTGTGCGCATCTAACAGAAGTGGATTAATCAGGGCAAGAAGAAGAGATACCGGGTCCATTTCCACTTCTGTCACCAGGACCCTCTCTATTTTGTCTATCACAGCATTTCAGTATACCCGCAGGCTGTGGCAGGACCAGAAACGATTGGTGAATGTACCTATACTTATTTTGCATTTAGGACACATTGGAGATACTCCCAGTTTAAATTTTGAAAGACAGTCTGAAGCCAAGTGGACCTGTGGAGAATCTTCAGTTGCAAGGCATGGGTCCTGTTGCAAATCGAGATCCTCCTTGCATTTTCCCAGATATCCTCCCATACTTCAGAAGAGATCTCAATGTCCAGCTCTCTCTCCCAAAACTTACAGAGCCGTTTGGACTCATCCAAGGGACCCTCTGCCAATAGGTGATAGACATTACTGACAGAAAGTGTGTTCTCAACACCCTGTACCCACTTCTGTTAGATTTATAAGCATCAGTTAGAAGTGTGGGTCTCTTTTTGTATGAAATTCCTAATTTGAAAAATATCGCAGAAGTCCCTTACTGGGCAACTCGTATTTCTGAGCCAACTGGTCAAAAGACATCAGTATATCCCCTTCAAATAAGTCACCCAGGCAAGACACACCCCTAGCTGCCCAGAGTTTAAACCCTGAGTCCATCAACCCTGGCTGAAAACCCAGCATACGAACTATGGTGTAAAAAATGATGTTTTGGCTATATTGCCCTCACTGTGACACATTGCCCTCCGCACAGTGACAGTATTAATAACAATTTGGCTATGGCAATATTATTTAACTGTCCTCATTTTGTCCAATAACAGCAGGCTAATAAGGGGGCATCTTGCCTGAGATGCCCCGGTGTCCAGCCAAAGTGAGTGAGGGTCCCTCGGGACCCAATCATTCATGTAAGACAGCAGCGAGCTTAATTGATAGTTTTTGATATTTGGGAGGTTCACTCCTCCCAGCCTGTGGGGTAGCTGTGATTTAGTCAATTTAATAAGGGGTGGCTTGCGTTACCAAATAAAGGAACTAAACCAGCTGTTCAGTCTTCTAAGTATCTGCTTAGTAAAAAGCAGAGGAAGCATTCGCACAGGCAGGGCAGAATGTTCATTTTAATGAGGACTATCCAACCTAACCAAGAGATTGGAAGCACCTCCCATCTTTGAAGGTCTTGTTCGATTCTATCAAATAAATGAGCAAAATTGGTTTTAAATAGCCGATCAAAGATGGGAGTATTGAATATATCTAAGTAAAGAAAGCCCTCATTTGACTGTCTAAAGGGAAGTCGAGATTCGTTCTCAGGATCAGGCATTTTCGGGAGACCACCAATGAGCACAGCCTCTGATTTCGCAAAGTTGATTCTGTAACCCGAAAAGCCACCGAACGAATGAATGCATTGAACCAGATAAGACCCAGAAACTGCTGGGTTTGATAAAAAGGCAAGAACGTCATCTGCATACAATGCAATCTTATGCGATTTTGGCCCCACTTCTAGACCAGATATATTGGGATCCCTAAGTATTGCCTCCACCAGTGGTTCAATCACCAATGTGAAAAGCAACGATGATAAGGGACAGCCTTGTCAACTGCCCCTAAGAATATTGAAATTGCTTGACCACACACCATTGGTGAGGACTGCGACAAGAGGGTCACTATACAAAACCTTTACCCGTCTGATAAAGGCCTCACCCAAGACAAGCAGCTTTAAAGTATAAAAAAGATATGGCCACTCAACCCAGTCAAATGCCTTTTCCGCATGTAAAGAGATCACCAATTCCTGTACCAATCATTACTGACATACTTGGATCATAGTAAGTAACCTCCTGACATTATTCAATGACCTGCGACCTTTTATGAACCTTGTTTGATCCTCCTTAATGATGGAGGGCAGCACAGTTTCTAACCTTAGTGCCACAGTCTTAGATAGGATTTTAAAATCAACATTCAGGGGTGAGATGGGTCTATAGGAAGCAAAGTCCTCTGGGGCCTTACCTATTTTATAGATAAGAGAGATGGTTGCCTCTCTTAAGCATGGCGGGAGGAGGCCACGACTATATGGATCATTAAAGATACTAAGCATCAGTCCTGACAGTATATTTATAAATTCTTATAAAGCTCACTGGGAGGTCCATCAAGACCAGACGCCTTTCCATTTTGAAGCTGCCTCGCAGCCTCTTGCACTGACAACAGGGCATTAAGGAGAGACTCTTGCTCAAGGGACACTCCCAGGAGGTCCAAACTCTTAAAAAAAGACTCCATCCTAACTCACCCCTCCTTACAACTTTCAGACTGGTATAGTTTAGAGTAAAATTTCCAAAATGCCATGTTAATCCTTTAGAATCATGGGTTAAATTTCCAGTATCCTCCCTGATCGAGGTAATAGCTTGGGGAGCATTCCTTTTCCTGGTAAGGTACGCTAAGTACTTGGTTTATCCCCATGCTCAAACATGGGGATTACATTTGGTAAACATTTGGTTTACAAATGGAAACTCCCTCTTAGCTGTCTGTGTGAGCACAGAATTCAGTGTGGACTGAAGCACTGTGATCCTCTGCAGTGTAGCCAGTGAGGGCATGTGAATGTATGCCTTTTCAGCTGCTTTCAGACATATCTCAAGCAAGCATTGCTGCTCACCCTTCTGCCGCTTCTTACTGGCAGAATAGGAAATTACTAACCTCCTAGTATAGGCTTTAGCAGTTTCCCAGAGAATGGATGGATTATTGGCCGAGCCTAAATTAATGCCTAAAAAAATGCCCTAAGTTCAGTAGAAAAGAATTAGTAAACTTGCTATCCTTAAGGATGAAGGGATCCAATCGCCAATGCCTTGAACCCATTATAGTATCCTTACCATTAAATACACTGGAGAGTGATCAGAAATAGTGATTGTACATGATACCTTTGAGCCCAAATGTGCTGCGGGAGTCAAAAAGAAATCAATCTGGTTATGGCACTTGTGGGGGTTCGAAAAAAAAGTAAAATCCCTGCCAGTAGAGTGAAGGTGCCTTCAAAATCTACCAATTCCAGTTCAACACACAAATCCTGGAATTGCTTAGATCACTAAGAAGATATCAGGGGGCTTTTGGGCAATTTGTCCACTATAGGATCTATTAGACAATTAAAATTCCCACCTAAGATAATATGCTGAGAATTGAAGTTAACCAGTCTAGAAAGTGCATCTATCAAGAACTTGAAGGGATGGGATGGGGGACAGTAAACATTTAAGATCCCATATTCTTCCCCATGAATCAAAGCTTAAAAGATTACAAATCTCCTGGGTGTGTCTTTAATACACTCTAACAATTTAAATGGGAGATTCTTCTTAACAAAAATGGCCAACCCTCTACTCCTCGCATTGAAAGATGAGAAATAAACCCGATCATACACATTCTGTTGCAGTTTCAATTCTCTGCATCATCCAGGTATGTTTCATGCAATAAGGCAACATCCACCCTCTCCCTTTTAAGACTGAAAAGTACCTTCTTCCTCTTGACTGGGGAGTGACTCCCCTTAATGTTCCAGGTACACCACTTGAACAGATCCTTAGCCATAACCTTCTATAGCACCATTTAGACTCCAGAGAGGGAGAACTCGAACTGTGAATCACTGAGCTTCAAGACAAAGAAGTCCACAAAATGCAAATACTACATAAACTAAAACAACAACTAACAAACCCACAAAGCTTGCAAAAACTATGCACACCAAAAATGGAAAAACAAAGAAGTGCCAAAGGCACTGATTAGAGGAACTTACCCCTATTCAAAATGGGCACCTACACATCCCAAAATCCTACTAACCATCCCAACCGTCCTCTCAACTCCTACCAGCTAGGGTTGCGCCACACACAGTAGAAATAAAAACAAGATTAGTAATATATGCAAGTAAGTTAAAAGTATAGATGTCACCCATCCCTTGATATAACTTAGAAATTAAAGGTAAATACTCTCTCCATCCCGAGCATAATTTAACGCAACTTATTACCAACAAAAGGGAGAGTCCACCAAGTCCTCTCTAAAGAAGGGCAAACTCAAACAGCTCCATCACCTGTGCCTATTCAATCATCCAGCTTAAGTCAGCATGTCCACAAAGTTCCTCGCTTTCTCTGGCAAGTCAAACAAATGTACAGATCCATCATAATTAATCCGAAGCACCACTGGACATCTTAGAGAGTACTGTATTCCGAACTCTCTCAAACTATTCTGGGTGCTATCATAGGACTTTCTTTTCCGGATCACCACTGTTGAAAAGTCTTGAAAAAACAAGTCCCTGGACCCCTCACACACCAATGGCCCAGATTCTTCCCTTGGACTCTGGAAGCTTCCATGACTCTCTGTTTGTCTTTATAATGATGGAGTCGTACCAGGACAGGGCGACAGTACTGGTCCATACCTGGCCTTCATGCCGTGATCCGGTCAGCTGTCTTGATCTTTATCCTTCCCTTTTCAGCCTCCGACCTAAGGAATTCTCGGAATCACTTCTCAAAGAAGTATATTGGTGGCTCACTTTCCATCCCCTCTGGTCTGCCAGCAATACAAAGGTTCTTTCTTCTGCCTCTGTTCTCAAGATCATCCATCAGATCCAGCAAACCACCGACCTGTGTTTCCAGGGCTTCAATCCAACTCTTGGGTGAATCAGCCTCTGCCTCCACCCCTGTGACCCAGTGCTCGAGCTCATCAATCCTTTTCCCAGATCTTGCAGCATAGCAGAGACTGGGGGCAGCTTCTCCTCAATTATCTCTTCAGTCTGCCTCCCCAGGACCTCGCAAGATTTGGCAAGCTCCTCAACCAAGGCCTGGTAAGTAAGCAAGCCCACTGCCTCAGTGGGTTGGGCCGCTGCCCCAGCCCTGAGAGAACTTCCTCCTTTCTTCGGCATTCTCACAAGGTAAAAACAAAGGTAAGTAAAATTTTCAAGTGCTATATCTCTTTTACTGTGATGTTACTCACAGTAGCATGGATGGAATGGGTTGTAGCTCTGTCCTGCTGATATTGTGGCACGGAGCCTAACAAACGTGATCCTCCTAGGTCGCCGCCATCTTGGATCCTCGAGTGACATGATTTTGACAGACAAGGCAACTAATTGGCCAAAAGTTGATCTGACCATCCAGTTAACATTGGTGAACACAGACAGGAAGTGGTGAACACAGAGAGGAGGTCAGTGTTGCAGGCAGGTGCTCAATTCTTATGGTCGCTGTTTCATAAAAAGATGGGAGTAAAGTAGGTCAACAGCACAAGGTCAGAGACCCCTACTCTAGCCACATCTTTCTCAGTTACACAATGAAAAATGGTACGATCTTGTGGATCCAGAAACTTTCTTTCAAGTTTCCTCACATTTTGTAGTTCAATTTGAATATCGGCTTGTGAAGCTGGAAAAGAAATTTAAAGTCCAGTTCTGTGTTATTTTATCTGTGTCTGCCCTTGCCAGCAACAACAGTTCAATATTTTGAATATGTTCTCATATATTTTCTTAATATAAATCAATGATCTAAATTTAGGTGTGCACGGCACAATTTCAAAATTTGAAAATGACTCTCAACATTAGAACACTGTTAGTGTCTCTGAACTGATAAACTTCAAGAAGAGATAAACTGGTGGAATGTACAAACAAGGAACTGATAAAGTATAGCACAGATAAGAGTAAAGTGATTCATTTGTAGGAAGATCA
Source organism: Chiloscyllium plagiosum (assembly GCF_037043375.1). Lineage (NCBI taxonomy): Eukaryota > Metazoa > Chordata > Chondrichthyes > Orectolobiformes > Hemiscylliidae > Chiloscyllium > Chiloscyllium plagiosum. The sequence continues at coordinate 66,331,612 of NW_028270150.1, read as the reverse complement.
AGAAAAAGCAATATTAACTAAAGGATATAATGCTAAAGAGGGTGCAAGAGCAGAGGGACTGAATCACAGGAAATCACAGAAATGGCACAATGGAGTGTAACTAGTCCATTATGCCTGCACTGGTTCCAGTCAAGTAATTCCCCTGGTGCCATTTGCCTGCCTTCTTCCTGTAACCTTAAATATTCTTCCTACTCACATAACAATCTAATTGCTGAAGGCTTTGATTGAACCTGTCTCAACCATATTTATAGACACTGCATTCCAAATGTTAACCATTCATTGTGGGACACTGAGCTGAATCATATGTACTTTGGCTAAGTTCAAGTTGAGTGTGTGTTTTTATAAGAATATTCATCATAAAGCCTGATGTGTTTCTTGCTGTTTCTTACCAAACACGCTTCATGAATTTCATACCAAACCCTTATGGCATCTCTCATGTCCAATTTCTTCACCATTGTACAAGTTCCATTCCATAGAAACAAAGGAACTAGGAGCTGGGATAGGCCATTTGGTCCTTTTCAGCCTTGTTATACCATTCAATTTGATCATGGCTGACCCTGTATCTCAATGCCATATTCCTGCTTCCTCTACATGCTCCCTGATGACTTTAAAGACTAAAAGAACTTATCAATCTCTGCTAAATATATTCAGTGACTTGGCCTCCACAGCCTTCTGTAGTAGAGAATTCCATAGTTTCACTTACTTCCCTTTGAGTGAAAAAGGTTTTCTTCATCTCAGTCTGAAATTATCTACCTTGCATCCTGAGACCAGGGAACACATCCTTTTGACATCTAGCATGTCCAGCCCTGTTAGATATTTATACATTTCAATCAGATCACCGCTCTCCCCATCAATCTAGTGAATATAGGCCAAATCAAACCAGTTTCTCCTTATCCACCAGTTTCATCCGTGGGAACCTCCTGTGTACTTCTCGATGGCAAGTTAATCTTTTCTTCGATAGACAGACAAAAACTGCACACAGTACCCCAGGTGTGGTCACACCAAGGCCCTGTATAACTACAAGAAGACATCCCTACTTCTGAACTCAAATTCTGTGACAATGATGACCAACATACCATTTGCCATCCTGTCTACTTTCATACAAGGGCCCCTTTGTATACTCCCATTCCCAATATATCACTATTTAAATAATACTTAGCCTTTCTGAATTTTGCATCAATGTCTATATTTTCACATTTAGCTGCATTGAAACCTCCTTGCATTCTCCACTTAGCCCTTTATCCTGCCCAGTTTATATATATATATAATATATATAAGTAATGAATAGATGGGACCCAAGCACTGATCCTTGTGGAAGGCCACTAATCACTGCCTGTCACTTGGAAAAAGACACTTTTATTTCTACTCTCTGTTTTGACAACAATTTGCCAATCAGCAGATATCTGCTGAAAGACTAGCATTACTTGGGACCACACCATCTTTGACAGATTGCTGTGCACCTGGGCAAGCATTGGCAATCCTGTGTTGCTCCTCACAGGCAGAGTAATGACACAGCAGTCACAAAAGCAGGCTGCTCACAGCACATGAGACATGCGGTCCTCTCCCATACAAACCCATTTTCTCAGCTTAGTCACTGCTTAACCATTTCACCTGTCCTTCGTTACATCCTGTCTGAATACTCTCCAAGTCAGTACCACCCTGTCCCCAACGCCCATAGAAGAAAAATACCTTGGCATTGTCCAATAAGGGAACATCACAAACGAGCAAACAGTCAGACAAGTACAAAGACAAATGTGAGCAAAAGAAAACTGTAAGAGTGAGTTCAGCCTTTTGTTTCCTCTTTGACCAGATGAGACACAGGTTTCTATGTTTAAATGTTATTCATGTTTGCACAGGAGATATACATAGCAAGAAAATTACATAAAACTAAAATATATATCACAAAGTTTTTATACCAATTTTACAAATAAAAACCTTCCCATTCTTATATATAATAATTTCTAATTAATATATTACACTTTACTCACTCCTATCTCAACCCAATCCTTTTCACATGTTAATATTTCAGGTTGGAACACACGATTATATTATTCAATTGTGTTTGAACTAATTCACATGATTATATTACCCAATAAAATCATTACATGTTCACATGTCTTAGCTGTAGTACCTACTTTGTGATTACTCGTAAACCTACACTGTCTATGTTTCCCTGTCAGGAACAAACAAAACCAACAGAGGCTAAATTTTGCTCCTCCAGTGCCAACCTAGATTTTGGCATCATAACCAAAGATTATTTTATAGTCGATTAATGTTGGCTGCACCCATCTCTCTTCGATAAGAAGGGTGTGTCAATGAGGTTTTGTCAGGCCTGTAGTGGCATTGCAATTGAATTTTGTCATGGACAATGTCATCCTCCTCCTCCTCAGAAGACTGCTCCAGTTCCTCAGCCTCAAGCACATCACCTTATGGCCTTGTTCAATTGTGCAGGGCACAGTACACCATGATGCTGCAGTGCACTTTGTCTGGACTATACTGGAGAACTCCCTTAGTCTAGTCCAAGCAGTTCAGTACATGTTCAGTAGCCCTAAATTCTGTTTGACTATGACCCTGGTCAAAAACTGGACAGCATTGTATCTGCTTTCATGCAGGGGATAGTGCAGTTGTGTGTCATGAGCTTTAGTTGCAGTGGGTGGCTCAGTAGTGACACCCAGGATGTTACCGTATGGAGATAAGAATTCTGCAGAGTATTCTTAAGTACAGACTCACCATAGGTTTCATATGAGTGTAATATAACTCTAGTGTTACTGAACCCCACATTGTAAAGCATTGGATCCTCAAATGTAACAGGTACATGAGAGTGTTTCTTCATGTAGGAGTCATGGCAGCTGCCAGGGTAGTGGGCACATACCTCTAGGACTGTTAACAATGATTACAATCACCTGAACATTAATGAAATAAACCCTTCCTGTTGTTGAATTGATGAATGCAGCGTTGTGATACAGTTCCCCACCCCCCACCCCCCCCCACCCCCACCCCCATGTCACATGTGCATAGTCAATGGCACCCTGCACCTGGGGCAAGCCAGTTATGGTACTGAATCCTACTGCCCAGCTGCAGCGCTCACCTTGTCATGAGGAAACAAAATGAGCCAATGTGATCTTGCACAAATGGCATTGATCATTGAGGGCTGATGGTTCATGAATGAGAGACCCCACACATGTCACCCATATCTCTCTGGAAGGACAAAGCTACACAGAAGTTCAGAGCAGCAGTTACCTTCTCAGCCATCAGCAGAGAATGTCTTTCCATTGCTACAGCATTCAAACATCTAGCCCTGTTCCATCACATTGTTCCAGGATATAATCAAGTCTGTGTCAGAGCTGCATCTCACTCATCCTCAGGATTTGGAACCATGGCCAGAAAACACTGCACCTCCAGCTCACCCTACAGATCCTGATAGGTCCAGTGGCAGTGACCTCTCACTGAGCTGGGCACTCCTCACCTTCCACATTGGCCAGCTGCTGCTCCTTGGCTTGCCACAAGTCATCGTGCTCCTGTATCCACCTTTCTCTTTTTGGTAGAGCAGTCACAGTAATCAATAAACCCATCAGCAGTAGGGTTCATCACTCTGAGTGGAAAGAACTAAATTAGGCACAGGAGAAGTGAAAGATTTTCTTAGGTCTCAGAACAGTCATCATTAGCATACTCTGCAGTTGAGGACTGGGCTCACTTCACCACAGAGTTTGCCAAGCTACATATAGACACCAGGAACATATCTTCATCATCTATCCCCCTTCAAGTTCAATGTGCATAGCAACTTGAAGGTGTCGCACTGGCTGAGTGGCCACCCAGTGTCATTGAGATGTGAGTGTCTCCGGTACATCACCCTTCCAATCCTGAGCACACATCAAACACTGAACTTCACACTGTATTCAATACAGACCATTGTAAGACTTCCTTCGAAAACAATAAAACTCCCGGAAGCGATGGCTTACCGGTCGAGCTCTATTCCGCTCTGTGGGACTTGATTGGCCAGGACCTGCTGGAGGTGTATGTCAGTATGCTTCGGGCCGGTACCATGAGTGAATCCATGAGGAAAGGCATCATCACCCTCATCTACAAGAGGAAGGGGGAGAGGGAGGAAATCAAAAATTGGAGACCAATCTCACTGTTGAATGCGGATTACAAAATTCTGTCAAAGGTAATCGCCAACCGGGTCAGGTCCACTCTGGGGTCGGTGATTCACCCTGACCAAACCTGTGCTGTGCCGGGCAGGAAGATCGCTGAGAGTCTCACACTCCTCAGGGATACGATTGCCTACGTGCAGGACAGAGGGTTAGACAACTGCCTGATCAGCCTGGACCAGGAGAAAGTCTTTGACAGGATATCACACAGGTATATGAGAGATGTTCTCCTCAAAATGGGCTTTGGGGAGGGAATCTGCAATTGGATCAGACTGCTCTACATCAACATTGTCAGTGCAGTCTCAATCAACGGGTGGGAATTAGATAGCTTCCCAGTCAGATCTGGAGTCAGGCAGGGCTGCCCTCTCTCTCCTGCCTTGTTTGTGTGCTGCATAGAGCCATTTGCCGAGTCCATCAGGAAGGATGCGAGCCTGAGAGGGGTGACTATTCCTGGCAGCGGGGGCCTGCAGGTTAAGACCTCCCTGTACATGGATGACGTCGCCGTTTTCTGCTCAGATCCGCTGTCAGTGTGCAGACTCATGTGCATATGTGACCAGTTCGAACGGGCCTCAGGGGCCAAGGTAAACCGAGGCAAGAGCAAGACCATGCTCTTCGGGAACTGGGCCGACCAATCTTCGATCCCCTTCACCGTCAGGACCGACCACCTGAAGGTGCTGGGTATTTGGTTCGGGGGGGCTGGGGCATGTGCCAAGTCTTGGGAGGAGCGTATCAGCAAAGTAAGGCAGAAACTGGGCAGATGGAAGCTACGGTCGCTCTCCATCGCGGGAAAAAACCTGGTCATCTGGTGTGAGGCACTGTCATTGCTATTATACATGGCACAGGTCTGGCCTATTCCCAGAACCTGTGCCGCTGCAGACACCCGGGCCATCTTCCAGTTTATATGGAGGTCAAAGATGGACCGGGTCCGAAGGGACTCGCTGTACAAAGATCTGGGCAACAGAGGAAAAAATACACCCAATGCCACCCTCATCCTGATGGTCACCTTTGTGTGTGGCTGCATCAAGCTGTGCGTGGATCCCCGGTACGCAAACACCAAGTGTCACTACGTACTGAGGTTCTACCTGTCCCCGGTGTTGCAAAGGATGGGCCTGGCCTCGATGCCGCAGAACGCTCCGAGTAGTTGGACCGTTCCGTATCACCTTTCCTTCGTGGAGAAGTTTATGGAGAAAAACACCTTTGACCACAAGTCCATCAGGAAGTGGTCAGCACGTAGTGTTCTTGAGACCCTTCGGGAAAAGGAGAGGCGGATCCTATCGAGCGGTTTCCTGAGCAGACTGTCAAAGCCATTTGGCAGAATGCCTCATCGCCAGAAATTTCCAACAAGCACCAAGACATGGCTTGGCTGGTGGTGAGAAGGGCCTGTGAGATCCTTTTTGCACGCCCAGACTCTCAGCCGCACCGCATGCTGCTCTCGAAGCGGCTGAGGGGGGGAACGAGACTGTCACACACCTCCTTCTGGAATGTGCCTATGCAGAAGAAGTCTGGAGAGGAATGCAGTGGTGTTTGTCGAGGTTCGTCCCGAGCAGCGCCATGATGCGGGACTCCGTGCTCTACGGCCTGTTCCCCGGGACGCACACTGAGACGAACATCAACTGTGCCTGGAGGATCATCAACTCGGTGAAGGACGCTCTCTGGGCGGTCCGAAACCTGTTGATATTCCAGCTGAAGGAGTTGACCCCGACTGAGTGTTGCAGACTGGCACATTCCAAGGTCCAGGACTACATGTTGAGGGATGCGCTGGGCGGTCCGAAACCTGTTGATATTCCAGCTGAAGGAGTTGACCCCGACTGAGTGTTGCAGACTGGCACATTCCAAGGTCCAGGACTACATGTTGAGGGATGCGCTGAAGCTTGGGGCAGCTGCCGCCAAGGCGCGGTGGGGAAAGACCACCATGTAACATCTGCCTGCCTAAAGAAGAACAGGGGGCCCACGCAGTCATTTGGGCTCTGCTGACGCCTCAGCTAAAAATGTAATCTTACCGATCTGTAAATAGGAATGATTACTCTGTTTCGGTATGCAAAGAAATGGAATGTTTACATATGTATGGCATGTCCAATGTACAGACCATTAAAGTATTTTATGAATAAAATATATTTTTGAAATAAAAAAATGTAAGACTTACATGGTAAATATCAGCTCAGCTTTGTCTGGGTCACACAGAGAACCATTGCAAATTGAACAAATGGAATTTCCCATCACAATCCTAACCTGATCCATGTAGACAGTGGATTGCTCAGAAGAAAAACCAATAAAACTGGTGAATGAGACATACTGGTCCAACTTGTTTTGTATACTTCAAACTGAAACTGCAGTATGACCTGTGCTTTCAGTTTCCTCATGTTACTGTTTGTTCTCTATCTAAGAGGTTTTGAGAAACTTGTTACTTGTTGCAGAATTCCCAGCATTTGGTGGGTTTTTTGATTACTGTGGCTGCCCTAACAAAAAGACAAAGGTGGATACAGGAGCATCATGACTTGTGGCAAAGTACCCACAGTACTTATATGGCTGGTCTAATTAACTTTCTTCCAATGGTGACACACAGGATGTTACAGCATGGAGATAAAAATTCTGTATAGTATTCTGAAGGACAGACTCACCATAGGTTTTATATGAGTGTAATATAGTTTCACTACTTCTGAATTCTGTACCCCCTAAAATAAATTCCAATGTTTTGTTAGCAACTTTTACTTGTTATGTTTTTCTTTAAAAATCTCTTTCAGCTTCTTATTTTACTAACCTGTAGTTTTTGTTACTATTTTTCATAATAAACAGGATCACCTCATATTTATTAAGGTTAAAGTATATTTGCACCTAGTTACCAAACACGCAAATTTTCTACTCTCTTGTGTTATTTTGCATTCTTCCTCAGTGTTAGATAGAGCTCCAGTTTGGAGTTCAGTGGAAATTTTGATATCGTAATATTGTATCCTAAGTTCAAATTAATGTAAATTATGATTGGTACAGTTCCCTTTGAAGCATCCTTCTGCCCTTTCCCCAATCTGAATAATCCCCTCTGACCTCGAGTGTCAGCTTTACTATTCAAGTTGTTATCATTTCAGCTGCTTGCCCTGATACCGTAGGCCCTAATATCAGATGTGAGCCTATCATGTTGAACATTTACAACAAGTTTTGAAAATACAAGCTTATGACATTACCGCATGACCTCTATCTACTCTTTCCATCACCTCTGAAAATAAAAATAAAAGGTAAATATATAACAGCGCTTTTAAATAAAGGAGAGAGATTTCTATATTCCTTCCAAAGGCAACATCATTCGAAAGACAAATTAACGGCTCAGTTCTTTGAGAGTGCTGCCTGTGAAGAACGTTTGTGCTGTTTGCCTTTATTCCTGTACGCCAGAAGGAATTCTGTGAAACACATACAGTCATTTCAGCAATGTAAAAAACATGCATTTTAGAGATTCAAGTAGTTTTTTCAATTGCTTTGGTAGCCAGAGAGTAGATCTCTGTTTTGCATCTATTAATCCATTTCAACTAAAATCTAACCAGGTTCATCAATCAAACTTCCGTCAGTGTGAAACTTTTATAAACACATAGAAATAACCTTTCACTGGAAAGAGTTAACAGATTCTGATGTTTCAGTTCAGTCTATTCTCACCAACTGCTACTTTGATTAAAGTCATAGTTTCCACTAGTATTGACAGAAACAATTACAGACACGGCTTTTCAGTAGAAATTGAGCCCTCTCCTGGATAGCAGTAAATGAAAGAAATTTGAACTCCAAATGTTTTTCACTCAGGCATGAAAACGATATCAGCACTCCTGTTGGTCCAGGGCAGGGAAGTCAGTGTCAGTATGAGATTGGCTAATGACAGAACATATCAGGACAGTGACAGTCACAGCTCTTTTTCCCTGCGTAGACCAAAGGTTTTAGGAATCCAGTAGGGTTTCACAGTTAGAACTCACGAATTGAAGTCTTTTACATCCCAAAGCCCATAAATTATTGTTAGTCTATTTTAAAAGTAAGGAAAATTTCAATGCATCATTTAATTTTTGTAGGCAAATAGCATAGTTAGCAGGCTTTTGGGATTGTGCAGAGCACATAGAGAAAAGTTCTTCTTCTGACTGTCTGACTAAGTACTTAATCTAAACTATCAAAACAGAAGGTCATAAAAAATGAATTATTTAAATGTCTCTTTTCCCTTAAAGTTAGTGTATTAAACAGTTGAGCATTTCGTTTATTTTAGCAATAGAACTAAAGTATACTGCTCTAATGATTGAATTGGGTCTCAGCCAACGTATTATAATGGGTTCCAAAATCTGAAACAGTTTATAAATGAGCAAAGTCCTCTAAGGATGATGTTAAGATAAAAATATTCTGAGTTTGCTGCATTCATTAAAGGTAATTCAGGCCTGTTATGAAATAGGCATATTATATAAATAATTCAAATTTATTATAATAGAGCTTAAAATAATAAATAACAATTTAAAATGAAATGGAAATATTAATATAGAATTATGTGTTCATGTTCACACTGAGTGAATAGAAGCATTGTTTCTGAATATACCATTTAGATACCACTTAGATTACACAGAAAGACTTCAATCATTGCACTCCCAACTTATCAGATGTCTCTTGAATCTTATTTTTCCATTTGAGTTGTTCCACTCAAGTTTCTTATTTGGTGCCAAGTCAGCATCCTACTATATATGAGACAAATACAGCATATTTTTCCTTTGGAGTAAATGCATATTTAATGTAATGACCCACATGTGAAAAGCATGTATTTTCTGTCTATGTCATGACTGTTTTAAAATCAGGGTGAACTGGATAGTATCCTAAAAGAAGGTTAATTGGTTTACTGACTGTGCCATCATTATTTTCCAAAGGAATGCCCATGTGATCTCAGGTAGCCCATGGGGATGAACAGTTCAGAGGATAAGGGTGAATCAAAAGTTTATTGCAGCAACGAGCATTTTCTATTTGGCAGTTCGAAATAAACTAAAAATTTGTGTTATGAGGACATAAGCAGAGTCCTCTTCAAATGGAGCAGTTTTCTGCTTGGCAATTTTGAACAAATCCTGGTGATGAAGCAGCTTCCTAGGAATAAACCACAGATTGTGTTACATTGCGCATCATACAGTAGGAACAAGCAGACCAACTAGGGATACAATTGTGGATTAGGCAAAACCTATTTGCTGTTGCTTCAGTATTGCCAGAGTCTGCAAATCATGAAAATTGAGAATCTCGAGCTAGCTTAAGAAGGAAGTCTTTGGGGATTCTCTGCCACTAGGACTGCCATGGTCCAAAGGAGGAAGGGATCATGGACTTACAACTTGTTGATGGTAACCATGTCTGCTGGCTTTATGTGAAATATAATTACCAGTGAATGCAATTGAGTAGCTAAAGCAATTGAATAACAAGTGATCCCATATAGTACAGGGTGAATTGGAAAGGTTGTGAAATTCGCATGGTTCCACATTTGTGTCAGAAATCATAGTGAATGTGAGTGCCTGTAACAATATAAAGTGTATCTTTGTTGTATCAATTATCCAAAGTGAAATTTATCTTTTTATTTGAACTATCTGTAAACTGATATCTGAATTATGTTGATTTAAGTTGGTTTATTGGAGTAAAGGGTATTAAAAGTAAAATCAGGTCCATAGTTTTCTGTTTGTTGAGAATGAAATTTTCCAATATCATGGGGATTTCTTTCTTTATAAAATACTTTCAGTCTCTACAGCGGTCATAAGACTTATGCCAAGCATTCAATACTTAAGTACACCAAAGATAAACTTCAGGTCACTAGAATCTGTAGAATGTACCCATTGTTAACTTAGAGCCATGACAGCAGGAGATATCAAATTGATATGTTTACAACTAGACACTTTTCTAAAGCTAGCTCGAGATTCTCAATTTCCATCTTTAAGTCAAGCATTAAGGAATTTTCAGTTCTTCTGTCTTTTACAGACATCCAAGCATGCTTACCATGTCTTTCGTTTTGCAGCCAGAGGGCTATAGCAATATTACATTGAAATAGCACACTTGGCATCATAACACATTCCAAAATGCTTCACAGGATGTCATTCAATAACATTTGACAGCAAATCAAAGGAGACTAATTTAGAATCATTTCAATGGGTTTTATGAATTCTTTTAAGTGAGGAGGGAAATGTGGTGGAGATATGAAAAGATTTAGAAAAATTTATTTTTCACTCTTTGTCTGGGTAGCATTTTAGGCAGTCTATTCCATATTCTGTAGATGTACATCCACTGTATAATACTGCACAATTGAAAGACTCTGCAACCAACATATTCATCACTGGGCTGAAATTTGTTGTGTTGAGAGTGTGTTGCTGGAAAAGCACAGCAGGTCAGGCAGCATCCAAGAAGCAGGAAAATCAATGTTTCAGGCCGGAACTGATTCCTGATGAAGGGCTCCAGCCTGAAACATCGATTTTCCTGCTCCTCAGATGCTGCCTGACCTGCCTTGCTTTTCCAGCAACACTCTCTCAACTCTGATCTCCAGCATCTGCAGACCTCACTGTCTCCCAAAACTTGTTATGACCATACAATGGCTACTCTTTAATTGGTATCTCCATGTTTTTCTTCCAAATGTACCATGTCAAGTTTAATTTCAAGTATTCTATTGTGCTATTTTGGACAGTTAATAGAATCACAGAATCTTACAGTACAGAGGTCTGTGAAGTAACTGACACATGCACCAAGCCCTGAGTTTTCGAGCTGTGTCCAAATCCTTACTTTTATAATCCATTTAAAGTCAAAGGATTTCTCCAGTGAGATTATGCATTATTTAAAAAATTCTCTTTGTTTGGTTATATGCTTATAGAACTCCATTTACAGTTCATGGTATTTGAATTCATTTTAAGCACTTTGTGAATGTGTTCCCATTTTTACTTTACGAGCTCCCTGAGGGAAAAGCCACTCAGCTCACATTTATTACTTACTTTGAGGCTAAAGTGCAGCAACAGAGGTTTGAAATTTCTGATCTCCAGTTGAAACTTCTGATAGGCCATTATTTGGCCTCCAAAGCAAGGCTATAACTCTGACTTAGAGTTGGAGACTTATTAACTACCTTAATAGTTAACCAAAAACATTTCAAGATCCAATCTTCTCTAACAGCTGGCTAGCTGTAAAACTGAGCAGCCCTGGGTTACCTCTGCACCTACCTTTGACCTAAACTGACCTAGACTAACCCATTCTCTGCCCCATTGTTCTGACCAACGCACACATTTCTCTCCAACTCCTCAATGGAGCTGGCCTGACCCATCAACATAATCAAATGCCTCCCAACCCCCAAATCCAACACCCCAGTCAGACCTGTCTCAATAGTTCCCCACTCCATCCCAACCTACCAACTTATCACCCCTTCCAATCTAAAAACTCACAATCTGCTACTCTAATCCCCATCTGTCTGCCACCTGTACCCTCTTCACACACTTGGCATCCTACCCCTCAACCACCTGACACACCACTCACCTGACACCTCCCATCTGCCTACTGCCCCCAAAACTGATTCTGTGACCCTGATCGGAGGATCTGAGCCATTAGGTTTCAATCTCTTGCCTGTGGACAGTTGCTATCTGGGAACAAGATTAGTCATTATTGTCTCATTCATCCAACAACCCTGTTCACACTCACTTACAGCTAGCTTCTGGTTAAGCAACATTCAATCTTAAAATTCTCAAATGAAAATAGAAAATGCCAAAATACTCAACAGGTAATGTGGCAACTGTAGAGAGAGAAATGGAGTGAACATTTCAGGCTGATTCAATCCTTGTAACCTCCTGTAACCCTTCAACTTGCCAAAACGGGCCACATTCTTCTCATGTAATCACTCTAAAATGATCATTGATGACCATGCTGTTAATTTCTTAGGTCCCCTTAATTTTGCATTTCATCCTAAACCTCTTTGACTCACCACTTCTCTTTCCTCCTTTGAGACCCTCCATAAAAGCTGACTACTTTTAAAAGCTCCTGCCTGAGCTTCTGATTATTCTAGAATTTTGTGTTTGTATTTCAGATTTCCAGCATCTTAAGTATTTTCACCTTTGTACACCCAAGGAAATAGTTCTCAGTCTCTTTTCCTAACCTTTCAACCGGGAACTGGGTGCTCCTTAGAGACAAGTGACAAAGCTATAGATGGCGTGTAATTCAGAAACTGCGTAATGATAGTGCTAAAAAAAAGTCAAACAACCTCCTGCTGGTATTTATCAGTAGCTCTGTCACTTATCCCCTTAAATGATCAGGTTGCAATTTTTCAGAAACAAAACCTGATTTGGATCAGCCAATAACAATCAGGACACGTGTCCTATTACGGTGCTCTAAATGCAGTTGAATGGTCTCAAAGCACTCCACAGCTCGCCCATACCTTGGTATTATGATCCCTAGATCTAAACACTCCAGCCAAATGTCCAATGGCTTCTCTGTGTCTACCCTGCCACATCATAAATTGCCTACAGTGTGGGAGCAGGCCATTCAGGCAATCAGATTCCTGATGAAGGGCTCCTGCCCAAAACATCTTGCTCCTCGGATGCTGCCTGACCTGCTGTGCTTTTTCAGCATCACTCTAATGTTGACTCATTCAGCTCATCAAGTCCATACTGACCCTCTGAGTAGCATCCCATCCAGATCCACCCCCTCCGACCCCACTCTAAATTGTGTCCCTGCATTTCCTATGACTAATGAACACTATGAGCAATTTAACATGACCAATCCACCTGACCTGCACATGTTTGGTCTGTGGGAGGAAACCGGAACACCCAGAGGAAACCCATACAGACACAGGGAGAATGTGCAAATTCCACACAGACAGTTGCCCGAGACTGGAATTGAACCCAGGTCCCTGGTGCTGTGAGGTAGCAGTGCTAACCATTGAGACACTATGTCACCCCAAAGGCATGTAAGAATTTTATACATTTTAATACAAATACTTTTCATTCTTCTAAACTACAGAGACTAATGATCCATTTGAATCAAAACAAAGGAAGATATAGTGCTGAATCTCCCCGTAGTCCAGCTGTGTCACTTCTGTTGAGTTTCAAGGAGGTTTAACTCTACACAGCCCAGCAAGTTTTCTCATACGATTTTCACAATCTTGCATCATTAAGTATTGAGCATAGCTCTGTATCAGCCCTCTCGTCTGATGCTAGCCTCAGTTTCCCACTCACTGTAGCTACATGTACTCACCACTGCCAGGATATCTCAGGATATCTACCACCAGGGTCGTCTTTAAAAGGTCATTATTTACCCAGTTAAGGGCTGGCAGCTGCCAGATGTTTTGTGACGTTTTGATATTTGATAACTGGACATGACAGTTAAGGGGAAATCGATATACAGTTTTACTGACAGGAACCAGGTCATTGTAGAGCAGGCTCATCCCCTTCCCCTCGGACAACCAGAGGGCACCACAACACAAGACTCTGCCAACCTGGTCAGAGATTGCCAACCAGTCAGTGAGGTCGCAACTGCCTAGAGGAACATACAGCAGTGCAGGAAGAAAGTCAATGACCTTGGCTGCTCCACCAGAGTATGTGTCATCATTGACTTTCTGCTCCCCACATTCACAGTCTTTCTGCAGCGGCATCCACTTCCCTCCAAGACTCATGCTGTACCACTCACACCATTGCAAGCAATATCCTACCTCAATTATGAGCCCCCACTGTAGCCACTCCCCTCCCCAGTCTTACCAGCCTCCTATTCAATCACTCAGGACATATCACGAACTTTCCCCCAGCTGCACCAGCATGAGCAGCAATGTCACCACTTTCATCTCATTCAATCCTTCCTTTCCCTCATTACAATAGGAATGCTCCACAACAGGGCAGAAAGAACCAAGAAAAATAGCAGGGTGCCCAGTATTTAGCTCATCACCCTCTATATGGAGGGCATCCTGATCCTGAACAGCTTAAGTGGCTTACTGATTGTGCTCAAACCCCTGGACCGAGAGTGGATGCTACTGTTGAGATGCTGTGCCTGGACCTTCTGACGTAAAGCTGGCTCTCTTGACTTGACTGAGGATTTAGACTTTGAGACATGGCATCTGCTTGCACCATACACATGTATGCAGCTGGCACATTGTGCCAGTGTGAGAATAATATAACATTCTGTCATACCCTCTTGACTGATGACTGCTGACAACTATGACAAAATGCCTGGCTTCGCGTTCGCACTAAACGGAAAGATCTTTAAAGTGCAGCTGAGCGGGCAAGCTGCTGAAATGCAAAGCAAAGCAGGGTTACTGTGTGAATGAGTCTGTAGTAAGAGAGCAAGCAAGCAGTCCTGAGATGCCACCTGGTCCATTCTGAGAGCTAGCTGCCTATCTTTGCACATGAAGCGTCCATCTTGTAGCAACGAAAGGTGCCAGCATGCTCAAAAATGCAGCAGCATACATGAGTGAATGGCAAGTATGCCATGAGGATGTGTTGAGGGTGGTATGTGCCAAATGCCAACTTTCAAAGATGTAGGATGCATGCAGTCAATGCCCATAGAGTGCACTCTCAGACATTGATACCCAAGATGGATATCTGGTCAAGCAAGTGGTGAACTAACATGCCAGGTATCTGCCCAGACTTCCATGTCAGAAATTCTCAGCATTTGCTTCTTCTCTAGCTGGTGGCAGAATGGCAGCCTGTATATTAATGAGGTTGGAGTAGGTAGTTATGAGGCTGATAATGAGGATGTTAATGAGCAGCAATCCTTATTAATAGGCCACTTGGCAGTCACTATTGACAATTTTAACCTCAACATCAGGGACTTTGTTCAAAAATGCGACTCGTCAATTGTAACGGTGAGAACGGCCTCACTCATCATTTCAACGAAATATCCGAAATGTCTCACCATAACTCACTTCATTCAGCTCTTGCAAAATTCTGTCCAAAAATATGGCTCCATTCCAAATTTTACATCTGACACTTGCAAAATCTGTTCACTAGTGGTCAGAAATGAGGAATGAAGTGAGGGCTGTACTGATGAATGTATTTATGTTTTGTTTAGGGATATACTTGAATTGTTCTGATCTATAGGTGTTGAAGTCTTTATTCAGTACAGACTGGAGATGCCAATCAGAGCTCCTGATCTTGCTGCTTAGACCAATCATGTTTCTGTCACCACAGTACTGCAAATTGCAAAGTACTGCAAGCATTTTCTGTTTCTGTGTGGACCCCGCGAGGCTCTCACCCTCAGGCAGCATGCTACACTCACATCCTACTCTGGGTTTTATACAAACTGTGAAACTGTCAACAACTGCGTTGGGAAATATTTGTTCAAGCTGTCTAGGAATACAATACCAAACTAAATTATTTATGAACAGAATCATTAGATAGAGTCAATGGAAGCTGAAACTCACTGAATCAAGCAATGACATATTGTTTTTAAGGGTGTGCCTTTAGTTCAAAACATTTAATTTCTGTGCTTTGTGATAATAGTGAATAAATGAAGTCTCTAAGGATGAGAGCCAACTACTTGCAGTTGAAGAAATAATGTTGCAGATGCACTTGATCAGCTGTTGACTATACGTACTGACTACATTGTGAAACATCAGCAGCTGCAGTAAGCTGATAGGGCTGACCGCTTCACAAAACACTCTTCCTGGACCTTATGCCGTACTTTATAGTGTCAGCATACTAACCAAGCACATGGGATAATTTAATATGCTTTGTGTTTTATGGTTCTGACCAGAATTGCTTTATTTATCTACATTGCGCTGAATTCATCTCCAAAGAATGCTTGTATTAATAGGATGTGAGAACCTACATCTTTTCAGCCAATAATTTAAAACCAACTTAGACAGTGCACTAGGATTTTGGTGAAGTAGTCAGATGATAAATAAGTCAGCACTGCAGATTTTACAAAACCAATCTCAAACCTGTACTTCTTTTACCTAATAAAGAGAACCCTTAACTATAACTTTGAATTCTGCATATTAATATGTTATCGTATACAGCTTTGGAATTAGCTTATCTTCCATCTCTGAAAATATTCAGCCACAGAATAAGTGGAGCAACTTAGGTTATGAAGCAGTAAATTAATTATTAACTGACAGTAAGATTCCTTTTGTACAATTAAGAGCCATAATGTAATAAATTGAAAAACTCTCCTGGCGTGTATGAAAGTGTTTCAAGAGTTTGTGCTGAAGTGCTGTGTGGTAAAAAAAAAAAGTAGCTACAGTTGTACATGGTCCTGCTTTTTACGTAACCCATCCTGGATAAGAGAACTGGTTTGCGTCACAGGCCAGTTTTACAAATTGCTTAATTTTGTGTTGCATTGATTTCAACACACATGCAATTGGACAATCACTAGGGTAAACCCCTATCCCATCCATTCAAAAATCAGAAAGTCACTCAGAATGAAGACAAGACTGTCCTGGTGAATGTCTGATGCTGACTAAACCAAATGTTAAAACCTTGATTCCCCCCATTAATGAGTAGAAATACAATTATACAGTGCTCACTTCATGCAACAGCAAGCACTGGGTAGCCAGTACTATAAATGTACCCTGATCAAACCATATTCTGAGAAGATGTCTAAACCTCTAATTAGAAAATGGCAGCAAAGCAGTTCAAATTTATTCTCAGAAATAGATTATTAATTAACTTGTTCAATAGTTAGAAGATACTTGGGAATAAACTGTTAAACAGATCAACAAGCAGAATGTCCAATCAACACTAAGAACCCAACATGATACCTGCTGTTGAGGCCACTCAGTGGTTGTCTTAACCTATGACAGTCTGTCTTCCAAGGCTACGATGACAAATTTTGAGATTAGCATATGTGATATGAAGCTGTCCTAGATCGCCAACAGTTTGATTGACAGAATAACTTGAAGTCCATTTTTCTTTTCAAGATTCTTCCTACTACACCAGTAAATTTGAGTTAAATTTTACTACAGCGCAGGCTTGGACAAGGAATAAAGCCAATTCCGTGTCCATTGTGAAGACAACCAGGCTTTACTTAATTGCCTGTAAACAAGTCTATTGTTTGCATTTGCTGAATACAGATTCTGAGATTTTCTCTGGATCATATAAGCAGATTTCTATTATCTAGGTTATTAAAGTACACCTTGCTTTGAGATTTTAATCATTTGTTTACTACTGGATTTGAGTTATACCTATAAAGCTAAAATACTGTATATGTGGAAATGTGTCACAGCTCTGCAATACTAACCACGCCACCAGTAGCAATAGCAACTTTTGGTTCTGTAGGTAAGCCAAAGAGGCATTCTGCAATAGATCCTAATCTACAAGGATATCAGGCAGACCCTGATGAGGGTCATGTTGAACAAGACATTGGGGAATGGAGGACATGTGGAGGGAAAATTAGTGGGTCAGGGGCCTACAATTGACACTGGTGACCCAGAACGGAGGCATTCCCATTTCAAATACCTTCAGCCTGCAGGATCAAACAAGTCAGAGAGAGAAGTGTGTGCAGACCATTCCTGCTGCCTGTTATCCTGAGGAGGTCATGCGATGAGGGCCTTAAATGGGCATTAATTGGCCACATAAGGACTTCAACTGGATTATCTCTAGGCAGTCAATTTGGTGTAAGCCTCACAGTATGTAATATTGTGTTTGGATCACATGAGGGTATGCGGGTTTCTGATGGCACCGTGACCTATTCTACGGGTCCACTTGCCTGCTTTCCTATTCGTAGATGGCCCATAAAATCCAGGCTGGAGGGAACATCTTAGTCCTGTGACCTTTCAGTACCTGGACACAGCTAGTAAAGAAAGAGATGGAGATGTGAAGGTGAGTTTTTGTGCGCATTTTGATACCATAGATGCTGCCAGCATGTTTGATTGCATTATATATAAATATATTTTAAAACAAAAGTGAATTCGCACAGGTTTCAAAAGGCCTGCTTGATAGATTGTCACAGTTCACAGTATATTTCAACCTAATACAATGAGGGTCAATTGTCTCATTCCAAGATCATTGGCCATCTCGGATGATACATTTATTTTGAGAACAGTAGGGAAGGACAGGTAGCTGGCTTTATTGACAGGTTTAATGACAGAGTACTTTATGGAGAGAAAGTTTGTGTCACAGTCTTTCATGTGCTGGGAATACAGAGTAATAGGACAAAGGGACACATTGACAGACAAATTTTAAACAAAAATATGGATTGAGAGCTGAAAGTTATAGTGAAATGTTATGTAAAATATAAGTCTGGCTAACTCAGAAGTATATTAGCAGACAACTAATTTACTTTTACCAATTTTCAAGAACAGAAGTGAACTAAATGGACCCCATTTTTATTTTACCATGTATGTTGATTTCCTGATTAAAATTATATATCTTACTTGTAGATGACCCTTTCTTACAAATTAATTCAATATACCTTAAAAATTAATGAAACTTATGTGATGGCACATGCATATGATTACAAGGATGTCCTATTTTTATGTACCAGAGTAGTTATATTGCATCACTTGAAAAATGATTGATGACACATATTAAATTAACATAAAATTCAGATGAGAAGGCTCAGCTCTGTTCATTTGCCTGGTATCACTGGTTGTCAGGCAAACCAGACATCTGCCTCATCACTTTCATCATTCAAGCTATACTTCATTCCTCTTCATACCTCCAATGCCTCTTTCATATCACATATCTCCCACACCCCCTCATATTGCCCATGCTCTTCTATTTTCCCCCTACATTTTCCATGCTCGTTCATCCAGTATTCACTGGGTGCCAAAATCTGAGCCTCATGAGAATAATGGAATGTCTTTGAAATACACGTAAAACAATTTAAAAGTAAATACCCTCTTGTAAATAAAAACCTTTGAGTTTTTCATAAAATCATCAATCAAACATAATAGAATTCCCATTCAAGAAACCTATAAGCCAGATCATATGCAAGGGGCATGGAAACATCACTTTTTAAAAAAAGTCAAGTTATTACTAGGTAATAAAACTGCCAGTAAACAATGTTAGCAATCCTTTCTTTCTAATGGATAAAGAGCCCCGAATAAGGCAAAGTGTATTATTTATTCTTGAAGCTCAACCAAGCATTCATAACAAGAGGTTTTGGCCAAACAGATGCCTACTCATCTTTCCATCCTGCTTCTGCTGAATAGCATGGAAGAAAATTTTGCAAAGAAAAATAATTTGATGCTGTCATTAAGTACAATTAGAGAATCTCAAAACATACTTATTTTCATAACTAATCTGCTTATTAATTACATTTCCATGACATATGTATAGGTTTGAAAGTGCACCATGATAAAAGTAGTACTTTATAACAGTTCAGGAACATTAAGATCAATGTTCTTTATCAATCAAACTAAAAATGATGAATTTAATGAGGAAGAATTGTACATTCATCTCTCCACATTTTCTTAATTTGTGTGCAGTTCTGGTCGTCACATTACCAAAAGTATGTGGATGCTTTGGAAAGGGTGCAATGGACGTTCACCAGGATGTTGCCTGGTATGGAGGGCACTAGCTATGAATAGAGGTTGAGTAGATTAGGATTATTTTCTTCAGAAAAACAGAGATTGTGGGGTGAGGGGGGTGAGCCTGATTGAGGTCTACAAAATCATGAGAGGTATAGACAGGGTGGATAGCAAGAAGCTTTTTCCCAGAGTAGGGGACTCAGTCACTACAGGTCACGAGTTCAAGGTAAGAGGGAAAAAGTTGAGGGGAGATATGTGTGGAAAGTTCTTTATGCAGAGGGTGGTGGGTGCCTGGAATGTGTTGCCAGCAGACGTGGTAGAGGTGAGCACGATAGCGTCATTTAAGATGTATCTAGACAGATACATGAATGGGCAGAGAGCAGAGGGATACAGATCCTTAGAAAATAGACAACAGTTTTAGATGGAAGATCCGGATCAGCGCGGGCTTGGAGGGCATTTTGCTCCTTCCTTTAGCCAGTTACAACAGTAATTGTGTTGAAAAGCCCTAGAAGCTATTTGCAATGGTACATTGAACATATTCTTTATGCATGTTCAAAGGCTAAACCTCTCTACACTTGAAGAATTGTTGAAGCCTTTCTCCGTATTTCTCAGCAGCAACTATATTTGAGCAAATAAGAGAGCATTATGTTGCACTTACATTACAAAATAACTTTGACAAACAATTTTACAACAGAATTGGTGAGTCTGTGCTGTAGAATCTTCCCTTTGTGCTAAAATGTAATTGCAACAGCAGGCAGAATGACAGAGAAATAAGTGTGAATACAAACAAGCCTGAGTATATGCAACACTTTTAATAGTTTTAAGAGTTTGTGGCTCTTCATCTGCTTGATGAATCCTCTGAAGCCGACTGAAGGTTTATGTGAAACAGTTTCACTGGCCTGTACAAATGATCTAAAGCATTCAACTTGCTGGTGGTCAGAAAACATAACACTTCACCTTTGACAGTAATGTATGAAATATATCTTTCCTATGATCATGGCAGCCAACAGTGGGAGAAAAGTAAATATAAAACAGAAAAAAAGAGAAATAAATATTGAGTGTAAGCAAAGAATGAACTTCATCAAAATTGCCATCTACAAAGTGGCAGTAAATAGCACTGATGTGCTATTATTTGCTAGATTCCAAAATATCTTGTGTGCAGACAAATCTAGACACTGGGAGAAAATTGACTGAATTTGAAGACCAGTATCTCCAAAGGTAGAATGGAATTAAAACTGCAGTTCTCAGACAGATTGAAAGTTGTAGCAGGATACACTAATAGATAGGAGCTTAGTTTGGCCAGTAGGTTTTATGCCATTTTTAATGTATTTGTTAACTTACCAATGTTGTGGTTAAGTGTCAATATTAATGAACTAGAAAGCAACATGGAACAATTCTGAAAAGAATCAATGAGATTCCCTCCTCATCCTTATAGACTCCATTGGGTACAGACCTAGAGTCTTCCGAAGCCCCTTATGTGACAAGCCCATCATCCCCAGGATTAGTCTTCTAAACGGGGTGGCACAGTGGCTCAGTGATTAGCACTGCTGCCCCACAGAGCCAAGGACCCAGGCTTGATTCCAGCCTCGGGCGACTGTCGGTGTGGGGTTTGCATATTCTCTCTGTGTCTGCATGTGTTTCCTCCAGGTGATCCAGTTTCCTCCCACAGTCAAAAGATCTGCAGGTTAGGTGAATTGGCCATGCTAAATTGCCCATAATTTTCAGGGAAATGTAAGTTAGGTGCATTAGACAGGAGTAAATATTGAGTAGTAGGGTAGAGGAATGGGTCTGGGTGGGTTACTCGTTAGAGGGTCAGAGTCGACTTGTTGGGCCAAATAGCCTGTTTCCACACCATAGGGATTCTATGAAACACCCTCCACTAAAGGGATGTTCCCAAATTTTTCACTACAGGGGTTGGCAGGAGGAAGGCCATCGCTCACCTATTTTGTGCAATGGAGACATCTGACTGGAAGCATCATGGAATGGTAACAGAGCATTTTTTGGTATGAGTACCATTACACTGTTCTATTAATGGTCAGAAATTTTGGGACATTTAGTCTCACCTTTTAAAAATTTAATTTCTGTACTTCTTTCCACCCACTGCAAAGTAAAAGATCCCCCTCCTGACATTTACAGATCCTAAGATCTGCTGCTTTATAAATATGCCTTTACTTATAAATATGTTATTGTAACAGGGACAATTAACTCAGCTCAATGCTTAAAACGCACTTTTAAATGTAATGTTCTGCTTAATAAAACTTTATTACACACTGACAACATATTACAATGATTTTTATTATGTTAGATTTCAGATTTTGAATTTGTTGGAACTTTAGGATTGTTGTTTGTGACCAGCAAGAAGGACACATACTAGAAATTCATTCAAGTATACAGAGCCAGGTTTATTTACTTTAATTTACAAAATACTGCACAATAATTATGTATTATCTCTGTTATGACCAGTTGAGGAGGAGTAAATTGGTTTCCTTTGTTTCAATCTCCCCAGTTGCCTGCAACAAAGATTTTTGTTCTTTTTCACACTCTCTCCAATTAAAACTGCAGTTAACTAATTTCTAGTAATCAGTACAGAGTCAATTACAAGGTTTTCATGAGGGAAAAGAAAGCAATTTTATTAATTGCTGAACCCAAAATGATAACAACAATGTAATGGCAAGTATACGTGCACATACAGGTGTAAAATTAAGAGGCAATAGTATATAATACACAAGAAATAGGAAAGATATATACAGCTTAAAGTCTTTAGGATGTCCCTGAGGCATAATGTTTCGACCTGAGACAACGGTTATTTTGTTGGTCCCTTGAATCATCAGTCGTGATTATTTTCAGTTATCCTTTACATTCTCATTGTTCTGATATTTCTTTTCAATCAGAATTGTCACTGGGCATATTTTCTTCTTGAGAGGCAGAGACAGCACAAACTCCAGTTATTTCCAATTTTACAATCAAAATTCTGAATCTTCTCTCCTGCCACAAAAAAGCAGCTTGAAATACAAGCTTGTTTTTTGCATTTTATCTGCAGAAGTTATGTTGTTCATGTTATTTACCTATTGTTGTTCAGGCTCTTTCTGCCATGTTATGGGCTGCTTTTTCATGAAATGAGAGGAAGGGACAGATTGATTAGATTATATTCCCTACAGTATGGAAACTGGCCCTTCAGCACAACAAGTCCACATCGACCCTCCGAAGAGTAACCCACCCAGACCCATTGCCCTACCCTATATTTACCCCTGACTAATGCACCTAACATTATGGACAATTAGCATGGCCAATTCACCTAACCTGCACGTCTTTGGATTGTGGGAGAAAACCGGAGCACCTGGAGGAAACCCACGCAGATACAGGGAGAATGTGCAAACTCCACACAGACAGTCACCCAAAGGTGGAATTGAACCCTGGTCCCAGGCGCTGTGAGGCAGCAGTGGCTAACCACTGAGCCACCATGCCGCCATTGAGTGAAGTTAAAGTTGTTGGCACAGCTGTTGGTGCAGGAGAAGGTGGGCAAAAGATGGTGAGGTATTCACAGGGAGTGAGGATACACTGCACACGCCATGCACAGTTAGTAGTGTAGGAGTTTGGGCAGGTTAGACCAAGTGAGAGAAGATGTTCTATTAAATTGTCAGAGTTACAGAGTATGGACTTTGCTGGAAGGTGGTTGATGTAGCAGAGATGAAGTGAGTGTTAGGGTGCAGAAATAAATGTGTGGCACTTACCCTGGCATAGTGGAGTAATTCACTGACACTTTTATAGTTCCCCTGCACTATGGAGACAGCACCGATCCAGGTGACAACTTCAGACCAGAGTTTAGTGGCATGACCTCTGCTGCTGGTCTTCCAGGAAGAAACTCTACTGCTTTGCAATCTTCAGATCTCTGCTGGAGAATCTTGGTGGAATCTTCCCTTCTCAAGAGTCTTCAGAAAAAGTGCTCAACCAAACAAGGCAGCTTCAGAATGCCAGTGCTTATTTGCGTGTACAGTGACTGTTTAAAGATGGTGTACAGATTGCCAGTGTTTCAGCAGATATCCACAGATTGGCAAGTTGTTCTGGAAATGGCATCTGGATGCCATGGGGGCAGAGTCGGTAGTTAATGAGGTGTGTGTGTTAAGGTATAGTGAGAAATCCCTTTAAGCCAAATAGCTTGCACTTAGCTTTAAAAAATGCATAAGACTAGTTCACTGTTTTTATGTTTTTTAAAATGCTTTCAGTCCATAAACATCCCAGATTTTAAAATCTGATGTTGGAATTCAGAAAACAACAGTCTACATTTTCTCACCATCATGACACTTCTAATATTTATGATTTTGTTGTGCTTAGTTTAGGGTTCTGGTTTGCAATCAGTAATCTGCTGACTTTAGATGGTTCGAATTACCCACTAGATCCCTGGTTCTAGACACTGGACTTATTTAGGGAATGTAAAAGGAAGAAGGCAGTAGACAGGTGTTTCTGGGCAAAAGAATCTCTACATTTATTAAATACAAAATGTAAGTATAATACAAGAAATACAGGTAAAAGCCCCAAATTGTGAAACTAATGTTATCAATTATACAGAGGACAGTAAATAAATTAATTGAATTAATAAAGTTCTTAAATATTAAATTAAACACAGATTAAACACTATTTGAACCTAATCACAGAAACTTTAGTCAGGCTTCCTACCCTTGGGGTCCTGGCACTTTCACCACTCACCTTCCCCTCCCTGTTAGCTAGGTTGGAAACTTTGGGGTCTCGGGAGTTTAAGCTCACCACTGGGGAAAACACAATTTCAAAGTACAGCTGGCTGTTCCCGCTTGCCGTACCCAGTGCCTGAAAGAAGAATTCTGACTGCATAGACCTTCAGTCGGGATTAGTCTGCTAATGCAGTAGAATGCGGATTGGATCTACCAGGTGAGTAATTGGTTTTCCTTACTTTCTGGTGGTTTTGCGGGTGGGTTTTCACCTCAGGATGTGGCTGAGGCTTTGTGGTGTTGATCAGATCATTGGTTTTGGAGGTTGTTGGATCTCAGGTTTACTGGTCATGGTTAGTTACTGTTGGTTCCCCGGCTCAGAAGTGGCCTGTGTTGGTACTCCTCGGAATTGCTGTCAAGTTTCACTTTCTGGAGAGAGTTATTGGAAAAAGCTGCTGGAATTAGCTGTTGGCTCTGCAGAACACTTCTGGGGATAGCTCTTTGGCAGTCTTGTGGAATCGCTGTCTTTGGAACATTCTGTGGGTTAGTCCCTTGGAACACCTCTTGGGGAATAGCTGAGGGAATTACTGCCTGGAGCACCTCCTGGGGAATAGCCATGGGATTCACTGCTTTAGGTGAGGCCAGCCTTTAAATTATACTGATTGTAGGCCCTATATCTTTTAGACAATTCTGTGCTTGCCATTATGTTTCTGGTGCTGTTTATGAAGCTGTTTGGGTTTCCTGATAGTTAAGAGTATGTGTGAATGGATTTTGATTGAAATTGAATGTCTGGTATCTGTGTAGGCCCCATACTGTCTGTGCTGGGTAGCCCAAGGTGCAAAAGTTAGTTTCAGTCCAGAACATTAGATTTGGTTTATTGTTCTCTTCGAGTGCAGGTGTAATTTGGACTTCCAGGCTGGTGGGGATAGTCTTGGTAGTGGTGGTGGTGGAGTTAGAGGTGGTGGCAGAGGTGGATGTGGTGGTAGTGGTGGAGGAGGAGCTGGCGATAGAGGGGGTAGAGGAGGAGGTAGTAGTGGAGGTGATGGAGGTGGTAGAGGTGGATGTTGAGGTGGAAGGGTGGAGGTGGTGATGGTGGAGGTGGTGATGGTGTTAATGGTTGAGGTGGTAGTGGTGAAGGTGGTGAAGGAGGAGCTGGTAGTGGAGGTGATGGAGGAGGAGGTAGTCGTGGTGGAGGTGGTGATGATGTTTGTGGTGAAGGTGGTAGTGGTGAATGTGGAGGTGTTGTAGGTGGATGTGGTGATGGTGGTGAAGGTGGTGGTGGTGGTGGTGGTAGTGGTAAAGGTGGAGGTCAGAGGTGGTGCGGAGGAAGTGGTACTGGTGGTGGAGGTGGTAGTGGTGAAGGTGGAGATGTTGTAGGTCGATGTGGTGATGGTGTTGGAGGTGGTGGAGGAGGAAGTGTTGGTGGATGTGGTGAAAGTGGAGGTGTTGTAGGTGGATGTGGTGATGGTGGTGAAGGTGGTGGTGGTGGTGGTGGTAGTGGTAAAGGTGGAGGTCAGAGGTGGTGCGGAGGAAGTAGTACTGGTGGTGGAGGTGGTAGTGGTGAAGGTGGAGATGTTGTAGGTCGATGTGGTGATGGTGGTGGAGGTGGTGGAGGAGGAAGTGCTGGTGGTGGTGGTAGTGGTGAAGGTGGAGGTGTTGTAGATGGATGTGGTGATGGTGGTGGAGGTGGTAGAGGATGAAGTGGTGGTGGTGGTGGAGGAAGAAGTGATGAAGGTGGAGGTGTTGTAGGTGGATGTGGTGGAGGTGGTGGAGGTGGTAGAGGATGAAGTGGTGGTGGTGTTGGAGGAAGAAGTGATGAAGGTGGAGGTGTTGTAGGTGGATGTGGTGATGGTGGTGGAGGTGGTAGAGGATGAAGTGGTGGTGGTGGTGGAGGAAGAAGTGATGAAGGTGGAGGTGTTGTAGGTGGATGTGGTGGAGGTGGTGGAGGTGGTGGAGGAAGAAGTGGTGGAGGTGGTAGTGGTGAAGGTGGAGGTGTTGTAGGTGGATGTGGTGATGGTGGTGGAGGTGATGGAGGTGGATGTGGTGGTAGTGGTAGTGATGGAGATGATGGTGGTGGTACAGAGACATGCTACTGCAAACTTTGTTGGTAGCAGAGTAAGTAGTTTGGGGCCAGAGCTGTGCTGGAGTGACTGGACAGCAGCCTAGGAAGTAAGAGATTTACCTCATGGATTTGGGGCCTGCACTTGCAGACAGAGCTGGGTGGGAGCGAACTGAGAGCAATCTAGGAGAGTAAGAGATTCTGATTTGGAGGGTAAACTAAAAAGTGATGTCACAGGAGGGCTGTGATTTGATTTGCTATTAAGAGGTGTGCTAAATTTGAATCTGCGTTAAACTGAATCTTGTTAATGTATTGGTTATAACTTGTTTATTGGTGACAACCTGGATAAGCAAAGATACAAAAACAGTTTAAAAATTTAAGAAGCAAGTTCAAAACTAATTTAATAAAATAATGATGGAAGGTTAGGTGATGTGTTGTTTCTGCGATATGTGGGAGTTGGGAGACCCCATTATGGTCCCCAGTGACCATGTCAGCAGTAAGTGTTGGTTGCTGAAAAACTCCAGCTCAGAATCAATGAGCTGGAATATCAGCTTCAAACATTGCGACACATCAGGTAGGGGGAGAATTACCTGGTTGCTGTATTTCAGGAGACAGTCACACCCCTAAGACTAACTAACTCGAATTCAGCCAGTGGTCAGGGACATCAAGGTGTGGCTGTGAGTGAGGCAGGTAGAGGGATCCCGGAGGTAGAGTTGCAGGAGCCTCAGGCCCTATCTTTGTCCAACAGGTTCAACTGTTTTGCTCCCTGTGTGGATAGGAATGGGGACTTCAGGGAGGAGGAGCCAACTGACCACAGCACCGTGGTGCAGAGAGCCATTCAAGTGGAGGAACAGAAGAGAAACGTTGTTGTATTGGGGATGGTAGAGTTAGACGCATAGACACTGTTCTCTGTGATCAGAATCGAGAGTCCCGAAGGTTGTGTTGCCTGAAATGTGCTCAGGTTTGGGATATCTCATCTGGGCTGCAGAGGAACTTGGAGTGGGAGGGTAAAGATTCAGTGATCGTGGTCCACGTAGGTACCAACGACACAGATAAAACTAGGTCAGAAGTCCGAGCAGTGATAGATAAAAGCTCTGAGACGCAGACATTTTCTGTGTTAGTACTGGTACAAGTGATAGAAGATCCCTTCAAAGCCAGGTTTAGTGGTTCCTACCAAATTAAGAAAAAAGTCGAGTCAGCTGAACTATCTAGTAAAGATGCCAAATAGAGAGAAAAAAAAGTATTGGGCATGTCATGTGAATATGTTGAACATGTATTAAGCTGGAGAGAAAGAACTGGAGAAACAGGTGTTAGTTATTGCCCGCAGATTGAGGAATCAAACCCAGATGATGTGCCCCAAAATAGATTAAAAAATGAACAAGTCCTTGAGGAGTGGGATAGGTTAGTAAGCTGTATGCTTCATAAGCATAGAACACAGTTGAAAGATTGTTACTGCAGTATAAGGACATATGTGAAAATCAGATGGGGAGGACTAACGCTATTGTACATGAAGTAGACATAGGGAATACTGCTCCGATAAAACAACACCGCTATCGGCTTAATCCTTTAAAAGCCAGACAGGTCCAGATGGACGTGGAGGCCTTGCTCGACAAGGACATCATCGAACCAAGCCAGACTGAGTGGAGCTCGCTGATCGTCTTAGTTCACAAACCAGATGGGACTCAACAATTCTGTGTGGATTATCGGAAGGTCAATGCCATTACAAAATCTGACTCATATCCAATTCCTAGATTGGAGGACTGTTTCATGAAAGCTGTACAAGCCAGTTAAACCACCGAGTTGGACTTAATGCCTGATTACTGATAGGTACCTTTATAGAGAAATCTCAGTGTTCGTAACTCCAAATAGACTATGTCAATTTAAAATGATTCCCTTTGGAGTGAAGAGCGTACCCACCACATTCCAAAGACTCATGAACAGAGTTGTGGCTGGGTTAACAAACTATGCAGTCTATTTGGACAATGTAGTGATTTTTAGTAAGGCCTGGAAAGATCACATGGTACAGTTGACAGAGCTCTTTGAATGACTCTAAGAAGCAAAACTGGTGAGAAACTTAAATAAAACTGAATTCGCAAAAGCAGAGGTGAAGTTCTAGGGACATAACATCGGTCATGGATGGTTGACCCCAAGGAAAGATGAAGGCTATCAAGGAATGTCCATGACCAACTTCGAAGAAAGAGGTGCTTCGATTCTTAGGACACATCGGATTCTATCGGAAGTTTGTTCCAAACGTCAGCAGTATAATGGCACCATTAACCGATTTGTTGAAGTCAAAAGTCTGAAGTGCAAAGAGACTTGGGAGGCAGATTTGCATGTTGAGGCAGTAGTTAGGAAGGCAAATGCAATGATGGCATTTATTTTGACAGAACTTGAATATAACAGCAGGGATGTACTTCTCAGGCTCTATAAGGCTCTTGTCAGATCACATTTGGAATATTGTGCACAGTTTTTGACCCCATAGTTTGGGAAGTCTGTACTGGCCCTGGAGCGTGTTCAGAGGAGGTTCACGAGAATAGTCCCAGGAATGAAAAGCTTTACATATGAGGAATGTTTGAGGAACTTGGGTTTATACTTGAAGGAGTTTAGAAGGTTAAGAGGGGACCTAATTGAAATATGCAGAATACTGAATGGCCTGGACAGAGTAGGGCTGGGAAGATGTTCCATTGGTAGGAGAGACTAGGGCCCAAGGGCATAGCTTTAGAGTAAAGAGAAGACTTTTTAGAATGGAGATAAGGAGAAACTTTTCCAGCCAGAGAGTTGTGAATCTATGGAATTCATTGCCACAGAAGGCTGTGGAGGACAGGTCATTGAGTATATTTAAGGCAGAGATAGATAGGTTCTTGAGTATCAAGAGGATCAAGGGTTACAAGGAGAAAGTGGGAGAATGAGGATGAGAAACTTATCAGTTATGAATGAATGATGAAGCAGACATGATAGGTTGAATTTCTGTACCTATGTCTTATGGTCTTATATCGCCAGTAGTCCCATTCCACTACAGAGCATGGTCATGTTAATTTCTACAGGTCCAAATGCAAGCAGTCCAGGCAAGATGGGTAGGTTAATTATTGTGCTGTTGATACATCAGTCTGAATGGGTGGGCAGCATTTCCTGCAATGAAACAAAGGCAGAGATTAAGTATGATGAAAGTGGATGGAAGAGCAGTTAGTGTTAATGCATGATCAGGAGAGGCAGTGAGATGTTCCCAGTGAGTGAGTAGGAAACTTAGAGGGCAAAGAGGGTTAGTTAGTTTGGAATGTGAGTCCTTGAGTGGATGTGATACTTACGGCAGTGAGAATTGTAGCTCATCAGCCTTGGTGAGATGGGTGTGTAGCTCCATCAGCCTTGGTAAGATGTAGTGCCAGAGTTAGAGTGAGTGCTTGTCATTGAGTATGAGGGAGCAGAGAAAAGATGTTGGCACCTGTCCTTGTTAACAATAAAAGATAACTAAATTCCTTACAGGACTGCTGCACATCACTTTTGATGAGTAACATAGTACTGACTGTGCTGTTAGCTCCGTCTAGGGTGCCTGGGTCTCCTAGCAGTCAGTGGGAACACTCATCACCTTCCTCACTACCACCATAGATAGCAACGCCTTCAAGTCTCTGTCCTCGAAGCAGGGAGCTAGCTTACCTTTCATCTGCAACATTTTCAATGTCACGCATCACAGAGAGAGTGATAGTTCCTTGCTTGCGGTTGCTGGAATAATGTACTGCTGGGCTTTGAATATGATGCCTGAGATGTGTAAAGCAGAAGGCCCCAGCAGTGACAAGCACTCCTGCCTCTCCTGACATGCAGTTGATTGAGAAATGTGCCCAAAATCTCTGTTGCATAATTTATAAGGCGAAAAGTGAAAGATTGTAGAAGAAAATTCACCCGATAGGCCATGGCAGACTGGATGCCATGAAACTTATTCATCACCACACGAACTGAAAATGTGAAAAACCAACCCATTAAGTTTATTTCTTTCCTAAATTGAACTACATACTAAACTGAATTATTGAAATAACAATTAATGTACTCATGTGAAGGAAGGAAGTTAAAGCAAAATACAGTTCTGTATTTTATTTAAACAAGAACAAAGCACACACATTTAAAATCCAGAGCAGCAGTGAAATTAATTTTTAGATAGTATTCTGCATTTAGCAATATATATGCAATCTAGCAGTATTGATATACCAATTCAAAAACCATTTGCAAAGCAAAACACAGGGTTATGATGTTAAAGCATTCTCCTCATTTTAGAGGTTGATGGTCTGACCCTGACAGGGACTAGGATTAACAAAGGATCATATATCTGATGAACCTGACAGAATGCTCAGCTGGCCACTTGGGTTTCAATGACAACTTTCCTTTTAGAACTAAGAAACAATTTTTTCTTTCTCTTTCATTAAATAACAGGGTGGAAATGAGGGTATATTTACATGAGGAAAGGAGAGAGAAAGAGAAATGGTTCCCTAAGAACGGGACTGGATGAATGAAATAATATCTTCAACTACCTATCTGCAGCTGTTGTAAATATTCTAAAAATCAGTGGATAAAACATAGAGAATTTATAAATATTCTTGAAACCTATTGTTTCATGTCATGAGTTAATCAAACAGTCGTATTATAGTAATCCTGCAGTAATTCTTAGCTGCATTCTCTTGTATTCAACTGAATCCAGAACAGCAGTGTTGATCTTCCCATTTTGTAGCCTGCAGCCTATTTTGACTTGATAATCCAATTACTATGCACTGAATAACCTACAAAATGGTCAACACTAAGCAACTCGAAAGTTCATCTTATGGGAGGAAAAGAAATGACAGACTTCATTTATGCTTGAACCACATCAATGTAATTTGTTCTTTCTCACTCAAATATTGTGCAAATAACCCCTTATACATGTTCACTGCAACAAGAAATGATTCGAAATGTTTTTCAGATGTAGGTAGTAATGCCCTTCAAATACATTTTGTCAACATATACTAAGGAACTGTGGAAACCTATCAAGGAGAAAAAACACTGTCATGACAGCTTTTTCCTCAGTTCTACAATAGAAATCACTTGTCAGTAAGGCCAGGCTTGTATACACATAACACTGACCTTTATTCATTCCCCTCCAGTTCCTGTCAATCACAGAGTAAGAAACTTGCATTCAGTATGAGGATTCTAGAGGCAGCAGTGAATTGACATAATAAATGTTGTCTTTCATTTCTGTGATCACAACCAATTACATTAGTTATACAACACTGCCACTAAATTAATATGATCCCATAGATAAATTCAACATACTTGTGTAAGCAAGTTCTTATTTCTTAACCAATTAAATTGATTTTAACAAATATTATAATTCCTGATGAATGACCTAAAGCTAATTTTGAAGAGATTGATCTGACAAAGATAATATTGTGAAAACACAGCTTTCCAAGCTCAAGGAGAACATAATGAGGCATTTCCTCCATTGAACAGCTGACAAACTTTTGTTAATACAATGCTCTTGAGATTCGAAATTGCAAAACACCTAAGGTAATTTTGAAGTTAGCAGGGACAGGTTTTTGTTTTCAATGTCCACAGCACAAACAATTAACTACAAGGAACAAGCTGTCAAAACAGTAATTTATTTTCCAGTTGGGCATTGGTTTAGGGTGAGTGGGGAAAAATTTAAATGGAACCTAAGGGGCAACTTTTTTACAAAGAGGATGGTGTGTGTATGGAATGAGCTGCCAGATGAAGCGATGTCGGCTGGTAAAATTACACCATTTAAAAGGATCCTGGATGTATATGAATAGTAAGAGCTTAGAGAGATGTGGGCCAAGTGCTGGCAAATGGGACTAGATTAGTTTAGGATATCTGGTCAGCATGGACACGTTGGACCGAAGGGTCTGTTTCCATGCTGTACATCTCTATGCTTCTACGACTCGAAACAAATTTTAAAAGTATGAAAATTTATTTTTATTGTTCATATTTGTATTTCTGTAATACCATCTTGTTGAAATGCCTCAACGTTTTTCACATAGCTAATTATGTTTGAAATACAATGACATCAGCAGTGAACGATGGCAGTCACCCTTTACCAGCTACAGCTGACAAACAAAACTAACATGAATAACAAGTTGTTGGCCTGAAATAGGCCCACAGCAGGGTGATTGAAAGTTGTCATCATTTATCCTGGTTAAGTGGCTCATTATCTGTTTAGAAAGTTGAATTACTTTTTATTGCATGTGTCATACATTTTTTTGTTTCTGAATTGCTAAATGTGTTATATAAAAATAGGCATAACAGGTTTATTTTCAGGTGATATTTATATCGAATACCATTAGGGTGTGCAATAGATATGTAATTATCCTTCTTTAACAAATATTTAAATGTGCTACTTTGCTTTATGCCTCCTTCTGTGATTTTGAGGCATTACATACACAGTAAGGTACATAATAAGCCAGTGATCAATGTGATAGTGAGTGGATGATGTCAATTATAATCCAAGCTAATGGTAGTACAATACAAGTCAAGTCCCAGAGTGAAACCTGGCTTGATATACTGTAAGTTTTATTTTTGTGATTTGTTATCATGGTTGTCAGTCAATTAAGATACTTAAAACAGTGGGTAAAAACAAGGACTGCAGATGCTGGAAACCAGATTCTAGATTAGAGTGGTGTTGGAAAAGCACAGCAGGTCAGGCAGCATCTGGGGAGCAGGAAAATCAATGTTTCGGGCAAAAGCCCTTCATCAGGAATAGAGGCAGGGTGACTGCAGAGTGGAGAGATAAATGAGAGGGGGGTGGGCGTGGGGAGAAAGTAGCATAGAGTACAATAGTTGAATGGGGGTGGGGATGGAGGTGATAGGTCAGAGAGGAGGGTGGGAGAAGGTAGCAATCTGTATAATGGGTGAATGGGGGTGGGGGTGGAGGTGATAGGTCAGAGAGGAGGGTGGAGTGAATAGGTGGAAAGGAAAATAGGCAAGTAGGACAGGTCATGAGGGCGGTGCTGAGCTGGAAGGCTGGAGCTGGGGTGAGGTGGGGGAAGGGGAAATGAGGAAACTGGTGAAATCCACATTGATGCCCTGGGGTTGAAGTGTTCCAAGGCGGAAGATGAGGCATTCTTCCTCCAGGCATCGGGGTGGTGAGGGAGTAGTGGTGGAGGAGGCCCAGGACCTCCATGTCCTCGGCAGAGTGGGAGGGGGAGTTGTAATGTTGGGCCACAGGGTGGTGGCGTTGATTGGTGTGGGTGTCCCAGAGATGTTCCCTAATGTGCTCTGCTAGGAGGTGTCCAGTCTCTCCAATGTAGAGGAGACCACATCGGGTGCAACAGATACAATAAGTGATATTGGTGGATGTGCAGGTAAAACTTTGATAGATGTGGAAGGCTCGTTTGGGGCCTTGGATGGAGGTGAGGGAGGAGGTGTGGGCGCAGTTGTTTCAATTCCTGCGGTGGCAGGGGAAGATGCCAGGAAGGGAGGGTGGGTTGTTAGGGGGCGTGGACCTGACCAGGTAGTCACGGAGGGAACAGTCTTTGCGGAAAGCGGAAATGGGTGGGGAGAGAAATATACCCCTGGTGGTGGGGTCCGTTTGGAGGTGGTGGAAATGTCATTGGATGATGTGGTTTATGCGAAGTTTGGTAGGGTGGAAGGTGAGCACCAGGGGGGTTCTTGTTGCGGTTGGAGGGGTGGGGTCTGAGGGCGGAGGTGCGGAATGTGGACGAGATGCGTTGGAGGGCATATTTAACCACGTGGGAAGGGAAATTGTGGTCTCTAAAGAAGGAGGCCATCTTGTGTGTTCTGTCGTGGAACTGGTCCTACTAGGAGCAGATACGGCAGAGGCGGAGGAATTGGGAATACGGGATGGCATTTTTGCAGAAGGTAGGGTGGGAAGAGGTGTAATCCAGGTAGCTATGGAAGTCGGTGGGTTTGTAAAAAATGTCAGTGTCAAGTCGGTCATTATTAATGAGGAAGGGGAGGGAAGTGTCAGAGATGGTCCAGGTGAATTTAAGGTCGAGGTGGAATGTGTTGGTGAAGTTGATGAATTGCTCAACCTCCTCACGGGAGCACGAGGTGGCACCAATGCAGTAATCAATGTAGCAGAGGAAGAGGTGGGGAGTGGTGCTGGTGTAACAATGGAAGATGGACTGTTCTACTTAGCCAACAAAGAGACAGGCATAGCTGGGACCCATACGGGTGCCCATGGCTACCTCTTTGGTCTGGAGGAAGTGGGAGGATTCAAAGGAGAAATTGTTAAGGGTGCGGACCAGTTCAGCCAAACAAATGAGAGTGTCGGTGGAAGGGTACTGTTGGGGACGTCTGGAGAGGAAAAAACGGAGAGCCTGGAGGCACTGGTCATGGCGGATGGAGGTGTAGATGGATTGGATATCCATGGTGAAGATGAGGCATTTGGGACCGGGGAAACGGAAGTCTTGGAGGATTTGGAGGGCTTGGGTGGTGTCTCGAACATATGTGGGGAGTTCTTGGACTAGGGGGGATAGGACAGTGTTGAGGTAGGTGGAGATGAGTTTTGTGGGGCAGGAGCATGTTGAGACAATGGGTCGGCCAGGGTGGTCAGGCTTGTGGATCTTGGGAAGGACATAGAATCAGGCGGTGCGGGGTTCCCGGACTATGAGGTTGAAAGCTGTGGGTGGGAGATCTCCTGAGGTGATGTGGTTTTGTATGGTCTGGGAGATGACGGTTTGGTGATGGGGGGTTGGGGTCACGGTCGAGGGGGTGGTAGGAGGAGCTGTCTTCGAGTTGGCATCTGGCTTCAGCGGTGTAGCGGTCAGTGCGCCAAACTTCCACTGCACCCCCTTACAACAGTGGTCAATGTACTTTTAACAAAAATGCATCAAAATGATTTACAAACAAAGGTCAAAAATGAATACAGAGGATCCTTGATTATCTGAAGGATATGGGCAAGCAGTGTTTCGTTCGGTTAACCGAATTCCAGATAATTGAATGCCGGATAACATAGTTTAGCCAAGTATCAGGACCTTGCGATCTTATCGGATAATCCAAGATTCAGATAATCGAATAGACAATAGACAATAGAGAATAGACAATAGACAATAGGTGCAGGAGTAGGCCATTCAGCCCCTCGAGCCCGCATGCCATTCAATATGATCATGGCTGATCATTCCTAATCAGTATCCTCTTCCTGCCTTATCTCCATAACCCTTGATTCCACTATCTTTGAGAGCTCTATCCAACTCTTTCTTAAATGAATCCAGAGACTGGGCCTCCACTGCCCTCTGGGGCAGAGCATTCCACACAGCCATCACTCTCTGGGTGAAGAAGTTTCTCCTCATCTCTGTCCTAAATGGTCTACCCCGTATTTTTAAGCTGTGTCCTCTGGTTCGGCACTCATCCATCAGTGGAAACATGTTTCCTGCTGCTAGAGTGTCCAATCCTTTCATAATCTTATATGTCTCAATCAGATCCCTTCTCAGTCTTCTAAATTCAAGGGTATACAAGCCCAGTCGCTTCAGTCTTTTAGTGTAAGGTAATCCTGCCATTCCAGGAATTGACCTCGTGAACCTACGCTGCACTCCCTCAATAGCCAGAATATCTTTCCTCAAATTTGGAGACCAGAACTGCACACAGTACTCCAGGTGTGGTCTCACCAGGGCCCTGTACAGCTGCAGAAGCACCTCTTTGCTTCTATACTCAATTCCTCTTGTTATGAAGGCCAGCATGCTATTAGCCTTCTTCACTACCTGCTGTACCTGCATGCTGGCCTTCATTGACTGGTGTACAAGAACACCCAGATCTCTCTGTACTGCCCCTTTACCTAAATTGATTCCATTGAGGTAGTAATCTGCCTTCCTGTTCTTGCCACCAAAGTGGATAACCATACATTTATCCACATTAAACTGCATCTGCCATGCATCTGACCACTCACCTAACTTGTCCAGGTCACCCTGTAATCTCCTAACATCCTCATCACATTTCACCCTGCCACCCAGCTTTGTATCATCAGCAAATTTGCTGCGAATGCCAGATAGTCGAGGTTCCTCTGTATTATATTATACAAGTATTGTGTGAAGCAGTATTATTACAAATATCAGAAATAAAAAATCACTGTTTTATACTCAACAACAGTCTTACAGATTCTCTAAACTGAATGAAGGGTACACTTCAAAGTTTTTGGTTCTGTTGGCTTCTTTCCAGCAAGCTTCTGCATTTACTCAATGCTACCTTCTCTAGTTATTGTCTATTCTCAACACCCTGAAACAAACAGCTAACACAATCCACTTGCTCCCTAATATGTGCTCCTTAAACTTATAGCCTTGTAAGATGTCTTGGTCCCTCACACCTTAAAATCTTCTGTTTTGGAAACATTTTTTTCACTCATCTTTAAACCAATGAGACTTCTTTTCAATCCAGTCTATTTTGGAAACTGCTAAGTGAACAGTATCTTTGTTATGTCTCCTCTTCTTAACACACAATATAGCAATACTAATCAAACTTAAAGCTGCACATGATTCTGTCCATGTTTGAACCCAAGTTTTCAAATACAGTACAGCAATAACACCTTAGCACAACTGTCATCACAATGAATAGAAGGATATAGCATTCATGCATACTTTGAGCCATAGGCAGAACACAATTTAACTTTAATATTTTAATCTTCATTTTAATACTCATATCCACTTTAAATTTACCTATGTTCAAATCCAACATTAATATTACAAGGTAATGCCTACACACACGGTAATAACAGCAATATAGCAATTATTTTAAATTCTGGGCTTAGTCTTTCAGTGTCAGGATGACTTGGGAGCACTTTGAAAATTATAGCTGGGCCAATATTATAGCATTCCTGATCCCATTTCCTGGGCTGGTTTGAATCACCAGCCCAAACCTGGAATTTAGAACCTTGCTGGCTCCATCGTGGGGATAATTATGTCATAGAGTCACAGAGATGTACAGCATGGAAACAGACCCTTCGGTCCAAACCGTCCACGCCGATCAGATATCCCAACCCAATCTAGTCCCACCTGCCAGCACCCGACCCATATACCTTCAAACCCTTCCTATTCATATTCCCATCCAAATGCCTCTTAAATGTTGCAATTGTACCAGCCTCCACCACTTCCTCTGGCAGCTCATTCCATATACGTACCACCCTCTGTGTGAAAAAGTTGCCTCTTAGGTCTCTTTCATATCTTTCCCCTCTCACCCTAAACCTATGCCCTCTAGTTCTGGACTCCCCGACCCCAGGGAAAAGATTTTGTTTATTTATCCTATCCATGTCCCTCATGATTTTGTAAATCTCTATAAGGTCACCCCTCAGCCTCCGACGCTCCAGGGAAAACAGCCCCAGCCTGTTCAGCCTTTCCCGAGAGCTCAATTCCTCCAACCCTGGCAACATCCTTGTAAATCTTTTCTGAACCCTTTCAAGTTTCACAACATCTTTCCAATAGGAAGGAGACGAGAATTACACGCAATATTCCAACATAATTTTCTGGAGTCAGGATAACTTTTAAGGACTGACATTTCATGGTACCTGGGAGGTGTCAGGAGCCTTAGATTACATGACAGAAAGATAAGTCCAGAATGTCCTTCTCATACCCCATACTCCATGCCAAACCCAACACCCCACTCAACACCTTGGTTATGTAATGAGAACTCACTGGCAGCTTGATTTTAATTACTCTATTGAAATATCTGATTTCTCGCTTCACTGGAAATTTTGAACTTCTGATAGTCATTTTTACAATGTTTATTTACATGGGTTTTGGACATTTTAACTAGTTGCAGGTTCTGATGTTGCAGTTTTAAAAGGTCTAAATAATATATACCTCCTGCTTTATAGTAAAAAGGAGACCTTTTTCCACTGTAAGTTGAAAGTAATGAATGGTTGCCTTTTTTAAAAAAGCATTGTTTTTCAAATGTTATTGTCAGTCTCGGGGTCATTACTTCTACACAATGTAGAATGGATGAATGAACATGGATTTTCACGCAGAGGGAGGTGCATGTATGAAATGAGCTGGCAGAAGTAGTGGTGGAGACTGATACAATTGCAACATTTAAAACCATTAGAATGGAGACAGGAATAGGAAAGGTTTAGTGGGATATGTGCTAGATGTTAGTAAATGTGTCTAGATCAGATTGGGAGGTCCAGTCAGCGTGGACGAGTTGGACTGAAGGGTCTGTTTCTATGCTGTATTACTCTATGACTCTATGTGCGCTAACCTGGCATGTCGAGGAAGGAGACAATCTGGGATATAGGCTGGGTGGCATAAAATGCATGCGTGACCATGCTGGGGAGGATTGGTGGGTGGAATGACATGAGGTGTTAATGGGGGCATATAGGGTATACTGGATGAGAGAGTTAAAGGCCAGACACCTTTAATTGTTCTTAATCATTAATTGGGATGAAATCATGCACCTCTGAAGCAGACTCTTAAACAACCTGTCTCAGCACCCCTCTGGCTGCATCCAACTTCTATCCTAGTTTGGCTGACCTGCCTGCAGTCCGTACCCACACTCAGATATTAAAGGTCGTATTTTACATGACACTTCCTCCTACTGCCCATCTCAAGGATGAAAATCCAGTCCATGGATTGGGATTTTATTTCAGGCATCCATAATCGTAAATGTGAAACTCTGAAGAAAAAAAATGCCATGTGGGTTGTCAAGATGAATAAAGTTTTAAAAAACATGTATTTATATAAAGAACCTTCTGCATCCTCAGAGGATCCAGACTCTTGGGTGAAGTTTTTAGCATCTGCATGGATTTAAAACAGGAAGCATCAGATAGGCCAGCCGCTCTACACTCTGTCAATTAAAAATGTTAAAATGCACCAAGAAAATGCAATTTAAAATTTAGTGGGGAATTATCACTGATACATACGTGATGAAATGAGTGGTTCTCCTCTTCTAAACTGAAGTTACTGCTTCTATGAAAAAGACATTGCTGTCCTGTTTTCTAATGAGCCTAATCACATGTCCTTCACTTCCTCCAACAATGATGTTCATATTTGGAATTGCCTGGAACACTGACCTCTTTTGATGGATGATGGACCCTCCAGAGAAAGCAGTTCTACCTCATTTACCATACAGCTACATACACAGTTGCACTGTTCCTTAGGTGCTCTATTCAGCTGTTCATGTGTAAGCTGCATGTACATGCCTTGGCTCAGTGGTATCTGATTCAGTGAATCACAGTTTCTAGTCCAGAGAATTGAGCACAGACTCTGGGCTGACATTTCTGTTCAGTTATGCTGTTAGTAATATTGTCTTTTGGAATGAGACCTGAAACTGAAGTCTTGTCTGCCCTTCTGTGGATTTAAGAAAAAAATGAAAAATAAAATCTGAAGCTTCTTCTAGGACCATAGTCATATAATAACTATTTATTTCTCTAGACTATATCCTATGTCATCATTGATCAGAATCTAGGCCAATTATTCCAGCATTCATGTCTCAACTACACTTACTGGTAACCACCAGTGTTAGGAGGAGAAAGTGAGGTCTGCAGACGCTGGAGATCAAAGCTGAAACTTTATTGCTGGAACAGCACAGCAGGTCAGGCAGCATCTAGGGAACAGAAGATTCGACATTTCGGGCACATGCCCTTCTTCAGGAAGGGCATGTGCCCGAAACGTCGAATCTTCTGTTCCCTAGATGCTGCCTGACCTGCTGTGCTGTTCCAGCAATAAAGTTTCAACCACCAGTGTTAACCCTGTTTAATGTTTATGAGGCCAGTGGGGGTTTGGAGGGCTGACCACTTCATCTGAATTGGCCTAACAGGCACTGTTACGACATAGGGTAAACCCTCTGCTAATTTAAACCCGACACACAGAGTAACTCACCTCGCGCCGTAATCTGTCAAATTTTGAGAGGCAAAGAACTAACCCAGATTTCACTTTTAAAGTAAATGTTAACAATTTTATTCTTTAAATCCAAAAGAGAACATTCGAACCACTATTTACAACTCCTTTCTCTTAAATCTAACTTTTACCTCCCACTCTATAATACTGGTATGATAAAAAAAACCCAGATTAAGATTTACAAGAAAAATCACATTTCAAAACCAGTCAGCTTTGTTGATTCTCCTTTGTAGATTTTCCTCTGTAGATTTTTCTCGAGGTCGGCTTTAGTGTTCTGCTGCACAATTTTTTTCCGGACAGGTAGCTTTCAGAGAGCTCTTCAGCAAGCACTCTACACTCTTTGGTGTTTTTGGCAGTTCTCCCCCAACTGTTCAAAATGTCTGGTTGTATAACCCAAAACATCAGATCATTTGATTGGTTCAATGTCATCAAAACACTAAATTCAAATTCAATTGGATTTTGGTAAATTTGGCCAAATTTGAATTTTTTTTCACCATGGCAATGCAACTCCAGATATTTGTTTCAATCAAGTGTTACATTTGTATCTTGTTCAGCACTCTCTGTGCTTTTGGTCAGTCCTTGCTAGCTACTTCTTTCTCTTAAAGGTACATTACTATTTCAGAAAGGCAGCAAGGAAAGACCAGGGAACTGTATACTGGTGAACCTGATGTCGGTGGTGGGCAAACTGCTGAAGGGAATCCTGAGGGACAGGATTAACATGTATTTGGAAAGGCAAGGACTGATTAGAGATAGTCAACATGGCTTTGCGTGTGGGAAATCATGTCTCACAAACTTGATTGAGTTTTTTGAAGAAGTAACAAAGAGGCAGAGCAGTAGATGTGATCTATATGGACTTCAGTAAGGCGTTCGACAAGGTTCACCACGGGAGACTGATTAGCAAGGTTAGATCTCAAGGCATACAGGGAGAAGTAGCCATTTGGATACAGAACTGACTCAAATGTAGAAGACAGAGGGTGGTGGTGAAGGGTTGTTTTTCAGACTGGAGGCCTGTGACCAGTGGAGTGCCACAATGACCTGTGCTGGATCCACTACTTTTTGTAATTTATATAAATGATTTGGATGTGAACACGGGTATAGTTAGTAAATTTGCAGATGACGGGCCAATGGATTGAAGAGTGGCGGATGGAGTTTAATTTACATAAATATGTGGTCTTGCATTTTGGGAAAGCAAATCTCAGCAGGACTTATACACGTAATTGTAAAGTCCTAGGGAGTGTTGCTGATCAAAGAGACCTTGGAGTCAGGTTCATAGTTCCCTGAAAGTCAAGTTGCAGGTAGTTGGGATAGTGAAGAAGGTGTTTGGTAAGCTTTCCTTTGTTGATCAAAGTATTGAGTATAGGAGTTGGGAAGTCATGTTGTGGCTGTACAGGACATTGGTTAGGCCACTTTTGGAATATTGCATGCAATTCTGGTCTCCTTCCTATTGTAGGATGTTGTGAAGCTTGGAAGGATTCATAAAAGATTTACAAGGATGTTGCCAGGGTTGGAGAATTTGAGCTGTTGGGAGAGGGAGGATTTGAGCTCTTGGGAGAGGCTGAATAGGGTAGGGCTGTTTTCCCTGAAGAGTTAGAAGCTGAGGGGTGACCTTATAGAGATTTATAAAATCATGAGGGGCATGGATAGGGTAAATAGACAAAGTCTCTTCCCTGGAGGAGGGGAAGTCCAGAACCAGAGGGCATATGTTTAGGCTGAGAGGGGAAAGATTAAAAGGGACCTAAGAGGCAATCTTTGCGTGTGTGGATTGAGCTGCGAGAGGAAGTGGAGGCTGGTACATTTGCAGCATTTAAAAGGCATCTGGATGGGTATATCAATAGGAAGGATTTAGATTGATACGGGCCTAGCGATGGAAAATGGGACTAAATTAGGTTAGGATATCTGGTTGGCATGGTCGAGTTGGACCTCAGAGTCTGTTTCAATGCTGTACACCTCTTCAACTCTACACACCTACACCTTCATAACAGGCACCTCAGATGTTTGTCTTGTCTGAATGGTCAGCTTTCTCAGAACTGCTGTAATTCAGTTTATTTCCCGGAAAGAAAAACGTAACAGTACAGTAGGCACCCCATTTTCACAAGGCGATTTGGGTAATAAGTTTGCTTATAGTCTTTTGGGACCCAGGCATTGATCATGAAATTCCACGCCATTGCCCCACTAAGCTGGAACTCCAGGCAAATAAATCTTACAAAAGTTACAAAAGTGCCATTAAAAGTCTTTAATTAAATTCTTAGTAGGGATCAGACCTGATCTAATGTATGTAGTATTACTAAATGAGAAGTTAGATCAAGTCATAGGTTGACAGTAGTGTGTGATCAAGCCCATTCTGATGTTTTCTCCACTGCATTAGAAATATTATAAACAATTGCAACAAAAATCAAAAATAGCACAAATGACATTGGCAATAATAGAACTGCTATTCAGCAGAGCGACAAAGACTAATGTGACAAAAACATGAGTTCAAATTCGACATGGGGTTTGAGTGAATTTTACTTTACTTAATTAATAACTATGAAAGAAAAATCCAGTTGAATTGATAATGCAGAAGTTTGCAGAATGTTATAAATTGCATCAGGATCATGGATGCTTTACAAGAGAGAACATCTGATATCCCCACCAAGATGGACCTACATTTGACCCCAGATCCACAACAATATTGTTGTTCTTAATTGCCCTACAATCTAATAAGCTTTTCATAAGATTGCAAGATTATAAGAAATATTTATAGAAGTGGGCCATCCAGCCTCTCAAGCCTGTTCTGTCATTCAGTCAGATCATCAAATCACATAGTTGGATCAAATTGCTGTGGAAATATTAAGTATAAAACCAGATGTAGTAACCAACACTGGTTTCAGAGCAGTATTTCAGAAGCAACAAAAGCACACTCTGTCTAGTTGACCCTGCAAAATCTTCCTAACTTCTCACAATGAGACACCAACAATTTATTTTACAACCCAAAATGTTTCACTTGCACAAAACAATAATTGACCCTGATGAAACTTTGATCCCTATTACAGTATTTGTATTCTATGTAAAAGATACTACAAAGTTTTCATATTTTTCTGTTACATTGATGCACATAGGGATTTTATAAAGATGCAAGATATTGTAGTTTAATAGCATATTACTTGTTTTTATGCTGTAATAACTCAGTTTAATAACCTAATTCAATTTTGTGATCCTGTTTTCACATACTGGTCAGTCTTTTAAATGAAATCACCTCTCTTGATTGTCATCAGATTAGCTTCAGTTTAGAAACTGCATTTGAATTTTCACTCTTGAAACTACCATTTACTGTAATTTGAAGTAATCTAAACTGAAGTGCTAATGCTTAGAGCTTTGAGTAAAATTT
The DNA here is from genome assembly GCF_037043375.1 of Chiloscyllium plagiosum. Lineage (NCBI taxonomy): Eukaryota > Metazoa > Chordata > Chondrichthyes > Orectolobiformes > Hemiscylliidae > Chiloscyllium > Chiloscyllium plagiosum. Next base: position 66,288,142 of record NW_028270150.1, on the reverse strand, counting down.
TAATACTCATTTGGACTGGCCATTATCATTAGATCAATACACTGACTTAAGATATCATTAAATGTATTTGTAACACATTAATGTATTAATTTGTATGAAAAAGAGAAAGATAGTTAGCACTAATATATTGAATAGTACCATTAATAAAAAATGCAGTAAATATTTCAGACAATTGCTGTTTAACCATGTGGATGGTTTTTGAAGCTTTTTATGACCTATTTACATGATCCAATGACAGGTGACCCCAGAGATCTTAAATCTCTAATGGAATTTATCTTACACCACAAATCTTAGACAATATCTGAAAAGAAATTATGCATTATTTTGCTCTGCCTATAACAAAATGAGCCTTTTATTTTACTCGTCTTAAAATCAATGGAATATTTTGGAATGTTGAACTTGCTACATGTTGCAATATAATTGTTTCTATAGTGGTGCCAATTCCTGGGGAATGGGATTATAAAATAAAATGGTAAGCAACTTTATAACCAGGTAACTAATTGGAATGAACTTTTTTTTTTACCAGGCCTTTCAGTAATTGGATTTGATATTTGGGAATACAAGGACAGCGGGAGAGGAATTCATAATTTTAAAAGTTAGAAACCAGTCCCAAGTTGTCTCTAACATATCTGGTTTTAACACTGGGTGTCCTAGGAGGCAGGTGACCATCCAGATGGAAGTCCATCATTCAAGTATTCTAATAAAGCTGCCTGCTTCAAAGGTTAACCAGTTGATACAGGATATTCTTATTGCCTGTAAATCAAATTTCCATGGGCTTAAGAGAACTGTTAGCTGAAGGGCGGTCAGAAAGGCCTCTGTAAAGAGACGTATTTCTCCAGCAGTGTTTGTGGGCCAGGAGAAGCCAGGCTGTATCCCCCTTTGCTGTCAAGTTCAACTGCTTATGTTCCATGACTTACAGTCCTGCAGTCAGACATCCAATCATGACCATCACCTCAGTGCTTCAGTTCTCCACCTCCTTCCCCTCCCTTAGCCATAATCTAGTCCAGGACCTTCTGATCTCTCCACACTTCCAAACAAATGGTTTCTTTCCACAATTTCCTACTCACCACCACCTACCTCATGCCCCTTTCCTCCACCACTAAATCTGTGGTCTACAGCTGAAGGCAATTTCACTCAACCATCAGCTGGCCTGTTATCAGAAATCTGAGTTTAAAGAAAAGGTTGCCCTGCCATTTAATTCAGCAGGGTGCTTGGAAAATTCCCACATTGAAAACCAGTAGTACAAACATCCCAATTTCATTAGGGACCTTTAAAAAGGCATTTGTATTCTTGCTTGACTTTTTGTCGACAGCATAGCTACCCAATACTAGGCACTTTATGGTATCTTTTTATTCTTAATGTTGTAATATGTTACACGGGTTGTTAGATATGGTCATACTCAGGTATTTAATCAGCAAAAGCTTTGCTACTGAAATATCTCTAAGCAGAATCGGATTATGACTACTGCTCAACACTACTGACTGCAGCAGTAAACATAGCGAGAAAGAGGAAGGTCATGAGCCTCAGAATAAAAATTGACACGTTATACGAAATAAATGAGCTGTCCAATAGAACATTGAACATACAGCACAGTACAGTCCCTTCAGCCCACAGTGTTGCGCCGACCTGTGAAATCAATCTGAAGTCCACCTAACCTACGCTATTTTGTTATCATCTGTATGTTTATCCAATGACCATTTAAATTCCCTTAAAGTTGGTGAGTCTACTTCTTATGACATATTGTAACATTGTGTTCTTTCAAAGCTACTGGGGTCAACTCACTGAGCGCCATTGGCAATAAGGGTCCAATTCAGAGATCAAAAGGAAAACAAAACGTAAGGATAATGGAGTTAGGGAGGTACATCTGCATTGGTTTCAGAACGTAAATGGAAGAGATGCATTTGTTAGTGGGCCCTTTCTAATAAAAAATGCCAAGTAGTTAAATGAGACCTGATTTCAAGCTTTAAAGAAGCATGATTTCAAACGTTCATCAAAGTGGATTCAGGAAGTAGAAGCCTTGTCTCAATGTAAGTTTCCATAATGCACGCAGAGATACTAATTCGCTCTGATGCCACAATTGTAGGGCTGTGAATATAAAACAAAATTGATGCATCAGTGGCAAAAAGCTCATTTATATTTGTTTATATTTATTATTTATTTATATTTTTGTTGGTTATGGCACAAAGTCCTGCAAAGTTTGGTTCACAAAAACAAAACAAAGGAAATGATTTCCATTATGGTTTGCTGCAACATGTATGGGGAGTAGTCAGTAAATTGTAAAATGGTGATTTTGGAGGATTTCTACAAGGGAGCCAAGAGTTATGGGCTTGTGAGTATGTGGTGTATGTGGGTAGAAAGATGTTGCCTTTACCTGAATCTAATGCCTAATTGATTTACAGTGATTGGGATTCAATTACTATTAGGTCTTAACAAGAGGCTCTTCACAAGCTTAAGTTTGTCGTGTGATAGCAAATAGGTAACCATTACATTAGTTGTTAGACACTATTACTAAGTCTATGAGGAGACCTGAGAATATAGGTCAGCACTTTATGAGATCATAAGATGTTCTGCCTTATTCCTACCCATGCTTGCATGGCAAACAATTGGGTGGAGCTTAATGCAGTCCCCAACACTAACCCTTTCAGATCTACTACATGACACAACAGGAGCAGGTAGGAAAGTGAAGTTAAGACCACACCCAGTCAGTTTTGGTCATTTTCAATGGCGGAGCAGGCTTGAGCAGCTGAATGACTTCTAGGCACTGTTGTAGCTCGATTTTTATTTCAAAAATCAAACATTCGATTACTAAAGAATGAGAGCCAACACTTTTAAAATATAATTTTAGAGCCAAAGTAGTTATTAATTACCATTAAAAATAATTTATTCCTGTATATACCAACCCTAGCTTTTTGTTGTATTTTCAGTGGGGAATTATTGGGCAACCACCCCAAGTTGGCATCATTGCAATAGACTTGGCATTGAAAGATATGCAAGGAGTGTTCCAGAGCAGCCTATGAGAGAACCGAGTACCTCTGACACTGATTTTCAGTTTTCTGGGTTTAATTAAGCATGTTGCTGTCCAACTGGTTTTCCTAATAAAACTAATTATTAGCTCTATTAGCTCCACTGTTATAATTAACACAAAATCCAGGTTACTTTTAAAGCTGTTTTTGTATTTTTCAGCTAAAGGGGCTAAAATAAAGTTTAATATTCCATGCAATCTATTTTACATTGTTCCCTCTGATTTGGCAGTGTGTCTGACATGAGCTCGATGTTTAAAAGCTCTTGTCATTTTGCTGGCTACACATTTCAGGCAATCAAAATTCTCAGCAACACGGTCACCAGATGTGATGGTGACTGTATCAGCAACATAGACCTTGTGAATCAATGAGAGAATTCAATTGTTCAGTTATCTGATTTAAAATCTAAAAACCTGAAATGAACTGTTTTGAGAAAAATACTGCATTTTCTTGTTGAGTGTTTTAAATGAGTTAAGTTTTGACTTACTAGCACATCTGTAAACCTTAGTCTGTCTTTCTAGAAGGTTGAAAATACTGGATGAAGAAGTTGGGAGAATATCTAAAATCATCAGCAACAATGATTTTTGGACACATGTAGAATTGCTTATTGTGCACTTTAGGAGCAGAAATGATCAAATAAGGCCACTCATGTGAAAAATAGATGCATTGGAATTTTTGTTCTGATTAGTGTAAAAGTGTGGACACCTCTGTATAAAGAAATTCTGCAATTCTTGGGGGATATCCAGCGGCACTTGTCAGTTTGATTGGCAGGAGCTAAACCAGATAAGTGGGTACATTATCACCGTTCACAAGAGTAAGAAATATATCAAAATCAAAATCTTGGAATTTCCTGCCTAATAGCATACCAGATGGACAGCAGTGATTCAAGAAGATGACTTACCACTATCTTCTCATGAACAATTAGGAATGGGCAATGATTGTTGGCCTTACCTGTGATCCTCACGTCCCATGAACAAAACAAAAAAAAGCAGATTTTAAAACTATCGTAGATATTAAAATAAGTGTATAAGACGAACTGTTTCGGCAGAAAGTAAGGGGTTGACTTTTACACAAGTAATACTTTTGAGGTGTTGAAATCCACGCTGGGTCTCTGGATCTGCCGATAATGTCAGTGACACTGGCTGCAGGCCATGGTCCTGGTTTCAGCAGGAAACGATTGTCTGACATTTTAATGAGAAACCAGCAATAGTGGAAAAAAGCTCACTTGCAGATTGCCACAAAACCCACTCTCAAAACCAACGCATGCTATGTGAATAATGTAGGAGTTTTGAGGTAAAAGTTAAGAGTTAACTTATACATAGGATAGATGAGAAAACAAGGACTTGGGGGTCAAAGATCAGAGGTCATCTCTGAACAGGAGATCAACTGTTACTTGAATACAATACAGTTGATTTGCCATTTATTAGCTGTAATCAATACAATGCTAATCAATAATCCTCTTTTTGATCTTTCTCAACCAATCAATTGGTGATACTTGTCAACCATACAATCTGATTTCTTCTCCAGTATTTCTTCAAATGGCTCTAGTTGTGGACATTTCCACTTCAATATTTGTATGACCATTAATGTGTTTCACCAATCTGTTATAGAGTCATAGAGTTATACAGCACAGACACAGACCCTTTGATCCAACTCATCCATGCCGACCAGATATCTGAAACTGATGTAGTTCCATTTGCCAGCATTTGGCCCATCTCCCTCTAAACCCTTCCTATTCTTATACCATCCAGATACCTTTTAAATGTTGCAATTGTACCAGCCTTCACCACTTCCTCTGGTGGCTAATTCCATTTATGGACCACCCTCTGTGTGAAAACATTGCCCCAGGTCCCTTTTAAAATTTACCCCCATTCCCACCTTAAACCTATGCTCTCTAGTTCTGAACTCCCCTACCCTGGGGAAAAAGACCTTCGCTGTTCACCCTATCCATGCTCTCATGATTTGATAAACCTCAAAAAGGTCACCCCTCAGCCTCCGATGCTCTAGGGAAAAGCTTTCAAATGTCAGTTATTGCTCTGTTACAACATAATTAACCTGGTAGATCTAAAGAAGTGTATCAATGAGAAATCAAGCAGAAATGGGGTAAGAGTGAATATTAAAAGGGAATTGAGGATTTCCATGATCAAACTTACATAGATGCGAGAAAACAATTCCTTGTACAAAATTGAGATCAATACAAAGAACCTCATGCAATCACAGTGATGATTTATGTTTGTAAATTATTCCAAAAAAAGACTGATAAAAATAATACAATCAGTCAGTTAGCCCATCCTGATTGTCCTGCTTATAATAATCCTTTCTTGCAACATTTTAATGCATTTAATTTTCGATTCTATCCAGTTGCGTATTCCTGCAATAAAAACAGAACCTGCTGGAAATTCACAACACGTCAGGTAGCATTTGTACGAGAGAAATAGAGTTAACATTTCAGGTGTAAAGCACAACTAATTTGTGACCATCAAAACCAGAGTTTGGAGTTCTGCATCAGATAAGCTGGGAACAGACAACAAGCCTCCTGAAGGTGAGGTGTTGACGCCTAGACTGCTCAAAAAGGATGTTCTAGTACAGACCAAACAAGGTGCCCCATAGAATTGCAATATGCTGTGCCCTTCACAGCTTGAGCTGATGAAATGGTGAGGGAGAGCAATCCTCTGAGAATGAAGTTAGGAAGAGGATCAGGAAATTAATCTGAATGGTCATCCATGACAGAAGGATATAGCAAAGTTTTGGAGAGCCTGAGAGGCCAGAGACCACCTTTTCACCACCTGCTTTCAGGGTGACTGAGCTTCGTTTGGATGTTTGTGCATTTAAGTGGCTCATCTAGGCACCTCCTGCTTAGTAGGGGTTGAGATTATGGTTTTCTATTCTTGCACATTAAACATTACATTATCCATGTTAATGTGAGAATATCTTCAATTGAACCAACATTAAATTGTTTTACATAATTTGTCCTGTGTCACTGTTAGGGATAAAGCAGTAGAGACATTGCATCTTCATTGCGTGGTGCTAAAGTTATTTAGAACTGAAACATTTGTGATAATGTGACATATCAGTCATCTATAGTCCAATCCCTAATGAGAGCAATCAAGTTGACATGGGTACCGAGACTGCTTCTTTTGACCCTTCCTGCATCTTTCTCCCTTCAATGTTTCAGTGTGCAGAAATTGTTATGTTATCTTGATATGCTTGAACAACCTCAATGACAGTGTTTAACCTGTGAGTGGCAGCTCTTCGTTCAGCTGCCATCAACAGACAGCTATGCTATGAAGGAGAGTGAGCATGTGAGCTCACATCCTAGACATTAATGTGTGTGCACTCCCTAGCCACAGCATTTCCCGACTGTGACGTGAGGAATCATCACTGCGTTTGTACATTCACCCTCAATGCGGGTATACATTTGAAGATGTGCACAGGTCAGGCCCCAGCATATTGCCTGTGGCATTGCCTTTAACCTCAGTGGCCTCCACAATAATATGCAACACCTTGGTTGCTCTCCTCAAAGGTCAGGGTCAGTGATTTGTGACATGTCAGGCTGTCTGCAGTTAAAGTCTGGGTTGTATGTGAGAGGAGAGCAATGCTTGGTGATTGCAACATTTTACACTCTTAGGGTGTATGAAAAGGTCGTCATCTGTCACTTGGTTATGACTTAACCAAATCTTAGATCAAAAGTAATGCTACAGTATTTATTGTAGCAGTGCAAGTGAAAATATGACAAAAGTGATGATTTATTTACAATGATGCAGTGCTGTGCCACCCCTGTGCCTTCAGTATGTGTTCTCCCTCTCCCTGCCATTCCCACTATGTCTTGGTGCTGGTCCTTTGTCAGAGCCAGTGAGAAAGCATTCACTCCAGTCTACTGAGGGTCTCTGGAACACATGTCTCATGTTTCTCTGCCTATCTCTTCAGTTCCAGCCAAGTACAGGGGCTTGGTTTCTACATGGGGCTGAGCAGGTGCTTGGTCTCTATCTGAGTGTCAGAGACCTCAGGAATTTCCTTCACTACCAATTGCGGGTTGTGTCAGTGATGTGCTCACCAGATTGTTTCCTTCAGTCTAGTCTGGGTAGAATAGTCACTGAAAGTTTTTCAGCTGGTATGGGGTGCAGGTCTCACTAGTGCATCTTTTGAGTATTCACGAGCTTCAAGTGGTGCTATTTCTGAAAGTTCAGACTATGGGTTGTTCCTTGTGGAGATTTCCTGTGTCCTACTAAGAAAATAGAGAAAATTGGATAGACAGGATGATAAAAATTTATACAGAGTAAGGTGGCGCTGGTAGTAATGGAATGGCAGCACAGTGCAATGAATATTCCTGGCTTGTTTTGCCATTGCTTTCTCCTTGTTCTCACATGAACTCTCTCCTATTACCTCCAGTAATATCTGCTGTATGTTAATTGTCCCTCCCCCCTCAAATCAAATCCTACTGTTCCTGGACAAAGCCTACTTGTGGGCTAGTCTTTCCAACATTGAGAGTAAAGGAAGGATTGCATGTGTGTGAAATGCATATAAGAGTATTGAGTGATCCTGCATGATTAGATTAGATTAGATTCCCTACAGTATGGAAACAGGCCCTTCCGCCCAGTAAGTCCGCACCGACCCTCCGAAGTGTAACCCACCCAGACCCATTCCCCTACCCTATATTTACCCCTGGTTAATGCACCTAACACTATAGACAATTTAGCATGGCCAATTCACCTGATCTGCACATCTTTGGATTGTGGGTTGGTCTGCATTGGTTTCCTCCGGTTGCTCCCGGAGGAAAACAATGCAGACACAGGGAGAACGTGCAAACTCCACACCAACAGTCGCCCAAGACAGGAATCAAACCCAGGTCCCTAATACAGTGAGGCAGCAGTGCCAGCCACTGAGCCACCATACCGCCTGTAAATCAAAAGAAGTGCTGTGGTACTCCCACTGAATGAGCAGAAAATGCTGAGAGCAGGAAGAGTTCATTAATGTAGAGGATGTTTTGGGTATGGTGTGTGTGACGGTAGTCTATCAGCTGTGGTGAAATGTGTGTGTAGTGACAGAGTTACAGTGAGTATGAGTGTTGACCTGTGAGTGTGAGCAGACAGAGAGAGAAGGTGATGCTATTTATCCTTATGGAGTGCAAAAGATCATTGTCTTTCTTTAGGCAATGCTGGATGCCCTGCTTCACAGAGGAAACAGCGCTGACCTGTGCCGCTATCTCTGCCAGGCTACTGTCTTGTCATGGCAAGCTGAGAAGAGGACTGACCTTCTTTCTGTCACTAGCTCAGATCTGTTATCAACTCATGTGGTCTGAAGGCATGCCTAAGATCCAATGGGATCAGTGGAAGGTAAGGTGGAAGACTTGTGCAGAAAATGGAGTTGGGGGTGAGAGAATAATGCACATTCTGGCCAGGACAGGAAAGTATTCTTCCTCCCTGTTCTCATCCTGAGCATGGGCTCTGTCTTCACGTTGGTGAGCTGATGCTGTATACAATAGACCAATGAGAAGGGATGAACCACACTGCAGATGGTACAGCTGTGTTCCTCCATAACAGTCCAGGCAGTAGAATGTTGTTTGAACACGTCAATGGGTGTTTGTTCGACGATATTCCATACAACAGCATTGACTTCATTTTTTTTGTATGTTGACAATCTGTGGTAGAACAGAATAGCCTTTATTGTCACAAATACACAATGAGTATAGTGAAACGTTTATACAGCAATTACCGCACCGATTTAGACAAAGTACTTAGGGATAGCTTCTTTAGTTGCAAGATTTTAGACAATAGAGAAATAAAATGTCCAGCATTGCAGAAATAGAAGGCCACTAGAGCAAACCACACTGGCACCTAGCTTCCAGTCTGCACTAGGCCCTGACTCCAGGCCACGCTGGTGACACACCATGCTGGGAGGCTGCTGTGGAAGCCTGGGAAGTCACCATGCCAGGCCAGAAGGCCCCTACTGCAGGAGTTCGCTGAACCAGGCTGGGAGGCATCTACAGAAGGAAGCCACTGCACCAGCCCAGGTGGCCCCTACGGCAGGAGGCCAATACACCAGGCCAGGAGGTCTATACAGAAAGAGACCAATGCTCCAGGCCAGGAGGCCCCAACAGCAGGAGAACAATGTGCCAGGCCAGGAGGCCACTACAACAGGACGCCAATTCACCAGGCAGGAAGGCCCCTATAGAAAGAGGCCAATGTGCCAGGACTGGGGGCCCCTACAGCAGAAGGCCAATGCACCAGGCCAGGAGGCCCCAACAGCAGGAGAACAATGCGCCAGGCCAGGAGGCCATTACAACAGGACGCCAATTCACCAGGCAGGAAGGCCCCTACAGAAAGATGCCAATGTGCCAGGACTGGGGGCCCCTACAGCAGGAGGCCAATGCGACAGGATAGTGAAGGTGGTGTCTGGTATGCTTTCCTTTATTGGTCAGAGTATTGAGTACAGGAGTTGGGAGGTCATGTTGCGGCTGTACAGGACATTGGTTAGGCCACTGTTGGAATATTGCGTGCAATTCTGGTCTCCTTCCTATTGGAAGGATGTTGTGAAACTTGAAATGGTTCAGAAAAGATTTACAAAGATGTTGCCAGGGTTGGAGGATTTGAGCTATAGGGAGAGGCTGAACAGGCTGGGGCTATTTTCCCTGGAGTGTCAAAGGCTGAGGGGTGACCTTATAGAGGTTTACAAAATTATGAGGGGCATGGATAGGGTAAATAGGCAAAGTCTTTTCCCTGGGGTCAGGGAGTCCAGAACTAGAGGGCATAGATTTAGGGTGAGAGGGGAAAGATATAAAAGAGACCTACAGGGCAACTTAATCAAACAGAGGGTGGTACGTGTGTGGAATGAGCTGCCAGAAGAAGTGGTGGAGGCTGGTACAATTGCAACATTTAAGAGGCATTTGGATGGGAATATGAATAGGAAGGGTTTGGAGGGATATGGGCCGGATGCTGGCAGGTGGGACTAGATTGGGTTGGGATATCTGCTCGGCATGGACAGGTTGGACTGAAGGGTCTGTTTCCATGCTGTACATCTCTATGACTCTATGACTCTATGAAGTATCAAGTCTAGCTTCATACGAAATCTAAATTCACAGAATGGTGACATTTGATGTCAAGGTACAGGTGGGTATTTGGATGTGTCAAAGTGCTATACGTGCCATCAATGGCTTCCTGTAGATGGAAGTTTGCTACCTCAAGTCACTTGCACAAGTTGCTCGCTTCTCTCTGGTCAACAAGGCCATAATGTGAAATTTTCCTGGTATAAAATGTCAGTCACATCCCTTATGGATGCAAACCTAAATGATTTCACAGATGTCACCCACTGACTCTTGAAAGATTCCGGTGCAAAGAGATTCATGACCAGGGTCAACTTCACACCAACCAGCACTGTCCTTGTCTTACTCTGAGACTGCAGGTCACAGATTTACATGAGTACTTTCTTCACAAAATAAAGATAATGTACATGTTGTTCCAGCTTAGGTTGAGGTAAGAGAAATATCTCTACATATCTTTGATTTATAAGGCCTCTGGCTGTGTTCAGTTTGTACTTCCCTGTGTTGCCTATGCTCCATCTCGGTTTCACGACGCAGACAAGAGAAATGGTAATTACAGTGCTCGTGACTAGGAACAAGCGGTCTAATTAGATCACATGGGACTTAATGTTCAGACCCATTACAGCCAGTTTTGTAGCTCAGTCTAATCATGGGCAGGGCAGTAGAGTTGCCAACTCAACAGAAGCAGGTAGCTCACACAACACAATTAAAAGCCTATCAAGGGCAATTAAAGCACACTTTAGCAAAAGTGCCCCACTTGACATACACACTAGGCATTTGGTTGGGCTCTTGTGGTACACTGGTAGTTCACCTACCTTTGGGCCTGATAACCTGAGTTCAACTCCAACCTTCCCTAGATATGCATCATAGCATCTCTGAATGGCTAGATTAAAAATATCTACTGGGAGTTTGGATAACAACTGCACTCTGCGACTGAATCAAATCAGTGCAAAAGCTTACACCGGGGTGTGATTGACTGATAAATCTCCCTAAAGATCTGAAATGCCACAATAGTTTTATTTTATGAATATGAAATTATTACTTGGATTTTTATTCAGTTAATTGCATTTCCAGACTTGAATACCAAACATAAAATATTCATTTACTGACTAAACTCCCACGCCGTGCACAGTATTTTCAGCTCCAGCATGCATTCATTATGTAGCGGTTTAAAAGAAAGTCACAAGGAACAGCTTTGTTAATTTTTACATTGTGCCTAACATGCTGGTATTAATCACTGCTTGTGCAGCTTTTGTAGAAATTAGAATGTGACAGATTAAGTGTGTCTGCTTGAGCTTACAGTATATAATTAATGTGTTTAAATAAATATCTGATGACAATAAAATACTGTCATGCTTCATTCCAATGATGACATGGTAATTGCAGCTTTGACTGGTCAATATACTTTCCTAAGGCTAATGAGATGAATAAGGACTCCCAGTTTTCTTTGACAAACTGTTTGTACTCACAGTAACATAATTTGCAGATTAATTCACTACATCTATAGTAGTTTAATTCTAAGCACTAAAATGTGCTTTCCTTAATACGTTCCTACATAATTTGCAAAAACAGAACAGAATAACAAACTCTTGCATGCAAGATAATTGCTTACATATCAGTAGCTGGAAAATCTGTTAACATTTCCTGAATGGTAATTAAACTTGAGAGGCACACAGTATTTAAAACATGAGTAGTTACTTTTCTTTTAAACTGAGGCAGCCTTTGGGAACATCAAACAATTCCACTGCAACAGATGGTTGAGGCTCTTCATTCTCATTAAAACTATGGTTGTTCATCATGATCAGATAAAGTGGAATTCATCTTTTATTGTTTTTAAGTTGCAGACTCAAGAGGTGACAGATATTGTTCTGAACCATTACATCATTTCACGTGGGTCCATATAATATTAGTTGCTATCAATGTGGACATCAAGCAGTTGGATGAAAAAGGGAGGACACCCACGGCTGAGGTCTGAAATTCTTCATCTCTCAAACAATACAAGAATGTCAGAGGATCACAAGGTAAGGAATATTGTACATTTCTATCTTGATTTACCCCTCTGATGTAGCACAACATGCTCATATTGATTGTGGCGTCCATTTTGTTTCTTGGATGATTCCAGGGTAACTACTGATGTTAGTGCAAAACTTACCACTTACTAGTTAGAATCTGTTTTTCCAAGGTCCACTCTCACAGTTTAATTCAAATAGCATTCGACATTAACATTCTGATTTACAATTTTATTACTTCACCTCCATTAACTTCCCTTCCAAGCTGAGGATTTGAGTCCAAGAATTTCCTCTATGTTTTGTTTATAACACAGAGCCCCATGATCAGTGATCAGGCTTGTGGTTTTTCTCAACACCGTCTCCTACGCTTCTCTGGTTTCTCAATGGCCAAAGCTGGACACATTATTTGAATTCTCATGTGTACACAGCACTGGATAATTTAATAAAGTTTCTTTTGCCTTAACTTTGACTATTTTGGCTGTGTAATTCAACAGGATAGTCAGTATGGCTTTATAGGATAGCCAGCATGATTTTGTAAGGTGCATATTATGTTTAAAGAATTTGATTATTTTTTTCAAGAAGGTGACAAGGTGTTTAAGTGAGGGTACTGCAGTCTACATGGACTTCAACTAGGCTTTTGAAAGCAATTTGCACAGCAAAATGAGTAAGAAGCTAAGAGCCCATGGGATTAGGGGAAAAAGGGTCTGAGGAAGTACAACAGATCAGAAGGACTTTGGTGTGCATGTCCATAAATTCTTGAAGGCAGCAGAACAGATGGATAAGGTGGTTAAGAAGGTTTATTGGATAATTGTCTTTATCAAACAAGGCAATGAATACAAGATCAAGGACATTATGATGGAACTGTGTATAACATTAGTCAGGCCACAGCTGGTCTACTGTGTGCAGTCGATCCACCATAAAAGGATGTGATTTCAATAGAGAAAGGAGTAGTCTGGGTGTCATACATTAAAGACACCTCAGAGATGACAACCAGACTACTCTGGCCCGTTGGCATCATGGTAGCCCACAAACCTACCAACACCTTGATGAATCTAAAGGACCCCCTACCAACAACCAGCAGAACAAACGTCATATACAAGATACCTTGCAAGGACTGCAACAAACATTACATCAGACAGACTGGCAGGAAACTAGCTACCAGGATATATGAGCACCAACTAGCCACCAAAAGACACGACCAACTGTCACTAGTATCCTTACACACAGACAATTAAGGACACCAGTTCAACTGGGACAGGCTAAACAAAGACATGCATGGGAATTCCCAAAGGCCTGGCATTCAAACCAGAACTTCATCAACAAATTCATCAATTTGGACCCCATTTAACAACCTCTCAGAAAAAGAACCAGAAGTGATATCACCCACCACAACAGGCCAAGACACATAAATAGAAAGTGGGACAGTACACCAGCGCTTCACTGGAAGTTCACTGATATTGTTACCTAGTAAGGTGATGAAACGTCTGAGAATAAAACTACCAGCTCAGTGAGCAAACTTACAACCTGAACCACAACTTGAGCTACAAATCTTCACAAAGGAAAAACTACAAAAACTCAACAACACTATTCCACTAGCTGTTGACTATCTTCTACCAAACAGTTCATTCTTTCTGGAATCTGTTTACTGCTTTGCTTGCTGCAAGATTAGTTTCTTTCTCCATATTCTTTGCAAATTCCTTTTTCGCTATATTATTATAGCATAATATGTCTCTCCTGTGCTCATGATTTTATTTTTCGCAGCTATTTAAGAAGTGTGATACCAAGTCATCAGCTGTCCATTGCCTTCAAAAGATACACAATTTCTGTCAAGTGTTCTCTTTAATAGGGAAGGCATTTTTAAAATAAAATTGGCAGTTGAGCAGAATATGGATTATCCTCTTACAGTATATACCTCACCTCTATTAACATCAATCTATTTTTCAATTAAATTGCCAGATTGATTTCTAAAGCATGTTACCAATTCACATTTGAAACTATTTTGTCTTGATACAACACAATGTAACCAGGCTATAGAAACAACTACTTTGTCTTGATACAACTATTGAAACAACTATCTGATTTTATACTTTTGTAGGAATGTACTGGATATATTATGAACACACTTTACTAGGAAACTAGCTGCTCTTATCAAGTCATCTTCCTGTGTCCAGACAAGTTCCATTACTGGCAATTAAAATACAGAAGATATTCAGGGTTTCAGAACATTGAGCTCATTTTTCGGCTTTATGTAGCATTCAACCTTGTCTACATCGTGCTTCTCTCAATAGTGGAGAGAAGAAAACATCCTTCCAAATGTGACAAAAATATGCTTCCCATCAGAAATTCTTACTTAGACCTTAAATTGTTGGGGCTATATAACTGAAGAGGGATGGTGTGTGCAAGAGAAGTTAATATCTGAGAACATAAGAGGAAACTGTGAAATGTTATAAAGCATTACATGTTCACCAGCCAATCAGGTTACAACTTCAAATAAACATCGATCTTCTCATGTGGTACAAGGTGGAATTAATTGTCTACTCACACAGACTTAGATTAAAAATTTCATAACCAGTTAAAAATGATTAAACTTTATTTCAGTTTAATCATTTATCTCATGATAAACGGCATGGCAATTAATTGGGGTTATAAGTGAATGGTCTAAATAAAGAGCAGCTCAGCTCAGCTCAGACCTCACTGCCTATTGTAAGATAGCCAGGAGTTAGTAAGTTAAAACCTCACAACACCAGGTTATAGTCCAACAGATAACTAGTTACCTGATGAAGGAGCAGCGCTCTGAAAGCTTGTACTTCCAAATAACCCTGTTGGATGAACACCTGATGTTGTGTGATTTTTACCTTTGTCCACCTCAGTCCACATCAGTACCTCCACCAGCACCTCCACATCAGTATTTAGTAAAACATTCTCCTCCAAAGGAAATGCTGTTACTCAGTATTTAAGTAGTTAAAGTAAAAGGAGATCCAGTAATAGGAAAAAGGGGCATATTTTACGTAAGCAGGAAAAAGTAAAGTTCTGAGTACATAATGTAAAGAACGCAAATTCTCCTCAGTTATCAGCGCACACAGTGTACAGTTCCAGAATGTCAATTTAATGGTGTAATTTCCTACTAAAAAGAAATGCATTTTGTCAATTAACCTTCTCTTTTCGATTCGGAGGTTTACTCTGAATATCAACAACTCAAGACTTCCAAATTACAGTTCAGGCATAATACATCTATTCAACACTCTAAAAGAAAATTAATCTCAGCCAAGACTCATACTGACCCGTTCACATGTGTTGGGTTGCCTAAGTTTA
Organism: Chiloscyllium plagiosum; assembly: GCF_037043375.1. NCBI lineage: Eukaryota > Metazoa > Chordata > Chondrichthyes > Orectolobiformes > Hemiscylliidae > Chiloscyllium > Chiloscyllium plagiosum. The sequence goes on along the minus strand of NW_028270150.1, from coordinate 66,272,765 downwards.
TTTGAGAGGGAGAAGAGGGAGTAATCAGTTCCTCTTTCCAGTCTCCAAGTAGTTGATCAGTTTACTTTGTTCCGAGGTAGCCAGAGCATGTTACAGTAGTACAGAACATTGGTGAAGCCACGTTTTGGAGTACGGTGTGGTTGCTGTGGTTGCTCTGCTCTTGGAAGGATATTATTAAGTTGGAGTGGGTGCAGAAAAGATTTACAACGATGTTACTGGGATGGAGTGTTTGAATTATAAGGCAAGGCTGGATAGGCTAAGACTTTTTCTTCCACCAGAGCTTAGGAGCTTGAGGAGTGACTTTAAAAAGGTTTACAAATTCATGAAGGTCATAGATAAAGGTGAATAATAAAGGTTTTTTCTCTCGTAGAGGGAAGTTCAAAACGAGAAAGGATAAATTTAAGGTGAGAGGAGAAAGATTTTAAAAGGGAACTGAGGGGCAACATTTTTACATAGAGGATGGTACATATGTAGAATGAACTGCTAGAGGAAGTGGTAGATGCACATACAGATGCAATATTTAAAAGACATTTGAATAGAAACATGAATAGGAAAGGTTTCAAAGGATTCGGGCCAAACACAAGCATATGGAAACAACTTAGTTCTGTCTGTATCATTCTATGACTCGGTGCTTTCTACAGACATGATAGGTTGAACCTGCATTCTTAAGACACAGTGATTGGCCATTGTGCTTGGCAGCCTTATCAGGTCTTTTGTTCATCTAACATAGATTGTTTTGTATCTGCCTGCCCTTGAGATTACAAATGCATCTCTGCCAACATTTTAGTTTCCATGCAACCAACCCATACAGCGAGTTCAATTAAAATTTTAAAATGTCTTTAATCTGATTAATATGATATTTAATCTTTTCGACAACACCATCTTGCAAGTTTTCATCTATTCTGTTCCTATTTCAATAGCATAGATACACCACTTTAATCATGTTACAGGTTTGAAATCAACTGAAGTTTAAGTGATATTTAATTTCTGAGATCTGACTATTTTAATTCCAAGTCTGTATCATGATAAAATTGGTGTAACTGTGCTGTTATTGTAGAAATTGAATAGATGAAAACTTTAGGTACAGAAGTCGGTCACTTAGTCCCTTGAACCTGTTCCTCCATTAAATGAGAAAATCTACATGAGCGGATATTTTTCACTAATGGAATGCTGCCAGACGTTCAAGAAGATATTATGCCAATCATGGATTTGAGCATGAAAAAGTTGAGAATGAATAGAAGTGCTGATGTAATACCATGTACATAGGCAACACATCCCAATGATTGGCTGATTGAATGTAACAACATATTATTACTGTTTTTCTTAATAGCCAGGGTGTAGACTATTGTTAATAAGCCCGTATTTGCAAAACACAAACCAAAATTTCTACCGTTAGGTATGAATCTGCAATCGGGCAACACTCACTGAACAATTCTGAGTGTACTAATAGTACCTCGAACAAACGAATTTAAGATTATCAGTCAATTTTGGGCTCATTTATACTTGCTAGAAGCAACATGTCTTTATATGCAGTGTCCAGTTTTCTGCAAACAAAAGGAAAGGGCAAGTTTCCCCAGGCCTTGAAAGATGTGGACATTGAGAAGACAGTTGGGAAAATATAGCCAGATTGCAAAAAGTAGATTCTCAATGTTATAAAAGTCTTCATAAGGTTTCAATGGCTAGATGAGAATCTTGCCACTGAGTAACAAGGCACTATTCATCTGTAGAGGTAAAAACAATGACTGCAGATGCTGGAAACCAGATTCTGGATTAGTGGTGCTGGAAGAGCACAGCAGTTCAGGCAGCATCCAAGGACTTCGAAATCGACGTTTTGGGCAAAAGCCCTTTATTCCTGATGAAGGGCTTTTGCCCAAAACGTCGATTTCGAAGCTCCTTGGATGCTGCCTGAACTGCTGTGCTCTTCCAGCACCACTAATCCAGAAACTATTCATCTGTGTCAACATCTCATTATTACCTAATCTTGCATCATTTGTATGCAAGTTACTTTTTTCCCTGGCAGTGAAGACAAACCAGATGGCACAAATTCGCACCAGATGGTGTGAAAATAAGCATGGTTACCTGGTAGCTGTTTCTCACAGGCATCATCTCTGGGTATGGAGCTGAACTGATGGTGTTCACTGTGAATTGTATTACCTGCCATCATTTGCCATTCTCTCAATACTAAATGTCTATGACAATACCCTAGGTGGGCATAGTCTATGACACTTTGATGGACAAAAGCACGGTATCTAGTCTGCTGAACTCTACAACATCAAAGGGGCAAATAAGGAAGTACGCATTTGCAAATTACAGCTAAATTTCATTTGCAATCATTTTGTTATCCAACTGCAATGCATGCAGAATGAACATAAATAGGGTTTGAATGCTGGTCAAAGGCAGTTTTCAGCATCCCATTGTTCCTTGAAAATTGAAAATTGACATCACGATGTTTCAGAAGTCAGTGACAATGACTTAAAAGAAGGAGATGCTAAAGGTAACCCATTACTTGTAAAACTTCCGAGGGTGCTTTAGGAGATGGAGACCATGGCTTGTTCATCTGCTGTGTAAATTGAACAATGGTCTGTTTTGAATCCATTGAAAAATTGAATGATTGATGTGGATCTGGGGTGGGAATGGGTTCAGAATACAGCTAGCATACCGTTTTGTTATATTATGTTTTTATATTCAGGCAGCTCCCTATCGACCAGTCCACTATGATATATCCCTAGTCAAAGCAATATACCTACACTCTGCAACAGTTAAATGGTGGACAAGTGGGTCATGAGCCATGATCACAATAGGTATCCCTTATCCCCAAGTAATCAGCCTTGTAAAGCACCTGAATCTTCAACTGCACCAAGTACACAGAGGTGTTCCAGAATGTATGAGTAATGGCATCACAGATTATCTCAACGTTCATGGAATGGAGCCCTTACCACTTGAAGGATTTTTTTGCATCATGATATGTTTCTCTCAGAGAGCCATATGTGTACAATTGAAAGGTGTACATCGGAGAAACCAGCTATGGTCTCAAATCCTACTGCCCAGCTGAGCATTGACCTCCACATGGGGAAATGAAATGAAACAATGTGATTTGGCACAGTTGAAATTGGACACTGTCCTGATGCATTGTGCAATCATTCACAGGTCACTGGTCCTTCCTGGAAGGAGCCAGTCATTTGATGTTCAAAGCAAATGTCACCTTCACAGTCATCAGGAGAGGATGGCTTCCCACTCTTGCAGCCTTCTCCAGTATCCAACAGCATTATTTGATCTCAGAAGAGTCAGTGATGGCACACCTTGCAGATAAGGGCTGCATACCTCAATAACAAGGGTCATGTCTCAATCATTCATTTATCTTTAGCCTCAGCATGTGTGGAGAGTTTGGGCTGAAAAGATGCAGTTCTGCTGTTTGGACAGGTCGGATATCTCCAATACAATCTGGACAGTGTATGCTGAATCACCTTGCCATGCGGTGGTCTGCATAATTGGAGCAGGCAGTGAGGTAATGCACTGGATGCTGAGGAACTGAAAGAATGGGAGCAGTTTGCTTAAGAGGAGGATGAAGACACTGTGGAGAAGGAAGCTCTTCATGTGCACAGCAGAGCTCAGCTGCATCAGGAGCTACAAGCCAAACAGAACCAGATTGATACCCAGTCCCTGTAGGTGACAGCTGGGCACAACTGACTATCATGGAATGTAAAATAGTCATTGGTCACCATGCCAGCATTTGATTTGCATTGTGGAGCTGAACTGCATTTTATTTTTTTCACTATTGGTGGCTGAAATTGTCTCATTGCCTGTATGATGTTCCCCTACTGGACAATAGCAAGATGATGGTCTTCAATGGACATTGAGGACAGAGTAAAGGTGACCTGGAAAAGGTGGTTAGATGGGATGTAGCTAAGAAGAGGTAAACTGTGTGGCCTGATGGTTTAACAGCAAGTTGGGCAAGAAAACAGGGATGTATGTGTGAAGAAGAGTCAGCATTGATGGCTACATGCTGAGCTGTGTTGCTTCATGGCTGCTGTGCCATTTCATTGTCAATGATGGCCAGTTGACACACAGTGTGCTGATCTCATTAAAGTTGTGAAGACAGTATCATGCTCTTAGCTGAATTGAAGTGTTAGGGAACTCTTCCCTGAGACTTCCACTTCTTGTCCACCTTCAAACTGAAGGAGACAGCTGACTGGTGAGCTCTGTGAGAACCAGGTCCCTGACCTTGTGCATTTGATGATAAACATTATTTCTAAGGGCTGGTAGTACGCACAAATGTCAGTCACTCATTTGAATCCTCTCAGCAATGAACAAGGGACAATTCCTCATTACATTAGAATAGCAATCAGCCCTTGTCCATCCCCAACTCGAGGTCAGCTTGCAATACATAAGAAGTGACCCTTCTGTATTTCAAAAGCAATTTGGGGCACCAAGTATCAGTGACTTGGTAATCTGTGTAACCTTTGTCTTTTTTTTTGTAAATATATTTATTAGCAATTTTTTTTAACTTTACAATCATATAAAATTATTGAAAAAAGCAGTCACAAATATCAGTATGATAAAAAGGAAAAAAAAACAACTACTATCTACTAACTACTAACCTATTCTATAATGCAAAGCAAACCCTAACACTGTGCAACCCTAACGCCAAAAAAAGAAAGAAAAGCAAAAAAAAACACAAAATAGAGAACAGCTATGCTCGAAGCAAGGCTCACAAACAAGGAACAGGAACATTGTATACATACCCGTATTAACTCGGGAGACCCCCTCCATGGCCCAGGGCTTGACAAATCTAATCATCCTGGTTAAACAAACACCCTAGTTAAGATAACTGATAAATCTATATCCAAATAACTCAAGTAGGGCTGCCATGTCTTATAAAAATTGTCTGTTGTGTGGTGCACCATGTTTGTGAAAAAGTCCAAGGGAATGTGCTCCATAATTAATTTCTGCCATCCCAGCAAGCCCGGTGGGTTCTCAGACACCCAATTCATCAGAATATTCTTCCGTGCATGGTATGCAACAATATTAAATAGTTTCTTCCCACGCCTGTCTAAGGATGGTAAATTCGGTAGACCGAAGAGGAGAGATATCGGGTCTACTTTGATTTCAGTCCTCAATACCCTCCCTATCTCTCCCACTACAGCGCTCCAATAAACACGGAGCCTGTGGCATGTCCAGAGGCAATGGGTGAGAGTACCTACAGTTATTTTACATTTGGGGCACACTGAAGATGCCCCTTTTTTAAACTTCGCCAGAAGTTCTGGTGCCAGATGAGCCCTGTGCAGAACTTTTTTTTTATAATATATTTTTATTAAGAAAAAATAGATTTTTAAATATTACAACAAATACAAAACAATACAATTCAAAACAGTACAAAAATAGTACAAAATTAAACCCAAATAATAAAAACAAATTCCCCAACCCACCCTCCTATACGAATGTATAAACATATACAGAGAAGTATAAAATTTAAAAAAAACCTAAACTAGCTATTTAACTAACTAAATAAATACCTAACAACAAACAAATAAATAGTAATAACTCAGCCCAGCCAAACAAAACACTTATACATTCACAGTTCCTCCTCCCTGGATATTGGACTCATGAAACACAATCGTTACAGCTATATAAAAGCCCTTGTTAGTGTGGCAGATAAATCTGTGTCCAGGTATTTCAAAAAGGGTTGCCATGTCTTGTAAAAATTCTCAGTTTTGTGGTGTACCATATTTGTGAGAAAACCCAGGGGAATATGCTCCATAACAATCTTCCGCCAACCCGACAGGCCTGGGGGTTTTCTGATATCCAACCGAGCAAGATATTCTTCCTTGCACAGATTGTAAGAATATTGAAAAGTTTTGCCTTGTGCGAGTCTGCAGGAAATACAATGGGTAGGCCCAAAAGGAGAGAAATAGGGTCCTTCTCCACCCCATACCCAAAATCCTCTCCATTGCACCCACCATAGCACTCCAATATGTTTGAAGCCTGTCACAAGACCAAAGACAATGGGTAAGAGTACCCATACAGACCTTGCACTTGGGACATGCTGAAGATACCCCTGGTTTAAATTTTGACAAACGGTCTGGGGCTAAGTGGACCCTGTGGAGAATCTTCAACTGTAAAGCATAGGTCCTATTGCAAATTGATATCTTCCTTGCATTCTCCCAAATATCCTCCCATGCCTCTGAAGAAACTTCAACACCCAGCTCTCTTTCCCACATCTTGCAGAGTCGATCAAACTCATCTGAGGTGGCACCCCCCAACTGGTGATATAAAGTACTGACAGGGAGTGTACTCTTAGCCCTTAGTGCCCCTCTTTCTATGTCAGATTTGTAGGGATCAGTCAAAAGTATGGTCCTTTTTTGAATAAAATCCCTAACTTGAAAAAAACGAAAGAGGTCTCTATTAGGTAACTCGTACTTCCGTACTAACTGATCGAAGGACATCATCACATCTCCCTCAAATAAATCACCCATGCAAGATATACCCCTAGCTGCGCAATGTTAAGATCCTGAATCTATCATACTTGGTTGAAAACTCGACATACCCACTAAAGGTGTAAACAAAGATGTTTTGCCAATATTACCTTCCCTCTGCCGAATTGCCCTCCATGCTTTAATAGTACTGATGACTATTGGGTTATGGCAATATTCCCTAACTGTCCTCACCTTGTCCAAAAACAGCAAACTGGTAAGGGGGCACCTTGCCTGGGAGACTTCGATATCTAGCCATATTGAAAGAGGGTCCCCACAAACCCAATCACTTACGCAGGTCAAAAGCGAGCTTAATTGGTAATTTTTAATGTCCGGAAGGTCTATTCCCCCCAATTTGTGAGGCAACTGCAGTTTGGCTAATTTAATGAGGGGCCGTTTACAGTGACAGATAAAGGAGCTGAACCAACTGTTCAGTCTCCTGAGTGTTTGTTTATTGAAAATCAGGGGGAGCATCCGTATGGGGTATAGCAAATGAGGGAGAATATTCATCTTAATAAGCGCTATCTGACCCAACCATGAGACTGGAAGTGCCTCCCATCTTTGGAGATCTTGTTTAATTTTTTCAAATAATTGAGTAAAATTGGTTTTGAACAGCCAATCCAGAACTGGAGTAATGCATATGCCCAAATACACAAAAACCCCCTGTGACCACCTAAATGGGAATCTATAGTCACTCTCAAGAGCCAACTCTTTCGTAAGACCACCCATAGGCATAGCCTCTGATTTAGCAAAATTAATCTTATACCCTGAAAAAGCGCCAAACGCGTGAATGCATTGTATCAGGCAAAACACTGAAAACTGCTGGATTTATCAAGAAAATTAGAACATCATCTGCATACAGCGAGATCTTATGTAATTTTGACCCCACCTCTGGAGCTGATATATTGAGATCCCCACGAATGGCCTCTGCCAAAGGTTCAATCACCAACGTAAAAAGTAATTTTAATATAGAAATATTAAAATTGCTTGATCATACCCCGTTGGTAATGACCGCAGCGAGAGGTACACTGTAGAGAACCTTTACCCATCTTATGTAAACTTCACCCAGACCAAACCGGTCTAGAATATAGAAAAGGTACGGCCACTCAACTCGGTCAAATGCCTTCTCTGCATCTAAAGAAATCACCAATCCCTGTATTGACTGCTGTTGGCATGCTTGAATTATGTTAAGCAGCCTCCTAACGTTATTGGAGGATCTGCGACCCTTTATGAAGCCCATCTGATCCTCTTTAATAATAGAGGGTAACACAGTCTCCAGCCTTAACGCAAGAGCCTTAGAAAGGATCTTAAAGTCCACATTTAAGAGCGAGATGGGCCTGTATGAAGCACATATTTCCAGGTCCTTCCCTTTTTTAAGGATAAGTGAAATATTGGCCTCTCTCCGAGATGGTGGGAGACAATCATGACAGTATGAATCATTAAACATATTCAGCATCGGGCCTGACAGTATACTTATAAATTCCTTATAGAATTCACTGGGAAGTCCATCAGGGACCAGGTGCCTTTCCACGCTGAAGCTGCCTCACAGCTTCCTGCACTTCTTGCTCTGATAATGGGGCATTGAGAAAGGACCGTTGTTCGGGAGTCACACCCGGGAGCTTCAGATCTCTAAAAAATGATTCCATTTTGGCCTGCCCCTCCTCACAATTCTCAGACTGATATAATTTAGAGTAAAATCTCTGGAACACGACATTAATCTTTTTAGAATCACATGTTAAGTTCCCAGACCCTTCCCTAATCGCTGTAATGGTTTGTGGGGCACTTCTCTTTCTGGCAAGGTATGCTAAGTATTTGCCTGGCTTGTCACCATGCTCGTATAACCTTTGCTTTGCAAAAGCCAGCTCCTTTTTTGCCGTCTGCGTGAGCACGGAAATTAGTGCAGACCGCAGTGTCGTAATTCTCTGTAGTTTGACCAACGAGGGTCTGTCAAAATAGGCCTTCTCGGCTGCCTTCAACCGTGCTTCAAGGAGGTGTTGCTGCTCACCCTTCTGCCACTTCCAACTGGTGGAATATGAAATACCTAACCCCTGGCATAAGCTTTGGCAGTTTCCCAGAGAACAGATGAGCTATCAACCGAGCCTATGTTGATTCTAGGAATGCCCGAAATTCCCTAGAGAAATACTCCACAAACTTGCTGTCCATGAGAATAAAGGGATCCATTCGCCAGTACCTTGAATCCACTGTAATATCCATAATTTTAACCATGTGGTACACTGGAGCATGATCAGAAATGGCAATATTACCAATAGTACAGGATGCCATCAGATCCAGGGTTACCGCAGGGGTCAGAAAAAAATCAATCCTCGTGTGACATCTGTGCGGATTGGAGAAAAAAGTGAAATCCCTACCTGTAGGGTGGAGACATCTCCAGACGTACACCAATCCTAATTCCCCACACAAACCCAATAACTGTTTAGTTTGTGCCGAGGGTATCGAGGGACCTTTAGGCAACCTGTCTACTCTGGGGTCCATGAGGCAGTTAAAATCTCCCCCTATAATATATGCCGAGACTTGAGACTTATCAGTTTAGAAAAAGCATCTACCAAGAATTTAAGAGGATGAGCTGGGGGACAATAAACATTTAAAATGTCATTCTTCCCCATTTATCAAGGCTTTAAGAATTACAAACCTCCCATATGTGTCTTTAACACATTCCAACAATTTAAATGAGAGATTTTTCCTAACCAATATAGCCACTCCCCTACTTCTGGTATTAAATGATGAAAAATAAACTCGGTCAAAGCCATTCTGCTGTAATTTCAGATGCTCCTTGTCATCCAAATGTGTCTCCTGTAACAAAGCAATATCCACCTTCTCCTTTCCAAGACTCAAGAGTACCTTCTTCCTCTTAATTGGTGAGTGACTTTCCTTGATATTCCAGGTACGCCATTTAATCAAATCATTAGCCATAATCTTCTGCAATTACAATTAAATTCCAGAGAGGAGAAACCCGAACCACAAATTGCTGAGCCTTAGTGTCGCATGATCCACCAAATATAAAAACTACATAAACTAAAACCACTACATTTAACAAACATACAAAATTATTAAAAATAAAAAACAACAAAAACCAGAAAACAAACCAACATATAAAGTGCCAATAGCGCTGAGTAGGAGAACTCACCCCCTGCCCAGAGGGAGCAACTACCCATCCCGAACTGCCCATAAATAGGCATCTAACCATCTCAACCACCTTCACTTCTCCCAGCTAGAGCCGCATCACAAGCACAAGCTAAAAAGAATAAACACCCTATAGAATACCAATATGAATTAAAAAAAACATTCTTTTATAAAAAAAAGGGAATAAACACCCCACCCATCCTTTGGTATGTCCTAACTTAGAAATTTAAAATGTACATCTTAACCACCGCCAGACATAGTTTGAACCAAATTATTATCAATAGAGTAAAAAAAGGGGAAAAACAAAGTTCCAACCGGATTTCCTTCATTTCTTTTACAGAATGATAAACACATACCCAAGCAACAATATTTATACATACTACAATTGTTTAACTTAGGTTAGTTTGTCCACAAAGTCTCTTACCTTCACCGAGTGTCAAAGAGATGCATGGATCCATCTAAGGTGATCGGAAGCACTGCCGGATATCTCAGGGTGTACTGAATCCCAAGCTCCTTCAGTCTTCTCTTCACACCATCATACGATTTTCGTTTCTGGATCACCGCCGCTGAAAAGTCCTGAAAAAACATGATCTTAGACCCATCGTAAATTAGGGCCTTTGGATCCTTCCCCTGGATTCTGGAAGCCTCCATGACTCTCTCCTTATCCCGGTAATGATGGAATGGTACCAGGAAAGGACGAGGGCATTGACCCAGACCCAAACTCCACGCTGCAACCCGGTGAGCCCTCTCTATCTTCAATCCTCTCATGCCAGTCTCCAAGTCAAGGAATTTCGGAAGCCAATCTTCAACAAATTCTGCAGGCCGCTCACCTTCCTTACCCTCAGGCAGACCGATGATCCGAATGTTTTTTCTCCTGCCCCTGTTTTCAAGATCATCCACTTGGTCACGCAAATTACAAACCTGCATCTTCAGGGCTTGAATCTCTTCCTTGAATGAACTGGCACCAGCTTCCACCACTGTGACCCTGTGCTCCACCTCATCCATCCTCTTCTCCAGGTCTCCCAGCTGCATCTCATGCTTCTGCAGCATGAGAGAGACTGGAGCCAGCTTATCTTCAATCTGTTTCCCCAACATCTCGCGAGATTTCGAGAGTTGGTTCACCAGGTCCTGGAGAGTAATCAGCTCCGAGGCTGCTGCAGGCCCAGCCTCAGATGCTCCTTCTCCCTTTTTAGGCATTTCTGGACAGCTGAAAATACAGGTAAGTCAATTTTTAAATGTTTCTTGGGGCTCCACAATCTTTCCAACACCCGAAGAAATCCTGATGACCTGGGTTGGGTGGGTTAAAGGACTGTCCTGCTCCTGTTGCGATGCGAAGCTCTGCAGTGTGATCTTCTCAGATCGCCGCCATCTTAGATGCCCCCTGGTGCAGAACTTTTAACAGCGTAGTGCATGTCCTGTTACAGATTGAGATCTTTCAAGTATTCTCCCATATGTTCTCCCATGTTTCAGAGAGGTCTCCACTCCCAGCTCTTGCTCCCAGGCCCTGCCACCCAGCAGGCGATAGAGGGCACTAACTGAAAGGGTGCTTGTGGAACGTGGCAACAACTTCTCTGTATCGGGCTTATAGGGCTTAGTGAGAAGTGTAGTCGTCTTCTGGATGAAATCCCTAGCCTGAAAAAAAATGGAAAAGATTTCTGCTGGGCAACCCATATTTGCGGCTCAGTTGTTCAAAAGACATCATAACCTCCCCCTCAAACAAGTCTCCCAAACTAGAAACTCCTCTCGCTGCCCATAGTTTGAACCCTGAATCCATCATCCCTGGTCGGAACCCTGGCATGCCAACCGTAGGTGTAAGTGACGAAGTCTTGGATAAGCAACCCTCACTCTGACGCATCGCCCTCCATGTCTTGACTGTACTAATGACAATGGGGTTCCAGCAGTGGTCCATAACTGTCCTCATCTTATCCATGAACAATAGGCTAATAAGAGGGCACTTTGCTTGGGAGGCCTCAATATCCAGCCATATTGAGTTTGGATCATTACCTACCCAATCGCGGACAAAGGACAGCAGGGAACTCAATTGATATCTCCTGATGTCTGGGAAATCAACTCCTCTCCCTCCTTGAGGCAATTGCAATTTAGTAAGTTTGATGAGGGGTTGCCCACGATGCCAGACAAAGGAACCAAACCACCCCATAAGCTTCTGCAGCATTGACCTGTGAAACATTATAGGGAGCATATGCATGGGATAAAGCAAACGAGGAAGAACATTCATCTTAATGAGAGATATTCGGCCCAGCCATGAAATTGGAAGAGCCTCCCATCTCTGGAGATCTCGCCTAATATTGTCGAGCAAATGAGCAAAGTTAGTCCGAAATAACAGATCAAAATTGGGGGTAATAAAAATGCCTAGATACCAGAACTCTGCCCGTGACCACTTAAAAGGGAACTTAGAGCCACCTTCAACTTCTAGCACATCCTTAAGGTTCCCCAAAGGCATAGCCTCCAATTTTGCAAAGTTAATCTTATATCCTGAAATAGCCCCAAATGAATTGATACATTGTATCAAATGGGGTACGGAGGTGATTGGGTTCAATAAAAACAGAAGGACATCATCCGCATACAATGTAATTTTGTGTGCCCTCGATCCCACTTCCGGAGCGGTTATATGGACGTTCGGACAAATGGCCTCTGCCAGCAGCTCTATCACCAACGTAATTAACAATGGTGAGGGGGGCAGCCTTGCCGACTACCCCTACCAATTGTAAAATTCCCAGACTTCACCCTGTTGGTGATGACCGCAGCCAAAGGGTGGCGATATAAAACCTCCACCCACCTCGCAAAGACCCCACCCAACCCGAACTGCTCTAAGACATAAAAAAGATACGGCCATTCCACCCCGTCAAATGCTTTCTCTGCATCTAAGGAAATCACCAACCCCTGAATCGATCGTTGCTGACAAACTTGGACCACATTCAACAACCTTTTAATATTATTAGAGGACCTACAGCCTCTTATAAAGCCTGTCTGGTCTTCTTTAATAATATGGGGCAACACCCTTACCAATTTCAGCGCCAGGATCTTGGACAGAATCTTGAAGTCTGAATTTAATAGAGAGATGGGCCTGTATGAAGCATAATCCTCAGGAACATTCCCCTTCTTAAGAATTAAGGAAATATTAGCTTCTCTCAAAGATGGTGGTAGGCGTTCATGCATTTAGGAGTGATTGTACATCTCCAACATCGGCCCTGACAGAATCCCTATAAACTCCTTATAAAACTCACCTGGAAGACCATCAGGGCCAGGAGCTTTCCCACTCTGAAGTTGCCTAGCTGTCTCCTGTATTTCCTGAACTGTCAAGGGGGCATTAAGGAGAGAGGCCGGTTCCAAGGTTACCCCTGAGAGGTCCAGGTTCTTATAAAAGGTCTCCATTTTAGCATTCCTGTCCTCGCAACCTTCAGACCGATACAATTCAGAGTAAAAGCTCCGAAAAGCCTCATTAATCTTTTTAGCATCGTATGTAAGGACCCCGGCGCTGTGTCTGATTGTAGTAATGGATTGGGGAGCAAGCTTTTTCCTAGTCAGGTACGCTAAATACTTCCCTGACCTCTGCCCATATTCGAACAGCCTCTGTCTAGCAAAAGCGAGTTCTTTCTTTGCGTTTTGTGTCAGTATTGAATTCAAGGCAGCCCGGAGGGCCGTGATCCGCTGTAGCTTAGTCACCGAAGGCCACGCAAAATGTGCTGCCTCCGCGGCTTTCAACCGCGTCTCAAGTAGACGCTACTGTTCCTCCTTCTGTCATTTCTGGCTAGCCGAATAGGAAATAGCTAATCCTCTAGCAAAGGCCTTAGCAGTCTCCCATAGCATAGACAGACTACGAGCCATGCCTGAGTTGATAGTCAAGAATTCCTGAAACTCCTTCAAAAGGTATTCCACAAATTTGGAATCCTTAAGGAGAAAGGGGTCCAAACGCCAATGCCGCAAACCTAGCCCTTCACTCTTGGCCTTAACCTCCAAATATACTGCCGCATGATCAGAGATAGCTATATTCCCAATTTTACAACCCATAATCGAATCTAGAAGGGCCAAGGGAGCCAGAAAGGGGTCAATCCTCGTGTGACATTTATGTGGGTTTGAAAAAAATGTGAAGTCCCTGCTGGTAGGGTGAAGACATCTCCAAATATCCACCAGCCCCAACTCCTCTCATAAGTCAACCACCTGCTTGGCCTGCGAAGAAATAGTTGGGGGCCCACAAGGCATCCTGTCCACTGTCGGATCCAAAAGACAATTAAAATCCCCCCCCCCCATAATAATGTGCCGTGTTCCAAAAGCACTCAGCTTAGAGAAAGCACTAATCAAAAATTTGAGGGGATGTGGCGGAGGACAGTAGACGTTTAAAATGCCATATTCCTCCCCATGTATCAGGGCTTTAAGTATCACAAATTGTCCCTGCTCATCTTTCGCCTGCTCTAATAATGTGAACAGAAGATTTTTCTGGATAAGTACCGCCACTCCCCTACTTTTAGTAGTAAAAGATGAAAAGAATACCCGGTCATAATCCCTCTGTTGTAATTTCAGGTGTTCCCCATCATCAAGATGGGTTTCCTGCAACAAAGTGATATCAAGCCTTTCCCTCTTAAGGCGAGAAAGCACTTTTTTCCTTTTAATAGGCAAATGACTTCCCTTAATGTTCCAGGTGCACCATTTAATAAGACACTTAGCCATATCCCCTTTCAGACACCGTTGAACCCCTTGGAGGGAGAACCCTGCTTACAAAGCGCCGAGCATAAGTAAATAAAGACTCATAGAATCGAAAAACTATAGAGACAAAAACTACTCTATCATAACTATAAACAACTATTACTACTAAAACACCACAAAGTAAACCAACTATAGAACCTTGAATGGAAGACTCTTACCCCCTGTCCATAGGGGCACTCACCCTACCCATCCGCTCCTTCACAGCTCCTTCAAACCTGGACTGTGCCCCAGCCTTAGGCCAGAAAAAAAAACAAGGAGATGATCCTTAAATCAAAAGACAAAGTCAGGATGAGCACTCCACCCATCCCAGGCTTCATGACATCTCTTCCTTATGACTAAAAGAGAAGCAGAACAAAAAAAAAAGGAGAGAGACAACAAAGAACATCCACAAAATTTCCCATCAGAAAATCCAATTATTAAAAAAAATAGGAACTTATTCCAAAGTCTTTTCTCCCTTTTCCAAAAAGGAAACTATTAGGGAGAAAGAAAGAAATTTTTAAAAAGGAAGGGAAATCATGGGGAAAAATAGAAAAGAGAACAAACATTAACCATATTCTTCAGGCCAATCCATCTATTTCAAAGCGTCTACAAAGCTTTTAGCCTTCTCCGCCGAGTCAAATGTATAAACTGAGTCCTCGTGTCTGAAACGAAGTACTGCAGGGTATCTCATGGAGTACTGGATGCCCAGGCTCCTCAGCCTCTTTTTAACTTCATCGAAGGACTTCCTCTTTCAAATTACAGCTGCTGAAAAATCCTGGAAAAACATGATTTTTGACCCCTTGTACAGCAGTGCCTGCGGATCTTTTCCCAGGGATCTGGAAGCTTCTATGACTTTTTGCTTGTCCTTATATGAGTGGAAGTGCACTAGGACCGGGCGGGATGCTGCACCAGCCCTGACCTGTGCACTGTAACCCGATAAGCCCTTTCAATCTGTAGCCTGATGGACTAGATGTGAAGGCCCAAAAACTTCAGCAGCCAGTTTTCAAAGAAGCTGACTGGCTTCTCACCTTCCTCGTCTTCAGGGAGCCCGACAATTCGGAGATTTATCCTCCCACCTCGATTTTCAAGGTCGTCGATATGGTTTCGCAAGGCCCGCACCTCTTGCTCCAGCACCTGGATCTGACTGGATGAGGACTCCATCGCAGCTTCCGAGGCCTTAGTTTGACCCTCCACCTCCTCCAGCCACTCCCCGAGGCTCTGGATCTCCTGCTCGTGCTTCTGCAGCATGGATGCAATAGGTTGCACTTGGGCACGAATCTCCCCACGGATTTCCTCAAATTGCAGCCGTAACTTTCAAGGTAAGTCTCTCCATCGCCGCAGCCAATTCCTGAGAGTCTGTCAGGTCCCCGGGGGGGTCAGGAGAGGCTGCTGCTGCTGCAGTTCTCTGGTGTGGTAGGTGCTGCAGGGGAGTGTCCTCCCTGCTGCTGTTTGCTTGCTCCTTTTCCCTTTGGCATCCTTCCCACTCCCAAATATTAACAAATATGTATTCTGTAAGGTTTTAAACTAATATTTCCACCACATAAGTTGGCCAGGGATGGCAAAAAACACCGGTATGCATTGGTTGTTAGACAGAGCTGTCCACAGCAGTCCTACAGAATCGCCGCCATCTTGCCGAGTCATAATCTTTGTCTTTAACTTGCCTCTTTTCTGAGGATTGTTTAGAGTTGGACAAAAGAAAAGAAGAGAGGTTCAAAGCTGTCTCAGCTAAATGCATTAGAAGTTTCTAACTTGGCGAAGGGAAAATGAGGATCACAATTTCAAACATTCATTCTCAATATGTGCACAACTGATGTTAATCCCATTTGACAACATTGACATGTAAATCATGGGCAGGCAGAGAGGAGAACTTATCTGAAAAGCTATGGTGGAAGTGAAATGACAACAGAAGTTTACTAACAGCTAAGAAATGATCAAGCTGGATAGTTACAGATTTCTCCACTTTCTGAAAATATCAGAAAGTCCTTAAATCCAGCAATTATTCCATTCAGGGGGAATGTTATTGAGTGGAAAACAATGAAATAATCTGCGCTGCTACCACCTTAGGCCCCACCGTCACAAACCAAACAGATATATCTGGGAGAAACAGATGGTGAAGGAAACAGTTGGACTTTTAATGGATCACAGTCGGAGCACGACAATAAAAAATGCTCAAGAACGCCAGATATCATTCAGGTCATTTTTGTGTTTCGAAGTAAATCGTGAGTTGTCTTCCTTATTCAAGGTCAAAATTAAAGTAAAAGAATTTTAAAAATCAGATAAAAATAATAATTGCCAGTAAAGGAAATGCTAAACAAAGAATTCTAAAGGATAATGAGATACCCAGACCTGACAAATGTTTATTAAAGAATATAGGGAAACAAAATTAACCACATTGTCAAATATTTTAAGGGAACCACAGAAAGTAGAATCTCAGTAAAAGACTGGACAGAGTTAAATGGGGAACTAATTAATAAAACTCACTCAAAAAGATAACCCAGGGAAGTCCTTACCTATGGGTAAAAATTACAATGTTGACGGAGTTAAGGAGAATGATGCTGATTGTCCTGTCCTCTGTAGCCCTGCAACTCTTGCCCACTCTCCATCTTTTTATCCATTGTTTTATGAGTCCCGTACACCAACTCGGGCATTTACCAGACAGCAACTTTGATAGCAATGATGATGGTATCAAATGATACATTTAGCATGAAGGAACCAAAGGGCGAGGGAGTTTCAATTAGTTTCACCATTTGCCTAACAGGAAACGTGATGATGCATTCCCTCAGGTGAGTAGATAGGGAACTCAGAACAAATGGGTTCTGCTACAAGAAGAGGGATGGTTGATTACACTCATGCAAAGGCAATTAGATCACAGACATTCTACCCCAACAGCTCTGTTCTTAGTAGAGGAAAAAAAAGGATGTCTGGCTCCAATTATCACCTAATGATTCCTTCTGAAAGGTCAATCATGGGCACAATTTTACCATCCCCTATTGATAAGTATATAGTTGGGATGCAGCCTGTGTTATTCTACATGTATCCTTTCTGCTAACTGCCTTGCCACTTTTGACCTGCCTGCAACATTAAAGGGCAGGAGAAGTAAGACTGAGGACAGCATCCCTGTTCTTGTCTCAACTGAGATCCTTAATGGCACATTATCACCTTAAGTATCTAATCACAGATGAATTATCTTGCATATTTCTACTTTAAAAGACATCATTCACACACAAATCGAGTTACCTTTAACCTCTGTGTCAAAAGTGAAACGCTGGAAAAACACAACCTGTCAGGTGGCGTCTGAGGAACAGGAAAGTCGACATTTTGAGCATAAGCATTTCATTGGGAAAGACATTCCTGATGAAGAGCTTATGTTCAAAACATCGACTCTAATGTTCCTCGGATGCTGCCTGACCGGCTGTGTTTTTCCAGCACTACACTTTTTAACTCTGATCTCCAGCATCTGCAGTCCTCACTTTCTCTCTTCCTAACCTCTGTGTAAAATGGTTCCAATAATGGCCTCATCCAAATGATTAAACATAAATAGCAATGGCCCAAAGGAGACATGCAGGACTGCAGTCTCATCCTGACTGATCTAATTGTATCAATAGTAACCATTGCCTTTGAGATTATAATCAGTTAGTGTTGCCATGAGGTTTGTTGTTCCATTGTGAACATTGGAAAGTTGGCTAATCTTGTGTCTGTTAGTAGTTTACAGCCTATAATAGTTACCCCTCACTTATGAGTGACTGCTGCTTGACTGCTAAGAACTAAATCTATTAGGTTATTTGCTTTTATATTCTCAAAGCCAACAGTAAGCCAGACTGTTTACTTCATCTGTTGACATAACGTGAATTTGAAAATCTGTGTTTTTATCATTTGAGAATTCCCTATAGCTATGGTTAATTTGATGCCATGTAAAATGCAAATACACATCATTCACATATATTACAACATGGCTTACAGATGAGAGCTGAAGGAAAGAATCCTCATTCAAGGCTGACAGAATTGATAGTCTATTGCCCAATTACTGCAGCAAAGGCTGATGAGATTCTAAGTTTTCTAAATAAAGGCATTTCATGTAAAAGGAAGTCATTCTTTTGAATTTATGCAAAGCCTATACATTTTGTTGACTTTAGGACAATTGGAACACTGATGAAATTCTGGTTAAAGCATATAGGAAGCATTTTAGAATGATAAAGAGAGTACACTGAAAATTCATTAAAAAGAAAACTAAAAATGTGATCTATATGGACTTCAGTAAGGTGTTCAACAAGGTTCCCCATGGGGGATTGGTGAGCAACATTAGATTTCATGGAATACAGGGTGAACTCGCCATTTGGATACAAAACTGGCTCAAAGAAAGAAGATAGAGGGTGGTGATGGAGGGTGGTTTTCAGACTGGAGGCCTGTGACCAGTGGAGTGCCACAACAATCGGTGCTGGGTCCACTACTTTTCATCATTTATATAAATGATTTGGATGTGAGCATAGGAGGTATAGTTAGTAAGTTTGCTGATAACACCAAAATTGGAGGTGTGGTGGACAGCAAAGAAGGTTACCTTGATCAGATGGGTCAATGGGCTGAGAAGTGGCAGGTGGAGTTTAATTTAGATAAATGTGAGATGCGGCATTTTGGGAAAGCAAATCTTAGCAGGACTTATACCCTTAATGGTAATGTCCCAGGGAATGTGGCTGAACAAAGAGACCTTGGAGTGCAGGTTCATAGCTCCTTGAAAATGGAGTCGCAGGTAGGTAGGATAGTGAAGAAGGTGTTTGGTATGCTTTCCTTTCTTGGTCAGAGTATTGAGTACAGGAATTGGGAGGTCATGTTGCAGCTGTACAGGATATTGGTTAGGCCACTTTTTGAATATCGTGTGCAATTCTGGTCTCCTTCCTATCGGAAAGATGTTGTGAAACTTGAAAGGGTTCAGAAAAGATTTACAAGGATGTTACCAGGGTTGGCAGATTTTAGCTATAGGGAGAGGTTGAACAGGCTCGGGCTGTTTTCCCTAGAACATCAAAGGCTGAGGGGTGACCTTATAGAGGTTTATAAAATCATGAGGGGCATGGATAGGATAAAGAGACAAAGTATTTTCTCTTGGATTGGGGAGTCCAGAACTAGAGGGCATAGGTTTAGGGTGAGAGGGGAAAGATATAAAAGGGACCTAAGGTGCAATATTTGCACACAGAGGGTGGTGTGTGTATGGAATGAGCTGCCAGAGGAAGTGGTGGAGGCTGGTACAATTGCAACATTTAAGAGGCATCTGGATGGGTATATGAATAGGAAGGAGAAAGTGAGGTCTGCAGATGCTGGAGATCAGAGCTGAAAATGTGTTGCTGGAAATAGGAAGGGTTTGGAGGGATATGGGCCAGGTGCTGGCAGGTGGGACTAGATTGGGTTGGGATATCTGGTTGGCACGATGGGTTGGACCGAAGGGCCTGTTTCCGCGCTGTACATTTCTATGTCTCTAAATAATTAGAATGGTATTTTAAATTCAGACCTGATGAAGGGCTTGCCCATAACATCGATTTTCCTGCTCTTCAGATGCTGCCTGACCTGTTGTGTTTCCCAGCACCTCTCGACTCTAACCTCAAGCATCTGCAGTTCTCACTTTCGTCTAGTTGATTTTAACCTTACTGCGAATCCTCTTCCATGGATGCCTACCTTGAAGAAGTTCTCCTCCACTCTCCACAGAGCTCTCAGTGAGTCTTTCTCTCGCTGCACCCCCCCCCCCCCAGGTTCTCTGAAGCTCTTCAGCCATGTCCTGAAACAGACTCGCTGCCACAGCCACATCTCCTTCCTCAGTGCCAGCCTACAGAATTAATTGATCCCACATGGACTCCGAACCACATTCAGACCAATATAGTTTGGATCTGAACAAGACAGCCAGTGCAACTATAAATTCAAAACCTCCAGCAACGGTTCTCCTTCCAGATCCTTCGCTCCACACTCGCAGCCATGCACCACCACCTTATCTCTCCACCGTCAACCCTGCCTCCACTGAGGGCCACACTCTCTCAGAACTGGAAAGGACCCCTACTGTATTATATCCTCAGAAGAATTCACGCTTTTTATAAACCACTTTTTCTACACCATATCTACACCATTGGTGGCACAGTGGCACAGTGGTTAGCACTGTTGCCTCACAGCGCCAGAGACCCAGGTTCAGCTCCCGCCTCAGGCAACTGACTGTGTGGAGTTTGCACATTCTCCCCATGTCTGCGTGGGTTTCCTCCGGGTGCTCCGGTTTCCTCCCACAGTCCAAAAATGTGCAGGTTAGGTGAATTGGCCATGCTAAATTGCCCGTAGTGTTAGGTGAAGGGTAAAATGTAGGGGAATAGGTCTGGGTGGGTTGCGCTTCGGCGGGTCCGTGTGGACTTGTTGGGCCGAAGGGCCTGTTTCCACACTGTAAGTAATTTAATCTAATCTATATCAGACATCAAAAACTGTAAGTACAACAAACTTTAATATACCCACCTGAATAGTCGGCATTCCTTGAACATTCCAGAAGCTTCCCCCGGCCTCCGGAACTGCTCAGATGCCATCAGCCAGGAAGCCATACCAGCCATCATCACCGCGGTGAATGATGACGTCATCTCCGTCCCCGCAGCCACAGCTGATCATGTCGCCGCCACAACTGCCGGCCAGACAGCCGCCACCGCGACCTCTAAGGGATCCAATGCAAGGCCCAATCGGAGCAACACTTCCACCCTGTCTGTTCCTGCCACAACAGCCACTTCCACCCCCTCTGACATCACCCACGCCACGCGTTCCGCATCTTTGTCCCACTGTGTGGCCACTGCAGCATCCACTCCCCCCCCCCCCACCACTAACATCACTCACGCTACGTGTTTCACCACTTCCGCCCCTGCAGCTGCTGTCGTTGCAACCACTTCCACCCCCACTGACGCCACTCACCTGAACTCCACCAACAGAATCGTCGACGACACAACCCCGTGGATCCCACAGTCACCACCTCCAACTCCCGACACCCCGGGTGAGCATCACTTTCATAAATGATGTCACCCCTGGTCCCTCCACTACCACCCCCACTCCCAGTTCCAGCCCTACACCAAGTCCCAGCTCCCAGCCCTGCTGAGTTTTCACCATCCCCCTAGACCTCCCCTTCACTGAGGACAAACAATCAGTCCTCAGCAAAGGCCTTACTTCATCTCCCTCCGCTCTCAGATCAACAATGTCAATACGAGTTCTGGCATCAAACACTTCTCCGCCACCTCCGAGCTTACCTTTTCTATCAAGACTCCTGTCCACCCTCCAAGGACCCTTTGCCCATTTCCAATACACCCCATCCACCTGGACATTCCATGCCAGTGTGTTTCCCACTCTCGACCACTTTATTTCCAAGTGTCGCCGTGACATTGACTGCTTCAACCTGTCCACCCCCCTCACCCACTCCAATTTCTCAACCTCACAAAGCGCAGCCCTCCACTCCCTCAGCTATAACCCCAACCTCACCATCAAACCAGCGGACAAGGTGGGTGCAGTGGGAGTTTGGTGCAATGACCTTTACACTACTGAAGCCAGGCACTAACTTGAAGACACCTCCTCCTACCGTCCTAGCGACCACGACCTCATCTCCCATCACCAAACCATCACGACCATACACAACCTCATCATCTCAGGGGATCTCCCAAGTACAGCTTCCAACCTCATTGTTCAGGCATGCTGCGACAAACAGTTCTACCTCTTACCCAAGATCCACAAACCTGACTGCCCCGGCCAACCCATCGCCTCAGCCTACTCCTGCCAATTCATCTCTACGTACCTCGATGCCGTCCTATCCTCCGGACCAGGAACTCCCCACATACGTTCAGCACACCACCCACACTCTCCACCTCCTCCAAGACTTCCGTTTCCCCGGCCCCCAAAGCCTCATCTTCACCATGGACATCCAAGCCCTTTACACCTCCATCCGCCATGACCAGGGCCTCTAGCCCTCCGTTCTTCCTCTCCCGACAACCCCAGCAGTACCCTTCCATTTACACGCTTATTCATTTGGCTGAACTGGTCCTCACCCTCAACAATTTCTCCTTCCAATCCTTGCGCTTCCTCCAGATGAAAGGGGTAGCCATGGGCACCTGCATGGGCCTCAGCTATGCCTGTTTCTTTGTCGGCTATGTAGAACATTCTATCTTCTGCAGTTACACCGGCACCACTCCCCACCTTCCCTCTGCTACATTGATGACTGCATCGGCGCCACCACGTGCTCCCACGAGGAGATTGAACAGTTCATCAATTTCACTAACACATTCTACCCCGACCTTAAATTCACCTGGACTATTTTAGACATCTCCCTCCCCTTCCTGGACCTCTCTATCTTCATCAACAGTGACCAACTCAACATTGACATTTTCTACAAAACCACCAACTGTAATTTAACGAGAAATGTGCCAGGACGACGTGGTGAGGCTGGTACAAATCCAATGCCATTCTCCACAGATGAAGAGGGGGATGCGGGTGGGCAGCTACCTGGACTACACCTCCTCCCATCCTGCCTCCTGCAAAAATGATATCCCATTCCTGATGAAGGGCTTTTGCCTGAAATGTTAATTTTCCTGCTCCTCGGATGCTGCCTGACCTCCTGTGCTTTTCCAGCAGCATACTCTCGATTCTAATCTCCAATGCAGTCCTCACTTTTGTCTGGTATTTTAAATGGAAGAATATAAAAGGGCAAGAGCATGTTAAATGAGATGAGTTCAGATAGATTCAATTGTAGAGTTTTCCAGCCTGAATTCCTTTAACCTGAGGGATATTTCTTTATTCTATCGACAGAAAAACACTATTCATTTCTGTTTTAACAATCCTGATAGAAATGTTATGGATGGAGTCCTCCCAGCCCCTAAACAATGTGTGGAATTGGAAAACTGCAGCAGAATCAGATAAAAAATAAGGTTCTCAATGTTGAGAAAAATAATGCAATCCCGCAAGCAGTATTTGAAACGTGAAACAAGAAACTCTCTCTTAGGCATGCATTTTCTTGCCACTAATACCTGATCTCACGTGCTGGACAGAAACTAGACAGTGACAATTCCCAATA
The DNA here is from genome assembly GCF_037043375.1 of Chiloscyllium plagiosum. Classification (NCBI taxonomy): domain Eukaryota; kingdom Metazoa; phylum Chordata; class Chondrichthyes; order Orectolobiformes; family Hemiscylliidae; genus Chiloscyllium; species Chiloscyllium plagiosum. Next base: position 66,249,398 of record NW_028270150.1, on the reverse strand, counting down.
CCAAAGTCTGAGTATTTAACTAGCAGCTGCAGTTCACCAATTGTCCCTCTCAATACTCATCATGGACAGCAGTTCCCGACATCTCATGGTATGTCCCATGGGTAGTGCCCACCCGCATCCCCCTCTTCATCTGTGGAGAATGGCATTGGATTTGTACCAGCCTCACCACGTTGTCCTGGCACATTTCTCGTTAAATTACAGTTCTTCGCGTCAATGTTGCACTTTGGAGTACACCAACACCTGTTATTGCAATGCTGCTGCCAGGACAATGCAGGGACAAGCACCCACTTCATGGATTGGACCAGAGTGAATCTGAAGGCTCCGCACTTGTTCTCTTAGTTCTGACTCCCTTTGCCCTACTTAGATACACACAGCATCTCTCCCTTGCGTTACCTTTTTGTGCTATATTGTGCTCACATTATGTCTGTCCTGATTTGTCTTTTTACACAGACACGAAACCAGGCAGCTTGCCATGGATGTGAGTGGTCATCAGTCGAGGTGGAGGGGTGGACATGTTGTTGTACGTGTCAGCAGATGTTAGCAGCTTACAGCATTTGTCTCCGCCAAGGGGTAAGTCGTCAGTCAGGTCAAGGGAGACAGTCACAAGTCAGGGATTACCAGCATCAACCCAGGCATGTGGATATGGTCAGTCAGCCACTAGGGGCATTCAGGGTCAGGAGTCCATGTCACGACAGGTGTTAGGGGTGGCTCATGGTCCAGTGCAACCGGTCTGCCAGCTGGAGAGTTGCACAGAGGTCAGTCGGGACCCTGGTCACACATTAGCCAGAGCAATCCACTGAAGTCAGTCAGTGATGGGGGCGATGGCGGGGGGGCAATGCAAGTCCTGGCCATCAGCTCAGCTAACGTCAAGGAAGTTTTAATTAGGGACCCCAGAAATGACAGGAAGGTTGGGAAAGTCGGTTGTGAGAATTGGAGGCAACATTCTGAATGAAGAAGAGACAATAATTAAACACAATATCCCAGGGGGATATACTATTGTGCATTGATCACATATAAAGGGACGCAATGGTCTTAGTGGTATTATCACTGGACTGCTAATCCAGAAACCCAATAGTGATGTCAGCACCTGGTTTAATTCCTACCACAGCAGGTGGTGGCATCTGAATTCGAATCTGGAACTAAGAGTCTAATGTGGAAAAATGTGATGCTGGAAAAACACAGCAGGCCAGGCAGCATCCGAGGAGCAGGAGAATCGACATTTCGGGATGGAAGGTGTCAGTAAAGTGGATGAACTGTTCAACCTCCTCGTGGGAGCACGAGGTAGCGCCAATAAAATCATCGATGTAGCGGAGGAAAAGGTAGGGGGGGGTGCCAGTGTAGCTGCGGAGGTGTCAACCGACCTCACATTTACCTGGACCGTCTCAGACTCCTCGCTCCCCTTCCCAGACCTCTCCATTTCTATCTCGGGTGACCGACTCAACACAGACATTTACTACAAACCGACCAACTCCCACAGCTACCTAGATTACACCTCCTCCCACCCTGCCCCCTGTAAAAACACCATCCCATATTCCCAATTCCTTCGCCTCCGCCGCATCTGCTCCCAGGAGGACCAATTCCAATACTGAACAACCTAAATGGCCTCCTTCTTCAAAGACCGCAATTTTCCCTCAGACGTAGTCGACGATGCTCTCCACCGTATCTCCTCCACTTCCCGCACCTTCTCCCTTGAAACCCGCCCCTCCAATCGTCACCAGGACAGAACCCCACTGGTCCTCACCGACCATCCCACCAACCCCCGGATACATCGTATCATCCTCCGTCATTTCCGCCTCCTCCAAACGGACCCCACCACCAGGGATATATTTCTCTCCCCACCCCTATCAGCATTCCGAAAAGACCACTCCCTCCGTGACTCCCTCGTCAGGTCCACACCCCCCACCAACCCAACCTCCACTCCCGGCACCTTCCCCTGCAACACCGCAAGAAATGCAAAACTTGCACCCACATCTCCCCCCTCACTTCCCTCCAAGGCCCCAAGGGATCCTTTCATATCCATCACAAATTCACCTGCACCTCCACACACATCATTTACGGTATCCGTTGCACCCGATACATTGCGGAACATTTCAGGGAACACCTCTGGGCCACCCGTACCAACCAACCCAACCGTCCTGTGGCTGAACACTTTAACTCCCCCTCCCACTCCACCAAGGATATGCAGGTCCTTGGCCTCCTCCATCGCCAGACCCTGACTACACGACACCTGGAGGAAGAGCGCCTCATCTTCCACCTAGGAACCCTCCAGCCACACGGGATAAATGTAGATTTCTCCAGCTTCCTCATTTCCCCTCCCCCCACCTTATCTCAGTCCCAACCCCCGGATTCAGCACCGCCCTCTTTACCTGTAATCTTCTTCCCGACCTCTCCGCCCTCACCCCCTCTCCGGCCTATCACCCTCACCCCCACCTCCTTCCACCTATCGTATTCCCAGCACCCCTCCCCCAAATCCTCTCCCCCCTACCTTTTATCTCAGCCCACCTGGCACACCAGCCTCATTCCTGGAGAAGGGCTTATGCCCGAAACATCGATTCTCCTGCTCCTCGGATGCTGCCTGGCCTGCTGTGTTTTTCCAGCATCACATTTTTCAACTCTGGTCTCCAGCATCTGCAGTCCTCACTTTCTCCTATTAAGAGTCTAATGATGACCATGAATCCATTGCCAAATGTCAGGAAAACCCATCTGCTTCACTAATGCCCTTTGGGGAAGGAAACTGCCAGCCATACCTGGCCTAGCCTACATGTGATTCTGCCCCAATGCAATGTGGTTGACTCTTAACTGCTCTCTGGACAATTGGGCAAGGCAATAATAGTTGGTCTAGCCAGTGACACCCTCATCCTGTGAATGAATTAAAAAAACATGGAGACATAGAAAATAGATGCAGAAGTAGACTTTTAGCACTTTGAGCATGTTCTGCCAATCTACATGATCATGGCTGATTATCTGAATCAGTACCCTGTTCCCACTTTTTCTCCATACCCTTTAATCCGTGAAAATTATTGGTACCTTCTTGAAAACATTCAATATTTTACGGACAAAAACAGCTCAGCAACAGGCCTTTCAGCCCACCAAGACTGCATGGCACATGATGCCATTCTAAGCTAAAAACATTTTGCCTCTATGCCATTCGTATCCCTCTGTTCCCGGCCTTTTCATGTATCTGTCAAGCTGCTTCTGAAACATTGCTATTGTATTTGCTTCAACAACCTCTTCTGGTATTCCAGGCACTTGCAACCCTCTGTGTAAAAAAACTTGGCTTTCACAGCTCCTTTAAACTTTTTTGGTCTCAACCACAAGTGGCAAAGTATTCCATAGGCCAAGTGTGCTGTGGATGAAGAAAATTCTCTACATCCCAGTCTTATCCTGTATCAGTAGACTGTGACCCACTGTTCTGGACTCCCAGGCACTGAGAACATCCTTCCTGTGTTTACCCTATCTAGTTCTGTCAGAATTGTAAACGTGTCCATGAAATTCTCCTTATTCTTCTGAACTCTAATGAATATAGTCCTAACCAATCCAGTCTCTCTTCCAGGTGAGATGATCATCGATGGTTACAACCTTCCTGTCTTCAATGGTGGGGTCAGTGCAGCAGCACAATGGCTGACATAGCTAAGATGTCGAGATAGGACTCAGGAGATAATGTTGGGAAATGGAGAATAAATGAAAGAAATGCATGTGAATAGCTTTGTACCAGTGCAGTTAAAATGGATTTCAAAGAGGAAAAGAAACAAGGAGGTTTGAGAGGGGTGTGCACTTAATGGCCAGGCTGTGGCTGTGTCTCACTCTACCATGAGCAACTGCTTTGCTTTCAATCCTCATGAAAATCATAATTGTGAAATGGAAATGGAAAATGGCTGCAAACACATCCAGAGTGAGAGGAGTGAATGGTTTCTTTCTGTCTGTGTGTGTGGGTTCTGCTTGTGAATAATGTGCGGCTCTTAGAAGGATAATTACATTAACCAGGCATTTTCACAGCACAGGTGAAGTTGGTGGTGAGCTGCCTTCTTGAACTGCTGCAATCCATTCACTGTAGGTAGTCTCAAAATGCTTTTAGAGAGGGAGTTCCAGGATTTTGACCCAGTGACACTAAAGAATTGGCAATAGATTTCCAAGTCAGGATGGTGAGTGAATTGGAGAGGAACTTGAAGGTAGTTGTGTTCCCATGCATCTGCTACCCTTTTCCTTCTAGATGTAAGTGGTTATGGATTTGGATCTTTGATGAATTTCTGTAGTGCATCTCATAGATAGTACACACTGCTACTGCAGAGCATTGGTGAGGAAGAGTGTGAATGTTTGTAGTTGTAATGCCTGTGGATGGTGTCAAGCTTCTTGCATGTTCTTGGAGCTGCACCCATCCAGGCAAGTGGGGAGTATTCCATCATTCTCCTTACTTTGCTTTTAGGTGGTAGACAGGCTTTGGGGAGTCAGAAGGTGATATACTCACTGCAATTTTCCAAGCTTCTTACTTATAAGTAAGTATTTGACAATATATACCCGTATGCCTTTCCTGGCCGATGTGGGGAATGGTAATGCCGATGCCGCTGCTACTGGGTGTACAAAATTTCAGTAATCATACAGTACATATCATCTCATAATGCATTTACATGGCATGGCTTGTGCTACATTCATCAAAATAAGAATGCCTGTGTCCAAGCAGAGGCTTTCTATGGCCCTCCCTGTTAGAGTACTCCATGTCTCACTGTATGGAGGAATATGCCAAACTGTGAACGCTGACTGTACACATTACTAAGTACATGTTCTGTTTCTGATGTTTCCCCATCAGAAAGTAAAGTAAAGTCACTATAGTACCAGAGGATCATAGTGCTGCTCTCATTAGGGAGGGAGAATATCAGAGCGAGAGCGGGAGAGGAATGGTGGTAATTTAATTTTAATGTCACCATGTCTCAGGCGAGGGGAGATGTTGAGAAGGAGGGACTTTCATGGTAACCTCAGCTGTTTCAGAATTGAACTCACACTGTTTGTGTCAATCTGCATTACAAACCAGGTGACCAACCACGTGAGCTATGTTGAGGTGGGGCAGATACACACTCACACAGCTGATCAAGTAAAGTCCTCCAAGTGCCAGCGATCTTTGGCTTGTTGCAGACACCATGGCAGTGATGTGCTCACTAGTGGGTGCTACTGACCATTATCTGGTTATTGTTCCCACTGAGGAGTCAGAGTCTGAGCTGCTTGAGGGAGAAGGAGGCAGCCTTGCCTTAGCTTCCTCTGAGGCATCTTTGTTCTCATCCTCGAGGTGGAAGAGAAGGTGTCTTGTGGCACTATTCTCTTGACTGCAGAGACCGTGATAATACCAGTCATACCTCCACGAAACAAGAGAGAAAGCTTCACACCCAAGAGGTAGAAATTGGGACATGTTAAGAATACATTCACTCTACTAAGATATTGATGTATTCATAATGAGTTCACTTTCTCAAGCTCCACATCCAGGATAAAGCAGCCTGCTTGATTGGCACTGTATCCACAAACCTATTCATTCCACTCTCAGTAGCAGCAGTGTAATCTGGATCTGATGAATTTGAGCTCTGTGTAGAATCATTAATTGATTGTAAACTTGCTGTTGATTGAAAGGTAAGCAGTCCCTGCATGTTTTGAGAAACAATTGCAGCCTTTTTTCTTTATATTGTTTCTACACTTTGGCTACTGTTAAATAAAAGTGAACAGTTTCAACCATTTGAAAGCTTTCTGGTTTACGACACTCTGCATTGAATTCTCAAAAGGGGTTATGCTACAACCAGGTGTTGGGGGAAAAAATAGTTCTCCATGATTGAGGATTCAAAGAAGAGGTGACACTAGAGCCAGTTACCCTATATAGTTTGTTTATTATGAAGTTACAATGACTGTTGATCAGATAGATAATGAAGTAAATAGATTCCCTTACAGTGTGGAAACAGGTCCTTCGGCCCAACGAGTCCACCCTGACCATCTGAAGAGTAACCCACTCAGACCAATTTCCCTCTAATTAATGCATCTAACACTATGGGTAATTTAGCATTGCCAATTCACCTGGCCTGCACATCTTTTGACTGTGGGAGGAAACCGGAGCACTTCCACACAGACAGTCACCTGAGGCTAGAATTGAACCCAGGGCCCTGGCACTGTGAGGCAGCAGTGCTAACCACTGAGCCACCATGCCACCCTTAAATATAGCAATACATTTCCAAAGGTGCTCATGTATTTGCAATAAAGTGTCAGACATGTCAGCTTTATATGCACTGTGAAGGGCAGCTCCTCACTGGCAATGTTCCACCTGGTGCACAACCCAGCTTTAAAAATTGCACCATGCTGGGCATCCCATGAGATCCTTGCAGTGGCCAGTACATCTGTCATTGCTGAGCAAATGATAGTACCAGCAGAACTCTTACAAGGCACAGTGCATAGCTAATGAGTTGGGCTGCAGAGAATAGCGTGAAAAGATTCACTGATGCTCAGAGAGAGAAACCCTTCAGGAAGCTCTCCAAAATGAACACTGCCAAACTTCAGCCTAATATTTTTAAAACAATGGAAATAACTTTGACTTCCAAATATGGTTGTGTTCGAGTTGTGTTGTGGATGGAAAGTGAATATATTAAAAATCTGAAAGAGGAGCAGAACCTGGCCACTTTGAGTATTAGTGAAGGGGGAATAAATGGATGGATGGCAATTTTGCTGTCAGAAGGTGGTCAGTCCAGAGAAGAAAATCAGCCACCCTTACCTAGTCTGACCTATATGTGACTCCAGACTCACAGCAATGTGATTGTTAGGCCATTTCAGAGTCAATATCACTGACTTAAAATGGTCACCAGCAATAGCTGGCCCACACAGTTTGGTCAAGTCTCACAGTCTAACATAGATTAAACAAGAGACAGCCTGAGTCAAAATCAAAATATTTTCCTACAAGACATTGAAACCAGTAAACACTTTGCTGAGGAGGTTGGGAAACATTTGTCATCTCTAAACTGATTTGCCCATCATGAGAATTTTCACATATTATTGATAGAATCATTGTCTCAGGTGGAATATACAATCAACTTGTGTTTCAAGGATCTCTTTGAAAAAAGCAGTGGAGATGGACTTTTGGTGACAAGGCTGACTCTCTCCCTCGCTGTCTCTGAAGAAGCACAGCCAATGAAAAGAAACATCACTAAACAAAAAGCTTTTAAAAATAGGTCAACACTTGTTAAAACTATTGGTTTGAGAATCTAACTACCATACCGGATTTCAGGTTAAAACCCTCATGTCTTAAGGAAATCCAAAGACTTAAAGCTATACATTTATTTCCCTTTTGCACTGGACACTATCTCCTTTTAACTTTGCACTTGTTTGTATTTATAATTGTGTGTGTCTCAGTATCCACATAGAACTCTTTTGCTTGACATCATTTCATTATCTTTTCTTGGAGTTCACAGGTGATGAAATGGTTCTTTCACTCAAGAGAGCATGATAATTGCTTCCTTACTGCTTGCAGTGAAAACAGTTAACTACATTTTAATTGGAGAAAGGTATAGTTGAGTGCTGAAAAGAATTCAAAGCATTGTTGTGACCCACTGGACAGGTTGAAAAGAGGGTCACCAATTCACAATTCTTAACTTAGTCATAACAGAGCATAGTAAATGTATTATATTATTGACTGCACACATATTTCTATCTTCTATTAAAGTCTAAAGTAGAAATCTGTCTTGGATGGCAACACAAGATGAGTATTGTTACATCAGCATTGTATGAAACTCGCTGTCCAATGTTCAGTTCTACTGACTTTAATGTAGCTACAAGATTATATAGAATGTGCAGCACAGGCAATATTTATGCTCACGTGAACCTCCTCCCACCTATTATCATCTAACTCTAATAGCATAATTCCCACCATTTAATAATCCAATCTCCCCTTAAATGCATCCACAACATTAACTTCAACCATTCCCTAAGAAAGTAAGTTCTCACCAACCTGTGGTCAAAAAGTTTCCCTTGAATTCCCTATTCTATTTTTAGTGACTCTCTTTTATTGATTTAGTTAAAACTCACACAACACCAGATTATAGTCCAATGGGTTTATTTGGAGGCACTAGCTTTTGAAGTGCTGAAGAAGCTTGTGCCTCCAAATAAACCGTTGAACTATAACCTGGTGTTGTGTGATTTTTAAAAACTTTGTCCACCCCAGTCCAACACCGACTCCTCCACATCATGATTTTTATTTATGGTCTCTAGTTTTGCTCTTCCCCACGTGGAAACATGCTATCAACATTATTATTGCCTTTTTTTAATTTTGGAGACCTGTATTACATCAGCGCAGAGCCTTTTATGCCCCCAAGAGATATATAGACCCAGCTGTGCTGTTAGGCTGGAAGTGCCACCTTGGTTGTATAAGGTCTGATCATAATGAATACATGAAGGCACATGCACTTTCATATAAAGCAAATTTATTAGCATAATCTAACTTAGAAATGTGCAAACTAATAAGTGAATCTAATAACTTGAACTGCTTTAGACATATTCAACCAGCGATTCCTACTGCCTTCTGCCTGTTGAGGATTTCTGGGTGGCTGCTGGCACCTAGAGCTCCCTCTCAGTTTCTATGGCACCAATCCATGAATCGCATCTGATGACGAAAGGTCCTCCAAGCTGGGAAAGTTCTTACTATTAATACTATCCTGAATCTGATATTATATGCTATACTGCAGTCTCTAAGTACTTTCCCAAGCATTCCTTTGCACAAACGATGGGTCCAGTGTCTCTGTGTCATTGCACAACAGTCTGTTCCCAAACCCAACTCAAGTCATTGCAGTTACCTTCCAGCCAATACAGGCTGTTTTTACCCTAAGAGTCTATTCCTGATGAAGGGCTTTTGCCCGAAACGTTGATTTTCCTGCTCCTCGGATGCTGCCTGACGTGCTGTGCTTTTCCAGCACCACTCTGATCTAAACTCTGATTTCCAGCATCTGCAGTCCTCATGTTTGCCTGTTTTTGCCCTAAGTCTGTTCTTCATTACGTTTCCTTCAATAGTTTCTTGCCATGTCCAATTAACCCTTAATGATTAATCCTTAACAATCTGGTTTGGAGATATCATTTTTAAGCCTAATACGACACCAGCCTGTTCAGCCTCTCCAGACACTGAATATCAAGTGAGGCATATTTAATAATGCCCTTTCAGTTCTGCACTTCCAATATTCAGTAACCTTCCCAGATTTTTTTTAAGTGTCTATCTTTATCCTGTCCAATCACTTACACGTAAAAAAATTAACAACCGCCAGTTTCTGTCATGTGGTAAAAGGTGTATCCTACATTTATTATCATGCTTGGAAGTTGAATTTTGAAATAGAGCAAAGGGATTTTAGTCAGTTCAGTAATATTTTTAAAGGCCAGAAAGTCATTCTAAAACAGTGACCTATATACTGTGGGGTGGTACAGTGGTTCAGCAGTTAAAGCACTGCTGCCTCACAGTGCCAGGGATCAGGGTTCAATTTTCCAGCCTCAGGCGACAGTGTGTGTGGAGTTTGCACATTCTCCCCGTGTCTGTGTGGGTTTCCTTCGGGTGCTCCAGTTTCCTCCCGCAATCCAAAGATGTGCAGGCCAGGTGAATTGGCCAGGCTAAATTACCCATAGTGTTAGGCACATTAGTCGGAGGGAAATGGGTCTGGATGGGTTACTCTTCAGAGGGTTGGTGTGGACTTTTTGAGCTGAAGGGCCTGTTTCCACATTGTAGGGAATCTAATCAAGTTAAAAACCCAGCTCTTCATATACTTCATTACTTGAAAGCACGTGATTGAAATTAAGGGATTGCTATAGAATTAGTGGATAAGATCACACCCAGAATAAACAAAACAGAGCCATTAGTTTTGCTATCATTTCAAAGCAAAACAATCAACTTTTTCAGTTAGGTTTAAAAGAATGAAGTGTCCAATTTAGAAGAGTGTATTTGTCCTAGAAGGAGAACTGCTCATTTCAGATCCATTCAAGAGAAGCAGTCAGCTCAGCAGAAATCTAGTCTGTGACATTTCCAAGCCAGCAGAGCTTGCACAGAAGTCTTTATGTTGTTAGAACTGAAAACGTTTAGGCTCTCAGAAATGTGAAAGGTTCATAAGTCTCACAGATTTGGAAACAAATCATAAAATTATTTTTGCAGTTCACAGTTAAGACACCAGAAGGAGTCACTAAGGTAGAAACATAAAGAGCTAAATAACAGTATAATTTCTCTGAACTTGAGTTTCTATAATAGGTAGTGTTGGGCAACTGTTCAAACTTTGTTTTGCTGTTTGTTTTTAAAAAAGCTTTCTAAACTGTTTTCTGTATCTGTATTGCTTGGTTTTGTCTTTTTCTTTTGTGGAATAAGGTTATGTTTTTTATGCTAACGAGTATCTGTAGCTATATATTAATATATTTCAGCAACTGCCATATTCACCAGCTAAAGGAAATTATTATGATCTATCCAGTCAGGTTTTATTCTGGGATCTGACTTGTCCAGTAGTAACATCAGCTGGGATAGAACATAGAACATAGAAAAATACAGCGCAGTACAGGCCTTTTGGCCCTCGATGTTGCGCCGATCCAAGCCCACCTAACCTACACTAGCCCAGTTAAAAGCAGGAAACACTATGGTAACAACTAATGAAGTAATAACTGTTAATTGATTATAGCAACATTAGTTTATTATACAGAGATTGCAATATCAAGTGACTTGGAAATGGTAACATTTTACTGATGATTACTAATGAGACTTAGGACATGTTTTAACTCATTACACTGAGAATACTGATTAATACTCCAAGCAGTAGTCTGCTCATAGAATTCAGGAAACTATTGAGGGCAAAAGAGCAAATCACTTCAGCAAAAAGAACAGCTGCTTCAAATGGTTGTGAGAGGCTAGAGAGTTGAAATTGTCCTGCTCTTGCCATGTATCCATCTGGTTGTCTTCAAGTTCTCACTTCAAAGACAAGTGTAAATATCTAGAAGGAGGAAAGGCTTTCCCTTTATACAGCACCATTCCCTTTATATGGCACAATTCTCTTTATATAGCATCTTTCACAACATCAAGCTGTCCCAAAACATTATACAGCCAAAGAAGTTTGTGTAAGTTATATGTTGAAAGTACAACTGCCAAATTGTGCACAACTATCTCCCACAAGAATAACAAAATGAATCATCTGTTTTCAGATGTTGATTGGGGGATAAATACTGACAAAGACACCAAGAAATCTTCTTTGAAAGTACTGTCAGACCTTTTGCATTTTACCCTAGAGAATAGGGATTTAGCATTTCACACGGAAAATATTACCTCCAACAGTTCTGCTCTGAAGTGTTTGCCTTCATTGATGCCTGAGCCTCTGGATTGTTGCTTCAATCCACAAATGTCTGGCTTAAATCCAAATGTTTGGAATCTTGTTCCTAATTCAGTCATATATTTAGGATTTTTTTTCCGATTTTACTGGGGCTGGATTTTGGATACGTATTAGCAAACGATTATTTAGAAAACAATACCAGCCATCACTGGCAAAGAAGACTGTATGCAAAATAATTTTCTAGTTGCAAGGAAGGAGCAGCTGTGATCACAGTGCTTCTCTGTCATTTTGTTTAAAGGTTTGGCAGTGTCAATGTAATCACCCTTGCTATGCATTGATATTGTGTGCAAAGAATGTGCTGTATCGAAATATGAGCATAGAATGGGGAAATCAGAAATGTATAGGAAGCACAGTACAATAGTGTCCCACATGCATGGATTGTGGCAGAAATGTATTCAGTGAACTGAGGAGAACTAAATTAGGGTGTCTTACCAGATGTGGCATCTCCCATAACTGACCATCGAATCTGCGGTATTGAATTATCCACAAATATTTATTACAACTAACGTTTATGTACAAACATTATATTCCTCAGACACACAGGGGTCTGGGGTTAACATTAAACTAATCAGTTACAAAGGAGAAGCAAGCTTCCATGGAGTGTCATACTACAGGTGAACTAAGGGAAGATGGATTTTGAGACCTTTGTACCCTCAAGTTACATGTTATGATATATTGGTGATGTTATTAGCATTCCTCATAAAGGCATACTGATAAACTGACTATGAGACATGGAACACTGTAAAAATCTTACTCACTTGCATCCCAATCACACCCCAGCCAACTCCCACCCTACTCTGTCACGTACCTCTCATACTTATACTCTCACAGCAATGTTTGAAGAATCTGCTGGGAATTTACACTCTCAATGGCATCATAAATAGTATTACCAGGAATTTTTAATTTCAAAGATGGGCCAAATAGAAACCAAAATTAGACACTCTGGATAAGGCAACTTGTGAGTTAAGGCATAATTTCTCATCAGGATAGTAAGACAGTAACATGTTGCTATTCCATGTACGTTGTTAAGAGTAAAGCAGATGGTTATAGCTCAACAAAGTGCAAATATCAGACAGACCTGAAGGGCAGTGAAGATATTTGATAACTATTATGACCTCAGAACCATTATGTTGTTGGTAAAACACCACAGTTGCCTTTAACTTAGCTACTCACAGATAATCAAGTACTAAAACAAAGATGTAAACTTAATAACACGTAGCAACCAAAATAAGACCCCTCCAGTAAGCAGTTAAGCCTCACACCTCAAGTTGGCTATTACCCAGTTAATGATGGAATCCAGCCTGGATTTTACCAACAGCATTGGTCTCTGCAAGTGTCCATGGTTTGATCCTCGTTTGATTCTTTAATGATCTTCAAAGTTCTGCTACTGACTTGTACTGGTGTTGGATTCTTATACAATTTTCCCTCTTTCAGGTTTGTGGTGTGATATTATTGATGATTCAATAGATTCTTTCATCTTCAATATTGATTACTTTCCTGGAGACCTCAAGTCTGTAGGTTGCCATCTTACCAGAAGTAGCTCAACTGTTCCTCGTTACATTCAGGATTAGCAGACCATTTGAAATTCAGCTTTTCCTGCAAACTAACACCTTGAATTCTTCTGCAGCATAATCCTTGTCCTTCATGGCAATAAAGTATCCAGTTTATCAAGCAGGTGTCAAAGCAGTTTTGTTTACATAGTCCTGCTGAACACTCTCTGCTCATTCCTGAAGAAGGGCCTGTGCCCGAAACGTCGAATCTCCTGTTCCCTGGATGCTGCCTGACCTGCTGTGCTGTTCCAGCAATAAAGTTTCAACTGTTTACATAATCTCGCCAAGACATGGTTAATGGCTTTCAGTCTCTGTGTAACAGCTTGTCTTTATCCCTTTCATCTCAAGAATCAGTTTATTCCCAGCAGGGTTATTGGTGATTCTTTCAATCCATGAAATTATTAAAGTTCTGAAGTTTACATTGTCACAATTACATTTTGGAAAGAACAAAATTTAACAAAATATTATAGCATCCAGATATATCAATAGATGATTTCATTTATCATTTCTGCAGGGTATTGGAGACTATGTACATTTAAAATCACAATTCATAAGTGACCACACTGGTGTGGGCATTGTTAAGGAGTCTGTAAGCTATATTACAATCCAAGAAGGACCTAACTCTATAAAAAAGCATTCAGAGATGGAGTGGAGTTCCAGAAAAAAAACTTATCAATCCTAAGAGGAGAAGATAAAACTTAGCACATGAGATCGACAGAATCATTTCATGCCGTATACTACAAGCCACAAAAGATTAGCCAACACAGCAAAGGATAGGACAGACACCAGACATTGCAACGCTGTTGGGCAAAACAAGCTCACATTGCAAACATAACCCAACTTTGAAAATCAAATGTGTTTACTTTAAGAAAGTAGGTCAGTTTCAGAAACTGTTCCAAAGGAGGGCACAACCAAGGAAACAGAAAAAAACTGAAGAACTAACCACACTAAGGGCTCAAGATGTGAAACAGTCAAGTAGAAGATGAACCCAAAGATTTTCTAGATGAAACCAAGTGCACCTCCATTTTGGAAAGATTCAGAAGGCTGTGCAGTAATTATATTTTTCATGAATTAACGAGGTAGGGCCTGGAGAACGATGCGGTGGTTTCTTCAACAGCAGTGGTCAGAGCTGGAGAAATGTCATTTAATGTCAGTGACCTCCCATCCTAAGCCACAAGTGTTCTGGCTCCAAATGTCACTCTGTGAAGCCACGAGGAGGCTGTTTCCTTGCTATTGTCCTCCTGTTCACATGGTGTAGGGCAGGGGAGCAACTTCACCAATTGCAGAATGTGAACAGCCGATGATATCTATCTATCTTCAAATTGTCTGTTCAACAGGAAGCCAAGTTGTTCCCAATCCCACTGCTCAGAAAGTTCCCAATGGGATTACATCAGAAAGCTGTTGACTCACAGCTTGCTGCTATATCCTCACACCATAGTACCCCCAGGACTCCTCCAACATTTCCATTCCTGACACTCAGGGGCTAGTATAGTTTCACCCCATATATCAAACATTTATTTAAAAAGGCTGCCCCAGACATTAAAGAAAGCATTCATACATGGACCAATGAATTTTTACCCATTTGTAATAAGCAGCCGTCCCTCCAAGTTATTAGAACAGAGTATATCAGTGGTGTGTGTGAGAGAGAACATGGTTGGTTTGTGGCTACCTAGTGAGTTAAATATTGTCCATGTGTTCTTGCTAATCCTTAAAATCATTCATATGGACATCTGAAATTAGAGCAGAACTAGACTATTTGGCCCCCCCAAGCCTGATCATAATTCAATAAGATCAAAGCTTTGTGTTTCAAATTACTCATTTCCATTTACTTTCAATAACCTTTGGTTGTCCTTGCCTCACAGAAATTTATCTGTTTCTGCCTTAAAAAAATTAAAATATTCCTTCTAAAGTGGATTTCCAAAGTCACAAATCCCTCTGAGGGAAGAAAGATTTTTGCCACCTCTGATCTAAAATGCAGCATCTAAGTTTACAACAGCGCCCCCTACTCCTGGAATTAACCACAAGCGGAAACATCCTTCCCATGTTCAACTTGTCAAGATAACTCCAGATCTTCTACACTTCAATCAAGTCACCCATCACCCTTCTAAATTCCACTGGAATCAAGCCGAGTCTGCCCAACCTGGATTTGTAAAACAATCTATGTGCTCCAGGTATTAGCTTACTAAATTTTCTTTGCACTGTCTGAAATTCATTTACATCTATCCTTAAATAAGGAACCTAAATCTGCACTTTGTATTCAAGATGGGGTCTCACTAATGCCCTCTTTAACTGAAGTTTAATATCCTCACTTTATGTTCACCCCTTCTCATGATAAATGATAACATTCCATAAGCCTTCTTAATTATGTGCTGTTCCTGTTGTACTAACTTTTGTGACTCATTCACTAGAACACAGAAATCCATCTGCATCTTAGAATTCAGCAATCGTTTTCCAATTAAGTAATACTGCATCATCAGTGACTAACACACAGACAAATTGCTTATCAGAAGCCTGACTTTGGATAACCTCACTCTGAAATCTGCCGAATATCCTTCATAAGAATGATGCCTGCTAAACATTTGGATAACTGCCGACAACATAACTCCTTGTTGGCAATGCCTGTTCTCGAAAACCATTGATAACTGGTGGTGCACTGTATTTACAAAGGGCACAGTTTTTACTGTTCAATCTGATGGTGCAAGGACATTGATCTCAAATGTTCAACAAGTAAAAGAATCTGCTTGAACCAATTGGGACAAGATTTAAGGAATGTGGATGTCAACGTCAAAGCAAAGTGCAAGGGAAAAGAGACTTTAGCTTATAAAGTTAGAAATACAATTAAGTAAATTAAAATATTCTTTAGAGTTTAAAAATACAATGAAGACAGAAATCCAATCTGGAAGAGCTAGACTGAAATGGTTTCAGAAGCAGAAATGAGGCAGGGAAATGTTCTTGTTTATTTATAGTATAGACATTTTAGTAGTTCACTTTAATATTACAATCATACAGCTCCTCCTGATGTCTAACCAGTATTACTGCTCTAAATGGAGATGCTTTTACAGCATCACAATATATGAGTCCAGATTCTAATAAAATGACCAGTTTGTCAAAAGATCCTCTAGTCTAGTACAGCATAAGGATTAATAAGTCAATACGTTGTGCAGAGAAACACCAAACAGTCTCAAGTAGTATGTCAGCTTAAGAAACTAAACTATCACCTTATCTTACATCAGTATCCCTTGACTTTGAGTCACAATTTTATAGGTTCACTCAGGATACCTGAGCACACAGTCTGGCTGACATTTCAATACAGTACGGTTGAAACCTTATCTTAGATGATATCTGTTATATTCTTCTCTTAAGTATAAATGTAGCTGTCACATGACAAAATTCGTTAAATTATAATGTTAGTTTTTATTTTAAAATAAGGCTATACACTAAAAATGTTATCCAGGAGGCTAAGTATGTATGTCTAGATAAACAGGAGGCTGGAAGAACACAGCAAGCCCGGCAGCATCAGAAGCTGGAGAAGTTAACATTTTGGGTATAACTCATCTGCTGAAATGTTGATCTCTCTGCCTCCTGATGCTTTCTGGCTTGCTGTATTCTTCCAGCCTCCTGTTTGTCTACTTTGGATTCCAGATTCAGCAGTTTTTTTTTGTCTTTAACTAAGTATACCTGTCTGGCTCCTACCATCTGCTGCAGTAGGATGAATGCAAGTCATGGGAACAATATTTCATGTCCTGTCAAAATGGTTATTTATAACACATCACAACACTAAAAATGCTATTAAAAAAAACTGGGAAAAATGCTAAAACTGAGACTCAGTCTGCTTTGAATGTAACATTTCCACAACAATCAGACAAGTATAAGGGAAGTATCTGTTCAATATTTATCCCCAGACAACACAAAAAAGTTACCGGATTATGCCATTTCTGCATATGGATTAATGAGCTAAGGAATTTCTGCAATAAAATAGTAACTACATTGCAGAGTTCTTCATTAGTTGTGAATTACTTTAGTAAGCCCTGCACAGGTGCTATATAGATAGATATTTTACTGTATTTTTGTAGAAATTAAGAAATTCTGCATCTTCATTGCATTTCAAGGATTAAATAATTCCAGTGTTTGAAAGTGGTCAATTAATAAAATTCTGAATGGCATTTTTAAACAAAGCTTAATTATATTCATAATTTCTTTTTCAAGCTTTAACTATTGCATTGGCATGATAGCTTCACTACAAGCCTAATACTCGAGAATTCTTGTTGCAAAAAAATCACTTGAGTTCTCAGTGATGAGGCATCACGGACCATGTAGATTGCATCTCTGTTTAATAGCCTAACATAGCAGTAATTGTGGATCAGCTGCAAGGTCACTTCCCTCCATATCAAGATGTTCTCTCTGTCTCTCTGAACAAAATGGCTGCAGCCAAAAATGGCATTATCTCTCCGGCTCCTCGGATGCTGCTTGACCAACTGCACTTTTCCAGCACCACACTTTTTGACACAGACATTATGGAGCCTATACAAATATCAGACATTCAACTTCAACCCATATTCATTCAGAGAGATATCTGATATTCAAACTCAATCTAAATACATTTACACATACTCTTAGCTGTCAGGTAGCCAAGTGACCTCAAAGGGAATACCAGTAACACAATGGCAAGCCGCAGAGTTGGCGTGAAAGTAAGAAGCCCAAAACTAGTATAATTGCAGGCCCCAAGCTCACCTAAAGAAATTTCCACACAGCTACTTCTGGAAGTGGAATCCCAAAGAGCTATCTCCCTGAAAGCTATCTGCACAGCTACCTCCAGAAGAGGGATCCCAACAGCACTTTCGAAAAATACCTACATAGGCCATTCCAAACAAGGGCAACCAACAGCAACTGACCACAACCTGCAGACCCGAGCATCAACAACCTCTGAAAAACAGGGACTAACCAACAACACAAGGTCTCAGGTACCTCCTGAGGTGAGAACCACTTGCAAAGCCACCAGAAAGTAAGAAGAACCAAATATTCACCCAATAAAATCCAAATCGCGTCCTACTGCATGAGTGGATTCAACCCAGACTGAAGGCCTACACCATCCGAAGTATAGCCGGAATGGCTAGCTATACTTCAAAAGTTGCGAGTTTTCCACAGTGGTGACCTTAAACCGTCACGAATCCACAGTTTCCATCCTAGCTAGCAAGGCAGTGGGAGGTGGCTGGTTACAGTGCATGGGAGCCCAAAGGTAGGAAGCCTGACTAAAGTTTCTATGAATAAAACTACTGTTTAGCTTCTGATGGTGTTTAGCCTATGTTTAATTTAAGTGTATTTGATTAATCTCCTCTGTGTAGTTGTTAGTAACAATTTCACTGTTTTATTACATTTGCCTTTATCTCTATTATTACTGACCTTTCGTATTTAATAAATGCAGAGATTCTTTTGCTCTGAAACTCCTGTCTACTGTCTTCTTCATTTCAAATTCCCTAAAAACGTCCAGTGTCAGAATCAGGGATCTGGGGGTGATTTGAACCACCTGAAAATCAGCAAATTATTAATTGCAAATCAAACACAGGGCAGCTTTGGACCAGCACTGTTTGTGAATTTATTATTGTAGGAACACAGACACAGGAGTAGGTCTTTCAGCACATAAGTCAAGAGTGTGGTGCTGGAAAAGCACAGCAGGTCAGGTAGCATCCGAGGAGCAGGAGAATTGATGGTTTAGATAAAAGCCATTCATCAGGAAGGGTTTTTGCCCAAAACATTGATTTTCATGCTCTTCAGATGCTGCTTGACCTGCTGTGCATTTCCAGCACCACACTCTCGACCCTGATCTTCAGCATCTGCAGTCCTCACTTTCTCCGGGTTTTCTTTCAGCTGATAAGCCTGCTTCACCGTTTAATACAATTATGGCTGATGAAATACCTCAGTGTCTTTTACCCATAGAATACCCATAACCATTTTACTCCATTGATAATCAAAAAATTATCAACCTCTACTTTTAAAATTTACTTAAGACTTCAGATTGAGGCATGCAATGTTCAATTGTTCTGTGTTTGGCTATGTGGGTCTGTTGACTCATTTATGTCACTGTGTTTGATTGATCAACAAGTTTGTAGTGGGTTTTTTATTGTTATGTGATCAAGTTATGTTGTGGTAATGTCACAGCAGAGCAGTGATTTATTGTTACGACTACCAAGTTATCTGTGTAGATGGGTGTTATTATATCCCATACATGCAGTGGTTGTTTGTTGGTGAATCATACATAATGGGTACAATTTTCAACACTAAAATCGGTGACAGATTTGGATTGGATGCAACTTCAAATGTGAAGAATCTGAATCCAAACCCCAACCTGCCTAGTTCTGATTTTAATTGCAGACAATCCTGAGGGACTGGATTTACACGTATTTGGAAATGCAAGTTCTGCTTATGGATAGTCAACATGGCTTTGTACATGGGAAATCCTGTCTCACTAACTTGATTGAGTTTTCTTGAAGAAGTAACAAAGGGGATTGAGGGCAGAGCAGTGAATATGATCTGCATGGACTTCAGTAGGGTGTTCAACAAGGCTTCCTCATGGTAGACTGGTTATCAAGGTTAGATCACATGGAATACAGGGAGAATTAGCCTTTGGATACAGCACTAGCCCGAAGGTAGAAGACAGGGTGGTGGTGAAGGGTTGCTTTTCATCATTTACACAAATGATTTAGATGTGAACATAGGAGGTATAGTTAGTACATTTGCAGATGACATAAAAATTGGATGTACAGTGGACAGCAAAAAAGGTTACCTCAGAGTACAATGGAATCTTGATCAGATGGACCAATGGGTCAAGGAGTGGCAGATGGAGTTTACTTTAGATAAATGTGAGGTGCTGCATTTTGGAAAGGCAAATCAGGGCAGGACTTATACACTTAATGGTAAGGGCTAGGAGAGTGTTGCTGAATAAAGACACCTTGGAGTGCAGGTTCATAGTTCCTTGAAAGAGGAGTCGCAGATAGATAGGGTAGTGAAGATTATGTTTGGTGTGCTTTACTTTATTGGTCAGAGCATTGAGTATAGGGGATGGGAGGTCATGTTGTGGCTGTACAGGACATTGGTTAGGCCACTGTTGCATGCAATTCTGGTCTCCCACCTACAGGAAGGATGTTGTGAAACTTGAAAGGGTTCAGAAAAGATCTGCAAGGTTGTTGCCAACGGTGGAGGATTTCTGCGATAGGCAGAGGCTGAATAGGCTGGGGCTGTTTTCCCTGGACCATCGGAGGGTGAGTGGTGATCCTATAAAGGTTAATAAAATCATGACAGGCATGGATAGGGTAAATAGACAAAGTATTTTCCCTGGAGTGGGAGAGTTCAGAACTAGAGGGCATAGGTTTAGGGTGCAAGGGGAAACATTTAAAAGGGACCTAAGGGGTAACGTTTTCACGCAGAGGGTGGTGCATGTGTATTATGAGCTGCCAGAGGAAGCGGTGGAGGCTGGTACAATTGCAACATTTAAAAGGCATCTGGTTGGGTACATGAATAGGAAGGGTTTAGAGGGATATGGACCAAGTGCTGGCAAATGGGATTAGGTTAGTTTAGGATATCTGGTCACCATGGACGAGTTGGACCAAAGGGTCTATTTCCGTGCTGTACATCTCTATGACTCTATGATTAAGACTGAGTGTTGACCCAGAGAAAAGTAAAGACAGCTGGAAAAAGAGCTTAAAGCTCGAGCTAGAATCATGGATTAGCCATTCAAGCATTACAAATAAAACTGTTACTCAGATAAAACTTAGTATTATCTCTGCTTGGATCTGAGCTATATAATATAGAACTAAATGAAACACAAGTAACTAAACGTTGGATCTGTGTTTCATCATTCTATTATTAACTTCACACAAGTATTATTGTGTTTTCTGGCATAGCTTTAAAATTAATTGACAAGAAGTCACTTTATCTTTGCAATCAATAGAAGCCAAATGAAAATTAAGCCTTATAATTTCATCCTTTTTACAATGTGATAGTTACCAATCAACCACTGAAATTGAAATTTAACTATTGAAAATATGAAATTTCATTCGTTCAAGTTCTATTTAATGTCATTTCTCCCCTTGGTTTTCAATCATTACTTTTTCTTTTTCTCATGATCCAAATCATTGTGCTTTTTGTTTAGTATCTGATCTGATATTAATATCACCCATTTCAATTTATATTTTCTCGTCTGACTCTGCATTCTTATTTGATAATCCTTCGAGCTGATTTGTTAAAAGAAAATTCAGTTACTTGCCCTGTTCACTTAGATATCAGATGCCTTGTTCCTCTCACTGTGATGAAATCAGCTCATACTTCAAGTAGTTTGCCACACAAAAAAAAAGATAAACCCAAACATGCAAAGACCAGTTCAAGTAATAATAACATTTAACTCTGTTAGATGCCCTTCTACAACAAGATATCCCTCATCATTGCTTTAATTTCAGTATGGATGATAGATTGAATCTCAGATTTTTCTAATGAGCTATTTACTCAATATACGTGTTAACAGGGAGACAGAGGAGCTAAAATTAAACAATTGGGTTTGTAGATGAATAAGCATAATGACTTTCTATAGAAGGGCTGATAAGTATTCGGAATTATCAACTAAGCTTCGATAATACGTATTTAAAAGGAGTTGCCTTACCTGAAAAGTTAAAGTGTGAAGCAGTCGATTTGCAACCTGATTTTTGCACAAAACAAATATGCTGATACATTTTTGTAAAGATCACAAGTGACTATTTCAAACAGCATTTTTGCTAGAATTATGTTACCTTCTTCCCAAATTCCTTTTTTCAGATCTTCCAAGGCTATATCACATGTTAAATGATGTGATTGACATCTAGGTTAAATTTAATCTCTGCTTGGCATCCATCCATGAAGAATCACTAAGTAGTGAAATAACTTTCAGTGTGTTAAATGGTACTAACATTTTGAGGCACTTTTTAATGCTTATGTGAGAATGACAAATGTTCTTTCTGTCTTTTTTAGTAACCTAAGTGCATTGGGATGCACTTTAACTAAACATGTGACTGAGCATCTAGTTGGAAAGTGCCTGTAAATGGTAGTAAACTAGTTTAATAACCACTTAACCAGTATATTGTGGACCAAAGTGACTGCAAAGTATGCAATTTCTGTTAGAAATAATGTGAAAGTGCAGAAAGCAAAGCACAAAATGTATAGATCAGGATATGTAAGTTATGCTAGAATGTGGGAACTTGGGAAAGTGCTCTCCATATAGGGATGGTTCTGGTATAACAGGTAGTTCTGTTCTCATGCAACCCCATGTTATAAGAAAATCACGTAAAAGCAGTACCATTTAAACTAATGGGGTCGGAATTACGTCATAATCAATACAGGCTTTAAAAGATTGCGCTTTAGAAACAGGGTCCTCAATTCATGTATCATGTTGTAGCGAATTTGCATTAATGAAAAGCAAGATACCAATATCTAAAGAGAGAAGCAGCTGTACAAGGCCATCGCACAATAAGTTAATGCAGGATTATGGTTCAGAGGTTTGAATGACATGTTGAAGATTTTAGGGCTTTTATGGGAGAAATGAAAGTATGCAAAGGAATATATCGTTTGTAGAATGGTGTTGTTGGTAGATACTACCTGTTTACAAAGTAATTTAAAGATATCAGTCAAGTTTGTTTAAATATTTTACTACTGTTAAGCTGCATTGACAAAGAAGTGAGAGGCAGTGAACATAGTTGGGAATTGATAAACAGGATTAAAGAGGTCAATGTAACTGAGGACTAGTCAGAAATTCATAGACCTGTAGCAACTGAATTTCCATTCACTCATTTAAATAAATATGAATGAAAGCAACATACTGTGGATGTTGGAAATCTGTAATCAAAACAGAAAATGCTGGACAAACTGAGCAGGTCAAGCAATATGTATATACAGAAGAGAGAAATAGATCTAACATTTCAAGGATAGCATTTCTTTAGCCTTCTTGATTATCTGTTGTGCCTACATATTAACCTTTTGTGATTAAGTTCAATTTCAATAATTTCAATTTGTCAGGAGTTTCCTCATACACCTGCAGTTTCACACTCAAATAGTGATTTGACATTGTGATCAGAATGGAAATTGACCTGACCCATCTGGTGAGTCAAGAATCATTCAAGACTCCACCTCCCCCTCCCTCCCCCCCACACAATCCTCTTTCCCTCCCATGCTGTGGAGGGAAACCTGTCATCCTTACCTGGTCTGGCCTACATGTGACTCCAGATCCACTAGACAATTAGGATTGGACAATAAATTCTTGCCCAACCACTGATGCCCTCATCCTGTTAATCCTTTTTTTTACATTATAGCACCTAAATCCTTCTGTATCTCAGAATTCTGTAGTTGTTCTATGTTTCAATAATATTCTTCCTTTTGTAAACTTCCTGCCAAAGTGAACAACTTCATATTTCCCCACATTTTACTCAATTTTTGCCCATTCACTCAGCCTATCTATGCCCACCTACAAATTCCTCATATCTTCTTCAGAACATAGTTTCCTATTTATCTTGATGTCATCTGCAAATTGAGTTACCATGTCTTCACTCCTCCATCCTTGAAGTCATTGATGTAGATTGCAAAGGGTTGAGACTCAACACAGACCTTGTTGCTCATGTATAATACAATGGATTGCCTATTGAATGTAACATCACATAGGAGGCTTCATAGCAAGAGAAAAGAAGATTTTAAATGGCAATAACAATTTATATCCTTTAAAAACATGAAAGGGCCTCAATTTCACAAATACAATTAGTACATTTGCTAGCAATTCAGCAATTACTATTGCAGCTTCAAGAGAATAAGTGAGGGGCAGCGCAATGGCTGAGTGGAGATCACTGATGCCTCCATAGTGCCCCCAGAGACCCGGTTCAAATCCACCCTCAGGTGACTATCTGTGTGGAGTTTGCACATTCTCTCCGTGCCTGCATGAGTTTCCTCCAGATACTCCAGTTTCCTCCCGTGGTCCAAAGACGTACAAGTATGTTGGATTGGCTATGCTAAATTGTTCATCGTGTCTAAGGATGTGCAGGTTAGGTGGATTAGCGATGGGAAATGCAGGGTTACAAGAATAGCTTAGAGGGAGTGGTCTGAGTGGGATGCTGTTCTGAAGGTCGGTGCAAACTCAACGGGCCAAATACTTCCACTTTGTAGCGATTCTATTATTTTATTCTAAGTCTTTGTTTCACACTTTCTCTGTAAAGATGTAAAAATGGTAACTGTGTAAAAATGTAATTATGCAAATTATTACTACCATCCTCAAAGATTTATCTACTTCAGCAGCAGTTAATTAATCAGCCATTCATTGTACTACAACTATTCATCTGCTGCACATTTCATCCTCACTGGAGGGAAAGCATTCAATCGTGTGGAAAAGTCTTATCTAGTCTCAGCAATTCACAGTTCTGGAGTCAATGATATTATGGTCAAATGAATTAACATCCTTGAATATGCAGCCAAGCAGCAGTAATTACTAATGGGGGCTACATTACTACCAATTACCCCCGAGAGGAGTGTAAACCAGAAAGGTCTTTTCTCTTTCTCGTTTATTTGTGAAAGTAATTTCAACAGTAATAATTGACAAAAATAATGATTTTTCTAAACCCCAATGAGCAATGCTAAAATTACTGACTATATTAGATAGTTTTTGAGATCTTAATAATCTCAACAACAACACCATTGCAGTTAAGGTAATGGGATACTCATTATTAGATCCTTAAAGCATAGCAGTGCTTTAGGACTAGAACCCTGACCAGAAAACGCATGGTGAAAAACACGAGATATTTAGATATTTTGAAGATTTAACAGATAACTGCATTGCTGGGGAAATTCATCTATCAGTTATCATAGAATTAATTCCATTGATGTGAACAGCATCTTCCAAATGAGTTCTGTTTTATTCATGCCTTCCATTAGGCCACCTGCGTATTCTATGACAAATATATTATAATACATTGCTTTATAAATTTTACATAATCTAAAATTCACATTTTCATAATACTATTTTTGCTATTGTGGAAGTATTGCAGTCTGCATTCATGAAACACTAGGTCAGTGAACAACTGTTGACAATGCAGTATCATGGTGTAGGTTATTAAAGTCCTCTTTTTGTATTAATAATTAATATGTATTAATTAAAGGCCAATTGTGTAATTAGTTAGCCAGGTGTCATTAATCTCTCGCATAATACCATGTTCTAAATGTTCTTTATTTTAGGACAGCATTTCTGCTCTTTTCTACTTTTAGTCTTTACAAACTTTTAAAGCAGTACAAGCAGATAGACAAGTGGGCAACATGGTAGCTCAGTGATTAGTACTGCTGCCTCAGAGCACCATGGACTCAGATTTGATTCCACTCTCAGTCAACTACTTGTGTAGAGTTTGCACATTCTGTCCGTGTCTGCATGATGCTCTTGTTTCCTCCCACAGTCCAAAGATGTAGCAGGTTGGGTGGATTAGCCATGCTAAATGGCTCATTGTATTGAGCAATGTGCAGACTGAATAGATTAGCCATGAGAAATGCAGGATTACAAGGATAGAGAAAGAGGGGAGGTGGGATGGGTGGTCAGTCTAGGTGGGATGCTCTTTGGAGGGTCAGTCTTTCTCTCTGGAAGAAAAGTTCAATTTTCCACCCAAGTTTGGGACAAGGATCTTGCTAACAAACAGTGAGAGGCCTATTTGTACACATTGGCATCTCATTATAACCTAATCTCACCTCATTTATTTGCAGTTTGCTATTTTCCCAGACAGTGGAGAGAAACTGGATGGCAATAATTCCTGACATGAAAGTCTGAGCAGATGCCTGTCAGCTCCAGGTTACCACTTGTTCCTCGAAACTTCCATCCTCCTCAGTATCTCAGGATGGGCAGCAACCACCAGCACACTCTTGCCATCGAGGGTGACACTGGCAAAGCAACAACCCCCATCATATCATCATGGCACACTTGGCACTTACTTCTGATACAGTTCAGTGCTTTAGTTCCATTTACCTCTGATCTGCACATCGAACCAATCTGTCTCTAATCTTTTGTAACCTAAAATCTTCCTCCTCTGTGTCAGTCATCCAGCCAATCCTTGTATCATCCACAAATGTACTTTTTAATACTCCATATTCATTGATATATATCACGAACAATAATGGATCCAGCACTGATCCCTGCATTACGCCACTGAAGACCAGCCTCTACTCACATAAATAGCCTTCAACCACCACCCTTGGTCTCCTACCTCTAAGCTAATTTTGGATCCAGCTTGGATCCCATGTGTTTTCACATTCTCATCAGTCTCCCATTGTCAAAGACTTTGCTCACACCCATATAAATTACAGTACCTGCACTACCCTTATTTACACACCCGGTCACCTTCTCGAAAAATTCAATTGAATTTGTGGGCATCACTTCCCATGGCTGTGACAAAGCCATACTGACTATCCCATATCAAACCTTACCTCTCCAATTAGAAATTAATTCTGTCCTTCAGAATTTTCTCCAGTTGTTTGCCTACCACAGATGTGAGATGCACTAGTCTTTAATTCCCTGGTTTGTCTCTGCCACTCTTCTTGAAAGTTGGACCCACAATAGCTCTCTTGCAGTCCTCTGGCACTTCTCCTGGGGTTGTAGTGAGGCACAGTGGTTGGGATCCACAGTGAGCACCAATTGCATCATGTAGGAGAAATAATAGTAATGCATTTATGTGGCATCAGCTCACTCCAGCAACTAACCACCACCCCATTCACCACAGTTTACTGTTCAGCTGGTTGAATGCACAGGGCTGTGTATATCAGCAAGCTTCCCTGCAGTGATGTTGCCTGGGAGGATCAAAGCACAGGAATGTCAATGCTGCAGCAAATTATTTTAGATGCTGGAATTAAACTGAAATCAAAAAAAATGGTGAGGATCACAGCAAGTCAGGTGGCATCCATGGAGAGAAAGCAAGCTCACATTTTGAGCCTAGATGACTCTTCATCAGAACTGAAATGTAGTGCAGAGGGAGCAGCATTTATGCAATGATGCAGGAGAGGTGATTGGAGTGCTGGGGGCTAAAGGGGGTTGATAGTTCAGATTAAGTGACCGGAATCTGAGAGAGGCAGAACAATGGTGTGTCTAACTGCCAGATTGGAATGAACAAACAGTCCCACTAGAGTGGAGGAGGGGAGAGAGGGTGACAGAGAATGCAACAAGCAAAGCTAAAAGAAGGGGAAGGAATGGGTTCACAATTTGAAGTTTTTGAAATCAGTAATGAGCTCAAAGGGTTGTAAAGTGCTTAGTTTGAAGATGAGGTGTTGTTCCTCCAGTTTTCGCTATGAATTGCTAGAGCATTGCATTAATTAATCTTATGTATTGTACTTGTTGCACCCAAAGTGGCCTACTGTACATTGGAGAAACCAAACACAGACTGGGTGACCATTTTGCAGAACATCTCTAGTCCATATGCAAGCAGGACCCCAACCTTCCCGTAGTTGGTAATTTTGACACATAGTCTTGCTCACATGCCAACTTGTCTGTTCTCAGCATGCTGCAATGCAATGAGCTGCAGCATTTTTTGTTTTCAGTCAGGAATGTCAATGATGCTGGATCACCATGGAGTAGGACCCTGCATTCCTGTCTGGCCAATATATCATGTATTCAGGTCAACATTCTTTCCCTGTGAATACCCAGTGACCACTCACAGATGCAACTTCCTCCACATGTTGGCTCAGTTTTCCCACCTATTGTGAGTGTATTGATGGCTGTTCTCCAGAACATTGCCCATTGATCATGTGCTTCACAACTGAAATGACAGTGAATGGTCTTCTGCAACTGGCTTTCAGCTTCAGCATGTACATGTTGTTGAAATGCTCAAAATTACCTTTTCCTTTCTGGTGATAAATTCCATCAATCACATAGGCTTCACACTCCCCCAGATTATCACCCCAGCTGCATACATGCACTTGCATTCCAAACTCAGAGGTGGTGGTGAGACAAAGACACATCTAGTTTCCATGTCATTTTTTCCAGATGGCATACTTGAGTGGCAAGCTGGGTAAAACTGCAGCCAGAATATTAATAAGGGAAAGGGTGAGCTGTAGTAAGGAGCTCAATAAGGGACAATCCCATCAAATGGCAATTCACTGCTCCCTGATGAAAATCTTGCCCCCACCATCCCTCCATGTGTTACAAAGTCAAAAACGTATATGTTCACTTTAAAATAGAAAATGTGTTTTCTGAATTTTGAAGAAAACTTAAAGTGTAGGCTCAGCTGCCTGAAAGGAAAGACTGGGAGATGAGATGTTCCAAAATGGATACATGTAGCAAATGGCTGGTAATTGTATACCTAAGTTTTGGTTGCTGTTTTGGCAACAATTCAAATTTAACCAATTAGTTTAAATTATGCCCAGGATACTAAAACTCAATGGAATTTGAATGTTATTGTTTTTACACCCAGAAACCAAAATTATAAAAATGTAATGTGTCATTGGGGATCAAAAAATATGGGTATTTTGAAAATTGATCAGCTGAGCAACTGCAGTATAGCTGGCGAGTTAACTGCCCATCGAACATCTTGCTCTCAAAGAAATTAGAAACACTCTCGATCAAAGGTATCTTTTCATGTAAAACATACTCATAGTAAAACAAAAGAACAGAGATCATCAGTTGGAAGATTAAACAGAGCGGAGAGGACGGAGACATTGTGGTCTTGAGAATAAAATAATGTAATGTTTAATAAGTGTGTTATTGGAACAGCATATCTTTACAGATTTGGGGGTCAGATAATAAGTAGTTAAGAAAAGGGGGTTTGAATTTGTGAATAGTTTTTGTTTAAAGTTCACGATTAGAATTAAGAAAATAAATTGTTATTTTTATTTAAATAGTGAAACTTAGGAGTTCTCTTCAACTCGCATTTTAACAGATTACAAAGCGAGGTGAGCTTTACTGGGTGTTTGGTTTTAATTAACAGAGGGGTTCAACTTCTGTGTCGTACCCCATGTGAGAAGTGTAAATGATGGGGCAAGATGATCTTGATGTTGAGATTGGTATTGCCACTCTTCTCATCTCATTTCTCCACACATCTTGCCATAGTCACATCACTCAGACCCTGATAAGATTCTGTGAGAGAGATGCAGTGAGTCTCTTCCATCAAGGTAGGCCTCGCTGGATTTCCATGTCATTTGGGCCTTTATTAGATTCAGCCTATATTTTCTGTTCCTTCATTTTTGTTGGGTCCACATTTTAATACATGTTTAATTGCTTCCTTCAATGATAGGGATGTTGCTACTAAGTTGGCATTTGTGGTCCATCCCTAATTGCCTTTAAGAAGGAGGCAAGGGGTCATGTTCTTGAACTGCTGAAGTCCATCTGGTGTAGCTTTTAGGAAGTGAGTTCCAGGATTTTGAACCAGTGACATGAAGAAACACTGGTGGGGCTTTATGTCAGGATGGTGTGTGAGGGAGAGAAGCATGCATGGTATCCTCATGCATTGGCTACCCTTATCCTTCTATGTGGTAGAGGTCATGGGCTTGAAAGGTGCTGTTGAAGGTGACTTTTTAGTTCCTGCAATGTATACCATAGAGGGCATACACTGTTGTCACTGTGCAATGGTGGTGGAGACAGAGAATATATAAGTGGAGATGAGATGTTGATTAAATTGCTTTTTCCATGGTAGTATTGTCTTTCTTGAGTACTGTGAGAATCTCACTCATTCAAGCAAATGGAGAGTATTATATTACACTTATGCACCAGATGGACTGCATTGGTTCAAGATGATAACTCCATGCTTCTCAAGGCAAATTAAGGATGGACAATACATGATAGTCTTGCCAGTGATACCCATAACCCTTGAATGAATGATAGAATAAAAACAATGCTACAGTTATAAATCAAACATTACGAACTGCTAGTAATCAAATTTGGTGAACTTTGGTACATAATTCATTAGAAAATGCCACTGTTCTGCCTTAGATCAAATGTTGTTTAGTTAGAATATGGTTTAGTCTAGTTTCAATAAAGTTTCTTGCTATGATAAAGACCTCTTTAGCCACATTAGTGTTTTTATGCTAAACTTAGTTATTTTACAAGGTAAAAACAATTACTGCAGATGCTGGAAACCAGATTCTGGATTAGTGGTGCTGGAAGAGCACAGCAGTTCAGGCAGCATCCGAGGAGCAGTAAAATCATTTTACATTTTTATTTTACAATCTGACTGCTTCACTGACTGTTGATGAGCCAGCACCAATGAAACTGTAAAATATGTCAGTGAACAACAGGCCTTTAAACATGTGCTGTTTCTCTTTAAAAAGAACAGATCAAAATATTCTATTATAAATATGTTATAAGATATTGTACTCTTTATGCAGTAAACCTGATGTACAATTGTTTATAAGCATTGTACCACAATTGGTACAAGGGGCACAGCTGCCTCACAGCACCAGGGACCCAGGTTTGCTGCCAGCCTTGAGTGACTGTCTGTGTGAAATTTGCACATTCTCTCTGTGGAGTGTGTGGATTTCCATCAGTGCTCCGATTTCCTTCCTCAGTCCAAAGATGTGCAAGTTAGGTGGATTGGCCAGGTTAAATTACCCCATAGTGTCCAGGGGTGTGCAGGCTACATGGGTTAGCCAGGTGAAAGCAGTGTTATGGGATAGAGTGTGGGGATTAGGTCTGGGGGAGATGCTCTCCAGAGAATCAGTGATGAAACATTGGGCCGAATGCCCTCTTTCTGCACAGTAGGGTTTCTATGATTCTATGAATACTCAACTATGGCAATCAGGGCTATACATATGTTCTGTATGCACATGCACAATGTATGTAGTTTTCCATTCATATCTGTTCATATTCCCATTGTGGCCTGATGAAAGCTACAGACACTGACAGCACAGATGCTTTGTGTTTTCAAAGATCTTGTCACAGAATTAGTATCTGCTTTATTCATCTGTTTCAACCTTCTACATTCATTTGTCTACCACTTGAGAAGAAAGTACAAACAGAAAAAGCTTTAATGTGAGACCAAGATAATTAGTTAGCATTCCTATCAGGCTTATGAAAACTATAAAGATTGAAAAATAGATGCAGTATCTTAGCAACAACAAACTATTCTCTGGTCTCTAATTTAGCTTCAATGTCATTGAATTGACCAGTGATGCTATCAAACTTCTAAACTGGAAATGAAGTAATTCCACTGATGCCCAGCACAAAATTAGAGCAGTACCACTTGACGTCTTTCAATTGTTCAATGAGGTTTGACATCTTCAATGCAAACACTTTCGCACAATCAGTGGGTATTCTCTGATCACAACGGGGGAGATTCTGTGATTCACTACTTCGAGCAGGAAAATCACATTCATAGAGAGCAGAGGTCAGAAATATTTCAAAAGTTCCCTCAGTGTGATATGGAGTGATGAAGGGATTGCCCGGATCTGCATCAGGGCCTATCATGTAATGATTCATCAATCTTTCCAACACATGGCAATTTAAAACTAAACATTAAAATCAAACTGGCAGACAGAGATAAAACTCCAGTAAAGCAACATACAAAAGCACTCTAGCCTTGTTCCAGCCAATCTGGAATAGTGGTGGGTGGGACTCAGGTAAGAAGCAACGAGTCACATTCTGATTCAATGTTTCCTTTAACTTTCAGGCTATACTTTACAGAACAATTTTCTGCAAAACATAATTTCATTGCATCACTCGTCTGTTCTTAGGGTGACTACTTTAAATCTGTTCCATCTGATTATCAACCTTCTGCCAGGAGGAACAGTTTCTCTTTATTGATTCTAGGAAAATGGTTTATCATTTGATCATCTTTATGAAAACTCGTGTTAACTTTCTCAGCTGTAGGGAGAACCTTGCCAGCTTCACTCATCTCACCAAAAAACTGTAGTCCCTCAGCACTGAAATTATTCTAGAAAATCTTCTCTTCAGCATCTCTAAGGACTTGACAACTACTCAAGTTACCTGCTAGCATCTTGTTTAATACATCATATAACGAAATGTAAAGACACATGAACTTTGAAAATCTTCATGTCCATCCTTTGCAGATACTGTAAACAGCTGCCTTGTGAAATGCGATGAATGAAAATGACATAACATTAAGTTGTCAATGGAATGTGTGAGAAATCAGCTTTGCAGAAAGTCTAAATGTCACTTAGAATAAATCAGAATTTGAAACAGAAAAGCTCCATATCACTGAAATGTCTCAAGCTCAGGTTGATAATATCTTTGCTTAAATTTACTTTTCTCTCTCGCATTGTTGCTTGGAGAGCAATTGAAATGTGTAAGCTGTTAATTCTTTCTGCAGTGTAGAAGCTTGCCAGAATTCCTTCAAGATCACATTTCAAACCAGGACCTCCAACCAGCTGGAAGAATAAAGGCAGCAGAGGATTGGGAATATTACCATTTCCAAGTCACGCACCATCCTGACTGGATCTACATCTCTGTACTTTCACTAGTATCGGGTCAAAGTCCTGAAATTCCCTTCCTACTAGCACTTAAACCAGGTGGAATTAAGCAGCTTAAGAAAGAAGCTAACCACCATGTTCACAGTAAATGGGCAGTAAATATTTGCCTTTCAAGTGATGTTGAAATTCCTTAGTAAATAATAACAAAAAAGTCATTATGTGTAAGTGCCTGTTGACTCTGCTCTACCGTCAACTGTTCTAATCTGGTCAATACAGCAAGAGACTGAAAAAGAACTGGCCAGTTCATAAGAATAAGCCGTTAGAAATATTCATGTACTAGATAAGCTTGAACAACATCCTCAAGTGATAGTTGCAAATTATTTTCATCCTCTAGTCGTTTGAAAGGAAAATTCTGAGATTTGAAAATATCTGTCTCAGTTTCTATTAAACTTATCACAGAATTGTTCCTGTCTGAACTGAATAAGTAGCAAAGTATCTGAAGCATTGTTAAATCTATCACTGCGACTGTGCATTTTTCATCAGTTGTATTTGTTGCACGTATATCTGTGTCAGGGGATTCTGTGAAACTCATCAATTTTTTAATACGTACTTAAAACTATGCTTGGTTCAGTCAGCTGTCAGCTAGCAAGACAAGATGGACTGAAAGCTTGTCACCTGTTTATTAAGTATGGATATCATGGTTCTTGGTCTGCCTACACTGGGTTCATTTACTCTGAGCACTGCACAAACTTACTACTCCCAAGTCTTGAATTGTACAATTTATTGCAGTACAAATTCTGAACTGAGTTTTACCTCCATGCAGATGCAGTAATGCTTATGTTAAAGCACTGACCATAAGAAACCAGGACAGATAAATAGGGATTGAAAGATCCAACAAATATTTATTATTGCTCACTAATATAAGTAAATATTACATTCGCAGACACAGAAGTGTCTGGACTAGTACTAGGCTCTTTGGAATACTGACGCACTGACTTTGAGACATAACACACAACAGAATTGATGAGTTTTTTGCTGTGCTGACTTCCGCTGTATCAATGCTGATTACTGAGTTGAACAGAATTGTACTCAGAGCTCATGATGCAGCCAGTCTTCCATTTTTAGAGGTATTCTGTTCATCTTAAAGAAAAGCTGTACTGAATAGCATGACAGAAATTTAAAATATGGGAAATGGAACACTGAGGCAAACAGAGGTTTCTGGATATTTGGCTGTGGCTGTGGAGGCATCAGTGATGGAGGTGGGTACCGTAGATATAAAATGTTTCCTGGGGGATCTAGAGTTTCTTAAGATCCACTTTTAATACACCAGGGAGGTGTGTTCCGAGGGTCTGTCAGCAAGAAACCAGCAGCAGAGCTTCAAGAAGTCTCACTCAGGTAATCATAGTGATGAATAAATCTTCACATGGACATCTCCTCCCAGTCATACCACCAACATCCTACACTACTCGGTACCAAATCCTTATGACTCACCCAGCAGTACTCTTTAACACTCAGAACACAACTATTTTCCAGAAACTCCCATTCACCCTCACACACCTCCTCCCCCAGCTATTATTGCCCTCCATGACTCTAGCTATTTGGCTATGACAGCAAATAGCTTTAACATAATCACAAACACTCTACCTTTCTCATGGAAAAGGTAACACATGATTGAAGGGAACAGAGCAGAACTAACAAAGAACAAGGTCATAATCATCTGCTGACCCAAAGAGAAGTGATGATTCTGTGGCAGGACCTACAGTATTCAACATCACTGAGAACATCGAAGATCATAGTGTACTTTTGCCTGATGCCTCATCTCAGCTCACAGTCCATACTTACAATGTTATTTGGTATGATGAGCAAGCAGTATTTTGTATCAGCGTTTACCATGGAGAAGAACATGGAAAATATAGAATGTGGGGAAATAGATGGTGACATCTTGAAAAATGTCCATATTACAGAGGAGGAAGTACTGGATGTCTTGAAACACATAAAGGTGGATAAATCCCCAGGACCTGATTGGATATACTTGAGAATTCTGTGGGAAGCTGGGGAAGTGATTGCTGTGCTCCTGATTGAGATATTTGTATTATCGATAGTCACGGGTGAGGTGCCAGAAGACTGGAGGTTGGCAAACGTGGTACCATTATTTAAGAAAGGTGTAAGGATAAGCCAGCGAACCATAGACCAGTGAGCCTGACGTCGGTGGTGGGCAAGTTGTTAGAGGGAAGCCTGAGGGACAGGATTTCCAAATGCAGAAATTTGAAAAGGCAAGCACTGATTAGGGATAGTCAACATGGTTTTGTGCGTGGGAAATCATGTCTCATGAACTTGATTGAGTTTTTTTGAAAAAGTAACAAAGAGGATTGATGAGGGCAGAGCAGTGGACGTGATCTATATGGTCTTCAGTAAGGCATTCGACAAGGTTCCCCATGGGAGACTGATTAGCAAGGTTAGATCTCATGGAATACAGGGAGAACTAGCCATTTGGATACAGAACTGACTCAAAGGTAGAAGACAGAGTGTGGTGGTGGAGGGTTGTTTTTTCAGACTGGAGGCCTGTGACCAGTGGAGTGCCACAAGGATCGGTGCTAGGTCCACTACTTTTCATCATTTATATAAATGATTTGGATATGAACATAAGAGGTATAGTTAGTAAGTTTGCAGATGACACCAAAGTTAGAGGTGTAGTGGACAGCGAAGAGGGTTACCTCAGATTACAATAGGATCTGGACCGGATGGGCGAATGGGCTGAGGAGTGACAGATGGAGTTTAATTTAGATAAATGCAAGGTGCTGCATTTTGGGAAAGCAAATCTTAGCAGGACTTATATACTTAATGGTAAGGTCCTAGTGAGTGTTGCTGGAGTGCAGCTTCATAGCTCCTTGAAAGTAGAGTCGCAGGTAGATAGGATAGTGAAGAAGGCATTTGGTTTATTTTCCTTTATTGATCTCATAGAGGTTAAGTAAATCATGAGGGGCATGGATATAGAATAAATAGACAAATCTATTCCCTGGGGTTGGACAGTCCAGAACTAGTGGGCATAGGTTTAGAGTTAGAGGGGAAACAGATAAAAGGGACAACCTTTTCACACAGAGGGTAGTACGTATATGGAATGAGATGCCAGAGGAAGTGGTGGAAGCTGGTACAATTGCAACATTTAAAAAGCATCTGGATGGAAGTATGATTTGGAAGGGTTTGGAGGGATATGGGCTGGGTTCTGGCAGGTGGGACCAGATTGTGTTGGGATATCTGGTCGGCATGGACAGGTTGGACTAAAGGGTCTGTTTCCATGCTGTACATCTCTATTACTCTATGACTTTGTTGATAATGTGACTGTGGAGCACTTGCTTCCCACCCATTTTCCCATTATAATAACCTTCCTTTCTGATTTCTTTCTTCAAGATACTCAGGAACTGCTACCTGACCAGCTACAAGTCATAACATGGAGAATAAATAATAGCAGTATAACACCAATGAAGAAACCCCATCAATTAATCTGACAGCTATTGTTATGAGCTCAGCTATTGGTATGATGGAGGTTACAATGGATTTGTGATATGCACCGAGAGAGTTATCCAGGCATGAGTGAGCTGCAAGCAAGAAATGGTATGTTTGCCACCTCTCCAAAGGACAAGGTCACAGATGAATGAAACTGCAGAGGACTCAGCCGAGGACCTTAGTGGTACAACAAACAGAGATCATTGATGGGAATGCTCACTGAGACACTGGCTGCATTAGCTCATCTTCTCAACTAATAGTAGCAGATGGAAAAATGTTTTTATGCAATAAGTGGTTAGGATCTGGAATTACTGCCTCAAAGTGTAATGGAGGCAGGGTCAATGGAGGCTTTCAAAAGGCTCATTGTTTAAAAAGGAAAGATTTGCAGGACTATAAAGAAGAGATGAGTGGCACTGTGTAAATTACTACTTCAGGCAGCCAACAGCCAAACATTTAAGACCAACATATGTATCATTCTTACACTGGCATCTCTCTCTCTCTGCCTCCCTCTCTCTTTCTCTGTCAGCCAACTGTTTCTCCTATCAGGCGATCTCTGTCATGGTATGGCACACTTGTCTCTCTTACATCATTTCATATATTCACTGTAGAACCTCTGTGAACCCTCTTACTGGACCCTACACTTTTCCTTATTGAAGAGACTTTTCAGCTCTGTTTAATTTGCTACAATACTGACATTTTCTTTTCTGTATGTCTTGCAGTTCAAGATGGCAGCAGAGCAGGGAGTGCTGAGCCCAGGGCCCATCCACCTCCATCGACTTTCATTCTCTTTCTTTTCTTTTTACTTTTGCTCTTTTTCTTTTTCATCTTTGTTTTCTTTTCTTCTAAGTCTGACAAATGATGGGTGAAGGAGACGACGTCCAGTGGCAGCAATGCCAGGGCAAGGAACAGGCTCCAGGCTGGCATCTCTAGCCTGGACTTGCAGGCTGGACCAAGGCTTCAGGTCTGTAGGTAATTTCAAGTGCCTGAAGGAGGAGAAAGATGATTTCAGACCAGTGTGACAGCCTTGTCCTGGCATAGAGGCTTTGACCTGTGTGGAGGCCTTCATCTTCAGCGTCCAAGTATTCCAGTAGCCCAGAGGGCAGTCTCGGCCTGGCATGCTTCTCTCCTGTGGCAGACGCTTCTGGCCCAGTATTACAGTGGTCTGGCATGTCGGGTCTCTTCCCAGCTGAGTCCAATTTTTCTTAGTCGGCTTTCCCCAAACCCAGGAGCCATTAACTGAACTATGATGAAATTTGTCTTAATTTGTTTTATTATAATCCATGACTTCTGTCATTGATATAGGCGCCGTGGTGGGGTGACTTGTAAAACTTTTCACTGTATTTTTTCATGTAAAAGTACACGTTACAATGAATATCTATTCTATTCTTTTTGTTTTAGCATACGAATTACTTCATTGGTTTTATGACTTGTGTTTGTAATTTTAAGCACACATCTTCACAGCCACATTTCGAAGGCCATTATTTTCTGCCACAGATCTTTCCTTATGGTCCAGGTTTCTGAGGCATACAGGAAAATAGATGAAATATAACATGTTAGGAGGTATTTTTCTTGTTACAACCTTGAGTTTTCTTGTTAATACATCCTTCATCTTCCAAAGTTACTTCTGGCTATTGCTACTTTTCTTCTGACTTCAGCAACACATCTACCACCATCTTATAAAATTTGCCCTCAACAAACAAAGTTATCTACTTCTTCTGGTGTGACCCATCCATTTCCGTCTTCACTCAGGTTTTCCTAAATTATTATTTCTAACAACAATTTTTTTTGTCTTTTTTAGTGTTCATACTCAATTCATATTTTAAACTTCTAGATTTTAGTTGAGCTATGATATTTTTGGAGGGCCTGTTTTGATTCTAAAAGAAGCACTGTGTTATCAGCATGCTGCTAGTTTGCTATAGCCTTACCATCAATTTTTAGCCCGAGCAGTACTCTCCAAATATTTATTCTGTTTACAGATGGAATAATTTTGACAACAGCACATGGCCTTATCACACTGCTTTCTTGAATTGAAACACAACTGATTGTCTTCTAGGCGAGTTATAAAATGAGGAAATAAAAGGAACACTCCTGATATGATGAAGTTGAAAAGTAAAGTACGCATGTAGGGAGGCTAAAGAGAAATGGTTTAATGAGATGTGTGATAAAGTGCTGGAGCTGAAAATAAATTACGAAATGAGACCACTGCACCAGAAGATACAATCTTTGACGTATTAAAACAATGGATAACAGCAGATCGTAGGTCCATAGAAGATCAAGATGGTAAAATATTGTCTGAAAGGGATGCAGTCAGAAAAGGATGGAGAAAATGTATACACGTCTTGTACAATGATCCTAATAATGGTATCCCTTAAGGTTTGGTTACAATTAACCACACATTATGTTGTCAGTGGTAAAGAATGATGAGTACAGGAAAAGCTTCAGGCACAGATAAAGTAACAAATAAACGTCAAAACGTTTTTGCAAAAACAGAAATCAAGGTAACAACAACATTTTGTGATAAATCTTTTTACAAAAGATGCATTCTAAGATCCAAGATATTCATTGTTTATTAAAATATGTAAGAAACCTAAAGCAATGGAATCCAATCAATTTAGAACTTTAAGCTCAATAGGGTCATCTCATTAAAGTGATCTTACAAAACACTACAGAAGAAATAATAATACATTTGAACAGAAATTGTTGAATTGCATTCATGAATTGGTGAATGTAAACCTGGAATAGGATCAAGAAAAGGAATATTTAACCCAAGTGCAATCTTCAATAAATATCAAGAGGCAAACAAAAGCATATGTTTCAATGACTATGAAAATATGTTTGACCATATTTATCACCATGTTGCTGAAATGCAACATTGATAGTAAAGATGTGAGATTTATTCAAACCCTATATTAGGATTATAGCTGCATAGCTGAACATAATTTTCAGTCCCAGATCTCAGTAGCTGGGCATTTTTCAAAACTGTTTGTCCCAGAACCTGTTGATTAATTTCCAAACTTAATTATCATTGCCCTAGAAGTCTGATATTTTCAAATTATACCATTCCTGTGGCATATCTGAAGGTGTGTTTTTCTCAACATGATCAGTCAATGAGAGATTTGAATTACATTGATGGATTGGAAATGTAGAGATGAGGTTTGATTTCAAAACGATGATGACTGAAGAAAGGGTTGATCGAGAGAAATTGCTATGTTGGTATAATGGTCCCAAAGGAGAAAGTGAGGACTGCAGTTGCTGGAGATCAGAGCTTAAAAATGTGTTGCTGGAAAAGCACAGCAGATCAGGCAGCATCAAAGAAACAGGAGAATCGACGTTTCGGGCATAAGCCCTTCTTCAGGAATGAGGAGGGTGTGCCAAGCAGGCTAAGATAAAAGCTAGGGAGGAGGAACTTGGGGGAGGGGCGTTGGGAATACGATAGGTGGAAGGAGGTTAAGGTGAGGGTGATAGGCCGGTGAGGGGGTGGGGGGCGGAGAGGTCGGGAAGAAGATTGCAGGTCAAGAAGGCGGTGCTGAGTCTGAGGGTTGGGACTGAGAAAAGGTGGGGGGAGGGGAAATGAGAAAGCTGGAGAAATCTGCATTCATCCCTTGTGGTTGGAGGGTTCCTAGGCGGAAGATGAGACGCTCTTCCTCCAGGCGTCGTGTTGCCATGGTCTGGCGATGGAGGAGGCCAAGGACCTGCATGTCCTTGGTGGAGTGGGAGGGGGAATTAAAGTGTTCAGCCACGGGGCGGTTGGGTTGGTTGGTACGGGTGTCCCAGAGGTATTCTCTGAAACGTTCTGCAAGTAGGCAGCTTGTCTCCCCAATGTAGAGGAGGCCACATCAGGTGCAGCGGATGCAGTAAATGATGTGTGTGGAGGTGCAGGTGAATTTCTGACGGATATTTCCACCACCTCCAAACAGACCCCACCACCAAGGATATATTTCCCTCCCCATCCCTATCAGCGTTCCGGAAAGACCACTCCCTCCGCGACTCCATCGTTAGATCCACACCCCCCACTAACCCAACCTCCACTCCCGGCACCTTCCTCTGCAACCGCAAGAAATGCAAAACTTGCGCCCACACCTCCCCCCTCACTTCGGCTCCAAGGCCCCAAGGGATCCTTCCATATCCGTCACAAACTCACCTGCACCTCCACCGTCACCTTAACCTCCTTCCACCTATCGTATTCCCAACCCTCTCCTCCAAGTCCCTCCTCCCTACCTTTTATCTTAACCTGCTTGGCACACTCTCCTCATTCCTGAAGAAGGGCTTATGCCCGAAACGTCGATTCTCCTGTTCCTTTGATGCTGCCTGACCTGCTGCGCTTTTCCAGCAACACATTTTTAAGTAAATAATGGTCCCAAAGAAAACAACATTAATTTAAAATGATTGGCAAGAGAACCAATGGCGATATGAGGTGAGATAATGATTAGGATCTAGAATGCATTGTGAGATAGTATAGGGAAGGCAAATTTTACAGTGGGCTTTCATTTGAGAATTGGATAAGGATCTGAAGAGGAAGTATTAGCATGGTTAAGGTAGAATTTGTGAGCACAGGTCTGTGGCCTGACAAGTTCCTGACTCTGGCTGATCTTCCTGGAAACAATGAAAAAGTGGCT
Source organism: Chiloscyllium plagiosum (assembly GCF_037043375.1). Lineage (NCBI taxonomy): Eukaryota > Metazoa > Chordata > Chondrichthyes > Orectolobiformes > Hemiscylliidae > Chiloscyllium > Chiloscyllium plagiosum. Next base: position 66,208,988 of record NW_028270150.1, on the reverse strand, counting down.
GATTTGTTTTTGTCAGAAAGCAGATTGAATAACAGATTGAATGGTCTTGACCTCTGCTATCAGCATTCTGTGATTCTACCTAAATTACACTTAAAACCATATGCTGTCCCTCATGTAAATGCACAATTACATTGAATTGCCATTTTCACAAGGTACTCAAAAGGAACAGAAACACACTTAATGAGTTATGTGATAAGCTGTTTTAAATGTTACAGAAAATCCAAAAAAAAGATTCTGTGTTCAAAGCGTTAAACTTTTTCATGCCTATAATTTATAAAAGGAACTCAGTTCATATGTATGAATTTTTTTCAGGAATGGTAAATCTATTTTCCACTCTGCTAATGGACTGCTTAATGCTGAGCCCCTGCTGTGAAAGGGGAACATTGGCTGAGGCAGATTTGTCTAGTGCTGCAATGCAACTACTACAAGTGTACAGATGGTAGCCTCATTGCAGAAGGTGGATACTTTATCTCTATGTGCATCTGAGGATTCTGTAGCTCACAGGGGAAGCATGCAAAAAGAAAGAAGCAATTTTCCATTCATTCCAGCAATGTACTAATCTAGTATGGAGAAATTCTAATCTTCACTTTCATCTGTCAGTGAGATAAATCCAGATATACATTGTCAAATCATGTGTTACAATATCACTGATTATTAAACCACATATTCCAATATCATTGCTTGTCAAATCATATATTGCAATATCCCTTCGTACTAAAACATGCATTACAATATTTGGTTGTTTAATCATATAAATTGATTGCAGGAGCCTACTATTTATCACCTCGATGATTCCACATTCATAACAGCAATAACGAATAAAAATTGTAAGAAATCATTATCTATTGTATCAAATAATATACTTTGGCATTCAGTTCTTAAGTCCACTCCTCAGGATTTTTAGAATTCATTCATGGGATGTGAGTGTTACTGGCTACTCACCAGTAGTTGCCCTTTAAGAAGGAGGAGCAAACCACTGCAATACACCTGGTGTAGTTATATGCACAGTAAGACTTGCAAAGGAGTTCCAGGATTTTAATCCAGCGATAGTGAAGAAATAGTGATGTAGGTCCAAATCTGAATATTGTGTGGCTTGGAGGGGAACTTACAGGTGGTCATGCTCCTATGCATCTGCTGCTTTTGTCCTTCTCAGGCGGAGAGAAGATAATGTTGAAGGCCTCTTAGCAGGTTTCTGCATAGCATCTTGTAGATGGTTTGCAATGCAGGGAAAGAATATTGAAAGGTGCCAATCTAGCAGACCAAATTGGCTTGAATGATGTTGAGTTTCTTGAATGTTGTTGATGGAATTTTCCAAGTCCTACTGAAACAGTTCTGTAGAAAGGAATATAGAAAGGGAAGAACATTAGGTCATGGACCAATAGATTTCCACCTATGGCTGATCTTGCTGGAGACGAACTTGGAAGTAGAAAGAGTTCCCCAGCCAGCAACAGGGGTTGGTGAATTTGAATATGTTTAAGTGTTCGATTTTGAGCAGATTGGAGATCTGCTGGGGAATGCATTCTCCCCCCATTCCCCACCCAACCCTCCATTAACCCCCATCCCATCCACAAGCTGATACTTATAGAAGATAATTATCAATCTTAGAATTCTGTAAAACAAAACTGAGGAGCACAGTAATATGGTACAAGCCTTAAAACATCACTCAGAGATCTACTTGCATCCTGATAATTTGTGCAAGTGTCCTGTTCTGGAGAAGCAAAAAATTCCATTAAAATATTTAAATCAAGCTCTTGTAGAGCTTGGCAAATCCAACAATAAAATGGAGGTGGGACCTGCTGGCTGAAGAAGTTATGTTTCTTTCAGAACAACTCTTGTAGAGCAGGAGGATCAGGACTATTGCCCTGAGCACATCAACAATTTATATTGTCTTGATAGATGTCTTGAGATGTCAAGAGGGGTTTTATATCAGTGTCCAAAATGCATATCCTTCATAGTTGAAGCCTACTGGACCTGCATAATCATGCAAATCAAAAAGAGCTGGTGACTTCCTTGGAGATGGAATTTGTTATAATCCTATAGGGTTTTCTTCTATAAGTAACTTCTAACTTCAATTCTCCAAATTTATCAGAAGGGACTGGGATTCTGTGTAAGGGTCATGATCCTTTCCAGCACCCCCACTAGGGCATTAAGCTTGGAGATGGCAGGAATCAGCATGGATCAGGATCGTCTGTTAATCGGTCGCTACCCCTGACCACCCCCAAAGCTACAGAAAGCCAACTAATCATAGAATCTCTACAGTGTGGGAGCAAGCCTTTCAGCCCATCAAGCCCATGCCCACCCTCTGAAGAGCATTCCACTCGGACCCATACCATATCCTGGTAACCCTACATTTCACATGGCTAATCCATCTAGCCTGCACACTATGGGTAATTTAGCTTGGCCATTCCACCTAATATGCACATCTTTGGACTGAGGGAGAAAACCCATGCAGACACAGGGAAAATGTGCAAACTCTACACAGACAGTCACCCAAGGATGAAATCAAACACAGGTTCCTGGCACTGTGAGGCAGCTGTGCTGACCACTGAGCCACCATGCCAGTCCTAAACGCTAGGAGGGAGTTTAACCCCGTGACCTTGCAACAGGTACAAAAAAGTTGCGATCTAGGGGGGATAAGTGAGGGGCTGGAGTTATAAAGCCAAACCCTACAGCCCCTGTGTGTTTGGTCGATGGCTAGAGCTTGACCAGAGAGGTTAAAGAAAGGATTGCTCTCGGAGAGGGGAGACACCATGACTGCCTGCATGGTAGGGAACCATGGAGACACTGCTTGAAGCAAAAAACAAACAACTGTGACCAGAGCAGTAAAGGTCAAACTGGAAGTTCTGTTTTCACAGAGGAGCCATATCGTGAATGTGTGATTGGTAGCATACCACGAGGAGACTGCCTAGAAGAAGGAACTAACCCAACTCAATAAATCTTTCAAAGGTTTCAGCTCTTTCCTCACCAAACTGTTGTTGAGCTGCTCAGAATGCTAGCCTGAGAAGTTTAAGTGCCAGCTTGGGGGCAAAGGTGGATTTTGGGACAATAGTCCAGGTGGTTTAGTGGTTTTTAAGGAATTGTTTTATTGCCATTCCTAGAATTCTGTTGAGTACGTTTCATTAGTAAGAAGTAATTATTACTGTTTTACATAAAACAAATGGTGTCAGAAGTCTTTGTGATAAGTATAGCTGGGACAGTTAATTGAGGGACAGGTCAATTGTGAGGAGTTATAGTAATAACTTCACAAAACTTCCATTACATGTTATGGATCCGTGGTTCTCCACTTTGTGTTTGTCCATGTGATTAATTCAAAGTCTGTGGAAAGCCCATGCAGTGGTACATTCGGATGACACATGTTTAGAGAACGCATCAGATATAGTGATAAGGCCATCAGAACTCAACAGATCAATTATGGGTTTTCATCATTTCAACACAGTTTTTTTTTAATAACTGTTCTTACGTCTTCTTCCCCACCTTCACATAACCTCTGCAGCACTTTCAAATCAATATCTATGCTAGAACATCACATTTGACTTGTTAGCCTTAAATAACCATCTTACTCTAGACAATAAGAATAAATAATTGAGCAGAACTGAAGTGCACCCTTTCCTGTAAGATACAATTTTCATAAATAATTGAGAATGAACTAAGTGCATACTTTTCTTTATTAAAAGGAATTTAAGATGAAACATAAGCTGTCATATTCTTCCTTAATAGAAATCAAAGATATATATATATAGTACTTTTCATGATCTATTACCTCAAAAAGGTTGACAGACGATGAAGCACAGTTGAAGTGTGGTCATTGTTGTCGGATATTGCACTCAGACAGTTCCAATATATATTTAAAGGAGCTAATCCTGTGAGTTACAGCAAGGTTGGCATTAAAACGGTTCACCTCAGCAGTAATAGCATCATGATCAAAGGACATTGTGGCACTTGGTAGTGGCAACAGGCACAAAATATCTCATGTCCAGCTTTGAAAGCTGCTGGTTGGTCTGCTAACTCCTTTCAACAATTGTGCAACAGAAACATATAAAAAAAAATACATTGTAGTTGTTGCCAGATACCATACATCAAACTTTATTCATTTGTTCCTATTGCCCATTATCATCTGGACAATAATACCTCAGTAGTCTTCTCTATTCAAATATATCAAATGGGCGATTACTGACTCTCGAGATGGCATCAGAAGTGCCATCAATAAGAGAATACAACCAGCTGGTAATAGCACAGCATCCTTTGAGTTATTACTTGCTTTCTAGGATACATGATGGAAATAATTTCCTGGCAAAAAACGCTTCTAACTTTGCTTAGTGCACAATGGACTGGAGATTGAATAACAAGAAAAATGTCACAGATGTGGCTTGGAAGAATTCTGTTGCACAATGATTAATGGTTTAGTAAACTCCATAGATCCCCTCCTCACATTTTGTTTGAAGAAGTACTATTGTGCTATAACTGCTTTCCTCTTGTAGGCAGATCTTTTGAGATATTTGATTATTCAAATGAAATCAAACGCATGAGATATAAGGAACTGAGAAGCAATAACACTTTCCTTCATTTTACATTTAAATGGCTGTCTCTCTTCAGAGTTAATCATTATTCAGTATTCAACTCCTCATTTACACAGTGTTTGCTGCTAAAGAAGAACCTCATAGCTGTAACACTCTTGTGGAAAAGATTTATGCAGAAAAACTACTTCAATGTACATCTGCAGCAATAAATAGTAGCAGATACGTTTACACCAAATATAATGTAAATAAAGCAAAGCAAAGACCAGTTAAGAGGACAATTTTAGAGCCAGAAATTTGTAAGATGAGATGGGAACAGTGTAAGGAATCATGATAGTATAGTAACAGTGAAAATGGAATAAGACACAAGGCACAAGCATTGAGAATTTCACAGCATGCCTGCATTATAAGTTTTAATATCTTTCCCAGCAGACAAGCTAGGTTGGCTGTAACTCAGTGAGGTGCAAGCCTGCAGCAGATTGGACAATCAAGAGTAGAGAGGGAACAAGAAATAAGGGCTTTAGAAGAAGAAACCAGATAATCAAAGGAGGGAGAGAGAGAAGGAAAGATAGAGAGAGAAGCTGTCATCTGCTGAAGAGATGCTGAAGGTTTACTTGAGGAGCAAAGGGTAATACTCTTGTTTGTCCTGGTCTCCAAGAGGTGTTGTGAAAGAAGCATAACTTCTTCAGCCAGCAAGTCCCACCTCTATTTCACTTTTGGGTTTTCCAAGCCATTGGGAGTTTGATTTAGATATCAGAATTGCTTTGTCTCTCCTGACCAGGGCACTCACATTTCCAATCTGCCAGTTCCAATAATGTGTGTTTTCCTGGAAGAAATGTACAAGAAGTCCCTATGTCACAGTCCTTTACCAGTTCCAATAACATTATTCCAGTATTAGATTATGTTAACTTTAGGATAGAATATTATGACACATCTTATTATTTGCTATTGGTAGTGAAGCAGGAAACAAATCCTCCCTGATGAGAAGGAATTGGTTTGTAAAAATATAGTTATTGAGCTGCATTATTTACAATAGGAATCAGTAAGAATATGTCTGACATTGACAAAACGCTAGAACACAAAATGATCTCTGAGCAAGAAGGACCAATGATAACATTAGCCATCAATATGATTCTGGATATCATAAGAGAGCAGGTCAAGCTAATCTGACACCTTTTCAAGAATTCCTATGAAAGTTGATTCATTTTAAGTCACTGAGTTATCAGTGAGTTACATTATACATTGAAAAGAATGCCAATGTCGACCAGAGAAATTAGAGAAGAAGCTCACAAGGATGTAGTGCTTGTGTAAAGAGCCAAATTATGACATGAATAGCTAGCCTAAGTGAACTTTAAAGAAATATTTCACAGACGGAAAAGAACTTGTAGATCAAGACTATCTCATGGGGTTTAAGAGTAATTATTCTATTAAGGTTTACAGATTGTTAAAGAAACTTCATCAAGAGCAAACAGTGGTCAATAATGTGAAAACACCAACTGGAAACTTTTATTTGTATGCAAAACCAAATAGTAATATTAAAGAGTTGGAAAAAGTTGTAAAGAATGTTTCAGAACAATAAATTATGAGGAACAATGATGATAGGTACATGTTGATTCCTTTGAGTGGAAAGAAAAAGAGTACCTTGTTTTGGTTAACAGCTATGCTAAAGAGATAAATGTCGAATGTGCACAAATACCACAAGTGACAAACTGAGAAGTTGGTTTACAATTTATGGGTTGCCAGAGGTCTTAGTGTCAGAAAATGGGTGAATGGGTCTCCATGGTTCATGCCGAAAAGTATGATATATTTCTGAGTAAGAATGGTGAAACACACATTAATACCGCCTTTTCACCAGCATTGAATGGTACTGCAGAAAGAAGTATACAGATTGTGAAGAGGTCTGTGCAACAGTACTAGCGTCATCATTATAGAGGTAATACTGTTAACATTGTATTACATACAATCACATGTAACATCAAATAATTAAAATTATAAACCATGCATGAGGAATTTGGAAGCTGAGTTTAAAGTAAATCGTGACACTCATAATCAGAAATTAATCCAAGAGAAGAAGTTGTGTGCTTTTGATTTCAAATTTAATCCCATTGAATATAAAATCAAATCAAAATATTAAACTTAAATTTATATTCATAATATGACAATAAAATTTGTATGGAAAGAAACTAAAGTCATATCTGTGCCATTTAGGGACAGCTGAATGGAATAGCTTCGAATGGAAGTGTAATGTCTGTCCAGAAGTATTTTTCCAAAAGGAAAAGAATTAGTATATTCTTTTTAAATTACTTGCATATTTTCACTTAACTACAATGGTAAAAATTAAAGGAAATCATGAATTTTTGACAAGCTGTCTTCTTAATGTCTGAAGCACAGTGCTCCTCAGCAAAGGAGTTGTGTGTGGTTTGGTTGCAGGTATTGATTATTACTCTGTCCAGGTGATTACTCACAGGTTCAGCTCAAGGTCAACTGTGCAATGAAACGTCAAACTGATAGGTCTATTAGCCAGATGGAAGAGTAATGAAAGAGATAAACAGCTGTACTTGTGCTGCACAGTCAACTTTTGTCTCAAGACACCAGTATTGTACCTAAATATTACTTGTCATTGCACTCTTCAATCTTACTTAAAATATAAGCTATATTTAAATGAGAAAAGATTCTATTAAGATATTATGTATGGATTTTAAAAGGTAGGTAGGGCTACATCAACCAATTAATTGGTTTTGAAATCTTTGTTGTGCAAAACAGTGACACTGAAGTTGCATGTCCCATGACATGTTGTAGCATCATGTTCATATGTATCGAGCCACAGAGTAGAAGGATTTTTCTTTGCCACCAATTTCCCCAGCAATGAGTTTTCAGATCTGAAATATGCCCAAGTTTTGGAGTAACCCTTGTGGAATTGTGGGTAGCTAGATCGGCAGCAAGCCTTTTCTTAGAAATGGCAAAGGCTGCTTCATATTAGTCAGCAGGAAGCATACTGCATTTAGTTCTGTACTTTATTCAATGAGAGAAATCCTTTGACCCATCATTTAGCCCAGCTTTGCTCGTTCATCTATCACTAAAACATACGTTAAATTATTTAACGGCAACTTGACAGTAAGAACACAAGCTGAAATTTAGACGAAACAGAATTCATTTCTGCAGCTTAACTTGCATTCTTTGCAAAGTTTCCCAGGCAACCATCCTTTATTCTTTCAGATAAGATGCTAATTGAGGCCCAGATGCTCTTGAAGGAAATGACAGCTCAGAAGATGTTTTACAATTCCAATGCCAGTCAAACCTGCATCAGAGAAGGGCAAAAAGAGGCAGCCAGTGTCCAGTTCCATGATTCTCACATCCATTTGTGTTGTGAGGTATTTTTAAGGCCATCAGAATATTGTTACAGGTCTTGAGGCTAGATATTGAAATCACAATGCCAGTTGCTCCATTGCCATCCATTTCAAGCTCTCCACAAACCAGCTTCTAATGTAAACATGGTTCATGCCAGCTCAGAGGTGTTGAGAACCAGAGGGTAAGCATGCTCTGGATTCAGGAACCTTTTGATAAGAACATTTAAAAGGTGTTGCTAATTACAATTTTTTAAAAATTCATTCATGGGATGAGGACATTGCTGGCTAGGCAGCATTTATGCTCCATTCGAGAGGGCAGTAAAGAATCAACCACATTGCTATGAATCTGGAGCCAAATGTAGTTCAGAACAGGCAAGGATGCAGTCTCTTTCCTTAAGTGAACCGGATGGGTTTTTCCCAACAATTGTCAATGGTTTCATGATAATCATTAGACTCTTAATTCCAGATCTTTACTGAATTCAAATTTCACCATCTGCCACAGTAAGATTTGAACCCAAGTCCCCACAACTTTACCTGGGTCTCTAGAATAACAGTCTACTGACAATACCACAATGCCATTGCCTTCCCAAATGTTATAATGCAACATTGTAAGATCTGTCAATTACATTTTTAATATAGTGATTGATGATAGTATTTTGTTCAGAAAAGGTAATTGACTATTAAATTGACCATTGTTGTGAAAATGGAAAATCTTCAGATGCATTTAATTAACTTATCCAATGGATAAACTATTTTTCTAACTTGAAAAGATATAAGTTTTACTGTGGTTCAATTTCATCCTATGCTTTGATCCACTCATTGATTGACATTTCAGACACCTATTCACTTCTTCAATGACTTTAATGTGTTTAGCTCTGAAGTTTTTGATGATACCATTGTGCAATGGAATCTTTTTACAAATACTTATCTGAGCTCCAAATCCCACCAATGCATATAACTCAACTGGGGTTGATAATATAAGTGGGACTGTAAGTTTTGTTTAGAATAATAGCTTCAAAGCATCCCTAAGAGGATTTTTACAAATGGTTTTGGGATTTCTATTTGTTTATTTTGGCAGTTTTATGATAACTTAATAGGATTAGTACTTTTTTTCATGTGGAGTTTTATTGACTGTGTATTTGATTGCAAATTTAATGTACTCTTAAGCAATTAAGGTTTCTTTTCAAGTAAAGATTGGATGGGGCCCTGGGGAATGTGGAAAGAATTTTTTGCAGCCAACATAGAAAGGGCAGGGAAATATGGAGGGGGTACAACATGGGACATCTTTTGATTGTGTATGTGTGTGCTTTGAGGATTGAGTGGGGAGGCTTGAGATGCATAAGACTTAACTTCAGAACTGGATCGAAGTCCTGGTGAACAGAGGTACTCTTCTCGCCTGTGGCCTTGACATTTACAAACTTCTATTCCTGCTTCAAACCTGTTTCAGCAAGCATCAGTCCTGACTTCAATTCATCCCTGCCATACAATAAAGATACTGCAAGGGACAGAATCACAACGCCAGAAAATCTCCCAACTCATGATTCTACCTCATTGGAAAATTCAGCTTCAGTTGTAAAAGAAAATTTTCTCAATGTCCTCTTCAAAGTTCCAGCCTAAAGCAACATTATCAAAGCAGCTGATCTGGCTATTCTTCTCATTGGTTCTTGTCCTGTTTTACTGTGTGCTTATTAGCCACATGTGATTTGTTTTATTTGTCCATTGATTGTGATCATAACTGGCAAGGCCAACATTTATTTCTTGCCACTAATTGCCTTTGAGAAGATGGTGGTCAGCAGTAACTTGAAGTGCTGCACCAAAGGGGGTGTAGAAACCTCATAACACCATAAGAGAAAGAGTTCCAGGATTTTGACCAAGTTACAGTGAAGGATCATGATCTATTCCCAAGTTAGAATGTTGTGTGACCAGTAGGAGAATTTGCAGGTCTATGTTCTCCATGCTTTTGCTGACCTTGTCTTTCTAAGTAATATTGGTTATAAGTTTGGAAGATACTTTTGAAGGAACTTTGGCAGTATGCTGCAGTACAGCTTTGAGGTAACATCCACTGCTGATGCTAAGCATAAGGAGGGAGTGAATGTTTAAAATGGATGTGGTGCTGATCAAATGGGCTGCTTTTTCCCCAAAGGCATTGAGTGTTGTTGGAACACTCAATTGTTGAGCATTTAAAGTAAGCAGTATTCACATTATCACATTCAATCCTGTCCTTGCCCTATGTAAATATATGTGGCCATTTAGCAGACGCCACTTGCAATCAGGAATATAAATGAAGCTGATTTTCACATTGTAGGAAACTAAGGCCAATTGTAGCTCCTTCACTATCATTCCAAGGATGATCAAATAACTCAGAATAAAATAGGGATCAAACCTTGGAATTTACTGACTCAGTTATTCGGTTATTAAATTTAGTGAATTGTTAGAGGAGTATAATAATTGCTTACAAAGTGCTGTAAGTCAAAGATCAACATTGTCAGTATCTATTTACTACAATAGTTAAATGAACACTGCCAACTTGACTCTGGTTCTCATGAGAATTGAAGCCAACTCAAATTTGTGTCTTCACAATAAGGGATAAGAACTGGACAGTTTATGGTGATTAAGATTCCAGTTGCATCAAATATTGCCAGAGTGACCTGAACCAGACATGTCAATGGAACGTTTCCCATTAGCTCAAGAAGAGCCATTCACTGTTCCTCAACATTACCAGCTAATTTGAACAAAGCTCCTAAAATACCAATTAATTTGACAGCCAATAGATGAATTATAAGAGCTTTTAATCAAGCCTCCCCAACTCCAACCTTCCCATCCTACAGATGCAGTCCAATAAAGTGATTTGGTTATGAATCAATTGTGATTTATTTTAATTTGAATAATTCTAAAGCAGTGTAAAGCTTTATCTTGCTGTATGTTTGTCGTATTAAGAAATATGATAGACTTAACATATTTACATAAAATGTAGACAAGGTCAGGTAACAATGAAGCCTTTAATTTAGCTGTAATCAACATTGATTTGCATAGTTGTATATAATTAGCAATGATTAACAATAATGTCTGATAATGGACAACCTGGATTTCATGAAAATGTGACATTTTGATTAGTATAAAAAATTCTTGTAGCATAAAAGCCTTTTGATTTCCATAAGTTAATTAGGCTTGATAATTCCTAACAACTATTAGAATATTACTCTATATGCCTTAATGTTCTCATCACAATCATTACATAGTTCTGTGTTCAGTTCATGCAAGCTGCAAGATGATCCATGAGACTGGCATACATCAGCCATCGACCATCAAAGAGAGCAGACAGTTAATCAATTATCCTTCCCAATCGCATGACATGTGTCACAAAACTAAATGGGATGGCTAAATTATGACACATTTTGCCTTGCATTTCAGCATTTTCTCATATTAGAGAGCCACCAGAAAAATGAAAATGCCTATTATATCATCACAATTTGCTCCCTACTCTGTTAAAACCACAGTTCTTCCACTTCCATATGTGATGCATTATAATGAATGCTGTTACAATGCTAAAGTATCATCATTAAATTATTCTGAGGCACATACTTGTAGGTGGCTTCTTCCATATGCCCTGATTGGATTAGTAGTTTATTTGACAGTAAAGCAAGATAGACACCCATAGACGCAAGTTAATGTACAAGACACCAGATGGAACAATTTAGTGAAAGGACATGAGCATGCTGATGATGTTCTAAATCATTAGCGTTTGTTTTTTGAAACCAGCTGGCTAGGTCTGCAGAAGGCAATAGCATGTGGTGGAAGGTTAAAAAGTAAACTTAGAAAAATTCTCATCTGTCATTTCAGGTTTGGGCAGCTTTGAGAGACATATTTCACAATGAAAGTGTTTAATAATTTTCTAAAGCTGGCAAACCTGAAATTCCCTCTGGTATACAGGTAGAAGCAGTGGGTTGGGATATCTGGTCGGCATGGACAGGTTGGACGGAGGGGTCTGTTTCCATGCTGTACATCTCTGTGACTCTATGACTTTATGAGACAACAGTAAAGATCTCTACAGAAATAAATCTAGCTTTTACACTTTCCTACAACTTTCTTCCGCTTGGTCAAATCTCTGTGTCAACAATTATGTGAGTATCAAGAGAAAGCAAGCTCCACATGCAAGGGCCAAGAAGAGAGTCATAAAGTGGAATCCTCTGGTCCTGGAGTAAGTGAGGTAGGAGGGACAAAAAGCATTCAATTTGGATGGGAGGTGGTGTACCTAATGCCCAATATCTCTCCACCCTCACACAAATTAAGTTCTAGGTGGTAGGTTCCATGGTTGCCCTTCTTGCCTCATTGTTTACTTGAAGCCTTAAATGTCAAGGTAAGGACCATTTGAGGGTGTCAGTCTACTCCCAGTGTGATTCACACAGCAGCAAGTAGGCCTGCTCTGAGAACTACTGGAGCCAAATTTGCAGATAACACAAAAATAGGTGGAAAGGGAGGTTGTGGGAGAGTTACATAAGTGGGCAAAAAAGTTGGCAAATGGCGTCAAATGTGAAGTTGTTCATTTTGGAAGGGAGAACAAAAGAACAGAGTCTTCTTTAAATTAAGAGAAACTGCAGAAAACTGCAACACAGAGGGACTTGGAGTACTTGTATATAAAACACAGAAAGCTAGCGCACAGTTGCAGCAGGTAATCAGGAAATCTAATAGAACGTTGGCCTTAATTTGAAAGGCGTTGGAAAATAAGAAGCTTACTGTAACTGGTGAGAACATATCTGGAGTACCGTGAGCAGATTTGGTCCCCTAATTTAAGGAAAGATATCATTTCATTGGAGTCAGTTCAGGCAAGGATCACTCGGATGTTGCCTGTTATGGAGGGATTGTCTTATGAGCCCAAAGGTTAAACAAGTTGGGACTGTACTCGCTGAAGTTTAGAAAATTGAGAGGAGATCTCATTGAACCTTAACAGTTTTTTAAGGGGCTTAGCAGGGTAAATGCTGAGAGGATATTTCCCCTCATGTGACAGTCTATGACCAGAGGGCATAGACTCAGAACAAAGGACTGCTAATTTAAGATTGAGATGAGGAGGAATTTCTTCTCTCAGAGGGTTTTGAGTTTTTGGAATGCCTTGCCACAGAGGAAGCTTACTGGCTGCTTAACATCTTGGTGGGACAGGTGATAGCCCAATCAAAGGCACTCAATGCACGGTCAATATACTTAGGTCAGGTTGCTGGTCACTGAGAGCTTGTTACTGATTCTCTTGTCTCCTTCTCTCTGCAATCCCCACCCATGAATCACCCCACCTACAAACGTCTAAGCACTTGGTCTCCATGGTTCCATTCCTGGCAACAACCACAAGGTTTTACATGGCACAGCCAAGCAGCACAGCTGCTGGGCTCTGATATGTTTGGGCTGTGGGGTGCACATCAGACAGGGAGCTAATCCCAAACAGGTCAATCTCCCATCAATTAGGGAGGCCGCAAGTCTACCTCCTGTGCAGTGTATGAATCTCTGTGTGACATTGTTTCCCTTTAAAGATTGTTACGTTGGTGGGTCTTGGAATCTCCAACCTTTTAAGCTGAGATATGTACCCCCATCCATTCCTCGTTTTGGTTGCAGCTATTTTCTTGTCTATTGTCCACTTTTGAATCTGAGCAAAATGGAAGGCAACACTGAGCACTCTTTGGCTAGTGCTTTCTGGTCTCTGTTCTGTGTTTCAGTAAGGCCTCAGACTTTCAGATCTCCTTCCTGGTAGCCCTTTCCATGAACTCCATCGGCTTCACACCTCCCTGGATCTTTAACCAACTTGTCTGGATGAGGCTTGACTGCCTACTTACTGCACATGCAGTATGTTTACCATGTAAATGCTGGCATATGGTGCAGATATGAGATTGACATGATACACTGTGATAAAGCAGGATGTGTGCCCCCTTGATTACTGGCCACCACACCCCAACCAGCCACCAGGCATGGACATCCTTTGAAGCCTAGGTCCTCATAACCATATATGAATTCTACTCCTCCATCACTCCTTTCCCATCCATGTTTTTCCATACCACTCACCTTTACAACTGTTATTCCCCTTTCACGCCAATCTGCAGCCCCAATCCTGAAGCATTATTTGGAAAATCCTCAACCCACATTAGAGGTCCCCTTTTCCCTCCCTAACCCCACTTACCCCTTATTTCCTGTACAGAAACTGACTGTGGTCCATCCCCTTAAATGACCTCAGAGGATAGCCCTTGATGAGAATGCCCAGACCTTTGATAGGTGGCTATTCATTTCACCAACCCTATTAGGCCCTACCACCTCTCCTCCCAGCCCCTGCCCCAGAGTGGCAGCAATGGAGCCACAGGACGGGCCATGACCCACTCCCTAAACTGTTGAGTCACAGAGTCTTTGGCCAAGGACACCTCAATTGGATATTCAACCATTTAACCATAGCCAATCCCCTGGACCAGTATTGGAGATTGCCTTTTACCCTCTGTGCTGGAATGTCCAGACTAGCCGGTGCCTCTAGTCAGTCTGACAGACTTCAATGATGACTACTTCCTTCAGACTTTGAGACATGACTGCCTACTGCAGTGTGTTTACCATGTAAATGCTGGCATATGGTGCAGATATGAGATTGACATGGTATACTGTGATAAAGCAGGATTGGTGCCCCCTTGATTACTGGCCAGCACGGCAAGCTAGGAGGCAGGGTGCAGAAGGACATGGATGCTTTGGGTATATGGTGCTAAATGAGCAAATGCTAACAAAGTAAGCGAGTAGCTCCGGGATGCAACCTGGTCCAATCTGGGAGCTGGATAATTGGCCATGCATATAATCTCCTTATAGCAGCCTTTCAATGTCAGTGCATCCTGTAATTAAACTCTGCTTCCTAAGCAACCTGAAAATGGATTGAAGAGGTATGATAATGCTCATGAGGGGCTGGCATACGTCAATGTTAATGCCTATGGACAAGGGGCATGTGCGATTGGTATCCTTGGATCATACCCTGAAACATAAGGCTCTTCACAGCCAGCAGCAAGGTGAAGTCACCAGCTGCATGTTCTGTTTACTATTTCAAGAGTTTTTGAGGTCTAGCTTTTGCAGTGCATTTCGTAACATTAGAAAGTAAACATTAATAAGGTGAACTGAACTGTTAATAAGGCATTTAGTAAGCAATAATCCTCCTTAATTGACAACTCTCTGTTCCCTAATGAGTTATGCACCTTGCCACTTGGCAATTGCACAGAGTAAGATGTTCATATTGTCAAGCTGAGCCTCACAGGATTCTGGCATATATTTTGCCCCTGTGATATAAGTAAAGCTCTTCAACTGTTTATATATTGGAGCAATCTTTTCTTTACACCTGTGCATTACCTAATACAGGTCTCTTGTGTAGTATCTAACAACCCTCTCTTCACATACGCATTCAAGGCTACTTTGTGTCTTCTCTCTTACTGATGTCAGTTGCATGATTAGTTACGTCAGAATGATTTGGTTGAACCTCACTATACCATATTGACCCACATCACAAATCATTAAAGTCAGGGAATTAATGCCTCAACAGAATCAGAGTTGGTGTCTCATATAAATGACAAAGTACCACACAGAAGGCTGCCAAATAAGAGAAGATCCCATGGGGTACAAGGCAAGGTACTGGCATGGATAGAGGATTGGCTGACTGGCAGAAGGCAGAGAGTGTTAACAAAGGCATCTTTTTCCGGATGGCAGCCAATAACTAATAGTGTTCTGCAGTGGTCAGTGTTAGGACCCCAACTATTCACCTTATATATTAACAATTGAATGAAGGAGCTGAGAGCATTGTTGCTAAGTTTGCAGATGACACAAAGCGGTGGGGGGATAAACAGTGTTAAACAAGTGGGAGGCTGCAGAAGCACTTAGACTAAGTGACTGGGCAAAGAAGTGGCCAATGGAATACAATGTGGGAAAGTGTGAGGTTATATACTTTGGTGGGAAGAATAGAGGTGTAGGCTTTGGAAATGTGAAGCACAAAGGTACTTGGGAGTCCTAGTTCAGGATTCTTTTTAAAGTTAAGATGCAAGTTCATTTGGCAATTAGGAAGGCAAATGCAATATTGGCTTTACTAAGACTGCATTTGGAATGTTGTGAGTAGTTTTGGACCATATATCTAAGGAAGAATGTGCTGGCGTTGGAACAGTTCCAGAGGAGAATTACTAGAATGATCCCAGGAATGAAGAGCTTGTCATATGAGGAATGGTTGAAAACTTAGGTCAGTATCAATGGAATTTAAAAGGTGGAGGGAGAATCTGATTGAAACTCACAGAAAGGCCTGGATGTGGAGTTGTTCCAACTAGTAAGAGAGTCTAGGACCCGAGACACAACCTCAGAATGAAGGACAATCCTTTAGAACTGAGATGAGGAGAAATTTCTTTAGCTAGAGGGTTGTGAATCTGTGCAACTAATTGCTACAGAGGTCGATGAAGGCCAAGACACTGAATGTATTTAAGAGAAAGATAGATGGTTCCTTAATTAGTAAGGATTTGAAACACGTATCACTCATGATCAAATGGTGTAGCAGACCCGATGGGCCAAATGGTTTAATTCTACTCCTGTACTGAGTGGTCTAAATGGACTAATGTGAGAGTACTGTACAGTAGTATTGTGTGTCTTACATTCCAGTAAGATATTCGGAGGAAATTAACATTACATAAAGAAAAAAATGTCTAGATGTGTGCTCCTTCCTTATCATAATCTTGCTGCAACCTGATGCTGAAACCCAGTTCAACATTTGTTCATAAAGTTAATATCATAAAGAAAATGCAGCATGTAAAGAAATGATATTATGTCAGATAAGGTCAGTTAAGGTTCATTTTACTGTAAATTTTCATAAAGCATGTTTTTATTTAAAATGTAAGGAAGGACTGAAAGAAATTAATAATCTAATTCAAGATACCAAAACAGAGAGAAAACCCCATCAAAAACTAATGATATATATATATATTGGTATGGGGAGACTGTATTAATAGAAAGCACAAATAGCAAATGGTGAAGATCTCAAGAACCACTTTGCCAGTATAATATGAGTCATGTGGCAAATACAACTATGCAGTATGAATATCTTGGAACACACAATAAAAAGGAGACATAACCAGAAACATGACCAGAGCAAAGATTTGCAAATTGATAGGATATGACTTATTTCAGAGTGAATTCTTAATTTAATACATCTGATATTGTCACAGGATCTGGCTAATACAATATTTGTATACATGTGGTCATGATGATATCACTCACAGCAAATAGTTCAATTTTATGATGTTCCTTTCTAATGGCATTGAATAACATGAAAATTCTCTAAACTTTTTCACTTCCCAAACCAAAGGCAGGGTTGCTTTTGTTGTGGGTGCGTTTGCTGAGCTGGGAAGTTGGTTTGCAGACATTTGGTCCCTTCTCTAGGTGACACCCTCAGTGTTGTGGAGCCTCCTGTGGAGTGCTGCTGTACTGTGTCAGGTGGAATTTATGTGGTTGCGTTCCTGTTGCTTCTGGTCACTGGTTCCGGTTGTTCATTGCAGTGGTTGGTATATTGTGTCTAGGCTGAAAATGTGTTGCTGGAAAAGCGCAGCAGGTCAGGCAGCATCCAAGGAACAGGAGAATCGACATTTCGGGCATAAGCCCTTCTTCACCTGACATATTGTGTCTAGGTCAATGTGTTTATTGTTGGAGTCTGTGAGTGAGTGCCATACTTGTAGGAATTATCTGGCCGTCTTCTGTTTGGCTCATCCTATTATCGTTCAGTTGTCCCAGTGGAACTTGTGGTCTTTGGTGTCAGTGTGTGTAGATACTCAGGACAGCTGGTAATGCTGTTTAGTGGCTAATTGCTGTTCATGAATGCAGACCACTCGTTATCTGCCTGTTTGTACTATATAGTGTTTTGTGCAGTCTCTGCATGGAATCTTGTACACCATGCTTGTCCTGCACATGATGGGTATTGGGTTTTTTTGTTCTGGTGAGTTATTGTCTGAAAATGGCTGTAAGTTTATGGGCTGTCATAAGTCTGAGTGGTTGGAGGAGTCTGGTTGTCAGTTTCGAGACATTTTACTTCTATAAAGTAGAGTGGTTAGTGTGTTGGGATGTGGCATGTCCTCGCGCATTGTTTGTCTGCTAGGCATCTATGGATAAAGTTGTGGGGATATCTGTTCTTGGCAAAGACTTTGTTGAGGTGTTCTTCTTCTTTTCTTCGCAGATTGGGAGTTCTGCAGTGTGTTGTAGCCCTTTTGAAAATAGCCCTAATGTAGCTTCTCTTGTGTGTGTTTGGATAGTTGCTATTGTAATTCACGATCTCGGAATTAACTGCCAGATTCCTCCGACCACTCGGATTTACAACAGTACATAAACAGACAGCCACACTCAGACAATAACTCACCAGAACAAAAAACCCAATATCCATTATGTGCAGGACAAGCATGGTGTACAAGATTCAATGCAGAGACTGCATGAAACACTATATAGGACAAACAGGCAGACAACTAGTGGTCCGCATTCATGAACTTCAACTAGCCACTGAATGCCACGACCAGCTGTCCCTAGTACCTACACACACTAACAAAAAGGACCACAAATTCCACTGGGACAATACAAAGAAAATAGGATAAGCCAAACAGAGGACAGCCAGAGAATTCCTAGAAGCATGGCACTCATCCATGGACTCCTTAATAAACACATTGAGCTAGACCCAATATACCGACCACCCGGAACCTGCAACTGGAAGCAGCGGGAACAAAGCCACACAATTCAACCGACACAGTACAGCAGCACTTCACAGGAGGTTCTACAGCACTGAGGATGTCACCTAGAAAAGGGACAAAATGTCTGCAAACCAACTTCTCAGCTCAGCAAACATACTCACAACAACAATCGCACCCAAGCTACAAATCTTTACACAAACCTTGATCATTAACAGGGCTACTTTAAAACAAACGGAAATAAATAAAAGTCAGAACATTTTATTCTGGACCGTATTTAAGGTGAAGGGTGGAAGGTATAGGGGAGATGTCAGGGGTAGGTTCTTTACCCAGAGAGTGATGGGGGCATGGAATGCGCTGCCTGTGGGAGTGGCAGAGGCAGAATCATTGGCGAACTTTAAGTGGCAATTGGATAGGTACATGGATGGGTGCTTAAGCTAGGACAAATGTTCGGCACAACATCGTGGGCTGAAGGGCATGTTCTGTGCTGTATTGTTCTATGTTCTATGTTCTATGTATTGTGGGGATTAGCCAGTGTGTATTCTGTCAATACCCATTCCACCCCACCTGCTACATCCCAAATGCTGTAACATATCTTCAAACTGGATTATATGTAATACTGAACAAGAAAGGAGGTCAAACAAATACAACACGTGCACACCAACTCTATTGAAGTGTACTGTGATAGATTAATGGTTTTATTTACTTGACTCAAGTACGACATATTGAAGGTCTGTTTGAAAAATAAATAAAAATTTAAGATAAATTTATGATTTTTGAAATCAATGGTCTGGCTTAATATCTGGGACTTCCACGACTGAAATGGTTTTTAAAAAGGAATCAGAAAAAGTTGACTTAAAATGTCCATGTGAACCTCCTAATCAGACAAGTTGCCAGGCTTCAGTAAACCAACATGGATTAGAAAACAGGCAGCCAAGCTAAAATTAACGTTTTAACAAAAGCTAATGAAACCCGGGTAAAAGATCCCCTAGGAGATACAAAAAGCCTTCATCTCCTCTTTTGATTTACACTTTTGGAAGAATATTCACATCTTGGAGTTGGAGTTTCACCAACTGCAGATGTAGGATGCACAAGCAACCTGGTATCTCAAGGGAAAAAAAATCAGAAATTGCTGGAGAAACTCAGCAGATTTGGCAGCATCTGTGGAGAGAAAGCAGTCCAAAGATATGCAGGTTAGGTGAATTGGCCATGCTAAATTGGCCATAGTGTTCGGTGCATTAGTCAGAGGGAAATGGGTCTGGGTGGGTTTAATCTTCAGCGGGTCGGTGTGGACCTGTTGGGCCGAAGGGTATGTTTCCACAACGTAAGTAATCTAATCTAAACTAATCTTTATGCTTCAAGTCCAGTCACCCTTCTTCAAACCTTCATCAAGGTGACAGCTGCATTCAACTTGCATGCAACTGGCTCGTTAAAAAGGCACCTGTGTGGGATCTTTCAATCCTCAAACCACACTGTTACCAGTGCAATTTCTGCCAGATTTCACTGTTTTAAATAACTTCCCCATGATTTGTCAGTATTGCAGTTCAGGCAGCAGCCTTTGGCTACATACATGTCTTCCCCGAGGAGCAGTTTGTGACTGTACACACATCCTGTTGAGATGGTCACAAGACTAGAAGACCATAGATGTCAGAGCAAAAGTAGGCCATTTGGCCCATCAATCAACTCCATTATTCAATGAGATTGTGGTTCATTTGATAATCCTGAACTCACTTTTTTGCCTTTTCCCCATAGCTCTTCATTCCTTACTGATTAAAAATCTGTCTATCTCAATCTTGAATATACTTAATGTCTACACCCCTCTGCATTATAAAATTCCACAGATTCATTACATTCTGAGAGAAGAAATGACTCATCTCTGTCTTAAATCGACTATTTTCTATTCTGAGATGATGCCCTCTGGTGCAGGTTCTCCCACAAGGGGAAACAAACCTCAGCATTTTCTCTGTCATGCCCCTAAGAATCTTACATGTTTCAATAAGGTCATCTCAGCTTCTAAACTCCAATGGGTATAATTCAACATCTATGTATATGAAAACCCCTCTACACCAGAGGTCAATCTAATGAACCTCCTGAGAGCAACCTCCGATACAAGTGTATATTTCTTTTGATAAAGGAATCAAAACTGTTCACAGTATTCAAGGTGTGGTCTAACCATTGCCTTGTACAGTCTTAGCAGGACTTCCCTATTTATATATTCCATTTCCTTTAAAATAAAGGTTGACATTCCTTTTGCCTTCCCTATTACCTGCTGAAAATGGATGGTAGTCTATCGTGATTCATGTACGAGGTCTCCAAATCCCACTGGACTGTAGCTTCCTGCAGCCTTTCATCTTTTATATAATATTCAGCTCCTCCATTTTTCCTGTCAAACTGCAAAACCTTACAATTTTCCACATTATATTCTATCTGCCAATTTTTGCCCACTCACCATTGCTCTTCTCACAATTTTTTAAATCCACAAACTAGGCAATAGTATATTTACTTCCCCTTTCCAAGTCATAAATATATATTGTAAATAATTATAGCCCTAGCACTGATCCCTGCAGCACTCCACTAGTTAGAAATTGCCATTATAAAAATGCATGTTTTTTTGTTTTAGTTAGCTAATCTTCTCTCCATTCTAACATACTACCACCAATACTATGGGCTCTTATCTCATTTAGTAGCCTGATGTGTAGTACCTTTCCAAGCACCTACATCATAACCATACCATGGCACGACTGAGTTCACTATTGCATTGCATCAATATACAAGTTTTCTATGATCATTTGTACCACATTCTCGAAGTCTGTGTCAGTTATCCTGGGAGCTGCCATGATGCTTAAATCCTTGAGAACTCTCATGTTGCTGCTTCATTTCAAGGGTCACATACCTTAAACAGTGGATATGGGGAGACATGAGCTATCTTTTAATGATGATAGCTGCTAACTCTATTATACAACCACCTGACTGAGACCAAGCACAGACACAATTCAATAGGCCACGATAGAGTAAGTAATAGGCCTCTTGATGATGATGTTCCGATGCTTGGATAAGTGTAAGGGATACCTTGCAGTACCCTCCTAATCCACATAATACTTGGTGTTGTACTTTGCACAACTGGACCAGGTAAAGATGGGATGTGATGGACTCTGAAGAGTTAAGGGAGTGAGAGCAGTGTTCCAAGGAGGAAGATAAGGACATTGAGCAGGAGGAACATCACCTTATGCATGAAAGAGTCCAGCAGCTTCAGGCACTGCAAGCCTAACAGGATTTAATTGACATCCAGTTCCAGTAGATGAGAGTTGGGTGCAGTCATCATTCATTGATGGTAAGGCAGACAGGACAGCTTCGGCATATTTTTGTAGGTTTTTGCTGTTGTTGAATAAACGTTAATACTCTGAAGGTTTCAGAGGCCTTCCAGAATGTGACGGTCCCAAATCGAAAAACAGTAGGATCCTGGGCCAGACTGGGCACTGGGGACAGAGTAGCAGTGATTTAGATAGGGTTGTAAGATGGGATGTGGGCAAAGAACTAATAAGCTATGTGGTTTGTTTCTTAAACAGATGTAGGAATGTGCACTTGCATGTGTAACAAAATGTCAGCTGTGCCACCTTTATATGATAGCATTGTGAGAAGCATTGTGGTTGCTGTCCCACTAGAGTAAAAGGCAATTCCAAACTGCCAACACTTGATCAGGTACACGACTGGACTTCAAAGATAGCAGTAGTAGTGAGTACCTCCATATATGGTGAGTGGGAGAATAAGACGAGCTTGTCAGCTTAGGGGCATTATACATATGTGATGAGGTAAGTTTGTAGCAATAGTATAAGAAGGCACACTGGGTCTTGCTGAGAGAAAACCACTATGAAACTCTCCAAAGAATGACACAGTTCTCATTTCTGCTAAGATTCAGCCTGATATTTCATTTGACATCTTTTTCACAAGATAGTGGTAAATCCTTAGAATTCTCCACCCTCAAGGGGTGTGGACTATTACTCATTAGGAAAGTTTAAGACAGATACTGATAGATTCCTAGTTACTAATGACATCGGGAATACGGAGATAGTAGCGGTGAAGTGGATGATCAGTCAAAATAGGTGGAGCAAGCACAAAAGGTTGAATGACCTACTTCTGCTTCTATAACTGGGAAATCAAAATATCAAAATTAAAGTCAGTGGTACAGGAGGGGCAAGGGACTACTGTAAAAGCAACAGTATGAATAAAAGAATACGTACTTCCATATTTAGTCTGCCGTGAACCAATTTGGTGTCTGAAGCTATGATTTATCTACTTTTATGAGCCCCTGAAGTAGACAGGCCTGGCGGTATGGTCCAGAGCAAGCTGGAACCCGAGCTTTGTGGGGACAGCCAGCATGCCCCAAGCAGAGTGGGGTCAATGACGCAGGGACGGACAGTAGGCTGAAGGTCTAACTGATGCAGAGACAGCCAGCAGGCTGAAGGTCTAAGTGATGCAGAGACAGCCAGCGGGCTGGAGGCCTGAGTGATGCAGAGACAGCCAGCGGGCTGGAGGGCTGAACAATGCAGAGACAGCCAGCAGGCTGGAGACCTGAGTGATACAGAGAGAGCCAGCGAGCTGGAGGCCTGAGTGATGCCGAGACAGCCAGCGAGCTGGAGACCTGAGTGATGCAGAGACAGCCAGCAGGCTGGAGGCCTGAGTGATGCCGAGACAGCCAGCGAGCTGGAGGCCTGAGTGATGCCGAGACAGCCAGCGAGCTGGAGGCCTGAGCGATGCAGAGACAGCCAGCGAGCTGAAGGTCTGAGCAATGCAGAGACAGCCAGCGAGCTGGAGGCCTGAGTGATGCCGAGACAGACAGCGAGCTGGAGGCCTGAGTGATGCCGAGACAGCCAGCGAGCTGGAGGCCTGAGTGATGCAGAGACAGCCAGCGAGCTGGAGGCCTGAGTGATGCCGAGACAGCCAGCGAGCTGGAGGCCTGAATGATGCAGAGACAGCCAGCGAGCTGGAGGCCTGAACGATGCAGAGACAGCCAGCGAGCTGGAGGCCTGAATGATGCAGAGACAGCCAAAGAACAAAGAAAATTTACAGCCCAGGCACAGGCCCTTCGGCCGTCCAAGCCTGAGCCGATCCAAATCTACTATCTAAACCTGTCGCCCAATTCCTAAGCATCTGTATCCTGAAAGATGCAGAGACAGCCAGCGAGCTGGAGGCCTGAATGATGCAGAGACAGCCAGCGAGCTGGAGGCCTGAATGATGCAGAGACAGCCAGCGAGCTGGAGATCTGAGTGATGCAGAGACAGCCAGGAGGCTGGAGACCTGAGTTTTGCAGAGATAGCCAGCGTGCTGGAGGCCTGAGTGATGCAGAGACAGCCAGCGACCTGGATGCCTGAGTGCTGCAGTGACAGCTAGCGGGCTGGAGACCTGAGTGATGCAGAGACAGCCAGCGGGCTGGAGGCCTGAGTGTTGCAGAGATAGCCAGCGGGCTGGAGGCCTGAGTGATGCAGAGACAGCCAGCGAGCTGGAGGCCTGAGTGCTGCAGAGATAGCCAGCGGGCTGGAGGCCTGAGTGCTGCAGAGACAGCCAGCGAGCTGGAGGCCTGAGTGCTGCAGAGATAGCCAGCGGGCTGGAGGCCTGAGTGATGCAGAGACAGCCAGCAGGCTGGAGGCCTGAGTGCTGCAGAGACAGCCAGCAGGCTGGAGGCCTGAGTGATGCTGAGATAGCCAACAGGCTGGAGATCTGAGTGATGCAGAGACAGCCAGCAAGCTGGAGGCCTGAGTGATGCTGAGATAGCCAACAGGCTGGAGATCTGAGTGCTGCAGAGACAGCCAGCGAGCTGGAGACCTGAGTGATTCAGAGACAACCAGCAGGCTGGAGGCCTGAGTGTTGCAGAGACAGCCAGCGAGCTGGAGGCCTGAATGATGCAGAGACAGCCAGCGAGCTGGAGGCCTGAATGATGCAGAGACAGCCAGCGGGCTGGAGGCCTGAATGATGCAGAGACAGCCAGCGGGCTGGAGGCCTGAATGATGCAGAGACAGCCAGCGAGCTGGAGGCCTGAGTGTTGCAGAGACAGCCAGCGGGCTGGAGGCCTGAGTGATGCAGAGACAGCCAGCAGGTTGGAGGCCTGAATGATACCGAGACAGCCAGCGGGCTGGAAGCTGAAGCAGAGTGGGATGATTGTTGGAATGGGGATTGGTGTGGGTGGTCTGCAATTTGCAAGCCTGGTCAGACCATGTTTGGAAGCCCGCCGTACTAATCTACTGCAGGCCCTGTATCCATAAACTGTAATGCTTATCTTTTTAACTTTATTTCTCATTTTTTTTCTAATTTATACTTCAAATAACTGTAAGTAATATAAGTGCTTTCCTTTTTTCCTTCATTTCTCTATTTTGTTTCTTTGATCTGTACCTCAGTACCTTGTTACTAAGGTAGTGCCATTTGGGTCAACATTGTAAACTTTTCGCTGTCCTCCTGTACTTCCATACTTAAGTGCATGTGACAATAAAGGATATTCTGTTCTATTCTATGAACTATTTGTTTAAATCAGATGTAAGTCACAGAGTATTAAAAATTCAGCAACTACAATAACATAAGTACAGTAGCGCCTTGACTTACGAACTTAATCCGTTCCGGGACCCGGTTCGTGAACCGAAAAGTTCGCGAACTGAATCAATTTTTCCCATTGTCGGATAGTGTAAGAATGCTTGGACGTAGCAAGGAACGCTGTTCACAGCGCACGCGCCAAAGACGAACTGAATGAGATCACGAGGGGCCCAAGAGCTTTTGCGTTCAACAAGCACGTAGCAAAGTAGAACAATGAAACCACGTGGTCGCATACGGGCTTTTTGTGTTCGTACTTTTTGGTCGTACCTTGAATTTCGTACGTATGTTGAAGCAAAATTTTATGTACAATCCTGTTCATAAACCGATTTGTTCGTGAACAGGGTCGATCGTATGTCGAGGCGCTACTGTATTGTAATCCTCAGGCAGTCACATAGAAAAAGCA
Source organism: Chiloscyllium plagiosum (assembly GCF_037043375.1). Classification (NCBI taxonomy): domain Eukaryota; kingdom Metazoa; phylum Chordata; class Chondrichthyes; order Orectolobiformes; family Hemiscylliidae; genus Chiloscyllium; species Chiloscyllium plagiosum. Next base: position 66,183,451 of record NW_028270150.1, on the reverse strand, counting down.
ATGACACAAAATTATTGGATGTAGAAGAGCTGACTGTGCTATCAGCTTTTTATATCTTAATTGGAAAGCAATAATAATTAGGAAAATTATGGGAAATATTTAAAAATCTATTAATCTGCTTACAATAAAAACAATTCTAACTAAAGCAATATAGATTAAATGAGGTTCATGAGATTAAGTATAGATATGAAGAGAGATATGACAGAGCTGAAAACTGTGAATATGCATAAACACCGAACAGACAGAAAAATTCAGTCACTTATAATGGTCAGTAAATGCAGGTTAAAATATAATTAAGGAACCCAAAGTCAATATGTAATGTAGATTTGCATAAAATAACCTAACATTAAAGCTGTTTTCAGCAAACAAAGGATAAAAGAAAGTAAAATTTCATTTAAGGTGATAATAATAGTAAATTGAAAGCTGGAATGAAGAAATAGAAAAATGTAAATAGTTATTTGCAACCATCATTTCAGCGATTAACTAGTAACTTTAGTACCGTTTCCTTAGAAAGTGTCACATAAGGGGTTAATCACTGTTAAAAGTTGGAGTGTATCACCAATGAAATCAGATAATGATCAGAATGGGGGCTCTGGGACCTGAGAGGAGAATGTCTTAATGGAGTCCTGCTGAACCAGGTCCCTGTAAATAGTGAATAAATATTTATTAAGTTGTACTTGTAAGATACCAGACCTCATCTGCCAATAGTATCCATGAGCCAGTTGCCATATTCATAGAAGTAATGAAAAGAACTGATGAGGGCAGAGCGGTGAATGTAATCCATACAGAGGTCAGTAAGGCATTCGACAAGGTTCCTCATGGTAGACTGGTTAGCAAAGTTAGATCACACGCAATATAGGGAGAACTAGCTATTTGGATACAGAACTGGCTTGAAGGTAGAAGACAAAGGGTGATGATGGAGGGTTGCTGTCCAGACTGGAGGCCTGTGACACAAGGATCAATGCTGGGTCCACTGTTTTTTGTCATGTATATAAATGATTTGGATGTGAACATAGGAGGTGTGGTTAGTACAGTTGTAGATGACACTAAAATTGGAGGTGTAGTGGACAGCGAGGAAGGTTACCTTAGAGCATAGCAGGATCTTGATTAGATGGACCAATGGGCCAAGGAGTGGCAAGGTGCTGCATTTTGGAAAGACAAATCAGGGCAGGACTTATACACTTAACGGGAGACTCCTGGGAGGTATTGCTGAACAAATAGACCTTGGAGTGCAGGTTCATAGTTTCTTGAAAGTGGAGTTGCAGGTAGATAGGATAGTGAAGACAGTGTTTGGTATGCTTGCTTTTATTGGTCAGTGCATTGAGTACAGGAGTTGGGAGGTCATGTTGTGGCTGTACAGGCCACTGTTGGAATATTGTGTGTAATTCTGGTCTCCATGTTATAGGAAGGACGTTGTGAAACTAGAAAGGGTTCAGAAAAGATTTACAAGGACGTTGCCAGGGTCGGAGGGTTTGAGCTATAGGGAGAGGCTGAATAGGTTGGGGCTGGTTTCCCTGGAGCGTCGGAGGCTGAGGGATGACCTTTTGGAGGTTTATAAATTCATGAGGGGCTTATAAATCATGATAGGATAAATAAGCAAGGTGTTTTCCCCAGGGTAGGGGATTCCAAAACTAGAGGGCATGGGTTTAAGGTGAGAGGGGAAAGCTATAAAACAGACCTAAAAGGCAACTTTTTCATGCAGAGGGTGGTACGTGTATGGAATGAGCTGCCAGAGGAAGTGAAGGAGGCTGGTACAATTACAACATTTAAAAGGCATCTGGATGGCTATGTGAATAGGAAGGGTTTAAAGGGATATGGATCAAATGCTGGCAAATGGGACTAGACTTATATAGGATATCTGGTTGACATAAACAAGTTGGACCGAAAGGTCCATTTCTGTGCTGTATCTCTCCATGACTCAAAGTAGCCAATATAATTCTATTACTTCCAAAGGTTATCAAGTGATGTACCTAAACTAGCAACGTTAACATCAATTGAAAGCTATCCGTAAGTAGGGACTTTCCAAGATAAAAGAGATTGCAAGCAGGGTGACACACAGATTGGTCTTAATAGACATACAAATCTAATACAGGTAAATGGAAAGGGAGTAAGACATATGTTTTGCCTGCTGTGCTTGACCAGTGGAGAAAACATGTATGTATTTTACAGGTACAGAATAAATGCCACAGTGTCCAGTATGGTGAACATTGTGCACACACATTTCATGTTGACAGTGCACTGCCTACTGTGTCATCATGTAGAGGTGCCAGTGTTGGACTGGGGTGGATAAAATTAAAAATCACACAACACCAGGTTCATTTGGAAATGCTTGCTTTCAGAGCGCTGCTCCTTCATCAGTAATGAGTGGGGCAGGATCTTTTGCTATAAGTTCTGTGTCTTATGATCCTGCCCCACTCATTAGCTGATGAAGGAGTAACACTCTGAAAGCTAGTACTCCCAGATAAACCTATTGGTCTATAACCTGGTGTTGTGTGATTTTTAATTTTGCTATGTTATAGGTAGATAAAAGGAGCCTATAACCACTGCCTGCACCTAGCATTAAGCCCTTTGTATTTTTAAATATGGGGAGTAATGGTTATTTAAAACCTTTCTCGTAAACCATGCCAGCTATCTTTATGATAACTAGGTTTACCTATAGCCTGACTAGCAGTCCATAATGAGATCCCTAGAGGCTACTGGCAAAAAATGTAAGTCTGTTCAAAATATCTTAATGAACATTAAGTTATTGCTAGCTCCCAAACAACTCCCTTTTGATCCCCACATCTCTCATGATAACCCATCCCCTTCTTAATTATTACTTCCTCCTTCTAATTTTCCCCTCTTCTGATCCATTTGCCTCCTTCTCTAATTACTCTATTTCTATTCCCAAGATGTTTGGAGGCAGCTGCTGATGTCACAGTGGCCCAAGGTCTGGTGTTGATTCACTGACGAACATTCATCCATCCAACATAGTTTTAATTGAAATAAAGCTTGATACCTGTTGTTGGTTGCACCCTGATCATACATGGTCTGAAATGTGGATTGTTTCCTCTGCCCAGATTGTTCCAAAAGGTGCAAATCAAATTTCGCACTGACATGTCTCCAAAGTGCCTAATTTCTCTCAATAGATATCAAGTTTCCCCACCATACACCTGCCTCATCTGTCCCATCCATTACCACAATGGTATCCACGGCTGACAGTTATGGGAAAATTAAACTTTAAAATATTCAACAAATTTGATAACTGACATAAAATTTGCCAGAAAATCAGCTATTCCTTTCTATTACATATACAACCATTTCCACTAATCGCCACCATTCTCAGAAATTAATTTTGTCTTTGTCTTCATTCAGAAAAATTCCATTCTCCTTGTTCTTCACTCTTAGTCAAATTCTAGCTCTCATAAGTCCATGCATGCAGTATCTTTTTTCTGACCCACTCCTTCCAAGCTGTCTCCACACCTTTACTATTTATCCACCTTCAGCGTACTAATGCCTTCACTGATAACTCTCCCAGTTTCATTCTACATTGCACAACATAATTATCTTTTCATGTTTGCTGTTCTTTCAAAACCAAATCATTGGTTGAGGATAGTCAGTATGTCAGCAATGCATGAAGAAATGTTTGGAGCAACAGTTCAGTTGATTCCCTCCCTGCAGAATCATTAAATCAGAGAAGTACAAGGATTTAACTCACTGAACCTGAAGCTTCAGAGTTTACCTTTAACTGCTCGAACAAAGCAGATGGAGCAACTGCAGTGAGTCAACCCAGCAGTGGCCCTTGACAATCTGCAACCTTTAAGTGACAGTGGTCCTTTATATTCTATCGGCTTTGGTTTCTGAAATACTGTTTTGTAAGAGCTTTGTCGTGTTTCTCAATATTTAATAAAAAGAATGGCAAAGTCTAATCTTTTCTAATTGACTGTGTAATAAATTATAGTGAACAGCAATCATGCTGGCTGGTGTAGAGAAAGACAGTGGTCACATTTCTTTTTATTTCTTCACATGATCATCTTCTTTCTCTTGCCCCACATCTTGCCTCAAAGTAGAGCATGGTCATATCTTGCTTTATATGTTTAATGTTTCATCAGTGTACACAAATTGCAAGTTATTTCAGTTTGTGCTAGTTTCCCTAGGCCTCAATGCAAAAACTAAAAAACTGATCAAGAATTCTATTACTAATCCTGAACAGTGTCATGGGAGTTCTTCTAAGGTATATCTAGTACCACTTCTTTCCAGCAAACTTCAAATAAGACATTTAAGTTATGACTGATTGATTCATGTTCTAATTTGCTCCAGTTCAATTCATATATTTTCTACTCATTCTGCTTTGTAAAAATTGATTAACTCCATTAGACTTCTGTGCAAAACTGTTTGAAACTTCAGAAAAATGTTTCTGTCATGTATTCATTCTTTGCATCCCCCTGACAATGGGTAGATATCTAAAGAATTACTTCCACAACCAGAGTTTACTATAAGCATGACTGCTCCTTGATAACATCTGAATGGGGGAGTAGAAAAATTCAGATAGCCTGACTGGAAAGGAACATCATTTATTGTTGAACACCAAATAAAGCTACTTCTTGTGGTGTACATAGACTAGTCCCAGCCCAGTACAGCCACTTCTACAGACACTGTTTTGCATCTGCTTTTTTTTAAATAAATCTACAAGTGTTATCACACACAACTGAATGACGTCCCCCACCACCCGATCACCGTGATTTTTTTTAACTATCAGCTACCACCAGTTAAACACCCATGCAACCAGTTAGATATTTGCACGTACAGCCATGTCTGGGTCTGCATTTTTTTTTAAATCATCCTTTTCAGACACATTTTAACATATGTCTGGGGTAAGTGGGACTTGAATCCAGACCTCCTGGCCCAGAGGTAGACAGCCTACCACTGCACCACAAAGACCCTCCCCAGGTCTGGTTTATTTTTTAAATCAGCCTGTTCAGAGATACTATTGCAGGTGGGACTTGAAGCTAGGTCTCCTGTTTCAGAGGTAACGGCACTACCATCGCACCACTGGAGCCCCTAACATTAGCTGGGGTTCCAGTGACCTTACTGCTATGTGAACACCTCCCCTTGGGTCTGCTTTCCTTTCTCTTTCATTTTCTATCCGGAAGTGTTATCACACGCAACCGGATGACATTCCAGCAACCAAATCACCATGACCTTTTCTTTGTTTTTAATTGTTAACCACAACCAGTAATCACCCAAACAGACAGTTAAAAGTTACATGCAAAGCCCATTATGGGCAACAGTTTTATTTTATTTAACCTATTTTACTAAACAAACTGTTCAAAGATGTTGTGACACACCTCTGAAGCAGGTGGGACTTGAACACATGTCTCTCAATCCAGGAGTAGGGACACTACCACTCGGCCACAGGAGAGCCCATCTCAGTCTGCTTTTCTTTTCTCGTTTTTTTTTTCCTTTTTCATTTTACCACAAGCCAGTTCAGCAGTAACCTTTATTTTTCTATATTTTCTCTCAAATCACACATGGTTATGCGTTTTCATATATATCGTGAGACAGGAAAAAAGAAGACCACATTGTGAATAGACTTTATTATTATATTTTTCCTCACCACGAGGAAACCATCCATGTGGCCAATTGAATATTTACTAGCAAAACCTGTTAAGGGCAATGCTAATCTCACAAAACGTCAGGAGGCAGGTGTAGGAAGAGAGGGGAGGAACGAAATCAAAATGGAATTGGAGGGTATAATAAAGCACTGTATCCTCTGTGGCTGGGTCTGCTTTAAGTTTTTCAAAAGACCCATTACATGTTTTCAGTCAACACTGGAATACAGGACCTTTATGCCAAAGTCAGACCTTGATGCTAACATTATATTTTCAAATCAACCTACTCAAGAGATGTTATTACATACCTCAGGAGCAAGTGAGACTTAAACCTAGGACCCTTGGTCTGTATGTGTTGCCATAGTCTTACCAGACCATGGGGTTGTTCTCTCATTAGAAAGAGATGGCTGGTGGTGATTTACCTAAAGCGAGGGAAGGTTTTGAGAAGGATGGTCCTTCATGTTTACCTCAGCCAGTGATGGGAATGGACCCCATGCTTTGGTGTCACACTGCTTTGCAAACAAACCATCCAGCCAACTGAACTAAACCAGCACCTTGGTCTAGAGGTAGGGACATTATCACTGCACCAGACGACTCTCCTGGGTCTACTTTATCAAGGGTTCACGTGATGAGTTCCAACTGGGAAGGTTTTTGCCTGTTGCCAAGGGAACTCACATACTCACTGAACTCCTCAAGGAGATTAAGTAGTGATTCCCCATGGGCCTTGTAAGAAGTAACCTTAATTTTCTATATAAGACATTAAATTATAAATATACATGTTTAAATGATTTGGATTGGTGGATCAAGTATAAAAATATAATATAACACAAGTAATAGTAACCCATTACAACTGCATTTAAAAAGACTTGAATCTTTCAACTAAGCCAGTAGATGGCAGAAGTAGTTCGCTGAATAAACATATAAAATTTATAAGATATTTGGTGCAGAGGCTAAATACTGAAAATGTTTACATTAAATGGAATGGTAGTATTACAGAATAATGACGAAAGTACTTTCATTTGCTTTGTTTAGTTAAAGTGTAAATATTGGCTTAGAGCATGAACATGAAGGAAATTGATAAAATTCATTGAAGCAAATAATTCACTGTAACAAAAGGCTCAAATATTGAAAGTACACGTTAAAAAAGAATTCTCATGTAATTAATTCTCACTGTGAAGACTGATGCCAAGTTCCTATTTAGTTCATCTGTCATTTCTTCATTCCCCGTTCCTGTTTCTCCAGTTTCATTTTCCAGCAGTCCAATGTTGACTCTTGCTTCTTACTTACCTTTTATGTATTTTCAAAAACTGTTGCAATTATTTTTATATTACTAGCTATTACTTACCCCCATATTTCATTTTTCCCCTTTATTGCGTTTTTAGTTGTCCTCTGTTGGTTTTTAAAGGCTGGTTTTTAATCCTCTGGCTTCCCACTAATCTTCACCACATTGTATGTATCAATGAGGCAAGATGATATAGTAATGAGAATGTCTTCTATATATGCTCCATTCACCACTTAGTTAGAAAATGGGACTTCTTGGTCTCAACAGTGGGAAGATTCTCACTGTCAATTCCATACAAATCTCCCAAGTTTCTCCCCAAAGCTCATTTCATGCAAAGGCAAAGGAATATTCAACCCGCTGTATTTATTTTATAGACTTTGAGCATAGGAGTTGGGTCGTCATGTTGAGGTTATATGGATCCTAGTGTGGACTATTCAGGAGTGCTGTGCGTTACAGGAATGATATTATTAAACTAGAGACAGCTTAGAAAAGATTTACCAAAATATTGTCTGGAATGGAGGGTTTGAGGTATAAAAATAGACTGGGATGTTTTTCACTGGAGCACAGGAGTTTGAGGGGTAACCTTATTAAGGTTACAAAATCATGAGGGGCATAGATAAAATGAATGACAAGAGTCTTTCCCTAGGGTGGGGGAGCTCAAACCTAGGGGGCATATTTTTAAGGTGAGAGGGGAAAGATTTAAAATGGACACAAGGGGCAAATTTTACGCAGAGTGGTTCCTGCGAAAGTGATGGACGCAGGTACAGTTGCAACTTTTAAAAGACATTTCGATAATACTTTACATAGGAAGGGTTTGGAGGGATATGAGCCAAGCGCAGGCAGGTGGGACTGGTTTAGTCTGGGATTATGATCGGTGTGGACTGGTTGGACCAAAGAGTCGGGTTCTGTGCTGTATGACTCTATGACTACATTATCTGCCTTAAAAGCTATGAATATCTAATTCCTTAGCAATAAGAAAGGCCTTGTGCATAAACTACTTTTAGTTATTTATATATCCCCTTTTTAATGTGTGCTATAACTATTTTGTTAGTAACATCTTTCAGTTTGCACTTCTCACCTAAATATAAGCAAAACTAAATGTCTCTCAATATTTTAATGCAGTTAAAAAGCTTAATACAGCAAAAAATTAAATATCTGGAAAAAAAATTCTATTGTTTGAAGTAATGGATAGATATGATTTTTTTTTGATCTGGCAAGTTACTAAATGTGACTTTGTCATAGATTGTGGGATTCTTGTTTTTATTATAGAAATGATAAAATGTCACATTTGGAGCCATTTTAGTGGAAAATAACTTATGAAAGTGTCTCCTGGTTCTACTATTCTTCCAGTAATAAAATTTGTGTACTCTTGTGTACACAATTTCTCCATCCCTGTGTACACAATTTGTGTACACAATTTCTCCATCCCTGTCTTTTCTCAGTTTTATATCAGGTTTCTGTAATAGCCTGTCAGACTTCCCTGATTGTAGTCCTGCCCTGAAAAGGTCTAATATAAGTGTCACAATAGTAATTTAGTGAGCAAGCCAATGTCATTTTCTTGAAATGAAAGAAAACCTGAGGTTGTGATCTGGGGTTATATACTTAATTTAGAGTTACATCTATCCCCATACAGCTATTAATTCAGGTGAAGTAACATGAAGTCACAGATCAGACAGTATCCTTCTCAGAAGGTTCACATAAAACTAGCATAACACAAGGGTGTACACAGTATTTTAGATATAACAACATGCTAGTTGTGTAGCACAGTGGTGATATCACGAGAGTAGTAATCCAGATACCCAGGCTAATGTTTTGGGACTTGAGTTCAAATGTCACCATGACGGATAATGAAATTTGAATTCAAGTTTAAAATGTAACAATGTGACTACTGTCAATTGTTGTAAAAACCAGTCTGGTTTATGAATTTTTTTTATTCATATGTGGCATTTGGGTGTCACAGGCTGGCCAGCATTTAGTGCTTGTCTCTAATTACCCTTGTGAAGGTGGTGGTGAGCTGCCCTTTTGAACTGCTGCAGTCCACAATCAACTTAGGGAGGAAATTCCAGAATTTTCACCCAGTGACAGTAAAGGAATGGCAATATATTTCCAAGTCAGGATGGTGAGTGACTTGAAGGGGATTGCAGGTGGTTCCCATGTATGTGTTGCCCTTGTTCTTCTAGATGGAAGTGACTGTGGGTTTGGAAGATGCTGTCCAAAGATCTTTGGTGAATTTCTTCAGTGCATCTTGTAGATAGTTCACACTGCTGCTAATAAGTGTCAGTGGAGGGAGTAGATGTTTGTTGATGTAGTAGGCAAAAGTGAGGACTGCAGATGCTGGAAATCAGAGCCTAGATTAGAGTGTGCTGGAAAAGCACAACAGGTTGAAGACTTTCAGGGCAGAGGAGATGACCTGGGGGTTGCAGTAAGAGAGAGAGACTCACTGAGATTCTTGTGGAGTGAGGAGAACTTCTTCAAGGTAGGCATCCTTGCAAGAGAATTTGCATTAAGGTTAAAATCAACTAGGCAAAAGTGAAGACTGCAGATGCTGGAAACCAGAGTCTAGATTAGAGTGGTGCTGGAAAAGCACAGCAGGTCAGGCAGCATCCAAGGCACAGGAAAATTGACATTTTGGGCAAAAGCTCTTCAGGAATGGAGGCAGCGAGTCTCCAAGGTGGAGAGACGTAGTTGATGTAGTGCCAATTGAGCAGGTTTCCTTGTCCTGGATGGTGCCAAACTTCTTTGGTGTTGTTGGAGCTGCATCCATCCAGGTAAGTGGGGAGGATTCCATCACACTCCTGACTTATGTCTTGTAGGTAAGGAAGTGAATTACTCACTGCAGTATTCCTAGCCTTTGACTTGCTCTCGTAGCCTCCATATTTATATGGTAAGTTCTCATTTAAGTTTCTCATCAATGATAGGGGTATTCAATGATGGTAACGCCATTGAATGTCATGGGGCAATGGTTAGATTGCATCTTATAGGCAATAGTTATTGCCTGGCATTTGTTTGGCGCAAGTGTTACTGGCCACTCAGCCCAAGGCTGGATATTGTTCACATCTTGTTGCATTTGAATACGGACTCCTTCAGTATTTAAGGAGTTGTGAATGGTGCTGAACATTGTGCAAACACGAGCAAACATCTCCACTTGCGATCTTATGATGGAGAGAAGGTCATTGATGAAGTAACTGAATGTCCTTTTTGGAAACAAAACTGCCATCCTTACTGGTGTGACTTATTTGTGATTCAAGACCCAAACAATGTGATTGATTCTTAACTGTAAGAATCAATTAGGAATGGGAAATAAATGCTAGTCTAACCTGTGATGCTGACCTTCATGAGCAAGTTAAAAAAAAACTTACGTAAATGAAACTATGCCACAGACAAGACCTTTCACACAACTAGGACATATTAGATATTGCCTGCAGGTTGCAATGCCTTTACATCAGTGGATGAAAAAGCACTAGTGATGCATTGATTATTTTCCAATATATATAAATGATTGATGAGGGAATGTTGATCCAAATACTTGGAAGAAAGTAACTATTCTTTTTCAAATAAACAAAGCACATCACATATTTGGCAGCATTACACTTGTATACTCACACAATAAGATTAATTGGAGGATATTTTCACCCATTTATCCCTTTGTTTCCAAATTTGCATTTTTGGATCCATTATTATCTTACTTGGATATGAACTCCATGCATAAATTTAAACTGTTCCAATTGAATTGACAATATTGTTGTTTACAATGCAGGAGGGATGGTTCATGTTTCAATTTTTATTTTTAATCTTTGAACAATGCAGAAGTCCTCAGGCAGACATTCCTCCCAGTCAGCCTTAGCAACCAACAGCTTTCTCCACTTGTCCCAGGTAACCAGGCCCAATTCTGCTTCCAGATCAAAAACAAGAAGTACAAATAACCATTTTTAAACCTCAGGATCAGAAAGCTAGGATTTCTTCTGTCTCTGCAAAATTTAAACTGTAATCAAAATGGGGCTCAAGATCTCACCTGTTGCATTAGTTCCAACTTTAAAGACTCCAAAGCAGTATTTGGAGAACATTCCAGATGCACTAGCTGATATTGTTCAACCAATTCCACTAACAGATTAGTTGGTTACGTGTCTCATTGGGTTTTTTAGATGGAACATGATTGTCTTCTCAAAAATCTGCATACTCGTGGTCATATCAGCTACACTCATTGCTCTTAATGGGTGGGTTCCTATTCTGGCAAAGATGGTTTGAGTTGGTAATCCTCCACTTAATGCTGCTTGATATTAGTCTGCTTCCTGGCAGACGTTAAATATTATTCATTGTGATTGGAATACATTGGCATACCTTTACCTCAGCTGCAAAAGAGAGGTGAGCTTTCTTCTTGTTACTAGAGAAGTTAGAGTGAACATTTTCATTGTCTAGTCGACTTTTGGCCAGTGGAATGTCAAGTAGTGAACTTTGCTCTCGGAGAGTCGAAGAACAATAGTACTTTCCTAAGGTGCTCTTTGGCGTGACAGAAAATGGACCCTTCGAGCCATAGTATTTTGATTACAGTAATCACTTGGCAGGACATTTTGTTTTCTTACTCATTCCTAGGATGTGTGCATCATTGACAATTTCATCATTTACTATCTATCCCGAACTGTCCTTGGAAAGGTAGTGATAAGCTGCCTTCTTGCACCACTGGAGTCTATGTGATGTAAGTACAACCAAAGTTGTGTGGGAGTGAATCCAGGCTTTTGACTCAGTAAAGGTGAAGGAATAATGATATAGTTCCAGTTCAGGATAATGTGTGGCTCGGAGACAAGAGTACAGGTGGTGGTGGTCCCACATATCTGCTGTCCTGGTCCCCCTAAGTCGTAGAGATTGCAGATTTGGAAGGTGCTGCCTCAGGAGCCTTAGTGAGATGCTTACAGATGGTATGTGCTGCTGCCACAATGCAACAATAATGGAGTGAGTGAATGTTTAAGATGTTAGATGAGGTGCGAAGCAAGTAGGTTTGTCCTGGATGGTATCAGGTTTCTTGAATGTTACTGGAACTGCACTTATCCAGACAAATGGAGCATATTCCATTACACTCCTGATTTTTGCCGTGTAGATGGTTAACAGATTTTGAGGAGTCAGGATGTGAGTTACTCAGAGTCATAGAGATGTACAGCATGGAAACAGACCCTTCGATCCAACCCGTCCATGCCGAACAGTTATCCCAACCCAATCTAGTCCCACCTGCCAGCGCCCGGCCCATATTCCTCCAAACCCTTCCTATTCATATACCCATCCAAATGCCTCTTAAATGTTGCAATTGTACCAGCCTCCACCACATCCTCTGGCAGCTCATTCCATACACGTACCACCCTCTGCATGAAAAAGTTGCCCCTTTGGTCTCTTTCATATCTTTCCCCTCTCACCCTAAACCTATGCCCTCTAGTTCTGGACTCCCCGACCCCAGGGTCCTATCCATGCCCCTCATAATTTTGTAAACCTCTAAAAGATCGCCCCTCAGCCTCCGACGCTGCAGGGAAAACATCAACAGTCTGTTCAGCCTCTCCCTGTAGCTCAGATCTTCTAATCCTGGCAACATCCTTGTAAATCTTTTCTGAACCCTTTCAAGTTTCACAACATCTTTCCGATAGGAAGGAGACCAGAATTGCACGCAATATTCCAACAGTGGCCTAACCAATGTCCTGTACAGCCGCAACATGACCAAGATGGAGGATAGGAAAATTTCTGGCTGTAAGAGCTGCTCCTTTTTTTGAGGTATTTTAGATGTTGGAGGTGATTTCCTCGAAGTCCAGGAGCAGCAATTACTGTTTTATATGCTGTTGCATTGTTTTGGAACTTTGGAAAAAAAAAGTCAAAACAACAGCAGTTTTAAAAGGGAGAAGAGCAGACAAAGGAAGCACATGGTGAGGACAGTGCAGGAGAGAGAGAGAGAGAAAAAGAGAGCAAGAACCTGCACAAGTTACCGCCTTTGCTGTTTGAATTCGTGTATCGCTGGACATTGGAATGCATCTGGGAAATTTAACAAACAGTGAAATTCACAACTAATCTTGGAGGAACTGTTGAGCGAAGTTCACAGCACAGAAGCAGATAAGTTAATTGTTGTTTTAAGTCTGTCCAAGAGAAAGGCTGCAGTAGTGGGTACAGTGGATTCTTTCTTGATTATACGTTTTTGGAGATAAGTCTCTTGATTAAACTTAAAATATAAGCCATAGCTATTAATTTATCCCAGGGCAGTGTTTGTAGAGGAATAAGACAGTGTTATTTTCTGGGTCTGTAGATTGTGAAGGAGCAAAAATGGCCTCTGCAGTGATATGTAATTCTTGTCAGATGTGGGAGTTCAAAGAGAGTTTAAGGGTGACTGCGGATTATATCTGCCATAATTGCTGTGGATGTGAATCTTATCAGATCGAGTGGATCGGTTGGAGAGACATATAGAAGCGATGAGGAATTTGCAACAGCAACAGTATGTGATGGATGGCAGTTATACAAAGGGGGGAAAGTCTCAGATACAGTCACATAGATGGGTTAACTCCAGGAAGGGTAAGAGAGGTATGCAGCTAGAGCAGGAGTCTTTTAAGGATATACCCATTTCAAACAGGTATGCTGTTTTGAAAAATGTAGGGGGTGATGGATTCTCAGCGGAACGTAGCACAAACAGCCAAGTTTCTGGTATTGAGACTGGCTCTAATGCAACGAGGGGTACGTCGGCTTCCAAGAGATCAATTGTGTTAGGGGATTCTGTAGTCAGAGATAGAGACAGATGTTTCTGTGGCCAGCAGAGAAAAAGCATAATAGTGTGTTGCTTCCCTGGTGCCAGGATCAAGGATGCCTCAGAGAGGGTGCAGAATGTTCTCAAAGGGGAGAGGGGCCAGCAGGAGGTCATTGTCCACATTGGAACCAACGACATTGGAAGGGAAAAGGTTGAGACTCTGAAGGGAGATTACAGAGAGTTCGGTAGAAATTTAAAAAGGAGGTCCTCAAGAGTAGTAATATCTGGAATACTCCCAGTGCTATGAGCTAGTGAGGGCAGGAATAGGAGGATAGAGCAGATGAATGCATGGCTCAGGAGCTGGCGTATGGGAGAAGGATTCACATTTTGAATCATTGGAATCTCTTTTGGGTAGAAGTGACCTGTACAAGAAGGACGGATTGCACCTAAATTGAAAGGGGACTAATATACTGGCAGGGAGATTTGCTAGAACTGCCAGTAGGGTGGGATGTGGGTTGGGGGAGGGGGGGCGGGGGTGGGACCCAGGGAGATAGTGAGGAAAGAGATCGATCTGAGACGGGTACAGCTGAGGACAGAAGTGAGTCAAACAGTCAAGGCAGACAGGGACAAGGTAGGACTAATAAACTAAACTGCATTTATTTCAATGCAAGGGGCCTAACAGGGAAGGCAGATGAACTCAGGGCATGGTTAGGAACATAGGACTGGGATATCATAGCAATTACGTAAATATGGCTCAGGGATGGGCAGGACTGGCAGCTGAATGTTCCAGGATACAAATGCTACAGGAAGGATAGAAAGGGAGGTAAAAGAGGAGGGGGAGTGGCATTTTTGATAAGGGATAGCATCACAGCTGTGCTGAGGGAGGATATTCCCGGAAATACATCCAGGGAAGTTATTTGGGTGGAAATGAGAAATAAGAAAGGGATGATCACCTTTTTGGGATTGTATTATAGACCCCCCAATAATCAGAGGGAAATTGAGAAACAAACTTGCAAGGAGATCTCAGCTATCTATAAGAATAACAGGGTAATTATCGTAGGGGATTTTAACTTTCCAAACATAGTGTTAAAGGTTTAGATGGAGAGGAATTTCTTAAGTGTGTACAAGACAATTTTCTGATTCAGTATGTGGATGTACCTACTAGAGAAGGTGCAAAACTTGACCTAATCTTGGGAAATAAGGCAGGGCAGGTGACTGAGGTGTCAGTGGGGGAGCACTTTGGGGCCAGTGACCATAATTCTATTCGTTTAAAATAGTGGTGGAAAAGGATAGACCAAATCTAAAAGTTGAAGATCTAAATTGGAGAGAGGCCAATTTTGACGGTATTAGGCAAGAACTTTCAAAAGCTAATTGGAGGCAGATGTTCGCAGGTAAAGGGACGGCTGGAAAATGGGAAGCCTTCAGAAATGAGATAACAAGAATCCAGAAAGTATATTCCTGTTAGGGTGAAAGGGAAGGCTGGTAGGTATAGGGAATGCTGGATGACTAAAGAAATTGAGGGTTTGGTTAAGAAAAAGAAGGAAGCATATGTCAGGTACAGACAGGATAGATCGAGTGAATCCTTAGAAGATTATAAAGAAAGTAGTAGTATACTTAAGAGGAAAATCGGGAGGGCAAAACGGGGACATGAGATAGCATTGGCAAATACAATTAAGGAGAATCCAAAGGGGTTTTACAAATATATTAAGGACAAAAGGGTAACTAGGGAGAGAATAGGGCCCCTCAAAGATCAGCAAGGCGGCCTTTGTGTGGAGCCACAGAAAATGGGGGAGATACTAAATGAATATTTTGCATCAGTATTTACTGTGGAAAAGGATATGGAAGGTATAGACTGTAGGGAAATAGATGGTGACATCTTGCAAAATGTCCAGATTACAGCTGGATGTCTTGAAATGGTTAAAGGTAGATAAATCCCCAGGACCTGATCAGGTGTACCCGAGAACTCTGTGGGAAGCTAGAGAAGTGATTGCTGGGCCTCTTGCTGAGATATTTGTATCATCGATAGTCACAGGTGAGGTGCCGGAAGACTGGAGGTTGGCAAATGTGGTACCACTGTTTAAGAAGGGCGGTAAAGACAAGCCAGGAAACTATAGACCGGTGAGCCTGACCTCAGTGGTGGGCAAGTTGGAGGGAATCCTGAGGGACAGGATGTACATGTATTTGGAAAGGCAAGGACTGATTCGGGATAGTCAACATGGCTTTGTGCGTGGGAAATTATGTCTCACAAACTTGATTGAGTTTTTTGAAGAAGTAACAAAGAAGATTGGTGAGAGCAGAGCAGTAGATGTGATCCATATGGACTTCAGTAAGGCGTTTGACAAGGTTCCCCATGGGAGACTGATTAGCAAGGTTAGATCTCATGGATTACAGGGAGAACTAGCTATTTGGATACAGAACTGGCTCAAAGGTAGAAGACAGAGGGTGTGGTAGAGGGTTGTTTTTCAGACTGGAGGCCTGTGACCAGTGGAGTGCCACAAGGAGCGGTGCTGGGCCCTCTACTTTTTGTCATTTACATAAATGATTTGGATGTGAGCATAAGAGGTACAGTTAGTAAGTTTGCAGATGACACCAAAGTTGGAGGTGTAGTGGACAGCGAAGAGGGTTACCTCAGATTACAACAGGATCTGGACCAGATGGGCCAATGGGCTGAGAAGTGGCAAATGGAGTTTAATTCAGATAAATGCGAGGTGCTGCATTTTGGGAAAGCAAATCTTAGCAGGATTTATACACTTAATGGTAAGGTCCTAGGGAGTGTTGCTAAACAAAGAGACCTTGGAGTGCAGGTTCATAGCTCCTTGAAAGTGGAGTCGCAGGTAGATAGGATAGTGAATAAGGCGTTTGGTATGCTTTCCTTTATTGGTCAGAGTCTTGAGTACAGGAGTTGGGAGGTTTGCTGCAGAATTCCCAGCCTCTGATCTGCTCTTGTAGCTACAGCATTTATATGGCTATTGAAGTTCTGTTCATGATCAATGCCAACACTCAGGATACTTTTCGTGCAAAGTTCCTTGATTGTACCACCATTGAATATCAAGAGGTGATGGACAGATTCTCTCTTGTTGGAGATGGTCATTGCCTGGCACTTGCATGACATGGATATTATTTGCCAGTTATCAGCCAAGCCCAAGTGTTGTCCAAATTTTTTCCTTTCAGTCTGTGAGGAGTTGCAAATGAAGTTAAACATTGTACAATCACCAGTGATCATTCCCACCTCTCACCTTATGAGCTCGGAAGGTCCTCATGAAGCAGTGAGGCCAAGGAAACGACACTGAGGAACTCGTGTAGTAATGCCCTATAGCAGGGATGATTGACCTTCACCAAGCACAACTGTTAGCCTTTGCACTAGGTATGACTCCAACCTGTGGGACTATGTGGATTCAGTATGTGCACAGTAAAATCTGTATTTAGCTTTCACGCCTGTTATCAAAAATCTCCATACCTGTTTCACTACTTCCTAAAACAGACGTTATGGCTATAACAGTCATGGTTGGTCATTACTGAAACAAAATGACTGCTATATTTCATCATAATCCAAAAATAATTAATTGACTGGAATTCTTTGAGATATTTGACATATGAAAGCATGAAGTGAACACTAATATAATTTGTATCTGCAAGTTTATCCATAATCTGTTGGCCTCTATCTTCTTTTTATACTGCTGATCATTCTTATCTCCAGCAACTCTTAGATCTAACAACATTCTTTATTTCTGACAATTTTTCTTTATTTACTTTTATATTAAGAAATCGCACTTATAAAACACTCCTCATGATCTCTGCATGTCACAAAGCATTTTACAATCAAGAGAGTACTTCTTATAATGTGAGGACGTGGCAGCCAATTTGGGAACAACAAATTCTCACCACAGCCATGACTTATCTAGCTTTATCTTTATTATATACAATTTATTTCATTGCATACGGTTGTTGAAATAATTTCACAGCCAAAATTATGTTATTTGGACTTGCAAGCTCTGCATTTCTTAATGGAGTCAAATCTCTTCAATTTAACCTCATAGAGCTAATCTTGAATACACATCTATTTCCTCTCTGAGGCTAGCATTTGAGTTCAATGGGTCCTCAGCTTCTCCATTGGTGTCCAAGGCCCCTCTTATCGAACTTTATGACAGGGAACTCACTCAGCCAAAGCAACTCTAGATTGTTTGAATGTTCAAATTGGGGTTTTGACTGTATTGCAGAAAACCTGTTATAATTTTCGGGTACATTTGAATGCACAAGTTTCAGTATTAGGTAGTATGCAGCTTAACCAGTGGTTTTTAATGGGATAGTTTCAGACCTTTGGAAAAGTCAGGTGAGTAGGCTAATGTGGGTGTGAATAAATGTGATATTGTCCACATAGGTAGCGAAAACAGGAAGGCATAACATCAGATTGAGAAAGGATCAGTTGAAGGGAGTCCTGGGTGTCTTCGTACACCAGTCACTGAAAGTAAGCATGCAGATGCAGCAGGCAGTGAAGAAGGCAAATAGTAAGTTGGCCTTTACAGCAAGAAGATTTGAATATAGGAACAGGGATGTCTAGCTGCAACTGTACAAGGTATTAGTCAGACCACATCTGGAGTATTGTGCACAATTTTGGTCCCCTTATCTGAGAAAAGATGAAGGATGTTCTGGCTATGGAGGGAATGCAATGAACATTTACCAAACTGATTCTTGAGATGGCAGAACTGAAGTATGAAAAGAGACTGTATCAGTTAGGACGATGTTCACAGGAACTTAGAAGAATGAGGGGGAGATCTCATAGAAATCGATAAAATTCTTGTCAGAATATAAACAGAAAGAATGTTTCCAATGACTGGGGAGCCCAGAAGCATGAGTTACAGTTTAAGGATATAGTGTTACGAAGATGTGGGTGTACTGTACCTTTAAAAGAGTTAGAAGCTCGCAGAACTACCTGACACAGCACCAAGTGTTCTCAATAAGGTAACAATGTAACACTTGGCCAAAAGCTAGATTAGCTGGGTTGTCTGGACATTAAACCAATCAGTTTAAATTATACCCTGAAAAATACCAACTCCAATCAAGTTTGAATTTAGTATATTGACAATCTTAAAAGTGACAGAATTCAAAGTTTTTGGGTATGAGACTGGGGAAAATTGAACAGTTGAGAGGAGAACTGCCAAGCCAGCATGTAAAGACTGCCAGAAAAATAGCTCTCATAAAAAGGTACCTTTATTGATCAGTAACCTATGAAGCAGAATCCCCAAGAAGAAGAAAAGAAAACAGGAATACAGAAAAGAACCAAATCTGCCTGGTTTTGAAATAAGAAGTTTTGTTTCATAATCTTAGTCGGGATTTTTAATCAGACTAATATTGTAGAGGCGAAAGTAAAAGATAAGTTAGAGGACAGAGTTGTAAATAGCTGTTAGTTAATTATACTCTGCTATGCTTTAAGAAATAAAGTTGTTAATTTTTACTTTAAGTAGTTCTTGGCCACTCAAATTTTCACAGATTACTGCATGGGATAAATCTTTTCTATATTGCTGGTGTAAATTAACCAGAAGGGTTTACTCCATGTCATAACATACAGGTTAGGCCATTTAAAACTGATGTAAAGAAATTTCTTCACCCAGAGAACAGTGAGCCTGTGGAACACTTCATCACAGAAAATGGTCAAGGCAAAAATATTGAATGCTTTCAAGAAGACATTTGATATAGTTTTTAGGGCCAAAGGGAGCAAAGGGTATGGGGTGCAAGCACAAACAGTTGGATGATCAGTCATGATGATATTGAATGACATGCAGGCTTGAAGAACTGAATGGCCTATTCCTGGTCCTAATTTCCATGTTTCTATGTCTCTATGCTCAGAAAACACCAAAATAAATGTTTCAAGTAAAAACAGGAATTGCTGGAAAAACTCAGCAGGTTTCGCAACACCTACCATGGATTGAAAAAAAACAGAGTTAACGCCTGGAGTCCTGTGAACCTTCTTCAAATATGTTTCATTCTGTTCACAAGAAGGCCCAAAAGGGCTGGAATCCTTCAGCTCCAAGAAAGATGCTCTTGCTCAAAGTCCATCTATTTGACACCACTCCATGCCCACAAGATCCTTACTGATTTCCACCAAAAAAGCACAAATGGCCAATCATCTCAATATGGTTGCCATCCAATAAATGCAGTGCAGCCATACTCTCAACCTGTCCCATGCTATCCTTGGACATCTAGTATAGCATTGCTATTGACTTTGTATCCATTTCAGATAAAGATCAACTTTCCCCTTCCCCTCTGCATTTGCTTTTTTGTACTTGCTGTTCTGATTTGGCCTGCACTTCTAAACCTTTAGTGCATTTGCAACTGAAGAAGGTATTCTGTAAAATTGCTATGAAATTTCCAGTGCAGAATAATCACCCATATTTATATGGTAGAACTATCGTTCGGGACTGAATTAATTACGAAAACAATATTGTACTCTGTTTGGTTATTTTTCCTTGCTGTTTGCATGTATTCACCAATTGTTAACCTATGACACACAAACCAAAAAGCAATAGGAAAGAATTCCATTGCTGGTCTGGCTGAAGTATTGAGTTGCCATCAGCCTTAATATCTGGAGGCAAATCATTTATTACTGTTGGGTCAGTGACAGCTTTGGAGGCATCTGAATAGAATAAGTCTATTTAGATGGGATATATTGCCCGTAATACTGCCCCATTTAATTTTCCCACACAGCTATCTGGTAAAGGAACCAGGGCAAACACTTACATTCTGACGAGATGTTTACTTGATTTTGTGCAAAAACCTATATAACTTTACATCCTGCTGACAAAGATATGTGTTCCATTCTAATCAAATATCATTAAATACATTTTTGACGAAGTGTGTCCTTGTGGCATTAATAATTCATTTGATTTTGTTAATATACTTCTAATATAAAAAGAGTAATTTAAATCCTCACCACTGTTCTTAATGAATACAAGACTGAACAATGAGTGTAATTATCTAGTTCACACTTTTATTAATCTTCCTAACACATACATTTAATGACTGTTAATTACCCTAGATTAACAGTGCCACTGGGAGATGCCTTGTGTTTTTTGCACGCTCGTAACTTACAAAAGGAGGCTAATAAATTACAATTTTACTGTCTAGAATGTATGAAATTATGTATTTAATTAAAGGTTACATTTTCATTTTATTGCTTTGACATCTAAAATGAAAAATATCAGCAAATTATTTTTCTACATTATATACTGTAATTTCATGAATGATTTCCAATGGCCTGATTATCCAAATGATTATATGTCAGACTTTTAAGAGATTTTTTTCATATATTCAGGTGAATCAGCTCATGACATAAATGTAAAATAGAATTAATAAATGAAAAGGCAGGAATTGTAGGTGAGATCAGCTTTATTATTCTGCATAGACTTGTCATCTTGTTCACTAAGCACGTTTTCTAAAACAAAACTACAGAACATTCAACCATTTCAATCCACGATAGGTTTATCCTATCTCTTTGGATTCATTATGACTCCTTATATTTCACTTCGTGCTGGCAAAATTCTATGGTTTTGGGTTTAGTGGTTTAAGTATGGTTAGCAAGAGAAGGAACTGAGGGACTGAACTGAGGAGACATCCAGTGCCATGTGGTCAGCTCAGTTTCTCATTGCAATATTCAGAAAGAGTATTTTTCATGAGTTTTCTTTCCCAACATTCAAACATGACAAAAAGCTATAGAGAACTAGCATCTGAATTCCTGATTTTTAATTGCACTTGCAATTTTGTGAATCTCCCAGTGACAAGGCAAAAACTCATGGAGCTATTCCTCACAGATCCAAATTTTCCACTTATTTCTGATTTGGAGAAATAAAGATTCAAATAATTTTCACCGACAATATCACAAACAAAATCTTGAGACACCAGGGTTCAATTTTAAACCCATACTCCCCCAGGCAAAGTGGGGGAAGAGAGAGTCTGAGAGGGACTTTGAAGAACTGTCATCATTAAAATATCAGGATCAGACTACCTGACATCATTCTCAACTCTTTGAATGAAAAAAGAATCCAGGCAAAAGAGGAGAGGGTGTGAAGCTCCTATAAAGGGCAGATGGCCCCTAATATGAGGTAAAAGTAACATTCTATTATGATCAGCACTATAACTTAAATTTAACCAAAATTGTAGTGAGAAACCAAATTGTGGGAGTCACAGTGGTTTCAAACAGTAGCTGGCAGTTCCCAAGGTAAGTGATTATTCTAAGTCCTTTTTTTAACAGGAGTCGAGTGATTGGAACCAGGGTCATGTGGATCTCATTGACTATGAGATTCTTGATTGGGGTCATTAACCCTGGGCCAATTAGGGAACCTTGGCTGACAGATATAAACAGGGCATCTAGCCCTTTGATGTGAAGGGCAGTGTTTGTCACTGGTCACCCGGGTGTTTTCCTATCTTCCTGGTGGTGGAAATTGAATAAAGATTTGTGCACTTTGTGTCTTTCACTGTGTCTCACACCTGCACACACACACCATGGGTGCTGGGGATAAAATAAGCACTACCGCACTTAGGTGAAAAGAAAGAAAAAAAAATATATATATATAACCAGAAGAGTTTCCTGGTGGTGGAAATTGAATAAAAAATTCGTGCACTTTGTAAAAAAAGAAAAGAAATAAACACTGGAACCACACTGCACTGCCCTTTGATGTGAAGGGCAGTGTTTGTCACTGGCCACTTGAGTGTTTGCGCAAGGAAAAAAATAAATAAGTAAACAGGGCATTTTCAACTCTATTTTGATTTAGTCCCTACCCTCCCCTTCACTGTTTTTGACCACACAGCACTGCCCTTTGATGTGAAGGGCAGTGTTTGTCACTGGCCACCCAGGTGTTTTCCTGTCTTCCTGGTGGTGGAAATTGAATAAGATTCGTGCACTTTGTGTCTTTCACTGTCTCACACCTGCGCACACACACCATGGGTGCTGGGGATAAAATAAGCACTACTGCACTTAGGTGGTAGTGTGGGGGTTAAATTTTTTTAAAAAAGGAAAAAAAAACCAGAGCTAAAAAAAAATGGGACATTAGAGATGGGCACCACAGGGAGTGAAAAAAAGAAAAAATAAACAGGGCATCTCCAACTCTATTTTGATTTAGTCCCTACCCTCCCCCTCCCTGTTTTGATCACACAGCACTGTCCTTTGATGTGAAGGGCAGTGTTTGTCACTGGCCACCCGGGTGTTTTCCTATCTTCCTGGTGGTGGAACTTGAATAAAGATTCGTGCACTTTGTGTCTTTCACTGTGTCTCACCCCTGCACACACACACCATGGGTGCTGGGGGGAAAAATAAGCACTACCGCACTTAGGTGGTAGTGTGGGGGTTAAAAAATGAAGAAAAAAGAAAAAAAAATAAACAGGGCATCCTAAAAAAAAATAAACGGGGCATGAGTGCATCATTTCTCCCTCCAACTCTATTTTGATTTAGTCCCTCCCCTCCCCTTCACTGTTTTGATCACACAGCACTGCCCTTTGATGTGAAGGGCAGTGTTTGTCACTGGCCACCCGGGTGTTTTCCTATCTTCCTGGTGGTGGAATTTGAATAAAGATTGGTGCACTTTGTGTCTTTCACTGTGTCTGACACCTGCACACACACACCATGGGTGCTGGGGAAAAAATAAGCACTACCGCACTTAGGCGGTAGTGTGGGGGTTTTAAAAAAAAGAAAAAATAAGAAAAAAAAATAAACTGGGGATCCCCAGTGGAGGGCTCTCTACGCAAAAAAAATAAATAAATCCAAAATAAATAGGGCATCTGCCCTTTGATGTGAAGGGCAGTGTTTGTCACTGGCCACCCGGGTGTTTTCCTATCTTCCTGGTGGTGGAAATTGAATAAAGATTTGTGCACTTTGTGTCTTTCACTGTGTCTCACACCTGCACACACACACACACCATGGGTGCTGGGGAAAAAATAAGCACTACCGCACTTAGGTGGTAGTGTGGGGGTTAAATTATTAAAAAAAAAGAAAAAAGGAAAAAAAACAGGAGTTCACACAGCATAAAAAAAGAAAAAAAAGAAAAAAAAGAAATAAACAGGGTATTCAGAAGGTCTCCATAGTTGAGGGACTAGCTCTGAGTTGGCTGATCAGAGCCCTTGCACTGTGCATATGTAAATAAAAGGGGACTTGGTGATGGGATACTGGTCTCTGTGCAGTTATTTCAAGGAGCAATTACTTCCTTCCCCAAATGAGCCTTTCGGGATGCCTTCAGCCACCTGAGCCCAGGTTCATGGTATTCTATGCCACCCTAGACCTGCATTCTCCCTCCTACCCCTTGGACATACCTCTTGTCTTCTCAATCATAGGTCAGTCCAGTCCCCTCTGGTCTTGCTATGCTCAGCACAGCCTGTCCTTTTGGACAGCTGGAAGGTGGAACTTAAAGACCTTACAATGAAGCTTTGCCAAAACAATCAGGAGGGCCTCCACATCCTGGCATTGTCAAGCTATTAGGCTAGCCACACCTACCCTTATCACCCCTTAAAAACCGACATCTCAGAAACTACTCATGCAAACCATTTGAGTGTGTGTCCATAATCTGAACATGGGGTTTGAATGGCTGACTACAGGATGCTTCACAACTGAGGTAACACATGGATTTGGAAACTGATAAACATGGAGTGAGGGACTTAATTGTAAAACAACCACAGTACACTTTTTATTATCCAATATCTACAGGCTGGAGTATGTCAATTAATCAAATATTCCAGATGACCAAGAGTTCTACATAATTAATATAAAAACACACACTAAGTAACAGAAATGTAATGCAGAGGGTATGGGCATAAAGGTTATAATTTAATTACAGCATTACTCACTTAAATAATATTGCAACTTTGACTTAAATGAAATTTACCAGCAGAGAACCTTCCAACTCACCCCTTCAACTGACTACGCAGTCGATCACAGTGTTTGAGAAGAAACTGACATGAAATTGAACCAACTGTTGATATTTTGTGTGGCCATTTGATTGAACAAGTGTGTTTACATTGAGGTCAGAAAATTTTAAAACTATAATGATTAGACAGAATAGCACAGTAAACTTTGCAGTATTTGGAGTACATAATATTTGCCAGTTCATAAAGAGTACCTGTTGAAATAAAGTTTGCTGTAATTTTAAGAACTCTAGCCTGAGAAATGAGAAAGAAACCAGAAGCTGATTTTTTTTTTGTAAACAGGAGCAGGGTTTGTTTCATGGCCACACACCTGCTTGTGGACAATGGATGGGAACTGACTAACATGAAGGTTCTCAGGTTTAAACTCTTATGGAAGTGTGAGGTGAGGTCCCAAAGCTGGAGAATTGAAGTCTTCCTGCTACAGAGGAACATTTAAGTAAAAGCTCTTTTATAAAATTAAAATAAAAACACACAGAAAATGTAGCTCGGCCATGTATGGCTAAGATGGTGTGGAAAAGCCCCTGTACAGATTGTACTCCCATCAGGAAGGCACAGTGGTCTATCAGCCTGCTAACAGGACCGGGAAGTTGATCAGCCTGAATCTTATCTAAGAAGCTAGAGGTCAATTGAAAAATCCCAGTCAACCTAATAAATTCATCCTAAGCAGCAAAGTCAGAAATTGCTGTAAAAACTCAGCAGGCCTGGCATGTTCTGAAGGAGGATGACTGGAGCCAAAACGTTAACTCTGCTTTCTCTGTACATTTGCTGCTGGACCTGCTGAGTTTCTTCAGCAATTTCTGATTTTGTTTCTGATTTCCAGCACCCACTGTACTTTGGTATTTTCCACCTTTGACAAGGCTGTCAATGTGCCTCAGCCCAGTGACCTTCCTCACCTCAAACTCGACAACACCAAAATGCCTGGCAGTATACATTGTGTGCAACTACAGCAGACACAGCATCCAGCACAGGTAATTTGGAGTCTTCCCACTCTAGTTACTGCCTTTCGGGGCCCCAGCAAATCAGCTTCAGGTATTTGTCATGTTTAGTTCTGCGCTTTGAGGAATCAGCGAAAGCAGATTTTAAAATGATCTCCTCATACCACTTAACAGATCAACTCAAGTGTGTTTTAGAATCTAATTTACATTGCTACCACTTGTTTCATTGCTGTTTGAATGATTAAAACTGTAGTTTTATGCCAATCCATCACATCATTATTCCATTAGGACAGCAGTGGAATACAATTGGTTGTCATTTTGATCCAAGGGACTATGAATATTATTGTCATGTTACATGTAATCTACTCATTTACTGGGTCTTCTATTAAGAGCACCATTTAAAGGCGAGTGCCTGTACATCAGAATACATTTCAGCTTTTTCAAGCTTCAGCATCAAGATCACACTTTTCTGAGCTTTGGACAAGTCTTGGCAAGGGAGGAGAGTGATGAAATACAAAGCATAGATTAAGTGAAAAGTCCTCACACAGAATTCCATGGGACATATAGCATGGAAACAAGCCAGGCGGCGTAACAAATGCATGCTGGTATTAACACAAGCTGGTATTAACACATCACTTGAGCCTCCTCGCAAATATCATCTAAACCTCTCATTGAAACCCTCCAGTTCTTGCTCCATCATATATTTACCTGGCTTCCCCTTAAACACATCTCCATTGTTTATGTCAATCACTCTCTATGTAAGCAAGTACCACCTTCTCACCACTCTTTGAGTGAAGATGTTTGTCTGAGTTCCTGACAAGAATTCTTGACAAGTGTCTTATGTTGAATAGCTTCTAATAATTCCCTTGTTCACAAGAGGAAACATTCTTTCTGTGCTCACTATGTCAAAACCTTTTATAATTTCAAAGGTTTTAATTTTAGTTTTGTCAGCTCTCAGTCTTTTTTTTCCGAAGAGACAAATGACCAGTTTGTCAATCCTTCACTGAGGTATACTCATGCATTTTTGATAACATCCTTGTAAATCTTCTCTGCAACCTCTCCAGTGTCTCTACATCATTGATGACCAGGACTGCAGGCAATGCTATAAGTGTGGTTCAACAAAGGTTTGATGTCAGGTAAGTGTAATTTCACTACTTTCCAAGTCTACCAATGAAGAATGCTAGATGGCCTAATGCTCGGTTTTTTTCATGACCTTCCTAATCTGTGGCACTACTTTCAGTGATTCAGTGAATTTGTATTTCAAAATTCCCTTGTTTTTCTAACCCACTTGGACTTGGACTTCCAAGTAATAATTAAGTGGCTTTGCTATTGTTCCTATCAAATAGCTCAACTATTTGTCCATTCTGCAAGTTTATTAATGTCTTAATGTAATTTGTTACAATCCCTCTCTATATTGAACGTCCCTCCAATTTGCAAATTTAGAAACTGTGGGCAGAATTTTATCAAGGTCTGAGTGACATGGGCCATAATGAGATGTGTGGCCGGATCAGGCAAAACATCTAGCGATGCCCACTTCAACATGACAATGACCTTGCTTTATCTTGTATGCCTTTCACAAATAGCACAGTGGGATACCAATTGACAGGTCAGTTCACCTAATTATTATCCTGCTTCCTACCTCACTTCATTAATCCAACAAATTAGCTGTCAGGAAAACCCAACATGGAAACCAGAATGGGTGCCTGGCAGGTTCAGCTCACTGCTTCCTCTGAATGACTTCCATGTTGTCCATGACCAAACTGCAGCCAAAGCACTTAATCTTTCTCCACACACACATTGGCCTCAAATATTCAAGGAGCTTCACCATTATCTTACAGATTCTCTAATGCACTACAGTGAGCACTGGAACCACAGATCTTCCCAGCAAGTTTTATTTATAGTGCTTTAGAATGTCAATTCTCTGTTTCAGCTCTAGTTTCCAACTTTTCTCCTTGTTTACTTTTCCTGCATCCATAACGAGCTTAACAAAACAATGTTCCTGCTCCTCGGATGCTGCCTGACCTGCTGTGCTTTTCCAGCACCACTCTAATCTAGACTCTGGTTTCCAACATCTGCAGTCCTTGTTTTTCCCAAGCATGGTAAGCCTCAATAGTAAACAGTCTTGCATAATCAAAAACCGAACAATTGAATGTTACATCCTTTCCCCATTTGAAAAGTAAAGACTTTAAATTAAAAATCCTAAACAACAAATAATTTTTCATCAGTTCTTTACTCAGATGTCAGTTTGTCTATTTTCCCCAAGTACAGAAAGTATATTTGAAGTAGGGATGTCTCTGATAACTTTGCTGAAATCTGTGAATCTGAGGCTGTGGGCCTTCAACATGACAAGATGTTCACTCGAAAAGGAAATATATCCTCAGAATCACTGTTCTTAAAATATCCAGATCTGTTCACTATCAAGCACTTCATGTTGTACTTTAGTGCTGTCAAGCGACAGATAAGTGATGGGGCTAAGCAACCACTTTATCTGCTTTGGTTAATATCCAAATGCACAAAATTCTATTCACAATTTTAGCATGTAATACATACACAAATTTCCAACTTCAAATTGTGGTTCACTTTCACCCATTCATTTGTTAAAGTTACTATTGCTTTGCCTTGTCACTTTGCAAGTAATTCTGCTTTTACATTGCTACGCTCATTGAATGAATGGTTATTGTCCTGCATGAGTTTGCTTGGAATCCTGAAGAGGTTATCTGAAGCTAAAAAAATTTAAGCTCAGCTGTGTGACTAATCAAGAAAAGAGCTATTAAACTCTCAAGACTGTGAATTAAAGGAAACAGTTTAGCCAAACTTGTAGATGTGTTCGAGAAGGAAACTCTCTTTGGTAATTGTATACTGCAAAGTGACGATGAACATGGGATTGTATTTTACTATATGTTTAATAAACCTTTAAAAATGTGCTATACGTAAAGAGTACAATTTGCTATATTTTATCTTCAAGTTTTCATAATGAAATTCTGTTTTGTTGTTAAAATCTAAATTTGCAACATTTTGTATGTTGTGTTTCAGAAACAAAATAATTGATCAATTAAGCCAG
The DNA here is from genome assembly GCF_037043375.1 of Chiloscyllium plagiosum. NCBI lineage: Eukaryota > Metazoa > Chordata > Chondrichthyes > Orectolobiformes > Hemiscylliidae > Chiloscyllium > Chiloscyllium plagiosum. Next base: position 66,154,971 of record NW_028270150.1, on the reverse strand, counting down.
ATTTAACTCTGGGGTCTGATGTGCCCAATAATAACATCAGTTGGGATCATAACATTTTTGATTGTGGGTTATATGATGATATAGGAGATTCCATAGTTTGCTTGAAACTCCATGAACTGACTGGAGATAAATGGAGATCCATTGTCTGTAAATGTAGCCTCCAGCAAAACCTAGTTTGTAAACAATTTGTCCAGAATGTCAATGACCCAAGTGATAGGTTTTTAATTTATGAATGTATTTTCTGACAATTTACTAAGTAGATCATGAACAACAAGCCAAATTGTTGATTTCTTGGGGCTGCTTGTACTTCCTGAAAATGGTGTGGAGGTGCCAGTATTGAACTGAGATGGACAAAGTTAAAAATCACACCACACCAGGTTATAGTCCAACAGGTTTATTTGGAAGCATTAGCTTTCGGGGCACTGCTCCTTCATCAAGTGGGTGTGAGGATCAACTTACAGTTGCTGCCAAAGTTTGTTGGTTATCAGTTGTAGAGTTGAAGGAAACAGTTTAACCAATTTTTCACTGAGTGTACAAGTAGACCTAACCAATCAGGGACAATGGTTACAAGGAATAAACACTCAGATAATCAAATATAAAACAATTCAACACGACACCATACAGCTCAAATCAGTCTCTCAAAACATAAAAGGACTCAGCAGTTGGCATACATGATTCATTAATTAAAAAATTGGCACCCAGATCTCATTTCACTTTTCACACATAAAACATGGAACAGCAGTCAGTGAATGCTGATAATCTTGCACATGCAATCGTTTTGATGGTTTAATTCTTCCATATAGCATCAGGACAGCAAAGACTAAAATGCATCCAACTTAGAAAATGCTTATCCAATCTGTCATTATGCTAACATTTTAACACCAATGTTAATCAACTTGAGCTGCACATCAACAGCATGGGACGTGGCAGCATAACTCAGAGAGCAGAAAATATTCCGATATCTAAGTACATTATAGCCGGGAAATGTAATACAAATTGTATTTTAGAGGCCCATGGTACTTGAACTTCACACTAACTAATTGTATTACCCTGCAGTAGGAACAACTGTTCGATGCCAAATCCATGAGCTCACATTCACCTGGAAAGATTTCAATGACTGAAGAACTTCGACAAAAATGCTATGACTAGTCCAATATGAGCTGCATATTCAGGCAGCAACACAATGTAATTTCTCTGAACATGCCTGGCTATTTTAAATATAGTTTGTGTCAACTTATTGGACCCCAATATAATTTTGAGTTAGAAATAAAAGGGTGTCATAAGGTTTTGCAATCAGTCTGTTAAAAATCTGTAAATGCTGTAAATAGATCAGTAAATTCTGAACATAATGGTCTGTTTTCTGCATGCTGTGTAGGTGTACAGAGTCAGCTGGGAGGCGTTAAGTTAAAATTCCCACTCACCTACTGTCATGAGCACATGAAAAATGTGCAGAGGGCTCATTAAGGCTGTTTAACTGATTTCTCCAAATCTAACCACTGTCCACCAGCATGAGCGACGTGACATACAAGGTTTTTCATACCAATTGACTGTATTCATGATGATCTTTAATGTGGCCAAATCAAATAGCTTTCCTTATCCACGTCCAATACAATCTTAACCAATAAACAAAGGCATTCAAGCTAAATAGGTAACCAATGGACAATCTCTTCTTTTCTGGTGATTGCTTGGAGATGCTTCAAGACAATTCTGATAGGGTTGGCATAATTGATGATCTCAGGGCCATTTTTGTTTAAATCACAAAATTGGTCTTCCTGTATTAACTGGAAGAAACATTTTTCTGGTCATCATTGGAGGACCATGTGAGAGAAGAGGGAAAATAAGAATCTAGAGAAGGAAGAGGCAAGGATCGATGTCAAGTTGCAAAGAACAAGAAATGTTTCAGATGTAACTACAACTTGGAGAAACTAAGAGTGGAACAGAGCAGTAGCTCATGAACAGTGAGGCTGAAAGATAGCTCAAGCAACACGGAAATGGTTGGGAGTGATGGATTGGAGAGATAAGAGAAAATGAGACGAAACAAATGGCTAAAAGTGGAGGGAGATAGAGTAAATCAGAGAAATGGGGATAAAATAGGATAAGGGGCTGAACAATAAATGTTGAATGCGCTAAGATATATTACATTCATTCATTGATTTATTTACATAGTTAAAAATTGCAGCACAATCAGATTGTGTCAGCATAACAGTGGAAATTAGATTATATTCATAGAGTGAAGAGTGCAGGCTAACTACAAAATAATCACTGCCAAAATGTTCGATACATCAGCAGGGCAAAAAAAGGAACAAAACACCTGAAGAAAGGGAGAAGGCAGGACCAGACTGGGGAGACGGCGAGACGTGGGAACAGACTAAGGGGGGGGTGGGGGGGGGGGGGGGGTTGGTGAGACAGCAGGATATAGAAACGTAGAGAATAGGAGCAGGAGTAGGCCATCCAACACCTCGATCCTGCTCCACCATACAATACAGTCTTGGTTGATCGTTGGACTCAACACCCTAATCTCACCCTCTCTCCATACCCTTCAAACCTCCAGCCACAAGAGCTATATCTATCTTCATCTTGAAAACACAATGTTTTGGCCTCAACCACTTTCTGTGAATTCCACAGGCTCACCACTCTCTAGGTGAAGATATTTCTCCTCATCTCAGTTAAGTATGACCTCTGGTTCTTGACTCCCCCACCATCATGAACATCCTCCTTGCATCTAACCAGTCTAGTCAGAGAGTCACAGAGTTGTACAGCACGGAAACAGGCCCTGTTTGTCCATGCCGACCAGATATTTGCAACTGATCTATTCGCATTTGCCAGTGTTTGACCCATATCCCTCTAGATCCTTCCTATTCATGTACCCATCCAGATACTTCTTAAATGTTGTTATTGTACCAGCCTCCACTGCCTCCTCTGGCAGCTTGTTCAATACACACTCTACCCTCTATGTGAAAAAGTTGCCTCTGAGGTCCCTTTTGAAATCTTTTCCCTCTCACCTTCAACCTATGCCTTCAAGTTTTGGACTCCCCTACCTGGGAAACAGACATTAGCTATTCATCCTATCTATTCCCCCTCCTGTGAGGTCACCTCTCAGCCTCCGATGCTTCAGAGAATTTTACAGGTTTTTATGAAACTCCCCCCTCATTCTTCTAAACTCCAATTATTACAATCCTAACCGATTCAATCTATCCTCATATATCAGTCCTTTCATTCCAAGAATCAATTTGGTAACTTTTGCTACATTTCCTCTAAAGCAAGAACATTCTTCTTCAGATAAGGAGACCAAAACAATATTCAAAGTGCAGCAAGACATCCTTGTTCCTTTCCACAAATCCTCTCACTATCAAGGTCAACATACAGTTTACCGTCCTTACTGCCTGCTGCACCTGCATGCTTACTTTCAGTAACTAGTAGTCAAGCACTTCCAGATCTCATTGAATAATCCACTCTCTCAATTTACAGCCATTCAAATCATAATGTCTCCTTGTTTTTGCTACCAAAGTGGAAACCTCTACATATACTTTTGAAACATAAGGTTTTCCTTAATGTTATCTGTCAGTGATTTTTCCGATCCCTTCTTCAGTTTCCTACTTTCATCTTAGAGCAACATCTTTCTACTTTCTATACTTAAGTGCTGTTTTAAGCATTCAGTATGTAATATTAGTTCTTTTTTTGCTTTACCCAATGCTGCACAACCCTTGACATCCAAAGTTTTCTGAACTTGTTGGTTCCACTCTTCACCTTTACGAGAACATGTCGTTGCTGCATTTTCACTGATACCATTTTGAATGTGGGCCATTGCTCTGATGTGTATTTTCCGGCAAATAACTATTTATTCCCAGGTACATTGCCAGATCATGTCTTTTCTTACTAAAATCAGCCTTCCACCAATTCAGAATCTTATCCTGACTTGGAAAATTTGCAAATGAAGTCAAATAAACGTTTTGCATTCAATAACAAACACATAAAGCATTCAAACCTCAAGGGAAAACTCTTTTCATAACTCATTGTTATCCAAGTAAAATATCACACTAGATTGCAACCCAATTTGCTTAGAATGAGCTGTAGGAGCTGTTTGTCTCCTGAGAAAAGCAGACAACTTAGTAGATAAGTAAGTCTCACAAGCTAAATAAGAGAGATGAATTTGACTTTATTCCAGGTCTTAAGAAATAAACCTGGCTCACCTCGAATACAGTTCATATCAGATACATCTCTAGCTTGAGGTGTATTGTTCAGTCCAACATCTAAAGTGACGGGACCTACATGGTATATGGCTCTGAAAGAATTAATACTGAGGTGTGCCATAAACATCGCCTACTATGATGATGTCATTTGAACTTGGCAGAACAGCTTAGGATCTCGAAAGAGAGACCTAATATCTGATCCTCCTCAAAGTCAAACAATGTCAATCAACCAATTTAATGAGTTACTTACATGCCATGTCTCATTAACCAGAAGAGATTCTTCTAGTTGGATGAGGAAGTGTTTTTCCACCATTACACTACATAAAGCAGGCCCTATAGTTTCCTCACTTGAGGATGATGGAGGATAGATAATGGACCAGTAGCAGTAGCACAACCAGCAAAATGAGTTGGCATGTGCAACAACAACCAAAACCCACAATTGGATAGTCTTGTCATAACTTTGGTGTGACCTTGAAAATTTAAAACGAAAGTGTTTCTTCGCCAAACCTACAGTCCAACTTTGTACAATGGTGCACCATCCAGGCAGCCTACAGTGATGCTGTTTTAGAAGACACAATACATAGTTCATTCCATAAGAAGCATCCAACTGGAGTAAAGACAGATCTGGACTGAAAAACTGATTGCTTTTTGCAAGCAAATCCAATTCTCTCAGATAATGCAGATGATCTGCTGAAGTTACCCTGAAGGAAGAACCTCCAGGTCTTGAATGCTGCACATTTATTGGATGATGGCTTGGCTTTACAAACCAAGCTATAAACAGAACCTGAGGTCTGAAGCCACCAAATATTTATATTGGCATTAGATGCCTAAAGTTGTAAATAGAATGGCAACAGATCCACTGAAGTACAGAACAGGAAGGGTCAAGAAATGATACTCACAGTGAAATGGATTATTTAATACAACAATCATCTTAACAGATCGCAAGTAGTGGCATGTTTAAAACATTAAGGAAACACTTGGAGCTGTGCTGTGGAGTCAGTCCAGGTAGAAGGACTGAATTCAAAATCTCATTGCTCCTTCTTTATAATCCCCATTGGTAGTCTATGTAAGAATGGAATTTGTCATTCCCAGCAGATCATTTATGACAAATGCACTTGATCCAACTTAACCAGACCACGAATTGTGTCTACATGACTTTGAAGGATTGGTCAGGTCCTATAATATAACAAAGGAACTGACTGAGTTATCTACTGTGTAACTATCTCTGGTTAGATTAGTTATAAATACTGCAATGCTGTGTATGATCTCTCTATATGCCTTCCGGACCTATGACTGACAGGTGAGCTACACCTCAGCACCATCTACCAGTCTTAGTTTCTGAGTTTTAGTTAATCATTTCTTAAGATTAGTTTGGTGCATTTCAAACAGTTCCTTCCGATTGTTATATCTTGATACATTTATGAAAAACTACTCAATATCTCAGCTTTAAGAATAGAGCATTGCGGTTGGTGATTTATTTCATGAATAATTTATTAACATATTCCAAATAGCCTACAATTTTGATAATTTTGCTTCCATATTTAGAAAATGTCAACTTCTTGGGATTTTGTAGCAAATTTTCAGCTTCACTGGACCCCTGCAGTTGACAGATTGGCCCAAATCTTCTGCTGGCCAGATAAATGTGTCTGCAGCATAGATGGGAGTTACACACTGATCCTAAATATAGCAGACCTGAGGGAATTGCCTGGGAAATTGAAGATAGCTCAGGATTACACTCCTTCATCTGGAACCCTCTGTAAGTATCCATTTCATAGAACCATTGAATCCGTACAATGTGGAAGCAGACCATTCGGCCTAGCAAGTTCACACCGACCCTCCAAAGAGCAGCCCGTCCAGACCCATCCCTCTAGCCTATATTTCCCATGGCTAATGCAGCTCACCTACATATCCCTGAGCACTATGGGCAATTTAGCATCGTCAATCCACCTAACCTGCACATCTTTGGGCTGGAGCACCCGAAGGAAACCCACGCAGACATGGGGAGAACATGCAAACTCCACAGAGACAGTCGCCCGAGGGTGAAATCAAACCTGGATTGCTGACGCTGTGAGGAAGCAGTGCTAACCACTGAGCCATTGTGACATCCTTGGAGAATTTAAATTGGAGAATTTGGCGGGTTCTGCTGCAGTTAAATAAGTAGTTATTCAGGAAAACTTAGTGTATTAAAAACCTTGTCTAACTCCTGAGTGACTATTAAACTGACACCCAACTTAACATACACACACAAATTACATCTCCCCCTGACCTCTTACATCTCCCAGATGCTGAACCAACACCAAACCGCGAGTATGATTTTCTGAAGACTTACAGAAAAGCCTGAAGTTGTTTTCCTTACAACACAGCTGTGTGAGGGAACCAGTTTGAGGTGTACCAAGTTATGAGGACCATAAAGAGGATAGAAACATTTCCCCTTGGTAAAGGGATCAATATCCAGAGGACATGGTTTTAAAATAAGGAAGAGGAAGTATAAAAGAGATTTGAGAAAATGTTTTTTCATCCAAATGGTGGTGGGTTATGGAACTTGCTTCCTAAAAAGGATGATAGAGACAGGATTACTGAAGACATTTAAGAACTATTTAAATGAACACTTGTAATACTATAGCATACAAGGCTACAGACCAAGTACTGGAAAATAGAATTAGAACAGATGGATGTTACATGACCGGCACAGATCAAATAGGCCAAAGGGCTTTTTTTCTGCGCTGTGTGATCTCTATGACTCTAGACATTATAATGACAAAGGAATTTCAGTCAAGTATTATTTCACAGACCAGTATTTCATAGGATAATGTCAAATCTATTTTTATATGGTGATATTATATAAATTTTAAAATTGCAAATGTACCGTAGGCTTAAAATCTTCCTGTATCCGTTTTCTTTCTTGTTAATGTTGCTAAGTTTCATTCTAGAGCATTAATATCTGTTTCATTAGCCCAATTCATAACTGTTCATGTAAGTATACTATCTGCTTAAACATTATTTTTGGAAGAACAATTGCATTTATCCCCATTGTTTAGAGGAATTGAGAGCACTCTATCTATATTACTCCAGTTAAATTTCAGATTAATTCCCTTTCCCTTCAGCATCCTTCACTGAACACATTTCTCTTCAAGGAGGGAAACTTTGATAAACGAGATGGGTAAAAAGCCTCCAACCTCATTTTTCAGTGACTTTTTTCAAACAACTATTAAACAGAAGAAGAGAACCATCTGATCTCCCTAAGGGCTGCACGTTTGTCACAGAAAATGATGCCAATGTCAGGTGATTTGAAGTCTCTGAATATTTGGAATCTGGCAAAAATTTCCTTTTGATGCCACAGGAGGATTTTGTTCTTGACTATAACACAATCTATGCATGTTAATTATGTCTGATCTCTGCAATAGCTCCAAAGTATTACTCCTTTGGCTGCAAAGTTGGGGCTGTTTTTATTCTCCTGTTTAGGAATTTGAGAGTCTGGGTATCTAATATATCATTATATTTAGATCTCAGTCCTCTTGCTGCAGTTTTTTCACATGTTTAAAAACAAATCATTGTTTCTTGTATTTTCTGCCACAGAAAACTAATTTCACTGGCAAAGCTAGCTGGAAGAACTGCCAGATTCTTTTATGCCAGGACACTTAATACTGCTCACCCTGTTTTTAGAACGTCAAGCAGCCATCTGATGAAGAAATTTCAGAAATGTGAAGTATCAATTGAACTCAGATTTATGATCAGTTGGAAAGCATCACATGCAGATGCAAAACTTAGTACCAACTCATGGCCATATGCATTTCATAATGTTGTTCATTGAGTTTAGATTGAAGAGATTCCTGATACATTGACATTATCGTTTAATTGTACAATATGTAGGATGCCAAATTATCCCAGTTTAATTTTCTACTGTCAATTGCCCTGGTAGAACAAAATTTTATAAAGGAAGGCTATGGGTTCAATAGATCCCACAGCATCTGGTTGATTCATTCAGCAATTAGTCAAATAGGGCCAGTGTAAGTATTAGATGAATTTATACCCTTCCTCTCACCCATGTTTACTGTACCCATTCCAAACAAGCTAGACACGTTATTCAATAAATATCCACTAAATATCTCAAAAGTACACTTCACCTGATGAAGGAGTAGCACTCCAAAAGCTTCTGATTTCAAATAAACCTGTTGGAGTTTATCTTGTATAGAGAAGGTCACAAGGGAAATTGTCACTACACTATATGGCCTTTGTCATGTTGTTCATATGATCACATTGTATGCAGAAGATCAAGAGATCATGTAGAGAAAACATACTGAAAACAGCAAATGCTGGAGATCCCAGTGCGTCAGACAGCATCCATGGAGAGAGAGAGCAAGCTAACATTTAGAGTCTAGATGAATCTTCATCAGGTTTGTTGTTTTTTAACATCTACAGTAATTTGTTCCTATATGCTGTTAAAATGTCTTGGAGGCAATTTACAGTCTCAGCTGTAATGTGTCTTCTTGACAATAAATAGCCCAAGGCACCCCTGCAGGAATATATAATGCTGCTTCATTTAGATAATGCTGCTTCATTTAGATATGCTCTTCCTCCCTCTACAAGGATTTCAGTGAGTCCCTCTCTCACTGCATAACCCAGGTCATCTCCTCTGCCCTGAAGCTCTTCAGCCATGTCCTCAAACAGACTCGCTACCATAGCCACATCTCCTTCCTCAGCACCTGTCTACGGAACCGACTGACTCCGCATGGACTCCGGATTACGTTCAGATGAACAAAATTTGGAACTACCCAGGACAACCAGTACCGACAACAAATCCGATCATTTGACATTTGACGTACTTTGGCGCTGTGGTGAAGTATTTGTTTCCATGTGCTGATTCAGAACAGGACTGACTGGAAATGACTCTGTAAAACCATGTCATTTAATGATTCATATTGAACACGTATTTTGATATCAATAAGTCATTCCTTTGGGACTGACCCCTCTGGCCAATATTCATTGACAGGAGGAGTTGATCAGAATGAAATGCTGCATTGACTTACAGCTCTGAATTTTTATAGAGTGAAAAAGACTGACTAAATGAGATAACAAATTAGCATCTGACCATCAACTAATTATGCATTTACGATGTACTTTATTTCTTCATGTGTACTTCATACCTATGGTCTTTATTTCATTCATGGGATGTAGATGTTGTTGGCTGGTCAGTCTTTATTACCCATCCTTAGTTGCCCTTAAGAAGGAGGAGGTGAGTTGCTTTCTTGAACTCTGCAGTCCATGTGCTATCAGGAGACCCACAAAGCCACCAGGAAAGTGTTATGGACCAGGCCAGACCCCTCAAAACAGTTCAAGAAGGTAGCCTAGACCCTAACTTTGCTTGTTGTTTTAAGCAGGTGTAAAGTGGGTATTCCAAGACAAATGCTACTGGACAAACCATTTAGTTTTAAACAAAACAGAATTTACTTACAAGATTAGTAAATGAAATACAAGCAATAAAAAACAGAATACCAAATAACTTAACTTCTCCAAAAACCCAACAGATTATCCCAACTTAATGATGCTGTTCCTAATACTTGCAACAATCACATAAAAGGTACAAAAGGTAAAATCAAACACATGTTCTTACAGGATAGAAGTCAAAGAGAGAGGTACCAGCCTGGACCGGCTTCTGGGTCCAGCAGCGTTTTCCCCATTTGTGCTAAAAACCAAACAAGAGAAAAACTGAGCTGGGAGAACTGGCCACTCCCCTTTCAGTGTACAAGTTTTTTTTTAACTTGAAAGCCTTCCATCAGAGGCAGTATCTGTTAGCTATGAACAAATTGGCCCTAAAACCTTTCAACACGTTTTGGAGTCTGTGTATATTACGACCTTTCAGGATAAAAAAAGCCAAGGACAACTTAACTTTGTTAAAGGAGCAGCTTTGTCATACCTCCCCGCTTAAAAAAATGAATAATCAATATCCAAAGATGGCCTCATTTTAAAATCCTTTAAACCCAAATTGTTAGTACTCTAAAACACACCTAAACATTGACTACCAACATGCACAACTGCATTCTGTTCCAGTCTGATGTAATCCTGCCAATAAATGTCTGTTTCTCATTTGAGTTTCGACAATGCGCAGCAATCACGCTTTCTCATCCTGCCACATACACAAGTTGCAAATTGAATGGCTGAAACAACAATCTTCGACTAACCAGTCTGGCATTTTTGTTCTTAAATTTCTCCACAAACTTCAATGGGTTATTATCAGTGTATATGATTGTCTCAGATACGTTACTGCTAACATAAATACTGAAACTTTGTAATGCCAGCACCAAGCTCAAAGTCTCTTTCTTGACCGTCAAGTATTTCTGCTGATGAATGTTTAACTTCCAGGACAAATACTGATAGGTCTTTCTGTCTTCTCATAGTCTTCTTGCAAGAGGACAGCACCAATAACCACGTCACCTATATCGATAGCCACCTTGAATGGCTTTGCGTAATTAGGTATAGCTAATACCGAGGCAGTGGTAAAAAAAGACTTCAGGCTGTCAAATGCCTTCTGACAGTTGACTGCTTGCCTTTCTGTCACAATTCAGTGAGTGGAGCAGCCACACTGCTAAAGTTTGGTACAAATGTTTGATAAAATCTATTCAATCCCAGGAATGGTAGTACTGCTCCTTTTGTCGTTGGTATGGGAAACTCCCCAATTGCCTTTGTTTTTGCATTCCGTAGGGCCATTTGTCCATGTCCAACAACATGGCCCAGGAAGGTGACTTGGGCTTTGGCAAATTCTCTTTTAACCAGGTTTATCACCAAGCCTGCCTTCTGAAGTCGATCGAATAAGCCTGATAAATGTTGTAAATGTTCCTTCCATGTGTGACTAAAAGTCATCAGGTAATCGATATACACGACACAGTTGGGTAGTCCGGCAATGATCTTATTGATTAGTCTCTGAAATGTGACTGGTGCATTTTTCATGCCAAATGGCATGACTTTAAACTGATATAGTCAATTCGGTGTTACAAAAGCCAAAATTGCCTTTGCTCTTTCTGTCAAAGGTACCTGCCAGTCTCCTCTGAGCAAGTCCAGCTTAGAAATATAAGTTGCTTGTCCCACCTTCTTAACACAATCTTCCAAACGTGAAATCAGATATGCATTATGCATCAGTCTCTGTAACTGCACTGACTTTGTGATAGTCCACATGTAACCACTGGGTACCATCTGGTTTTGGCACCATTACTATGGGTAAGCTCCAGAGTTGAGAAGTGTGGAGCTGGAAAAACACAGCAGGCCAGGCAGCATCCGAGGAGCAGGAGAATCAAGGTTTCGGCATAAGCCCTTCTTCAGGAAAGTCCAGTCACTGTAACTCACTTTGATTATGTCATCTTAGAGCATGCGTTCAATCTCCTTTTGAACTTGTGCCAACTTTAAAGGGTTACGCCCATAAGATTGTTGCTTAATTGAAACAGCATCTCCTATATCTATATCATGCACAATTAGATTAGTACTTCCCAGCTGATTCCCACATTCTCCCCCGTGATAGTAACTACTCTTTCAGGTCATTTTGACTTTCCTCTGGAAGTTAACTCATTAATTTATCCCAATTTTTTTTTATATAGATATTTTTATTAGAAATTTAACATTTTTACAAGTTTACAAAAATAAACAAAACTCTCAGATATAAACATTGATATACAATTAGCTCAAATATACAATAGCCAAAATTTAACAAAAAAAACACAACAACAGAAAAGAACCGAAAAAAAGAAAAAAAAATAAACAAAACTCAACTATCTACTAATCTAATGCCCGAAACGTCGATTCTCCTGTTCCCTAGATACTGCCTGACCTGCTGCGCTTTTCCAGCAACACATTTCCATCTCTATCTACTAATCTAACCTACAACTAACCAGAGTGTATATTTAAGTCTCTTACATGCTCGGGATGTGTTAGCATCAGATATAATAAAACCCGTTTTCGTGCGGGATTCCTCCCCCGAGGGGCCCCGGACCAGCCAGGTTTGTAATCTCAATTAAATAAAAGCCCTTGTTAGGATAGCCGAAATATCTGTATTTATGTAATTCAAAAAGGGCTGCCATATTTTATAAATTAATTCGGTCTTTCGGTGCACCATATTTGTAAGGAAGTCAAGGGGAATACATTCCATAATTAATCTGTGCCAATTTGAAAGTCCAGGGGGGGCCCTCAGCCGCCCAGTTCACCAAAATATTTTTCCTTGCACAGAAAGAAAGAATAGAAAATAGTCTCTTCCCGTACGTGTCCAGGGAGGGAAAGTTCGAAAAGCCCAAGAGGAGAGATACAGGGTCCACTTTAATTTCCGTTCCTAAAATTTCTGTCAGGGTACTTGCTACTTTAGTCCAATATCTACGGATCTTATGACAGGTCCATAGGCAATGTACAAGAGTGCCCACCTCTATTTTGCATTTAGGACACATTGGAGATACTCCTGCCTTAAATTTTGCCAATCGAACCGGTGCTATATGGGCCCTATGAAGTATCTTCAGCTGGATAGCCTGGGTTCTGTTACAAATAGTAATTCTTCTAGCATTTTCCCAAATATCATTCCACGTTTCTGTGGAGATTTCTAGTCCAAGATCCTGATTCCATGTTTTAAGCAGATTATCCATATCTCCCGATACTTCATCATGTAGTAAATGATAAATAGTACTGACGGAAGATACCCCCACTGGTCGTAGGACACTACATTCTCTATTGGATTTATAAAGACTATCTAATAACGTAGTCTTCTTCTGTATATAGTCTCGAATTTGGAAGTATCGAAAGAGGTCTCCATTCGGTAATCCGAATTTCTGACGCAGCTGTTCGAAAGACATCAGGACCCCGTCTTTAAATAGATCCCCTAAATATGAGATACCCCTGGATGTCCAGAGTTTAAAAGTGGCATCTGTTAACCCCGGTTGGAATCCCCATGCTCCCACTATCGGTGCATAGGGGGATGTTTTATGTGAATTACCCTCATTTTGCCGCATTATATTCCAAGCCTTGATTGTATTCAGTATTATAGGGTTTTTACAGTGATCTGTAATGATTTTCCTCTTGTCTGAGAATAAAAGGTTAATAAGTGGGTATTTTACTTGAGAAGCCTCGATGTCCAACCAGATTGATTGTGGATCAGACAAGACCCAATCAGCTATGTAACTTAATAGGGAACTTAACTGATATTTCCTAAAGTCTGGGAAGTCCAATCCACCCCTTGCCTGTGGAAGCTGTAGCTTCTTCAGCTTAATGAGGGGCCGCCTATGATTCCAAATAAAGGAACCCAGCCAGCCATATAATTTACATAAAGCCGTCCTCGGCAGCATCACCGGAAGCATTCTCATAGGATATAGGAGACGGGGCAGGACATTCATTTTGATTAGTGCTATTCTACCCAACCAGGAAATTGGTAGGTCTCCCCATCACTGGAGGTCCTGCCTTATCCTTTCCAATAAATACACAAAATTAGCCTTATACAACTGACCAAATACTGGAGTAATAAAAATGCCTAAATATAAGAAGCCCTCCAGGGACCAGCGAAAGGGAAAAAGGGATCCGTCTACTAAGTGGGGTGTCATAGCAAGGCCACCTATTGGCATAGCCTCCGATTTTGAAAAATTAATTTTATAGCCTGAGAATGCACTAAATGTATTAATAACTTGGATTAAGCGAGGTATGGACATCAAAGGGTTACTGAGGAATAGAAGAACATCATCTGCATAAAGGGTAATTTTATGTTTACCTGTACCAATCCTTGGGGCCACTATATTAGGATCAGCCTGTATAGCTTCTGCTAGTGGTTCAATTATTAGCTGAATAACAATGGCGAGAGGGGACATCCCTGACGGCAGCCCCTACCCACACTGAAGCTATCCGAACCTAATCCATTGGTAACCACCACTGCTTTGGGATCACTATACAATGTTGAGACCCATTTGGTAAACACCTGTCCAACGCCAAACCTCTCCAATGTGTAAAACAAATATGACCATTCGACCCTATCAAATGCCTTTTCCGTGTCTAATGAGACCACTACTCCTGGTATCTTTCCCTGATGACAAGCTTGAATCATATTCAGAGCCCTTCTAACATTATTGGATGATCTACGGCCCTTAATAAACCCCGTCTGATCCTCCTTTATAATATGTGGTGGTATCCTTTCTAGTCTCAGTGCTAACGTTTTAGAGAGGATTTTAAAATCTACATTTAGCAAGGATATTGGTCTGTATGATGTACAATCTTCTGGGTCCTTTCCTTTTTTAAGGATAAGAGAGATATTTGCCTCTTTCAGCGAAGGCGGGAGACAGCCCTGACTATATGCATAGTTGTACATGTCCATAAGTGGACCAGCCAGTATTTCTGTAAATTCTTTACAGAATTCAGCTTGAAAACCATCTGGGCCCGGCGCCTTACCATTTTGAAGTTGCCTAATTGCATCAACTATTTCTTGGGGTGTAAGAGGAGCATTTAGGACCAATACTTGTTCTGGAGTTAGGTCTGGAAAAGTCAATTTTTTTAAAAATGACTGCATCCTCTTCGTCCTATCTTCACAATTCTGTGATTTATATAACTCAGAATAAAATTCTCTAAAGATCGCATTAATCTATTTGTGATCATGAGTCAAAATACCCGTACTTTCCTTGATAGACGTAATAGTCTGAGGGGCCTTTTTTTTCTTTGCAAGAAATGTTAAGTATCTACCCGGTTTGTCGCCATATTCATATAACCTTTGCTTTGCAAATAATATTTCCCTCTTAGCCGTTTGAGTAAGCGTAGTGTTTAGAGCTGTCCTAAGAGCTGTAATCCTTTGCAATTTAATAATAGAAGGTCTATCAGTGTATGCTGTTTCAGCCGCTTTTAAGCGGGCTTCAAGCAGACGCTGTTGTTCTCCCTTTAATTTCTTCTGGGTCGCTGAGTAGGAGATGATCAAGCCTCGCGTGTAAGCTTTGATGGTCTCCCACATCATTGACGGGTTGCTAGCTGTACCTGAATTAATTTCTAAAAAAGTTTTAAATTCTTGAGAGAAGTACTTTACAAATTTACTATCTTTCATTGGGAAGGGGTCCATACGCCAATGCCGAGGGGATGTCCCATTGTTCCTCGCCTTAGTTTCCATATATACAGCAGCGTGGTCAGAAATTGCTATACTACCTATTTTACAGGATGATATGGAATTTAAAAAAATCGAGGGGGCAAAAAACATATCAATTCTGGTATGACATTTATGTGGATTAGAGTAGAAAGAAAAATCTCTGCCCTGTGGATGAAGACATCTCCATACATCTACTAATCCTAATTCTTTGTTCAGATCCATCAATTGTCTAGATCTGGGAGATACTCCTGCAGTACTCTTGGGAATCCTATCTATTTCCGGATCCATAATACAATTAAAGTCTCCCCCTATAATTATATGACGGGCATCAAAAGCCATCAATTTTGAAAAGGCTTCTGTTATAAATTTAAAGGGGTGTGCCGGGGGGCAGTACAAATTTAAAATCCCATATTCCTCTCCATTTATGAGGGCTTTAATCAAGATATATCGTCCAGATTCGTCTTTTATCTGCTTTAGGATTTTGAAAGGGAAATTCTTCCGAACAAGAAAAACAACTCCCCTGCTTTTTGAACTAAAAGAAGAAAAAAAGGCCTGATCAAATCCACCCTGTCGTAATTTCAAATGTTCTTTATCTGACAGGTGTGTCTCCTGTAGGAGAGCTATATCAACTCTTTCCTTCTTAAGATTTGATAATATTTTCTTCCTTTTGACTGGTGAATTACTCCCCTTGACATTCCAGGTGCACCACTTAACCGACTGAAAAACCATAATCCTCTGGGCCAATCCGAGACCCCTCGGGAGGGGAACCCTATCCAGAACATCCCGAGCGTAGAACATGTAAAATTTACAAAAATAAAGCCTCTTTAATACACCCACAACAATACGTAAAAAACTATTTCTAAATAAAAAAAATATAAAATGTATCTAAGTGGAGACTTTCCCCCTTGTTCCCAGGGGGCGTCACTTCCTCTCCAAAAGTCCCTCATATCCTCTCCCAACCAATGCCCCACCCTTGACCCTTGACCAATAAAATGAGGAGAATTCAAATATAATACAAAGCTAGAGTTAACAGTGAGCACACTACCCCCACCCATACCAACACCTGGGTATATTTGGTAATGTTAATACCATATATAAACATATAACTATAAAATTACCACCTCAACAAATAATAATTAAATATAATAATACAAAATAACAAGGGGAAAACAACCCCGCTCCTAGAGACAGAGGTAAAATTGAATAAGGTAACCACCTCCCCCCACCAACATTAACCAAACACCCCAGCATATATACACACACATATACATACATCCCTCATATATACATAAAATAATAACAGAAAACAACCCCAAGGGGGGGGGAGAAAATCAAATCCCTCTCCCCACCCTCCATGATAATATTAAACAGTAAGGTAAGAGAAAAGAGAAAAAAAAGGGGGGGATATAAACCAAAGCAGGGGGGAAAGGCAGACCAACATCCATTATGTCTTACAGTTTATCTAAGAGAGTCCAAGAATTCCTTAGCCTTTTCTGGTGATCCAAAGTTATATACGGATCCTTCATGGTTAAAGCATAACGTCGCTGGGTAGCGTAAGGAGTACTGAATATTTAAGTCCCTTAAACGCTTCTTCGCCTCGTCGAATGCCTTCCTCTTTCGAACCAGAGCCGGGGAAAAGTCCTGAAATAGCATGATCTTGGATCCTTTGTAGATCATGGCTTGGGGGTCTTTTCCAAGATTTCTAGAGGCTTCTGGGAGTATCTGCCTCTCCTTGTAGCTCTGCAGCCGGAACAGGACCGGGCGTGGGCGCTGGTTCGAGCCGGGCCCACGTATTGAGACCCGGTAGGCCCATTCCACCCTTACCTGGCCTGATCCAGCTTGCAGATTTAAAAGTTGTGGCAGCCACTGCTCCAAGAATGCTGTAAGCTGGCCTTCCTCTTCCCGTTCGGGAAGGCCCAGCAAACGAATATTTTTTCGGCGACCTCGATTATCGAGTCAATATGATTTTCCAAGGTCCGGACTCGCTGCTCGAGAGTCCGGACCTGATCCACGGCCGATTGAGCGGTAGTCTCGGAGGTCGCGGCCTTTAGCTCCGCCCCTCCGACTCGGCGTTCAATTTCTCGAATCTCTCGGTCGTGCTTTTGCAGCGCAGCCGAGAGCGAGTCCCAACGATTTCTGGATTCTGCAATAAAAGCATCGATCTTCGAGTCAAGCTTGGAAATCATTTCTGCAAGGCTTGTTACTGTTGGTAAGTCCCCTGGGGCGGCTGTGGACACCTCTGCTGCAGCTGGAGAGGGTGGGGGAGGGGTTCCTGCTTGCTGAGAGCTGCGGGCTCCCTTCCCTTTAGTCATTTTAACTTAGGGTTAAATTGTTTAAATATAATATTACACAACTAATTAAATTACACAACTATTATAAATGATTTGGTGAGCGTGGTAGGGGGTGGGTGACCCACTGTACCCAAGTCTTGGGAGGAGTACTATAGACTCAGTCTTGCTGGGTCGCCACCATCTTGGATCCCCCTTATCCCAATTTTTAACAATTTCCTCATTGTCCAATTTAAATTGAGGAATATCCAATTCAGAATACTCTGAACTTGGTTCTTCCCTCTGTGTTGTATTCAATAACACATTCTCCTCTTGCTTTCCTTCCCTGTCAAAATACATTTTGAGCATATTCACATGACAGACAGAGATTTCTTTCTGTCTGGAGTCCCTGTCAAGTAGTTCACCTCACTCAATTTCTTTTCGACTTGATAAGGTCCACTAAAACGTGCTTTTAAAGGTTCACCTTTCACTGGAGGTAACACGACTACCATATCCCCAGTAGCAAGATTGCAAATTTTTGATTTCTTGTCTGCTTCCTGCTTCATTGTATGCTATGACACTTGTAAATGCTGTCTAGCCAACTTCCCGGCTCTATTTAATTGTTCCCTAAAATTTGACACATAGTCCAAATATGTGGTCTCTGAATTCTGACTTACCAATTTCTCCTTTAATCAATTTTAACTGTCCTCTCACTTCATGCCCAAAACCTAATTCAAATAGACTGAATGTGGTCAATTCAATTAGTGTATCTCTGATCGCAAAAAGCACAAACGGAATTCTCTTATCCCAATCATCTGGATAGTCTTGACTATAAGCCTTCATCATGGTGTTTAATGTCTGATGCCACTTTTCTAGCGCTCACTGCGATTCTGGATGGTATGCAGTCGATTTGAATTGTTTTATTCATAAGCTGTCCATAATTTCCTTGAATTATTTTGATCTGACGTTTGACCCTTGATCTGATTGTATCTCCATTGGTCATCTGCAGGCTCGAAGGGCAGAATGGCCTACTCCTGCATCTATTGTCTATTGTCTATCTATTGAAAAATTTGAGTAAGTCGTCTACTATCCTTTTAGCTGTGATATTGTGTAATGGAACGGCCCCTGGAAATCTCGTCAACACATCCATTATAGTTAACAAATACTGATTCCCACTTTTTGTTTGAGATAGGGGACCCATGCAATCAATTAAGACTCTTGTAAAAGGTTCCTCAAATGCAGGAATAGTATTAAAGGTGCAACTTTTATTACTGCCTGTAGTTTTCCAATTACTCGATAGGTATGACATGTCTGTGAAATTTCAACTACATCCTGGTGCAGTCCAGGCCAATAAAAATATTTTTGTATTTTAGCTTGTGTTTTTCTCACTTCTAAATGACTCCCTAGAGGTAACTCATGTGCCACACATAACACCTCTTTTTTATAACCCCCTGGCAATATGATTTGATGAACTTCTGCCCATTTCTCATTTGCCTGAATATGTGAGGGTCTCCATTTCCTCATAAAGACATCATTTTAAAAGACAACAATGTTCATGGATACATTCAGATTCTTTTCATGTGTATGCATTTTGTAACAATTGCTTCAAATTTTCATCTTTCTGCTGTAACTCATGTCATTTATCAGAGCTAAAGATATCTGCATTGTCATCTATCTACTCCTGGCTTGTCTCAACCATCTGATCAAACAAGGTCTCTGCTAATTCCACTTCAACTTACTTATCTGTTCTCTTTGGTCTCTCCTGTTTCAGCTGGTGGCTTTATGATCTCATTACCACACAGTCAGAAAATCCCAGGATATGAGTCCTGCAATAGTTGAGTTGCCTGCGTTTCCACTGGCTTTTCAACTACTGCAAGAGGTGAAGCCTCACCAGAACAACCATCTCATGAGAATTCTCAGTCATATGTGGCCTTGCTTATAGTTTTTAAATGCTTACAGTGTAGGTGGTGAAGGGTGACAGAGCCCACTAGCCTGGCCAAGTGAGGCAGCCATACTGTCTATTGTGAGGGAAGCAAACTGGGCTCAGCTGAAAGCAACTTTGAAGTAAAAAGGATGCTTGTACTTAAAGGGTTCACAGAAAGGTAGCGTGGGTTGAAAGGACTGGTAAAGAATTAAACTTTAAGGACATGGTGTATGGACATAAGAAGGATCTTAGGGATTAGAGTCATAGAGACATAGAGATGTACAGCATGGAAACAGACCCTTCAGTCCAACCTGTCCATGCCAACCAGATATCCCAACCCAATCTCGTCCCACCTGCCAGCACCCGGCCCATATCCCTCCAAACCCTTCCTATTCATATACCGATCCAAATGCCTTCTAAATGTTGCAACTGTACCAGCCTCCACCACTTCCTCTGACAGCTCAATCCATACACTTCCCACCCTCTGTGTGAAAAGGTTGCCCCTTAGGTCTCTTTTATATCTTTCCCTTCTCACCCTAAACCTATGCCCACTAGTTCTGGACTCCCCGACCCCAGGGAAAAGACTTTGTCTATTTATCCTATCCATGCCCCTCATAATTTTGTAAACCTCTATAAGGTCACCCCTCAACCTCCGACGCTCCAGGGAAAACAGCCCCAGCCTGTTCAGCCTCTCCCTATACCTCAAATCCTCCAAACTAGACAACATCCTTGTAAATCTTTTCTGAACCCTTTCAAGTTTCACAACATCTTTCCGATAGAAAGGAGACCAGAATTGCACGCAATATTCCAACAGTGGCCTAACCAATGTCCTGTACAGCCGCAACATGACCTCCCAACTCCTGTATTCAATACTCTGACCAATAAAGGAAAGCATACCTTCTTCACTATCCTATCTACCTGAGACTCCACTCTCAAGGAGCTATGAACCTGCACTCCGAGGTCTCTTTGTTCAGCAACACTCCTTAGGTCCTTGCCATTAAGTGTAAAAGTCCTGCTAAGATTTGTTTTCCCAAAATGCAGCACCTCGCATTTATCTGAATTAAACTCCATTTGCCACTTCTCAACTCATTGGCCCATCTGGTCCAGATCCTGTTGTAATCTGAAGTAACCCTCTTCACTGTCCACTATACCTCCAATTTTGATGTCATCTGCAAACTTACTAACTGTACCTCTTATGCTCGCATCCAAATCATTTATGTAAATGACAAAAAGTAGAGAGCCCAGCACCGATCCTTGTGGCACTCCACTGGTCACAGGCCTCCAGTCTGAAAAACAACCCTCCACCACCACCCTCTGTCTTCTACCTTTGAGCCAGTTCTGTATCCAAATGGCTAGTTCTCCCTGTATTCCGTGAGATCTAACCTTGCTAACCAGTCTCCCATGGGGAGCTTTGTCAAACGCCTTACTGAAATCCATATAGATCACATCTACCGCTCTGCCCTCATCAATCCTCTTTGTTACTACTTCAAAAAACTCAATCAATTTTGTGAGACATGATTTCCCACGCACAAAGCCATGTTGACTATCCCAAATCAGTCCTTGCCTTTCCAAATACATGTACACCCTGTCCCTCAAGATTCCCTCCAACAACTTGCCCACCACCGAGGTCAGGCTCACCAGTCTATAGTTCCCTGGCTTGTCCTTACCACCTTTCTTAAACAGTGGCACCACATTAGCCAACCTCCAGTCTGCGGCACCTCATCTGTGACTATCGATGATATACATATCTCAGCAAGAGGCCCAGCAATCACTTATGTAGCTTCCCACAGAGTTCTAGGGTACACCTGATCAGGTCCTGGGGTTTTATCTACCTTTATGCATTTCAAGACATCCAGCACTTCCTCCTCTGTAATATGGACATTTTGCATGGTGTCACCATTTATTTCTCTCCAATCTATATCTTCCATATCCTTTTCCACAATAAATACTGATGCAAAATACATGTTTAGTATCTCCCCCATTTTCTGCGGCTCCAGATAAAAGCCGCCTTGCTGATCTTTGAGGGGACCTATTCTCTCCCTAGTTATCCTTTTGTCCTTAATGTATTGTTAAAACCCTTTGGATTCTTCTTAATTCTATTTGCCAAACCTATCTCATGTCCCCGTTTTGCCCTCCTGATTTCCCTCTTAAGTATACTCCTACTGCCTTTATACTCTTCTAAGCTTTCACTGTATCTATCCTGTATATAACTTACATTTGCTTCCTTCTTTTTCTTAACCAAACGCTCAATTTCTTTCATCATCCAGCATTCCCTATACCTACCAGCCTTTCCTTTCACCCTAACAGGAATATACTTTCTCTGGATTCTCGTTATCTCATTCCCTTTTTCCAGCTGTCCCTTTACCTGCGAACATCTACCCCCAATCAGCTTTTGAAAGTTCTTGCCTAATACCGTCAAAATTAGCCTTTCTCCAATTTAGAACTTCAACTTTTAGATCTGGTCTATCCTTTTCCATCACTATTTTAAATCTAATGGAATTATGGTCGCGGGCCCCAAAGTGCTCCCCCACTGACACCTCAGTCACCTGCCCTGCCTTATTTCTCAAGAGTAGGTCAAGTTTTGCACCTTTGCTAGTAGGTATATCCACATACTGAATCCCCAGTTGCCTGTGGCTCGTTGGTCTAGGGGTATGATTTTCACTTTGGGTCTTCTACTCCTGAAGAAGGGCTTATGCCCGAAACATCGATTCTCCTGTTCCTTGGATGCTACCTGACCTGCTGCGCTTTTCCAGCAACACATTTTCAGCTCTTCTACTGCGCAGACTTGCAAGAGATCCCGGTTTCACATCCCGGACGAGCCTGCCTTTCTTAAGGTAATCAAAGATAGAGGATGGGAAAAATTTCTGGCTGTAAGAGCTGCTCCTTTTATGAGGTATTTTAGGTGTTGGAGGTGATTTCCTTGAATTCCAGGAGCAGCAATTACTGTTTTATATGCTGTTGCATTGTTTTGGAACTTTGGAAAAAAAAGTCAAAACAACAGCAGTTTTAAAAGGGAGAAGAACAGACAAAGGAAGCACATGGTGAGGTCAGTGCAGGAGAGACAGAGAGAGAGAGAGAGAGAGAAAGAAACAAACTGACAGAGCAGTGAACCTGCACAGTTACTGCCTTTGCTGTTTGAATTCATGTATCGCTGGTCATCGGAGTGTGTCTGGGAAAATTAACAAACAGTGAAATTCACAACTAATCTTGGAGGATCTGTTTGGATGAAGTTCACAGCACAGAAGCAGGTAAGTGTATTGTTTTAAGTGGCCTACAGAAAGTCTGCAGTAGTGAGTAGAGTGGGTTCTTTCTTGATTATATGTTTTTTGAGATATGTCACTTGATTAAACTTAAAATATAAACTGTAACTATTAACCTAACCTGGGGCAGTGTTTTGTAGAGGAATAAGACAGTGTTATTTTCTGGCTTTGTACATTGTGAAGGAGCAACAATGGCCTTTAGTAGAGTGATATGTTCTTCTTGTCAGATGTCGGAGTTTAAACAGAGTTTAAGGGTTACTGCGGATTATATCTGCAATAAATGCTGTTGGTTGCAAATTTTATCAGGTCGAATGGATAGGTTGGAGAGACAGTAAGAAACATTGAGGAATTTGCAACAGCAACAGTATTTGATGGATGGCAGTTATAGAAAGGGGAGAAAGTCACAGATACAGTCACATAGATGGGTTAACTCCAGGAAAGGTATGAAAGGTAGGCAGCTTGTGCTGGAGCTTTCTGTGGCTATACCCATTTCAAACAAGTATGCTGTTTTGGAGAATGCAGGGGTGATGGATTCTCAGGGGAACATAGCTTGAACAGCCAAGTTTCTAGTATTGATACTAGTTTTAATGCAACGAGGGGTACGTCAGGTTCCAGGAGATCAATTGTGTTAGGGAACTCTCTAGTCCAAGGTACAGACAGACTTTTCTGTGGCCAGCAGCGAAAAATCAGAATGGTGTGTTGCTTCCCTGGTGCCAGGATCAAGGATGTCTCAGAGAGGGTGCAAAATGTTCTCAAGGGGGAGAGGGGCCAGCAAGAGGTCATTGTCCACATTGGAACAACGATATAGGAAAGGAAAAGGTTGAGATTCTGAAGGGTGATTACAGAGAGTTAGGCAGAAATTTAAAAAGGAGGTCCTCGAGAATAGTAATATCTGGAATACTCCCAGTGCTACGAGCTAGTGAGGGCAGGAATAGGTGCTTAGAGCAGATGAATGCATGGCTGAGCAGCTAGTGTATGGGAGAAGGATTCACATTTTTGGATCATTGGAATCTCTTTTGGGGTAGAAGTGACCTGTACAAGAAGGACAGATTGCACCTAAATTGGAAGGGGACTAATATACTGGCAGGGAGATTGGCTAGAGCTGCTAGGGAGGATTTAAACTAGTAAGTTGGGGGGGTGGGACCCAGGGAGACAGTGAGGAAAGAGATCAATCTGAGACTGGTACAGTTGAGAACAGAAGTGAATCAAACAGTCAGGGCAAGCAGGGACAAGTTGGACGAATAAATTAAACTACATTTCTTTCAATGCAAGGGGTCTAACAGGGAAGGCAGATGAACTCAGGGCATGGTTAGGAACATGAGACTGGGATATCATAGCAATTACAGAAACATGGCTCAGGGATGGGCAGGATTGGCAGCTTAACGTTCCAGGATACAAATGCTACAGGAAGGATAGAAAGGGAGGCAAGAGAGGAGGGAGAGTGGCGTTTTTGATAAGCGATAGCATTACAGCTGTACTGAGGGAGGATATTCCCGGAAATACATTCAGGGAAGTTATTTGGGTGGATTAGAGAGAATAAACTGGAATGCAGAAGGAAATGTTACAGCGCAAGGGACAAGTGCAGACAAGGAAGGGTGGAAACAGGGTAGGAAAAACAATGGAATTAACTATGTGCTGTGGTGCTGTTAAGCTAAAGCTAGGTTTTGAGACCTGGATTGGAGTGGTAATGTAAGAAGAACAGGATTATGTCTGGATTGAATTTGAATTTATTGTCACTTGTACCGAGGCACAGTGAAAAGCTTTATCTTGTGAGCAATACAGGCAGATCACAGAGTTAAATAGCATAGATAGTAAATAATAGGTAAACGGTGGCAAAACAAAAACACAGGTACAAGCAATTGCTAAGAATTTGTGAGTCCATTCAGTATTCTAACAACAGTAGGGTAGAAACTGTTACGAAACCAGCTGGTGCGTGTGTTCAGGTTTCTGTACCTTCTCTCCGGTGGGAGAGGTTGTAGAAAAACATTGCCAGGGTGGGATGAATATTTGAGAATGCTGGTGACCTTTCCTTGACAGCGGGCCTGGTAGATGGATTCTACAGGTGGGAGGTTGACCTTTGTGATTGTCCGGGCCGAGGTCACCACTCTCTGTAACTGTCTCCGATCTTGAATGTTAAGTTGCCATACCAGGTATATCCAGACAGAATGCTCTCTATGGTGCACCTAAGTTGGCAAGACTATTCACATTCATGCCAAATTTTCTTAGTTGCCTGAGGAAGAAGAGACGTTGTTGAACTTTTGTAACCAGTGTGTCCACATGAAGAGTCCAAGAAAGCTTATTGCGGATGACCACTCCCAGGAGCTTGACACTCTCCACCCATTCCACCTCTGTGCTGTTAATTTGTAGGGGGGGGCATAAGTAACATCCCACTGAAAGTCAATAATGAGTTCCCTGGTTTTGCCGGCATTGAGAGCTAGGTTGTTCTCAGTGCACCATTTTTCCAGGTCTTCCACCTCCCATCTGTAGTCTGTTTTGTCGCCATCTGAGATTTGACCGACTATGGTGGTATCATCAGCAAACTTGTAAATGGCATTAGTCTGGTATTTGGCGACACAGTCATGGGTATACAGTGAGTACAGTAGGGGGCTGAGTATGCATCCCTGGGGGGTTCCAGAGTTGAGAGATAGTGAGGATGAAATATTGTCCCCAATCTCCACTGATTGTGGTCTGTGGGTTAGGAAACTGAGGATCTAGTTGAAGAGAGTAGGGCTTAGTCTGAGATCACTATCTTTAGTAATCAGTCTCGAGGGGATAATAGTGTTGAAGGCTGAACTGTAGTCAATGAGTAGGATTCTTATGTAGCTGTTTTTGGTGTCAAGACATTCTAGGGAGAAGTGAAGGGCAAGTGATATGGCATCTGATGGGGATCTGTTGGTCTGATAGGCAAATTGGAGTGGGTCAAGGGTAGTGGCAAAGCTGGAGTTGATTAATGCCATGACGAGCCTTTCAAAACACTTCATGACCACCAAAGTTAGGGCCACTGGGCAGTAGTCATTGAGACATGCTGCATGAGCCTTGGCATAGGGATGGTGTTAGTCCTCTTGAAACAGGCAGGGGCAGTGGCTTGCTGCAGGGAGAGGTTGAAGATGTCCAAGAAGACCTCTGCTAATTGATCTGTGCATGCTCTGAGTGCACGGCCTGGTATTCTGTCTGGTTGCATCACAGACTATCGAAGGAGATAGTGAGAAAGGCCAATAGGCACAGGGTGAGATTGAAAAAGGACAGAGGGGACACCATAGAAAAGGAGAACAGCATTTACAGTGAGAGAACTATTACCGAAAGGGGGAAGGTGTTGAAAGAAAGCGACAAAGGAAAGGTTTAGAAACAATAAGCTCGGGCATGTGAACAAGATTGAGAAATTATCAAATTGCCACCATCTCAGGAAATATCTTTTCTGTAGCAAAACCTAGGTTAGGCCTGAAGAAAGCTGGTTTATTTTTCCTTCAGCACTTGCTGTAAGCTGTGACTTTTACCATATATACTTGAGACATAGTCAATCTCATGTAAACGTCGACCCCCTATTTTTGCCCAAAAACTCTGGAATTTTCCATATATCCCGTGGAATAGTTCTTCACAGATAACAGATCAACATTTGGAAACCAGTCTGCTGGCTGGCCCGCTCCACTCTGGGTCTTCCAGTGTGCCAGCGTCACACTCCACTCCAGGCATCCAGTCCACTGGCTATCACACTCCACTCTGAGTTTCCAGAATTACCATAATTTGTTGTGTTTTACTTCTTTATTCGTTTGGGTTGAATTGGGCTTCTGCTAATGATACGGTATGAATTTTGGCAGGCATGAATTTCAGCCCCTCAAAAGTAGTATCTATGTAATAGTCGACACCATAAATTTAACTTTAAAAAGTAGTCAAAAAATTTGACTATTACTTGAGCATGTATGGTAATTAATAAATATGGCTCCTCGAAGTTGGAGCTGATAGGTCTCAGCATGGGCAAAACACCTGCCCATAACATTTGGTATCTTACCCACACATGAATATACAAAAGGCTGAAACAAATTTGGATTAACAATCATGCCCCACCTCTGAGCCCATATTCCTCTTGCTTTCAGGCTTGACTCCACACTTCACCTTCATAGAAAAAACTCCTACATTTAAATTCCAAGCTGTGGAACCAATGGCTTCCATCAGAAAACTAGCCTCATTTTCAAAGTAGTGGATTAACTGAAGAATTTCAGAATATTTTTAGAATGATTGTTCAGTTAGTGTTTATACTTTAGCTGCTGTTTCACAGCTCGTGCAAAAAAATGTCCATATGGTTAAACATGATGAACTCCAGTTTATAACAGTACAGTAGCGCCTCGACTTACAAACTTAATCCGTTCTGGGACCCGGTCCGCGAACCGAAAAGTTTGCGAGCTGAATCAATTTTTCCCATTGTTCGGATAGCGTTAGAATGCTTGGACGGCTGTTCACAGCGCACGCGCCAAAGACGAACTGAATGAGATCACGCAGGGCCCGAGAGCTTTTGTGTTCAACAAGCGCGTAGCAAAGCAGAACAATGAAACCACGTGGTCGCACACGGGCTTTTTGCGTTCGTACCTTCGTTTGTACCTTGAATTTCATACATACGTTGAAGCAAAATTTTACGTACAATCCTGTTCGTAAACCGATTTGTTCGTGAACGGGGTCGTTCGTATGTCGAGGCGCTACTGTATTCAAAATAGCATATTCTACTACTTGCAACATGACTTCTCTACAAAATGCAAACACATCCTAAATATTGGATACAGATACTACCATTAGGGGTAAAAATAATCAAAGAAATGCAGAGGCTGGAAATCAGAAACAAAAACAGAAATTGCTGGAGGAGCTCAGCAGGTCTGACAGCATCTGTGGAGAGAAAGCAGAGTTAACATTTCAGGTCTAGTGACCCTTCTTCAGAAATCCCATTATGGGATCAGAAATACATTTCTTAAGTTAGTCATCATGCAAGAAACTGCAAAATCACCAGACACCCTGTTGTCTGGACAGGATAAAGATATCCATATTAGTATTCTTCTTCTTTAATTTACTTGTTATTCTTATGGTTTTTGCCACATGCAGTTTCTGCCATGGAAATGCCAACAAGCAGATACATACAATGCATTTTGAATTAATTATTTCCTGGGCAGCTGTTACCTGTTTGACATGTTGGCACAAGATTTGTATTTGCAATCATGGTTAAACAATCAGCATTCATCATCATTGGTTCTGTGAACTTTACAGGATCTTCGGGAGTTCCCACATGTACAATTAATTAAAAAAATTCAGAAGCTGTAGTCATTGATTCTATACTTTCACCACACTGTTGAAGACCCCAAAACATTGCAATCAACTGACAATCACTGAACTGCTGAGAACTTGCCCTTTTATGGTATTAGTTTCACAATAAAAACCCTTCAGTAACTTACATCTTGTTGAATGAGGTGATACAATCAGAGATCAAGATAATTTATTTCAAAAGATTTCCAAATACTGAAAAACTTGTTGAGATGGAAATAGCACATTTTTTGATAGATTGGGAGCATTCAGCTTCATATCTCACTAACTGACAACTACATACAAAGGAGACTTCTGATGATCATACCAAACTTACAAATGAAGACATCATGTACTAAACATTGGAATAGTTCTCACTACCTGGTATGGCAACTGTACCATTCAAGATCTGAGATGGTTACAGAGAGTGGTGAATTCGACTTGGACAATCACAAAGGCCAACCTATAGAATCCATCTATCAGACCCACTGTCAAGAAAAGGCCGCAAGCATTCTTAAAGATCTATCCCACCCTGGCAATGTTTTTCTACAACCTCTATCATCGGGAGGAAGGTACAGAAGCCTGAACACATGCACCAGCTGGTTTCAAAACAGCTTCTACCCTACTGTGTTAGAATACTGAATGGACTCAAACTCTTCACGTTCACCTGTAACTGTGTTTTTGTTTTTGCCGCTGTTCACCTATTATTTACTATCTATGTTACTTAACTCTGTGATCTGCCTGTATTGCCAGCAAGACAAAGCTTTTCACTGTGCCTCAGTACACGTGACAATAAATTCAATTCACTGAGGAGAAGTGTTTTATTGTATTCTCATTAGAATTGAATGCCCACGTAGGTCAAGAGAAGGAAGCATTTTCTTGTTCAAAAAACAGGCAAGCAAAGTTACCACACAAATCCCTTAAAGATAATATCACAGCTACTAAACGCTTTTGACAATTGTAACAAAATTTTATTCAAAAATTCAATAGACTACTGCAGGCCTTTGCCTAATTTATAAGTAAGTTGCGCTATTTAAAAACTTCAATTATGCTACGTGAAGATACAAAAAGTACAGATACTTGCCTCCCCCATGGAGTTATTGCTTCTTATTGTAAATGCCTGTTAAGAAGCACTTAGAGTCATAGAGTCATACAAATGTACAGCATGGAAACAGACCCTTCGGTCCAACCTAGTTCTGGACTGCCCAACCGCAGGGAAAAGACTTTGTCTATTTATCCTATCCATGCCCCTCATAATTTTGTAAACTTCTATAAGGTCACCCCTCAGCCTCCGATGCTCCAGGGAAAACAGCACCAGCCTGTTCAGCCTCTCCCTGTAGCTCAGATCCTCCAACCCTGGCAACATCCTTGTAAATCCTTTCTGAACCCTTTCAAGTTTCACAACATCTTTCCGATAGAAAGGAGACCAGAATTGCACGCAATATTCCAACAGTGGCCTAACCAATGACCTGTACAGCCGCAACATGACCTCCCAACTCCTGTATTCAATACTCTGACCAATAAAGGAAAGCATGCCAAACACCTTCTTCACTATCCTATCAACCTGCGACTCCACTTTCAAGGAGCTTTGAACGTGCACTCCAAGGTCCCTTTGTTCAGCAAAACTCCCTAGGACCTTGCCATTAAGTGTACACATCATGCTAAGATTTGTTTTCCCAAAATGCAGCACCTCGCATTTATCTGAATTAAACTCCATCTGCCACTTCTCAGCCCATTGGCCCATCTGGTCCAGATCCTGTTGTAATCTGAGGTAACCCTCTTCACTGTCCACTATACCTCCAATTTTGATGTCATCTGCAAACTTACTAACTGTACCTCTTATGCTCGCATCCAAATCATTTATGTAAATGACAAAAAGTAGAGAGCCCAGCACCGATCCTTGTGGCACTCCACTGGTCACAGGCCTCCAGTCTGAAAAACAACCCTCCACCACCACCCTCTGTCTTCTACCTTTGAGCCAGTTCTGTATCCAAATGGCTAGTTCTCCCTTTATTCCATAAGATCTAACCTTGCTAATCAGTCTCCCTTGGGGAACTTTGTCAAACGCTTTACTGAAGTCCATATAGATCACATCTACTGCTCTGCCCTCATCAATCTTCTTTGTTGCTTCTTCAAAAAACTCAATCAAGTTTGTGAGACAAGATTTCCCACGCACAAAGCCATGCTGACCATCCCGAATTAGTCCTTGCCTTTCCAAATACGTGTACATCCTGTCCCTCAGGATTCCCTCCAACAACTTGCCCACCACCGAGGTCAAGCTCACCTGTCTATAGTTCCCTGGCTTGTCTTTACCGCCCTTCTTAAACAGTGGCACCACGTTTGCCAACCTCCAGTCTTCCGTCACCTCACCTGTGACTATCGATGATACAAATATCTCAGCAAGAGGCCCAGCAATCACTTCTCTAGCTTCCCACAGAGTTCTCAGGTACACCTGATCAGGTCCTGGGGATTTATCCACCTTTAACCGTTTCAAGACATCCAGCACTTCCTCCTCTGTAATCTGGACATTTTGCAAGATGTCACCATCTATTTCCCTACAGTCTATACCTTCCATATCCTTTTCCACAGTAAATACTGATGCAAAATATTCATTTAGTATCTCCCCCATTTTCTGTGGCTCCACATAAAGCCCGCCTTGCTGATCTTTGAGGGCCTCTATTCTCTCCCTAGTTACCCTTTTGTCCTTAATATATTTGTAAAACCCCTTTGGATTCTCCTTAATTCTATTTGCCAATGTTATCTCATGTCCCCCTTTTGCCCTCCTGATTTCCCTCTTAAGTATACTCCTACCTCCTTTATACTCTTCGAAGGATTCACTCGATCTATTCTGTCTATACCTGACATATGCTTCCGTCTTTTTCTTAACCAAACCCTCAATTTCTTTAGTCATCCAGCATTCCCTATACCTACCAGCCTTCCCTTTCACCCTGACAGGAATATACTTTCTCTGGATTCTTGTTTCCTGCCAGGTTTTTTTTCTCACTATGAATAAACCTATTTTGTATTTGTCCACTTGTGAAACAGGTGGAATCTGTTTGCCCCCAATCAAACCTCTGTTGGACAATTACCTTCTGAAATATTTAATGTATGCAGTCACATTCCCCTCCATCTGCAGGAATGCCTGCTTTGTTCTGCTATATTAAAGATAGCTCTTGAAATGCTGAAGGAGAAAGTGAGGAATGCAGATGCTGGAGATCAGAGCTGAAAATGTGCTGCTGGAAAAGCGCAGCAGGTCAGGCAGCATCCAGGGAACAGGAGAATCGACGTTTCGGGCATAAGCCCGAAGAAGGGCTTATGCCCGAAATGTCGATTCTCCTGTTCCCTGGATGCTGCCTGACCTGCTGCGCTTTTCCAGCAACACATTTTCAGCCTTGAAATGCTGAAAACTGGTGAGAATGTACCAATGCAAGTTGGAGCTTCAGATAGGAATTTGGGAACCTTCTCCCATACTATGTGGTTTTCAGAGTGTAAATCCATTCCTATTTCTTTCCTTTCTTTTAGCTCTACTTGTTACATTCTCTGCCACATGCTCTCCTACCCGCAGTCTAATGGGACTCTCTGTTCTTTCTAATCTGGCAGTTAGACACACCATTATTCTGCCATTCTCACATTCCAATCACTTAATCTGAACTATCAACATCCTTTCTCTCCCACAACTCCACCTCCCCCTAACCCCTATACCGCCACATTCCATAAATGCTGCACCCTCCACACTTCACATCACCTCTGATGTAGAGTCATCTACGGGAGGCAGTAGCCTAGTGGTATTATCGCTGGATTGTTAGGATCACCATGAATCTATTGTTGATTGTCAGGAAAAACCCATCTTGTTCACTAATCCCCTTCTGGGATAGAAATTGCCATCCTTACCTGGTCTGGCCTATATGTAATGAGATTGTGGTGTTGGAAAAGCACAGCATGTCAGGCAGCATCCAAGGAGCAGGAGAATCAACGTTTTGGGCATAAGCCCTTCTTCAGGAATGTGGCTTGTGGGTCAGGGCTGAGAGATAAATGGGAAAGGGTGGGGTTTGGGGGAAGGTAGCTCAGAAAGCGATAGGTGGATGGAGATGAGGGAGAAGGTGTTAGGTCAGAGGTAGGAGTGATGGACAGGTCCAGACGACGGTGCCGGGTTGGAGGCTTGGGACTGGGATAATATGAGTGAAGGGGAAATGAGGAAGCTGTTGAAATCCACATTTATCCCATGAGGTTGCAAGGTCCCAAGGTGGAATATGAGGTGTACCTCTTCCAGGCGTTGGATTGTAACGGTTTGGCGGTGGAGGATGCCCATGGTCTGCATGTCCTTGACGGCATGGGAGGGGGAGTTGAACTGTTCAGCCTTGGTACGGTGGGGTTGGTGGGTACGGGTGTCCCAGAGATGTTCTCTGAAACAATACGCAAGAAGGCGCCCTGTTTCCCCAAAGTAGAGGAGACCACACTGAGTGCAACAGATGCAGTAGATGATATTGGTAGAGGTACAGGTAAATTTCTCGTGGTTGTGGAAGGATCCCTTTGGCCTTGGACAAAGGTGAGGGGAGTGGTATGGGCACAGGTTTTGCACTTCCTGCAGTGACAGAGAAAGGTGCCAGGAATGGACAGTGGGCTGGTGGGGAGCATGGAACTGACGAGGGAGTTGCAAAGGGAATGGTCTTTTTGGAACACTGTTAGGGATGGGGAGGAAAATATATCTCTAGTGATGTGGTCAGTTTGGAGGTGGCGGAAGTGGCCGAGGATGAGGCATTGTATGTGGAGGTTGGTGAGAGGGAGGTCCAGGTGAATTCAACATGTCTGGGACAACTGCACCCACCAACTACACCGCCCCATGTCATTGTATGCCTTTCAGAGAAGGTCCACCAGGATGATGCCTGCTCTGAAGAGATTGTCTTCAGAGCAAAGGTTAAACAAATTGGGACTATATTCACTGGAGTTTCGAAGGATAAGGGTGATTTTGTTGAAACATTGGATTCTTAAAGGGCTTGGCAGGGTAAATGCTGAGATGATGTTTCCCTTCATGGGAGAGTCCAGGTCCAAAGAGCTTAGACTCAGAACAAAGGGGCTGAGATGAGAAGGAATTTCTTCTTTCAGAGGGTTGTTGCTCTTTGGAACTCTTTGCCACAGAGAGCAGTGTGGACAGAGACCTGGTGTATATTTAAGGCTGAGATAGATTCTTGATCAATAGGGGAATGAAGAGTTATGTGGAAAGGGCAGGAAAGTGGATGTGATGAATGTCAGATCAGCCATGGTCTTATTGAATGGTAGAGCAGGTTTGAGGGACAAATGGCCTACTCCTGTTCTTATTTCTTATTGGCTTATGGTCTTATGGTTTAACAAAATTCTAAATAAATTTTCAAAAAACTGGCTAATGAGGCTGTGAGAGAAGAGAGAGGGAGAGAGTTTGCAAGGGGAGGGACAAATATTCGGTCAATGTGTAAAAAGAGGATTTCTGATATATGTGACAGAGGGTGTGAAAAACAAGGTTCTGAGTTATATTGGGCAGACGACAAGGCTCTGTCCCTCCAGTGCAGATACTGGCTCTACTGAAAGACCCTAGTCAAGAGAATGGATCATCACATCTGTGATATTGTGTGAGTGTACGGCTGATAGAAAGGCAAGGGACAGAGATGGTGAAGGAGGAGAGAAGGGAATGAAAGAATTGGATGACAAGGGAATGAGGGAAGATGAGGCAGTGAGGGAGGAAGGGAAGGAGAGACGGAGGGGAGGGAAGAATGGAGGGAGGGGTAGGGAAGGAGGGAGAGAGGGATGGAAGGGGAGGGAATTAGAGAGAAAGGGAGGAGAGGGAGGGAGGGGAGGGAATGATAGTGTGAGGGAGGGGGAAGGAATGAGTGAGGGAGGGGGACAGATTGAGGGAGAGGGAATGGGGAGGAAATGAGAGAGGCTGGAGAGGGAAGAGGAGACTATGAGGGATGGATTAAGGAAAGATTGATGGAAGGAGAGGGGTAAGGGAAAGAGGGAGAGTTGAGAAAGTGAGGAAGGGAGTGAAAAAGGGTGGTGAGAGACAGTGAGGGAAGGAGGTGGAGAGGGTGGAAGGACAGGGAAAGAGAAAGGGGAGGGTGTGAAGGAGGAATGGTGGGTGGAAAGCGGGAGGAAGAAATAGGGATAGAGGAAAAGTGGAATACTGTAAAAGAGGAATAGTGTTTGTGAACCTTGAGAGTGAGTCATACACACTTCCACTCTGTCAGATCTCTCTCTCCCTAATCTCTTCCTCCATTTCCTCTACTTCCTTTGTACTTCTCCTTGTTCCTCCTCCTCCTCTTACTCCATCCCTAAAAACATTTCCACAAAGCAAGGTGGGAGATAAGAACATGCCAGCCTGAAAGGCAACATGCAACCAACCTCCATGTGTTTTTTGTGTTTATTCTACGCAGAGTGTGTCACAACTGAGAGGAAAGCAAGGTCAATGTTACTTAAACCCAATTCCCTAGCAGGTCTCTAGTCCCTAGTGATCAGGGCTTAGGGTTAATCTGTCTCCAGCTCTGTTTCTTCACAAAGAAACAAAACAATTAGTTGGATCTGCTGCATAATGCTTTATAGAGACAATTTCCTCAAATTAATTACTCACTAAATTACCAATTCATCAATTGGAATTGTTTTCTGAAAACTCAGATTTACGGTTATGCCAAGCCCTGTTTTTCTGAAATTAGCTCACTGATAACTGAATGATAGAAAAATTGATATGTGGCCCTCTCTTGCAAAAAGGTTAGACAAGCCTGTACTACAATATCCAGATAGCTTAAGTTAGTTACGCTAGCCTTTCCACCGAGTATTTATAAACAACCCTGTTTCACTCCTAACTATAGATTATGTGTGAGTACATAACATCATCATAGAATCCCTACAGTGTAGAAACAGGCCCTTCAGCCCAACAAGTCCACACCAGCTCTCCGACGAGTAACCCACCCAGACCCCCTACCCTATATTTACCCCTGACTAATGCACCTAACCTACACATCCCTGAACACCATAAGCAATTTAGCATGGCCAATTCACCCAACCTGCACATCTTTGGACAGAGGGACTGGAGTACCCAAAGAAACCTGCACAGGCACAGGCACAGGGAGAACGTACATACTCTACACAGACAGTTGCCTGAGGCTGGAATTGAATCTAGGTCCCTGGCACTCTGAGGCAGCAGTGCTAACCACTGAGCCACAGTGCCACCCCAAATGTTTCCAGTTATGCTTTCAGTTATGTTTTCAGTTATGTACACTGCTATGTACTACTGTGTCCTTTTCTTGAATGATGAAAGTATAATCATTGTTTTCTTTAAAAAGAAACATGTTTGTTGAAACCCAGTAGTGGACAGTGAACATCTGAAGCAGCATATTCATTTTTATGCCAGGACCCCAACACTGGGAACATTTACTGGTCACAACCCCATGGCATGAGACACATGAATGCTGAAAGGATTTTCAATGAAGTGACCAATTAATGGCCATATGGGCATTTGCTGTCCAAATAAGGATGGTAATTCAAAATTGCTACTTCATCCATCTCCAGTTCTACCACCTCAGCCACACAAAACATTCAGCCCTTTACAATATATATAAGGTGGCATTGACATCAATATCCTGCTGGTATGTATCGCATGTCAACTATATTTTATATAATTAATGACATAATAATATGTGAATGACTGCCAAAAGACTGATTACCTGAGTAGATCCATTGCAAAGTATTTCTTGTGGAGCTTGCTGGTTGAGAAGTTACAGCCAACAGACCCACGTTTTCACTTCATTCAAGTAAGCAAACAATTGAGATCAGGGCCCTGAGACTTTAGGGTGTCTGGTTTGCGATTAAAGTTGCCCATTGGAGGTGCCCACCCAAGGAATCAACTCAATGCTCATCTTTTCCATTACAAGGTTAAATGTACCCAATTCCGTACATTTATAAGGCACCTTTCTTTTCAACCAATCACAGTGAGTCACCAAATGGAAGACTGGCTAATTAAATCAAATCCTTTGTTTTTTATAATTTCAGCAAGAGGAAAGTGGGGCAACAAAAAATGATAACATTACAAGAATCATGTTTTCAACTTTATTTAACAGGAACCTTAACCTACTAAAAAGAGCAGTTAAATCAATTTTAAATAGAAATGCAATGTTTCACATTATTCTTTCCTAATCATCTTCTCCTTTTGTCTTACCTTCAAGGTGATTGGAAATGGAACACAGTCAAATCTGCACTATTCAATTTGTTGCTGGCACACCTTAGAAAGGCTTAAAGCACCAGCAGCAGTAATGCATTAGCTCATTCAAACTAAAATGCCACCATTTGTACAGTTGGTATGAAATAACTTTAAAAGTAATGCATCTTAAGCTGCTCCTATTAGGTGGTATCAGTTTCCCCTTTTGTCTCTCTCATCAGATAGAGTAAGATTTGTGTTGTACACATTTCTTTAAATCAATAGCAGCTACAAACCTTCATTGTATATGAGCTCACCTTTATAATATCAATATTGCTTAAGACACAGGATTGCAGTATTTCTAGGCTACTAACTTTGCAGTTTACATACTACTCCTGCCAAACATATATTTAAATTGTGCACCTATACCCAGTAATTGTGACCTTGCAGTTTTTGATTTGCTCATTTTTAGATTATGTTATCAAAAATGAAAACCTCCAAAAACCAAATGAACCTCCACAAAGGCCCCAGAATCTGTGTGGTAAAATATATTTAATGTATTCAATGTATTCAATCATATTCAGTCTCTGCAATCAGTATGGGGATGGCTATGGGCCTCAATGCTGGCAAGTGCAGATTTAATGTAGCTTTGATAGTCTATAATTGATAGACTGAAGGGCCTCTTCTGTACTGTGTGATTCTATGATAGTATGGTGGCATAGTAGTAATTAAACTTGCTAAATAATTTAGAGATTGTACTGTATGAATCGGAAAAAAAATCTCCAAACCAGATCAGTAAGGCTTAGTTTGACATGGCAATAAGCAATTAACGGAGAATGGAAAAATACATAAGAACAGGTTATTTTGCAGGAATACCTAGACTTATTTGTGACTGTCAAGCACAGAGAAATACTTATGAAAAGTACTCAGAAGAGGTAATTCAACACATGACATCAAATCCAGTATACTATTAATAGCACAAACATTTCACAATTCATTGACACTTCACCATTGGTCCATAGTGCCATGGAATGGACCAAAAGCTGGGAATTCTCTTTCCCAAAGTTTGTCCATCATCTGCAACGCACAAATCCAAGTCCTTTACACATGCCTAGATAAGCTCCAAGAACACTAATGATGTTTGATATTATTTAAGACAAAGCTGCTGTCTGATTGATACCATATGCATCACCTTCAACACTTTTTCATCTACCTGTGATGTACAGTAAGAGCAGTGTGCACCATGTGTTAAAATACATTGCAGCAACTCACTAAGACTTCTTAAAAGCACCTCCCAAACTCACAATCTCTACTACCTGGTAGAACAAGTGCAGTGATCATTGCCACGCTTTCTTTCTGCGAACACATCCTTTGACTTGGAATTGTATCACCACTCCTTCACTTTGCCTAGATCAAATTCCAGTTAATTTTCTCATGAACAGCTCAGTGGATATTAAAGTATCACATGGACTGTATGGGTTTATGAGCTTCAGCATTCTCAAGAGTAATTTGTGATGAGTGATAAATGCTAGTTGATCTAGCAAACATCCATCCATAGTTCACTGAGTCATCAAATGTCCCTTTATTTTCCTGCCTTGGGTGGGCCACCCACCTGACAAAGAAGCAGTGTTCCAAAAGCATGTGATTTGAAATAAACCTGTTGGACTATAACCTGGTATCATGTGACTTCTGACTTTGTCCACCCCAGTCCAACACTGGCATGTCCACCTCATTTTGGATGAGTGAACCACACAACCCAACATGGTGGGGGAAGGGGTTTCTTGCTATTTAATCCTGAATGAATTGTACAACCACACACCATGTTCCTTGAGAAGGGGAGTAGCTTATGTGGGGATATATTACCAACAATTCCACATGCTTTTGATGACCTTGATTAAGTCAGCAAAAGTTGCATCCCCTAAAAGGCCATCCAGATATTTGTTGCAAAGTGGAACTTGGCACATTGACTAGTCACTCCTGACAGTCTGCTACTAAAATTACACATGGGTTTACCAGACCACCGTCAAATTCTCTGGGGCAATATTTTTAACCTAGATATACAGCACCATATAAATACAGCGCAATATAACCACCATCTGTGGAAATAAAATTAGATATTGAAAGAATTTATTTATACTACAATAGCAGTTGACACCACAACTGGTTTATTTTATCATAAATTAGTATTTCTTGTGCTTACAATGCTCCCTGGAGGTGTCATGGTTCAATATAAACTAAAACTCCGACTACAACACAGGCTGTAAATGATCCAATTAATGTATTCATAAAATAGAATAATAAATACTAAGCTTATGTAATCTCATCTTTGTTGCATAAAAAGACTTTTTTGGAAGGCCCTGGAATTTCTTGGTTCCAAGTAATCTTCTGCTGACCATTACTGGGGTAAAAATTCTTCTGGTAATTCTTGGATCCATTTTTATAAGACAGAGCACCAAAGAATTTAAATCCAAGATTAGTCAGTGTACTTCCACAGCTTTGTAAAAGCCTTCTATGTCCAGATTTAAAAGGTTATAAAAATTGCTGAAGTAAAGGTCTTAAACCATAAGACCTAGAATAAGACCATAACTCTCCTATCACGTTCACAAGAGCAATAACCAGCCTTCTACTTTCTGAATACTGCGTGGGCCTCCAAAGAATCTTATATAACAGAAAGAACCTGCAATAATATAATGCCTTTCATGACCTCAGGATGGTTAAATCACTTTGACAGTTTTCATTTTTATTGCTTTCAAGACAACTCCTTATTTTTTGAAACCAATAGAATTTCAGTCATATCCAATTTTTCAATTAAGTATTTCACAGGGTTTTAAAAAAAAATTTATGCATGTGTTTGCATTTTTAGCTGAATTTTTCAACCGTAATACTCACACTCCTGTTGAAAGGTCTGCATTAGAAACATCAAATTGGCCATTCTTTCCACAGATGCCTGATATTCTGAATGTTTCCAACAAAATGTGTTTTATTTTTCAGATTTCCAGTTCCTGAAGTAATTTACAAAGTTGTTCAAGACCAGAGTGTCAAGCATGGAATGGATTAGCATGTAAAAGGAAAACAAAATGGAATGCAACATGATTTCCTTCAGGTAACTTTACATAGATGAGGAAGGAAGAGGTGTTGATCTACTTCAAGAAAATGGAGTGGGGCAAACATAGCAAATACAGGGAAGTGTTTGAGAAATAATTATTATAATTTGATTAGGCTGAGAACCTTTTTAACTATTTGCTCAAAAATAGGTCATTGGCAGTTATTCACCAATCTACAGCATTTTTTTTACTGTGAGTAAACAAAGAGGCAGGTCCCAAGTTTACGGCAGCTGAACAGGATTTAATCCATTTTTGTGAGTGTTATTCTGATCTAGCCATCTAAACAATTGAAAACAAATAAGCTGTAGTAACTGCAGATGTGCTATTTCCAGTGAGTGAAGAGAGATCTTGTCGAGGTGGATTGAAATTAAAGTTTGCTTGGCAAAGGGTGTAAAACAGATCAAAAAAACAAATCAGGGGCAAAAAGAACACGTATTGATGGCTAACGTGAAAGGAAAAGCAAAGGTATTTTATATAAACAGATGAATAATAAATGGTTGTTAAATGAGTTGTGTAGTCATTTGAGGACATAGGTGGGGATCATTCTGTGCAGACAGGGTATGGTGCTAAATGAGTACTTTGTACCAGTCTTCATTAGAAAAGCTGATGTCCCTTGCCAAAAAGGCAGTAATAGCAATAATGAATCACATAAAAATAAATAATGAAGATGTTGGTACTATTCAAATTAGAAAAGTCCAAATGCAATGGATCCCAGTTACCCAGGGGAGTAAGAGAACAAAAAGTACACAGGTGGTAATTGAGGATTGCAGGATTACAAATGTTGAACCCCTGTTCAAAAAATGGAAGGGGGGATACTCAAAAACCCAGGCCAATCAACCTAACCCCAATAGTAGATATACTTTCAGGGTCAATATTCCAGCAATTAATTGGTATGACAAAACGTATGTGCTATTGAATGAAAGTGAATATAGATTCATTAACAGGACGTTTATTTGAATAGCTGAATTGAGATTGTTAAAAAAAAACAGAACATCAATGAAGATACTGATGTTGATGTATATATTGTCTCATTTTATTAATTACCATATAGGACATTTATTAACAAAATTGGACACCATGTGATTAACGAGACATTGGCAGTGTGGATACATGATTAGCTAAGGATCAGAAAATAGAGAACAGAAGTCAATGGTTGTTTTTTAGAGGAGAAGTAAGCGCTTGCATTCTACAGGGGACAGTATCAGGACAACTGCTCTTTTCACTATATGCTAATAAATTGTATTTGGTATATGGGATATCATTTCATTTAGAGTTCTATTTAAACAGCAGAGAGCAAGCTATCATTTGGAAATGGTTTTTCTACAAATATTTTTAAAACTTTTAATCTTATACATGAATTTTGCTAAAAAAAGGCACTATAACCATTAAGTGCATAAATCTGCATAAAATTTTATGAATGCAGGTTAGAAATAGTTATTTTATTCTCTTGTTTGAAGTATATCATGCAGTCAAGCTAAAATATATATTTCGAACCAGTATAAAGAATATATATTTTTATTTTCAATATTTTTAAAATATTGACCAAATTGGGCAAATGACTGTTTGGGAAAAAGATTACGTTTTACAACATAGGATTGAGGAAGGAATTGAATTGCTGCACTTGCAAGTTACTGAAATTCTTTCTAACCCTCCCATGCTCTTTGTTCAAGCAATGGTTGTGGGGGAGGGGCTCTGTTTATAGATGGGCTAGCACCAGGAGTTAAGACACAGTGACATACAGCCAGCAACAAGTTGCTGATTGGTTGATGGAGTTGTGACCATTTATAGATGTCAAAAGCCATCAGCCTGACAACAACTATCTAGGCTGCTTCTAGGTAGCTGACCAGCTGGTGGGTGTGAATGCAGAAACCTTTGGAATGCAGCATGGGAAAATGATATAACTTTCTGTAGAATAAAATAACTAAAGCCTGAGGAATGTCATTTTATTAAACCAAATCAATTGCTACAAATTGTAGCCTTTCCCAATGACTTGGAGACTTTGCAGGTAATGGACGAATCACCTGTGCTTCCTGCAAAGAAGAGAAAAGAACCTGAAGAAGAGAAATTGAACAAAAACCCCTGGCAAGCAAAACGATCATCTCAGCAAATCCTCTGGAGTGG
The DNA here is from genome assembly GCF_037043375.1 of Chiloscyllium plagiosum. Classification (NCBI taxonomy): domain Eukaryota; kingdom Metazoa; phylum Chordata; class Chondrichthyes; order Orectolobiformes; family Hemiscylliidae; genus Chiloscyllium; species Chiloscyllium plagiosum. Next base: position 66,113,587 of record NW_028270150.1, on the reverse strand, counting down.
GGCTATGGAACTGCTTCACCAGCTATTTTTTTCCTCCAGCTATAACATCAATGCTTCTCTCTCTGTCTGTGTCTGTCTGTATGGGGTATAGAAAAGGGTATGCATTTTAACTTATAGAGTCTTATATATGTATTATATAAAATCAACATTTTGTGGCATCTATGGTTAGAATCTATTTGTAATAAATACAGTTCTTGTTAAGTTCAGGAGCCTGTTCTCTATTTTCTGCTACCCTACACAGCAGGTAAATTGCGCACTTTAATAACAAGTGAGGATAGTGAGACTTGACTTTCAATGCAGTACTTCAACCGCAACAAGAATAGAACCACCTGGTCCTCACCTTCCACCCCATTAATCTGAGATACAGCGCATTACCCTCCGCCATTTCCACCACCTACAATCAAACCCCAGTACCAGGGATATATTCCCCTCCCCATCCCTATCAGCATTCCACAGAGACCACTCCCTTGTGAGGTCCACGCCCCCCACCAATCCATACTCAACTCCAGACACCTTCGCCTGCCACTGCAAGAAGTGTAAAACCTGCACCCACACTTGCCCCCTCACCCCCATCCAAACACCTCATCTACTGTGTCCATTGTTCTTGATATGGTCTCCTCTACATTGGGGAAACAGGACGCCAACTTGTAGAACATTTCAAAGAACATCTCTGGGACACATGCAACAAACAACCACACCACCCTGTGGCCGACCACATCAACCGCCTCTCCTCCACCACCAAATCCAAGCCACCCACTGCCTGGAGGAAGAATGCCTCATTTTCTGCCTTGGGACCCTCACACGCCATCTACATCGACTTCACCAGTTTCCTCATCTCCACTCCTCCCACCTCATCCCAGATCTAACCGTCCAACTCGGCAACACCCTCTTGAACTGTCCTACCTGTCCATCTTACCCCCCCCCCCCCCCCCCCCACCACCTATCTGCTCCACCCTCCCATCCAATCTATTATTATTACCCCCCACCTGCATCTACCTATCGCCTTCCTGGCTAATTCACCCCCCCTCCTATTTATCTCTCAGCATCTTCCACCTTCCCTTCCACATTTCTGATGAAGGGCTTTTGCCCAAAACATCACTACTCCTGCTCTTCAAATACTGCCTGACCTGTTGTGCTTTTCTAGTGCCACACTTTTCGACTAACACCAAACCAACCAACATCCCAACAAACGTTGACCTGACAACACCCTGTTCCAACTGCTCAACCAGCAAACTCCACTGACATGAGCCACCTCTCAAACTTGACTACCCTCAAGTTGAGAGTGTGATGCTGGAAAAGCACAGCAGGTCAGACAGCATCCAGGGAGGAGGAGAATCGATTTTTTGGGCATAAGATCTTCATCAGCAATAAGGCTAGTGGGCCAGGGGGCTGAGAGATAAATGGGTGGGGGCTTGGGTTGGGGAGAAGGTAGCTGAGAAAGTGATGGGTAGATGAAGGTGAGGGAAAAGGTGATAGGTCAGACAGGAGGGTGGAGCTGATAGATGGGAGAGGTGATGGGCAGGTCAGGAGGGCAGTGCTGGGTTGGAGGCTTGGGACTGGGATAATGTGGAGGGATGGGAAATGAGGAAACTGTTGAAATCTACATTCATCCCGTGTGGTTGCAGGGTCCCAAGGCAGAATATGAGGCGTTCTTCCTCCAGCCATCAGGTGGTAATGGTTTGGTGGGGGAGGAGGCACAGGACTTGCATGTCCTTGAAGCAGTGGGACGGGGAGTTGAAGTGTTCAGCCATGGGGTGGGGGGGTTGGTGGGTGCGGGTTTCCTAGTGATGTTCTCTGAAATGATTTGCAAGGAGGCATCCTGTCTACCCATGCAGAGGAGACCACATCAGGTGTAACAGATACAGTAGATAACTGATAGAAGTACAGGTAAATTTCTGTTGAATGTGAAAGGATCCTTTAGGGCCTTGGACAGAGGGATGGGGAGTGGTGTGGGTGCAGGTTTTGCAATTCCTGCACCGGCAGGGGAAGGTGCCGGAGTGGGGTGTGGGCTGGTGAGGGTCATGGACCTGACAAGGGAGTCATGGAGGGAATAGTCTCTACAGAATGCTGATAGGGGTGGGGAGGGAAATATATCTCGGGTGGTGGGGTCTGTTTAGATGTGGCAGAAGTGATGGAAGATGATGTGATGTGTACGGAGGTTGGTGGGTGGAAGGTGAGGACTGGGGCGGGGTTCTGTCCTTGTTGCATTGGAAGGGATGGGGTTTAAGCGTGTTGGTGTGGGAAGTGGAGGAGGTGCACTGGAGGGCAGCATCAACCACGTGGGAAGGGAAATTACGATTGTAGAAGAAGGAAGCCTTCTGGAATTTTCTAAGGTGGAAGAGGTCATCCTGGGAACAGGTGTGGTGGAGGCAGAGGAATTGGGAATAAGGGGTGGTGTTTTTACAGGAGGTAGGGTGGGAGGAGGTGTAGTCTAGGTAGCTGTGGGAGTTGGTAGGCTTGTAATAGATGTCCATGGTTAGTTGGTTGCCAGAAATGCTGATGGAGAGATCCAGGAAGGGGAGGGAGGTGTCTGAGATGGTTCAGGTGAATTTGAGGTCAGGGTGGAAGGTGTTGGTAAAGTAATCTTTGAGGATGTGAAGGGCGTGGGTGATGTCCTGAACATAGGTTGGGAGTTCCCGAACTAAGGGGGACAGGACGGTGTTGAGGTAGGTAGAATGGAGTTCAGTGGAATAGGCGCAGGCTGAGACAATAGGATAATTCCCCCCACAGCTCACTCGTCAAGTCCACACCATCCACCAGCCCACACCCCACTCCTGACACTTCTCCCTGCCACCGCAGGAATTGTGAAACCTGTCTGGGACACCTGCACAAACCAACCCCACTGCCCCGGGGCTGAACACTTCAACTCCCCTTCCCACTCCGTCAAGGAAATGCAGGCCCTGGTCCTCCACCACCGCCAAACTATTACCACCCGACACCTGGAGGAGGAATGCCTCATATTCCACCTTGGGACCATGCAACCATACAGGATGAATGTGGATTCCAACAGTTTCCTCATTTCCCCTCCCCCGACCTCATCCCAGCACAAACATCCAACTTGGTAACACACTCCTGACCTGTCCATCACATTTCCCATCTATCCGCTACACCCTCCTCTCTGATCTATCACCTTCTCCCTTACCTTCATAGAGTCATAGAGATGTACAGCACAGAAACAGACCCTTCGGTCCAACCCGTCCATGCCAACCAGATATCCCAACCCAATCTAGTCCCACCTGCCAGCACCCGGCCCATATCCCTCCAAACCCTTCCTATTCATTTACATATCCAAATGCCTCTTAAATGTTGCAATTGTACCAGCTTCCACCACTTCCTCTAGAAGCGCATTCCGTACCAACCTCTGCATGAAAATGTTGCCCCTTAGGTCTCTTTTATATCTTTCCCCTCTCACCCTAAACCTATGCCCTCTAGTTCTGGACTGTCCAACCCCAGGGAAAGGACTTTATCTATTTACCCTATCCATGCCCCTCATAATTTTGTAAACCTCTCTAAGGTTACCCCTCAGTCTCCGACGCTCCAGGGAAATCAGCCCCAACCTGTTCAGCCTCTCCCTATAGCTCAAATCCTCCAACTCTGGCAACATCCTTGTAAATCCTTTCTGAACCCTTTCAAGTTTCACAACATCTTTCCGATAGGAAGGAAACCTGAATTGCATGCAATATTCCAACAGTGGCCTAACCAATGTCCTGTACAGCTGCAACATGACCTCCCAACTCCTGTACTCAATACTCTGACCAATAAAGGAAAGCATACCAAACACCTTCTACAATATCCTATCTACCTGAGACTCCACATTTAAGAAGCTATGAACGTGCACTCCAGGGTTTCTTTGTTCAGCAACACTCCCTAGGACCTTACCATTAAGTGTACACATCCTGCTAAGATTTGCTTTCCCAAAATGCAGCACCTCCCATTTATCTGAATTAAACTCCATTTGCCACTTCTCAGCCCATTGGCCCATCTAGTCCAGATCCTGTTGTAATCTGAGGTAACCCTCTTCACTGTCCACTACATCTCCAATTTTGGTGTCATCTGCAAACTTACTAACTGTACCTCTTATGCTCACATCCAAATCATTTATGTAAATGGCAAAAAGTAGAGGACCCAGCACCGATCCTTGTGGCACTCCACTGGTCACAGGCCTCCAGTCTGAAAAACAATCCTCCACCACCACACTCTGTCTTCTACCTTTGAGCCAGTTTTGTATCCAAATGGCTAGTTCTCCCTGTATTCCATGAGATCTAACCTTACTAATCAGTCTCCCATGGGGAACCTTGTTGAACGCCTTACTGAAGTCCATATAGATCACATCTACCACTCTACCTCATCAATCCTCTTTGTTACTTCTTCTAAAAACTCAATCAAGTTTGTGAGACATGATTTCCTATTCACAAAGCCATGTTGACTATCCCTAATCAGTCCTTGCCTTTCCAAATACATGACAATCCTGTCCCTCAGGATTCCCTTGCTTCATCTACCAATCACTTTCTCAGCTACCTTTGCCCCAACCCCACCCCCTTCCCATTCCTGATGAGGGGCTTATGCCCAAAACATCGATTCTCCTGGTCCTTGGATGATGTCTGACCTGCTCCTTGGATGCTTTTCCAGCACTACACTCTCGACTCTGATCTCCAGCATCTGCTGTCTTGACTTTCTCTAGTTGACTACCCACAAACTAATTTCCCAATTTCTGACACCCCTGTTATGCGTACCCAATGATTATGCTGACTGTCTATACCTGATCCACACTGACCAGATGGACCTGCATGTTAACCATTGTGGACTTATTGATAAGGACACCCAGGTCCCTTTGTTAGTTGATTTATGTGCATCCCAGGGACTTGGCTTGACACTTCTATTTCTGCATAATGTCCATGAGGGGGCATTATTGTTATTTACAACAGATGCAAAATGTAGTCTTGAATATTGACCTTCAAAGCATAAATGAAACATAATGAATGGTCAGTAATATTCTAATTAAATTTCAAATGATAGAAACATTTTATTCTTCAAACAAGAACAAAACTTTCCCTGTTGATTAGAAGAATATTTCATAAGTAGCAACACAGCAAAGAACACAAGTAATTAGAAATAAGCAATCTATCTTCATATATAGCAAAAATTCAGCACAGTGAAGAACTGAAACATCTTCAAACCATATTTCCATTATATGAAAATATATTTATTGTAACAAGAGACTTCTCACTCAACTCAACTTCATTTAAATACACTCAGGATGAACTTACGTTCATATAAAATATTAACACTTCAACAATCACAAATGTGTCAACCAGAAATTGTAATTTGTTATATAATCATGCTTTTTTCAATTGAAAAAGACAGGCAGTAAGCTAAAGGTTGTTCAAACAGGATGATGTCACTGAAGCTAATAGCAATACGGTTGTAAAGCCACAGTTCATTTGAATTTTAACCACTTGCTCTTAGCACCACATTATATCTTTAGTTTGAAATATATTTTGTTTATTTTCTTTTAAATTGGCAAGTGATTTAAATAATGTCAATGCTAAGTTGGCCATGATAATCTTTAAGGTCTATCCATGTCGAAGTTTATTACATTAGCAATCATTGCCGCACTCTGCACTTTGTGTCAACTTAATCAATGCCATGGTAAATCATATTCTCAAATATACTGTATGCATATATCACACATGCATACATACTTTATCACTCACAAGCGATCAATTACTGTTCGACAATATGCTTTAGTTTGTACAGAAAACAATATGAACAAACAAAATCACAGAATGGTTATGGCTCAGAAGGAGTGCATTCAGCCTGCTCTGTCTGCTGGCCCTCTCAAGGACAAATACGCCTAATGCCACTCCCCAATCCTCACAGTACAGCTCTGTACATTCTTCCTTTTCAGATCGCAACCTAATTTCCACTTGAATGTCTCAATTGAAACTGCCTCCAACACACTTTCTTTCAATGCAATAATTTCTTTCCATCTTTTGTCCAGACACCTCGTGGTTTTGAATCCCGCCAACAAATCTACTTCAAGCTTCTCTTCTCCAATAAAAAAACAGTCCCAACTTCTCCAAACTTTTGTCATAACAGAAGTTTCTAAAGCTTGGCACCTCTACCATGAATCTTTTCTGCACTCCATCTAATGTCTTCACATCTTTCATAGCTAAAAGAGGAAATTTACATTTGAACTCTCGGGGCTGGAATGGACCTCAGATCCCCAACTGAGGAATACTGTATGAGGACGGATAATTTAGTTTCGATTCAGCAGCTCTGAGACTGTTGGGTATAACGTGCTAAATGTGCCAATGCCAGAACATTTTGACACAATGGTTTTCGGCATTGGTATCATATGAAATAGATATAGGTAACTTCAATCAAACCAGTGACCTGCCAGAAAAGCTTAGATTAGAGTGGTGCTGGAAAAGCACAGCAGTTCAGGCAGCATCCAAGAAGCAGTAAAATCAACGTTTCGGGCAAAAGCCCTTCATCAGGAAAGCTGTCCACAATCTCACTTAACAAGGCAATAAAGATGCAAGGACTAACTGTAATTGAATAGATTTTCATCAATATTGTTTTATTTTTAAGTATTTCTAAGTATTTCATACACAATCCAACAAAGATTTGACAATAAGCTTTTATTTGAGGCATTGCAATAAATGTCGAGAGTGTGTTGCTGGAAAAGCACAGCAGCTCAGGCAGCATCCAAGGAGCAGGAGATTCGACGTTTCAGGCATAAGCACTTCATCAGGATTCCCCTGCTCCACATATGCTGCCTGACCTGCTGTGCTTTCCCAGCAACACACTCTCAACTATGATCTCCAGCATCTGCAGTCCTCACTTTCTCCTAGTTTTACAATAAATCCTGGTTTCACATTCCCAATTCTTTAAAAATTTTGTCTTAAGTCCAATTAGCCTGCACCCTCAATCTTCTTCTCAAACAGATTCAAGGAACTCATACAACTCTTTGTCACTAAGTTTAAGACCTTTTTCTCAGTTTTTTTCACTGCTTCCATCCTTTCACCTGACCAAACTTCCTGTAAGATTCCCTTCAATCCATCCCAGAACACTTCCTGTAAGATTTCCCTCACCCCATCCCAGAACATTTCCTGTCAGAGTCCTCCCACTCCATCCCAGAATACACATCCTCCTTCCTTCTTCTCTGTTGACCCTATTCACACCAACTTGCTCGCCAGTCAACATCCCTTCCTGGCCTCCATGTTAGCTAATGTCGTACTTTTTTCCTCCTTCTCAGGCAAGCTTCTCCCGTTTAAGTCTTCAAGCATCAACCCGTCTCAAGACTACACATCCTTATACCTTTGTTCTTGCAAATTAACACCCAATCTCCAACCTCTCATTCCTCTTCAAAGTCCTTGAATTGTATGATGCCTCCCAGGCCATGTCCATTTTTGTTTGCTGAAATGCCATCTTTGAATCTCTCCAACCAGAGTTCCACTTCTGCCGCAGCACCAAAACATTACAAATGGAGTCCAGCTTGACAGTGACGTTGGTGAACTCGCCTTCCTTGTCCTTTTTCCATCCTCTCTAGAACCTTCGATATGATTAACCACACCATCCTGTTCCATGTCCCTCTCATTATGTCCAGCTGGCTGTGACTGTACTATCCTGGTTATGTTGCAGCCTTCTCACTCCCATACAATTACTCTGGCGTTCCGTATCTTCCTGCAGTAACATCCCCGCCTATGTTGTATCCCTCAGAGACGTCGTCCAAAAACACAACCTTAGGTTTCACATCTGCTTCTCCCTGCCCTTGTATTTTTCTTTAATGTTAATCTTCCCACATCCAGTATTGCAGCAACAGAAAAGTCCTACGATCTAATATAAGGAAGAATAAACCACGTTTTTTGATCCCAGTGACAAATTCCACAGTTAAACCTCTCCATGCCTTGCTCGCCTCGCTCTCCTCTTTGACCCTGCTTTTTGGTCATGTCCCAATACATCCTCAAAAGCCATTTGTTAAACCTCCTGTGCCTTGGGATGATTTCAGAACATGGAAATGCCATTGCTAAAGCTTTATCAGCAAAAATATTGGAAACTACGTGAAGTAATTAAAAATCGTTATTAGCCTTGTCTGTGTAGCAGATATCATACCCAGTACTTCCCACTCTATTTTGATTTGATCCTTGCCCTCCCCTTCACTGTTTGATCACACAGCATTGCCCTTTGATGTGAAGGGCACTGCTTGTCACTGGCTACTTGGGTGTTTCCTTTCTTCCTGGTGGTGGAAATTTGAATAAAGATTCGTGCACCTTGTGTCTCTCACTGTGTCTCACACCTGCACACACACACAACATGGGTGCTGGGGAAAAAATAAGCACTACCGCAGTTAAGCGGTAGTGTGGGGTTAAAGAAAAATCATACCTAGTACTGTTTGTATGATGTTGTAGTAAACTATAGTGGCTCTATTTTCAATTCCGATGTGTTTCACCTATTAATTTCACATAAAAATCTTGAAATTACTCTCCAGAGTCAGTCAGTACAAAGAGCAGTACAGATACCCACACAACCCCCTGGTTTGTCTTTTACGGATCTGACTGAGCTGCTGAGTATTTCGAACATATTCCGTTTCTAATGGAAATGCCCAGCACTTTCAGTCGCTTTTTTGTGAATTCGTCCATTTACAGTCGCGGCCACCAGATGGAGCCATCCCATTGGAAAACCTGTGATCCCGGGTTTCTTGATAATCTCCGCTGCTGATCACTTCATTTCTAGTGCTGCACCTTTGCAATAGAGAAACAAAGTTCCTTTTTTCAGATCTTCGTTCAGACAATGTTGAAGAATTAATCTTCCGTCTCCGACAGGCTTTGAGCGTTTCCAAAATCATAAGTAAAAGAAGTGCTCCATAACGGTTGACAGATTTCCGATGTAATTTCCTTTAATTTGGTGAAAATGAAATGCCCTTTTCTATTGCATAAAAGAGATCCTTTCAACAACGGGAGAAAAATGCGTAGGAAAGAAGTGATTGTTGCTGCAGATGGTGGTCCATTCCCCTGTCTCCCACTGTCTTAAATGTGACAATTTACTGCGGAAGTTAAAATGTATTTAGGAAGTTTTGTCTTTTTTTGTGGCAAAGAACCAATGCATATGAGCATAGACTTCAGAGACTGTTATATCAGCTGTGCCGCAGTCTGTTTTGGTTTTTAACAATAAACCGGGAATCTCGATTTATGAGCACACATCATTGTACTGACGAAGGGAACGAAATGTTGCGGTTTTTTCCTGGGGTATTGTCTTGAAATGTATCATTGCGGCTTAGAGATTACAGCCCTTACCACAAAATGACTTGTTGAATTTGTACTAATTCCAGAGTTTGCTTGTGGCCTGTGATTAGCAGTGTTTCCCAGTCTTTAATGATGCTCGAATTTCAGCTCGGGCTTTCGTGAATTGGAAGTTTGGGAAACCACAATAGCCGAGCAACAGGCACACCAGTCCATGTTTCAGCTTGTCACCCCGCGGAATGTGTTCCTGAGCTGCGATGGGGGATTCAGTCCCGAATTAGGGCGCCAAAGGCGTCCGTCCTGTTTTTATTTACAGGTGGAGCAGTAGGGTGCGTGAAACCAAATTGTTAGCTGTGTCAATGTCAAAAGGCGCCTACAGGCAGTGAAGAAACTACAAATCTCATTCATATCAATCAAAGCACTGAACCCAAGGTCTCAAAAAAACTCTCCATAGTCTGTAACCAATGGCAAGCGACGGGTGATCTTGGACTTTGCCCCTTTGCCACGTTAATGTCCATGAGTTTTAGTGCTACAATGTAGTTAGGATATTATAAACGGGAGCGGACACATATTTTAGAGAAACGGTTAATTAAATTTACCCTGGGAGATATGCGAAACGATTTCAAATTTGAGTCATCGATGACAGGTACTGCATAAGCCGCCTCGGCTAATCAATGGTTAGACCATGTTCCCTCCTATCGCGGGCTATATCCACATAGATATCCATCATATATATCGCCATAATTGATAACAGAGATCATAGGTGCTCAATATGATATATGGAACAAAACACCGCCATGTCGAATGAACTTATAGTTACTACTCTGTTAACTCTTTGACAAATATTTTAGGTGACAGTCGGTAAATTCACACAAGTGGCTCAAAGTTGGATCGAGATTACTGGCGCTCTGTCAAGTCTCCATCCAAATTATGTATTTAGCGATGCAGCTATTGACGTATAAAATAAATCTTAAAAATCTCTGGGAGCAAATTGCAGCACATGCTGGAGTAGGAGCTGAAAACAACCAATGCTGGAGATCCCAGCGGGTCAGACAGCGTCCATGGAGAGAGAGCAAGCTCATGTTTCGAATCCAGATCACTCTCTATCAGAGTTCTACAGAGTCATCTAGATTCGAAACGTTAGCTTGCTCTCTCTCCATGGACACTGTCTGACCCACTGTGATCTCCAAAATAAACCACTAGCCTGCCTCTCATTCATGATTATTTCGGTTCATGTTGGAGACAGTTCAGCTGTTCTTACGCAATCTTAGCTTCATTAATTGTCCTGAGCATAATCTCTTAATTATTCTGAAGAAAAGACACGAAGCGTAAACTCTGCTTTCTCTCCACAGATGCTGCCAGACCTGTTGAGTTTTTTTTTCCAGCCATCTCTGTTTTTGTTTCGGAAGTCCTGCATTCGCAGTTCTTTATCCCAGTTGATTGTTTAACGCTTGAATGTCTCTACCCATGTTCAACATGTCCATTAGTTTAATGATTAAAACAAAATAAAGACATTTTCCTTTGGTTGTCATTTGTTGTTCTATGATAGAGTGTTGTACTGTATCAGGTTAAAAATCACACAACACCAGGTTATAGTCCAACAGGTTTAATTGGAAGGACTAGCTTTCGGAGCGACGCTCCTTCATCAGGTGGTTGTGATGAAGGTGATGAAGGAGCGTTGCTCCGAAAGCTAGTGCTTCCAAATAAACCTGTTGGACTATAACCTGGTGTTGTGTGATTTTTAACTTTGCACACCCCAGTCCAACACCGGCATCCCGAATCATGAGTATCAGACTTGACTTGTTTGTTATAATTGCTATATGGCTACATTCTGCTGTTCTCCCGTTCGCTTGTTTCCAGTTTACACAGCAGCCAAGAATAAGAAAGGGCCGCTTGTGAGAAGACCTGCGATGAAGTGAACGTATTGGTGAAGAGGCAATTGGAGATTGAGGGAAGCTGATTAAAGTGCGGCTCAGTGGTTAGCACTGCTGCTTCACAGCGCCAGAGAGCCGGGGTTCGATACCAGCCTCCGGTGGCTGGCTGGAGTTTGCTCATTTTCCCCGTGTCCGCGTGGGTTTCCTCCGGATTGGGTTAGGGATGTGTAGGTTAAGTACGTTAGTCAGGGGTTAGGGGCTAGGGGAATGGGTCTGGCTGGGATACTCTCCGGAAGGTCAGGGTGAACTTGTTGGGTGGAATGGCCTGTTTCCACACTGTCGGGATTCTATGATTGTAAAGTAGTCAGGGAGTTCGCCCCCTCCCACTGCAGCTTCCGGGGGGGGGGGGGGGGGCGATCTTCCAGACACTACACAAAGATATGCACATACTGCTGGAGGTAAAACTAAGTAGAGGTGGCCAAAAAAAAACTGTTGATTAAATATTCCAGCAGCAATGGTTATCAGCCACAACATATGTTCCTCGCGCTCATCCCCGAAGAAATTTAAAACAAAACATTTCAACATTTCATTTCTGCACCCATTGGTTCCAACGTCATTAGCGTGTGATTGCCTTCAGTTGTGCTGTGTAGGACTGACACGTTCGATTACAAGCGAGGAGTTAATGATGAGTGTTAATAACGCACTCGGTATGAACATACCTGGCACTTTTAATCGCCGATTATGTCAATTTTATTCGTTCAGAAAGGAGCAATCACAGCTCAAGAAGTAACGTTAACACACCATCATGTTCCATTTCATTCACAGGAAAATAACGCGTGCATATTAAACACCTCCACTCCGCGGCCGACCCTGTTTAAATAAAAACTAACGAATGTCAAGCCTTTTAATGACGTTTTACAAATTAAACGACAAGATATTGTTGAGCTCTGAAGCCGTACATTCGGATGACCCGCAGCAGCTTCTATGTACAGGTTTAATATACATTCTCCTGAGGGTCTAATCCAGCTCATGTGTGCCTCTCCCTTTCCAACACAGAATGAGGAATCTGTTCACACGCTAAAGGCTTGATACGCTTGTTTCAGATAGTGGGAGATGTTATTACTCCATTCATAGCAGTATTTATATTTACCTCCGCACAGATAAACGTGAACCTGATTATTTTTCTGTGTGTAAGTCGCCTCTTGCCCCAGATAAGCAGTTCCAAAGCCTTTTGGTCAAATTCACTTTGCATCCTGAAGTAGCTGACCATTGACCAATAAATGTTCTAAGGTTGTTCTCAAATATAAATTTATGAACAAAATATGAATCATCTACATGTCTAGTTTAATGCGTTTGCTGTTATTCATGATTACCTTCATTCTAGAAATTTCCTTCTCTCTTTGGAAAATTTAGCTTGTTGAAAATCATAAACCCAATATGTTCAAGCGAATTTGTTCTGTTCTATTAGAGTGAAATATTTTGAAGTTTTGGCCGCTGCAGTCGATTTGCTTTGTAGATGAGCTGTTTTCTATGACTGATTATGCGGGGGATAGGGAGACAGATCCTTTCCCATCTCTCTCACTCTCTTGCAAATGATGTGCCTTCCTCAATCAGCAACAGTCTAAAGTCCAGCTACAAATGAGTTCAGAAATATATGTTTGCAGTACAATAGTTTCGAAAACTCTATATTCTTCTTGCTTTGAAAAATCAAAGGTATTTAGTAACAAGAGGCGAAGAAAAAACGCAAATGGAAACTAAGTATTAGGCGCCTGCTGCTTGAGACTATAATGTTGATATGTAGTTGAGATGGTTGTTTTCGCTGTGTAATTAAATTTAGATCTGCGCTAGAAAAACCAAACGTTCTCCCGCACCCCCCCCCCCCAGACAGTCACGCAATGCGCCGTTTTAATCGTGAGGTGCTATTGTAGATACAAAATGAAGTTCTCCGCCACGAAATATCTGCAATACGCCATTTAGAATCAACATCTGATGAGAATAAACGGAATATCGTCAAATTAATTTCCATACCGAAAAGCCGATTGGGGTTCCAAGAATTGAGCAATTTGGCTGGTCCATATAACTTACTATTTCTCATCTACGTCTTTACAGGATTAGTTTGTGAAATGACAACCATCTCAGCATTGATCAACCGTGCACCCCGATCACATTCCTGACAGTGTATATCACATCTACTGACAAGATTCATATCTCATAAAAATTACGACAATCGTTATTGTAAAACACATTTAGCTACCAATACGAACGTTTAATATATCACATTACAAGTTAATCTAGCCTTTAATTTGTTGGGTGAATAGGGGGCAGTTACGAAGTCCTGTTGCGGATTGTTGAACGAGCTGGGTTTAGAGGTTCTCGGAATCACAGACTGAAATTCCTTAGTCTTTCAAAAGTGTTACAATGAAAACACCTGAGCATTCTGACAACCGCGAAAGATAGAGAGAGAGAGAGAGAACGATCGCTTTATACAGCGAGATATAATGTTTGAACAGTGAATTAATATTGACCTAAATTTCAGTGCATTGGGTCACACCAAGTGACTGGCCGAGCAAGATGAGGAGATTACTTAGTTCAAGGTTAGGTCCAGAAATACAGCATTTTCCAATTGAAATTCATCATCTTGATATAATTTTGCAATGGATATAAAAGCAGACTCTGCCTTTAAGTTGTAATTCATACATTCATAAAGTGTCACTCGATGAAAAATGTTTTGACCTACATCTTAATTAATGTTTCCTGAAGATTCATTCAGAACGATCGGATTTAAACACGCACGCTACAATTTCCCAGATCGAAGAAAAGTAGATAACTTTTTAAGTGACATTACGAGCGGGGCCTACGAGTAACTGCACCCACCGTCTGTTGGGCTAAATCGGTTTCAAGGCCTAAAAGTTGCAAGAGCCGCTCTGTACACAACTCCAGCCAGAGGAACCGAGCGCTCTCACCGGGTTCATTCCCTGAAAGTCCACGCCGCGTTTTCCCGTTCGCCTAAACTTCCTGTTGGTGGAATGTAAAAAGAGAGGCACCCCAGGTCTCGGAGAGCCAATCACAGGGGTTTCAGCACGTGTGTTCGAGAATCGAGAGCAAAGCAATTACAGCCCAATACAAATGTCATTAGTGCCTCGATCAGAGCAAGAGCGATTGCCGTACAAGTGGGGGAATCGTAGCCTCCGGCAAACCAGAACTCAGGCTCCAACCATGACAACTCAATACAAGGAGGAGATTTGCGATAGATCCGAGTGCAAAAGTAAATCTCCAACTTTGCTCTCCTCTTACTGCATCGACAGTATTCTGGGCAGAAGGAGCCCATGTAAAATTAGATGTATTGGAGCTCAAGCGTTGCCGCTTCTCACAGCCAGGAATGAACCGAACCCAGCCAGTGAAGGTAAGGGTTGTTTTTAACTGGGGACAGGGTGGAAAACTTGACTGGATCACAGGTCCAACTGCACTTCGAAGCCAGAAAAAGAATCTAATTTCGTGCTCTTCTAAGGGTTAGATGTGTTGACATTACAAGCCCAATTTACAAAGAGCATCGGCACCTCGTTTGCAAATATACTCAGTATTGTTTGAAGCGTGTATACTGTTTAAATAGGTCTTAAAGCACTTGGAGCATTTCGCAACAGTGGACATCATTTCTGGTTCAGACTAGGCACACCGAACTCTGGCTGGAAATGTTCTAGAAAATATTATCGATTCCTGCAGTTTTATTTGATTTTATTTTTTTTAGGGGGGAGCTTTGTTTACAAAGATCGATGCGGCTTCATAGAAATGGCGTGTTTGCAATTGGTTACTTTCCAAACATGTTGTCGATGAACACAGCAATATCAAATTACACCTTTCGTGTTAACTACGCTCGGAAAGGGAAATCCCTGTTCTCACTTTACTGCTCTCGATATTGTAACTCGTGCATATTTTGAATATCAGTGAAGAAGAACCTATTCAAAACATGTAGGAAACATTTAGGATTGTAAAAAAAAAGTTTACATTCGATTAATCTAGTTAAACCATGGGCTTTTTCAGGAGCATTTGGAGAAGGAAAGTAGATTAAAGTTTAAAAGTGAAAATGATGGAAGGCGATGATATTTTAATCCGTTCTGAATCCATAGTAAAACTAAAGGACATCAAAATAACTTTTTTGCACATGTAGCATATTAGCTGTCAACAGGAGCAAGTGATTTTAAATGTCCACACATTAGTGGCAATCGCTGCTCTTTATTTTAAAGGGAATGTTCCTATGCAAACTGACGTTGACATTCAAACATATTTCGGCTCGGCGGAGTTTGCCTGAGTTTAATTTATCATATGTCGTCAGGCTTTGTTGAATTGAATTAGCTTTATTGTCAAGTGTACGTAAATGAGTACAGTGAAAAGTGTGTCGATTTTAATTACCGCCCGATCCAAGAGTTCCTTCCAAACAGCTCTATCCTAAAATGTACCGACCTTTTTCTTTGAAAATTGATTGCTTCGGGAATATCCTTGTTCAGAGAACAGATTTGTCGCAAGAAGACTTTCTATTGGAACACTCACTCTCGGCTCCTGCCCTGGTGATACACGCTCTCTAGGGGAATAGAAGTCTTTGTCGGCAGGCGGGGAGGATGGATAGTTTTATTATTTTTATATATTAACTTTTCGCTGTCTCCAGCGTTTAAACTTCATGAAATGAAACACTAGCTTGGTCCTTGTCAGCCGCATATATCAGGCAGTGACAATGGGCTCCAGCACTGAGTGTACGGTTAGCACCTGTCAAATATTGGCTTCCACCAACTTATTAGTAAATATCCGATAACGCCACTAAATGATTGATTATATGTTCACGTGTTTTTACACATAGGATCGCCCAAGGAAAACGTGTCTTTTGACTCTGAGCTCCATCTCCCCCCGAAATTCCGAAGACTGTACGGGCTGGGAGGTAAAATCTTTGACGCTCGGGGATTTAACGAGATTGCTAACGAGAAATTGGAGAGAGACAGATCCTCCGAACCGTTCCGAAACACCGATCTGAAAATCAGCCAGGCCCCGCAAGTCAGCATCAGCCGCAGTAAATCCTACAAAGAAAACTTCAGCCTGGGCAAAACGCAAGGGGACAGCGCGCAGAACCTGGTCCCTGCTCCAGAACTCAGCTCGCTGGAACCCGCTGACAAGTCGTTCGAAGGAGATGCGAAAGAGGACGCGGTTGAAGACGACTTGAGCCCCAAACTTGTGGAGGAGGCTCAGACAGACGTGGATGTGAAGGATGGGGAGGACAGTCTGTGTCTATCAGCCGGTAGTGACTCTGAAGAAGGTATGTTAAAAAGGAAACAGCGGCGATATCGGACTACATTCACCAGCTACCAGCTTGAAGAACTAGAGAGAGCTTTTCAGAAAACACACTACCCTGACGTCTTCACCAGGTATGTACAGACACTATTTTTTTTTAAAAAAGCCTCTTACAGAACTTAGAAAAGCCAGATGCCAGACTGAAAGCGTCACTGATACACTCTGCAGTCTGTCATTGTTTCTAACTTGATTTCCAATCGCTTCTCCGTTGTTTATTGTCACACCGAATGGTCACACGATGGAGAGATGATCGATTGATCTATCGGAGACTGATCATTTTTCCAGCTCTCCACTGGCCAGTGTCCCGTCTACCAAAGTAATGGCCTCCAGATTAACACAGCACTCCCCTCCCGACAGCCCCTTTTTAGATCGACTACCGCTTTTTCTGCATCCCGTAGATTTCGAAACCTTGGCCCGTCTACCTTCCTAATCTGAAG
Organism: Chiloscyllium plagiosum; assembly: GCF_037043375.1. Lineage (NCBI taxonomy): Eukaryota > Metazoa > Chordata > Chondrichthyes > Orectolobiformes > Hemiscylliidae > Chiloscyllium > Chiloscyllium plagiosum. Next base: position 66,096,697 of record NW_028270150.1, on the reverse strand, counting down.
CAAATGCGTGAAATTCTAAACTCTCAAAATCCGTATGCACATTAGAAACCTTTCTCGTTCAGCCCACTGACTGAAAGTGAAGGGATGCCCATAGAATTGTCTACAAAGCAACGGGACACGATACAAGTGGAACATTGTCAGAAATGAAAACAAAAAAAAAGCTGAACTTTTATTTAATCAGGTGCGTCATGGTCGGAAGAGAAGCAAAACACTTATTAGCATATGCAATCGTCCTGGTTACTTCCAATGAATTTACAACGCTCTTCAGAATTAAAGTTAGTTTCCGTTTAGTATTAGAAAGGGCGATTTCCTATCTCACATAATGGTATATTCTAGTGGTTGTGACAGTGCCTACATTTCTGACAATGTCGGAGATGAGCCGCTTGACTTGCTCGATGTTTGCATACTTCGCCTGGCCTATTTTATGGCCCATACAAACAGGAAAGAGTGGAGAGCGTCCGTAAATAGCTGCTTGCTCATGTCTGATCCTCATATCGAGCCTGAAACATTGTATTAGCTTTCCAAAACAAAACTACCGCGAACTATGGGGGTGCTGAAAGTGTATTTTCATTTCTTTCTGTGTTTTATGCAGGGAAGAGCTGGCGATGCGGCTAGATTTAACGGAAGCACGCGTGCAAGTAAGTTGCAGCGGACATGTGGCTAGATGGATAGTTTCTGGGACAGTTCTCCAATCAAAGGCGAGGTGTATTAGATGTTTTCACCTAAAGTTTTCGGTTTTTTTTTTCTATTTTAATTATTTATAATCCAGTTTTATTTTGGGTTTAAAAGAAATAATAATACTAAAGATAACCTCGGGCGTACAATCTTAAACTCTGACTGGACTGTGTCAGATACAATGTACTGGTCTGTCAGATTTTCTGCAGATGTCACTGCGCAAATATGAATATTGAAAATACCTTTTCGCCACGGCAACCGAAGACTTTAAAACAGCAAGAAAGGATTGAGCTTTCTTTGCTTTTAGTGAATGTAATATCACGGTGCAAAGTGAAGGGCTGCACAAGTTGATAGGGCCCATAGCACGACAATTTTCTCTCCAAGCTTCATAAACAAAGCGACGATAAACGTTATGATTGGCGCCTTATTGCGAACTCGGGGAACATAAAACATATGTTGGGAGGTAAAGGCCGAGTAAATCACTTTACAGTTACAATCAAGCGCTGATAAGACCTAATAAATTCCATATGGCTCATTTAATACACAACAGCTTCTTGCATTAAAGGGGCTAATGATGAGATTCTCCCTGGTTCTGTTGACACATTGTTCTATTGTCAAATACCCAATGTGACAAGCAGCCAGGAATGATTATTTTCCGCTCAGCTAGTCGTGGGAAAGTTAAATAACTTTTTTTCTCTCTCTCCTTCTATACAAAAGCCGGTTTAGGCTCAATAAAATTGAGGAGAAAGTCTAGTAAAATTAATTGTAGCGTATTATTTTAATTTTTAATTCCTGTTTTAAAAAAATCTACTAGTTATTGTCAATTAATTAAGGTCAATTTGAAAGCGACGACAAAAATTGAGAAGACACAATCGGTTTCCTTTTAATGCATCAACTCGATTAGGATTATAATCGCTATCTCAGTGCTGTATTTTACCTCCAAATATGCGAAGGTGTATTTATTTATTTTCCTAATCCGATATTATATCGCTTCATTATTTTTTCATGATGTATTTGATATTTCTCGGGAAAAGTCAGGGATCTGTGTGTAGTTGATATGGTTTGCCGCCTGAATCCAAAGAGGGTGTTTTGTATGTGTAATATGAATATGTGCGGTAAGGCTTATGCCTCACGCCATCCGATTTGGGCCATTTCTGTACAATTCTACTAATTCCTGAGCATTGGTAACTGGTGTCGAGACACATTTGTTTTACATTGCTCCGTGGAACTAATATGAAATTTAAGTCGTCAAGTGTTAAGGACAGATATGTTTAAAGTTCATTGTTTCTTTATAATAATTGCTGTATTTCAATTGTACAATGATTGTGTCCATTAACAATTTAATGGTCATTTGCGTTGCTGGTTGAAATCCGAAAGTGAATTTATAATTGCAGGACACCTCTCTTCCCCTTTTGTACTTCATTTCTACATCTTGTGAGAAGGTTTCTCTCTTTTTGTAAAATAAGTTGAACTTTTTTCTTTGCAGGTTTGGTTTCAGAACCGCAGAGCTAAGTGGCGAAAGCGAGAGAAAGCCGGAGCTCAGAGCCACCCAGGAGGTCTGCCCTTCGCTAGCCCGTTGGGAGCGGGACATCCGCTGGGACCTTACCTGGACAGCAGTCCCTTCGGACACCACCCGAGCCTGGAGTCAGCCTGGTCAGCTGCCGCCGCCGCCGCAGCCGCCGCAGCCGCAGCCTTCCCGGGGCTTCCACCTCCACCAGGCACCGCTGCTTTGCCCCCCAGCGGGGCCCCGTTAGGCCTCGGCACCTTCCTGGGAGCAGCCATGTTCAGACATCCTTTCATCACCCCGCACTTCGGCAGGTAAGAGCTTCAGGCAGAGCCCCTCCCGCCCGCCCGCCCGCCTCCGAGAGCAGCAACATCACCAACAGGTCAAGATGCGCGAGAGAATCAGAATCAGTCATCAGGCACAATGAACAAGGGGGGATTAAAGCAATTCGTTCAGAACCAGCAGCTAAAACCCGATTTTGTAAAAGAACAAGCCTAACAGCCATTTACAAAATAAGTTGATAATAAACTTTTAGAATAGCAGCAGCAATCTGGCTAACGTGAAAAGTCAGCAAGATAATGGAGTGAAAGTAAAACATATCACTCAGCGTTATGATTAATCTCACATGAAATGTAACAACAAATCCAGCGACAGACGAATGAACTGATCTTCAAAAGCCATTGCACGTAATCATACGTAGCAGCAACATGTCCATTTACCCTAACAGCACAGAGAACGATCTCCTCGTAACATGATAGTTAACAAGAATAGAAATATTTCAGAACAAAAATGTTCAAGCCATTGCGAGCTGTGTGTGTGTGTGCGCGCCCGCGCGGGTGTGTGTGAAGGGGAGAAATCAAACTCATTTTCAAACATCCGTAATTCAACAATAAAGCGTTTACAGTGCTTCCTGGTGAACTAAAGGACAAATGCTCCGGAAAAAAAAAAGTGGCAGCAGTTAGTGCAGGCTCCACCTGTACTTCGGCTGAGAGGGAAGCGCTGTCTACAGCTGCGAGTTCCAGAGAGAGACCCTGGTACCATCAATACAGTTTAGCTCATTGTCCAGTATTTCTCCAGGGATTTCTCTAAAAGGAAAGCAAAGGAAAGAATAGACCAGGAGAGACTATATTTTAGCTCGAAACTACTTACTATATAGTTTATGCGCTACTTATGACAGTGACAAAAATTTGAACAAAACAGTCGCCATCGCTACGTTTATAAATGTTGACATTCCCAACAATATTTCATTTCTCGCAGACTAGCTGTAAAGAATTCTAATATAGTTAGTTTCTTCCCTAACTGCCAGTGCACGGCAGTGTTGATTTCTTAGGTTGGTCACCTATCTTAGCGCTGTATGTTGATTTTTGAAAGAGCTGTTCACTTGTATCAGATTAAGCAAAAACGAATAAATCTGGAATGTTTATTCCTTATTCATTTCCAGAAAGTGGAACTGAAAGTAGCAACAGGGTAACGATGGACTGACGGGAGGTAAAAGGAAAACCAAGGCGAGCACAGCAACTCGATCACTCCAACTGTGTATCTTTTACCTTTCAAGGTTTATAATTTGGCCGCTTACCCCGATATGAAAATTATTTGACAAGGCCACCTGAAATCTGCACGCTATGTATTTAAGAAGTTATTCAGTCCGGTATAATCTTGAGTCGACCGCAGCATTCGGAAACTCATACAAATCCGGACATAGGTCATGCAGGGCAAGGAGATAAAGCGATTCCGTATCAATACATCCCATTCCGTGATTCAAACTATCACACAACCAATATACAACGTGTTTGAAGCGTTTATTTTTACTAAGATTTGGGATCGTGTATCCTGCACCTTCCTCCCTTGCATTATTGCGCAATACTGGCGATAGAAAACCCTTGCTATGGTTAGAAGCTTCCGAGCCAAAGAGGCGTTTTTCGAATATGGAGTGAGCATTCTCCACATTCGGAACCCACCTAGGCACAAATGCTTTCAGAGAATCAGAAAACCCCTACAGTGTGGAAGCAGGCCATTCGGCCCATCGACTCCACACCAACCCTTCGAAAAGCAACCCACCTAAACTCCCTACTCTGTCCCTGTAATCCTGCATTTCCCATGGCTAATCCACCTCGTCTGTACATCCCTGAACATGATGCGCAATTTAGCATTGCCAATCCACCTAACTTGCACATCTCTGGACTTTATGACAGGTGTTTTCAGTAACCCCAATGAGCATAGACCCAAATCTATAGGATTCAATAATATTCCAGGGGAAGTAATCTCAATCCATGCTGACATTAATGAGAGGCTGGTCTTTTTGAACATTGTAAATTAACATTAATAATGGACAATAGTGGATCCGATTGGCCTGAGTACTAGATTACAAAACTAGCACAGAGGAGTGACTGGATTCCAATTTCCCCTCTCCAGACGTGCGGTTTCGGTGCCAATACAACTTCAATGGGATTCTGTCAATTCCTGTCCATCCCCTATTCAGAGAGTTGGCTAAACAGTTGGGTTAAACTTCTATTAGTTGGACAGCAGCAACTGTACGGTGAGCAACACAACTCATCAGAAAGTAGGTGAGTTGATCCGTATAATTTTTACTGACTGTACCATGCAGACATACCATACATCACGGCCTTTTCCATTTGAGAGTCACGGAGCTGCAGCACCAACAAAGTTGACATCAAAACACGGACACATACATGTGCTAATATACCTGCTGGATAGCCTCACGGTTCCCCATTACCCATGTAAGGTAGGAGGAGCCATGGTAAGGGAACCTGTGCTCTGTCCAATCTTTCGCTAATTTAACCATTCAAGTCCAGTGTGTACACTAATTGTGGAAAATTAAAATGATCACAAATTCTAAGTAAGGCGATGGCGACGGCTAATCTACCGTGTCCTATCACCAAAGCAATTTAGCAAATTGTCGATGTCATTCTTGATTTTATGAGGTCAGAAGTCACACGACACCAGGTTATCGTCCATCTGACTAAAGAGTGACGCTCTGAAGACTTTGGATTTCAAAGAAACCTTTTGGACTATAACCTGGTGTCGTATGACTTCTGACCTTGTCCACGTCAGTCCAACACTGGCACCTACACATCTTGATGTTATTAATAAGCCCTTGTATATTATTCATTCTTAAAGTAATGTGTTTGGTTTTCATAAAATATTCAGACAAGGAAATATAAAGTATTAATTATTTCAGTCAAGGTGCAAAAGTTTTGGCTGTGGGAATTGAAAGTTGCCCCTTGTTTTGTAAGAACTATCACCCGAGAAGGAAAACTGAACGATGCCCTTTCAAGGGGAACGGACATGAAAGATGTCATTGCCACTCCCAAAAAGGGGAAATCAATGGTTACGCAGGCAAAATATGCCCTGATTTCACTGTGTATTGCTGCCCTTGTAAAGTTTCTGTTTGAGATTATGCTTGCTGTTACCTAAGCTGTGAAGTAACCTAACAGCAACTTAGAATCAGCAAAGAAGCAATAGCGTTGTATCACAAAGTTGTGGTGTACCAATTAGCTCAATAATATGAACAGGTACAGCATTTCCAAACCCCTTGCTGAACGATGGCTTCAGTGTCTGTGCCAACATACAATGGGGTCAAATGCACAGAACTGAATGTGAATGATCGAGGACGGGCATTTTTGGAAGAGAAGCCGCAATGAATTAAACACTAACACGAAAGCAAAATATTGCGGGTGCTGGAAATCTGAAATAAAAGGAGAGAGAGAAGGAGGGAATGTGGGATATCCCCATGAAGTCTGGGAGTAGCTGTAGAGTGAGAAAGAGAGTTACCGTTTCAGGTTCGACCTTCTGGAGTATTGTCCTTTGCAGCAGCAAGAGAACGTGCAGAATTCTGCCGGTGATGCCAGACTCCGAATAATGACATCCTAGCTGAACTTTTTTCTTTGATCATGCTAGCTGGGACAATGACGGATTATCAGTGTTTACTTCCTGAGTTAGATTACACGAAACCGTAGTTGTCCAAGTGGTTTCACCGGGCAGTTGTGATCCATTCACGTCCCCACAATATTACCGCTAATAATGGGGTTCAACTCCATTACACGCCGAGCATACACATTGACAAAACAGGCAACTTCCCGCCGTACACTGATTACTTTCAGACGAGTTCTTATATTGGGTAGGCTTCCTCTTACATGAACACTAATTAGATAGTCCGACCTGTAATGTGGAAGTCTGATATAATGTGAGTGCGGTGTTACTTGACCCATTGTGTAGACTAATATTCCCCAACCACACCCCGATCAATGAAGCCTTTATATTCATTGGTATCCCACCCGTCACCAAATCAGCTGATCGTATTTGACGCTAAACTCTTTCCCGTATTATAATGTCGAAAATCCTTGTCTGTTGCAGGCTCTTCTCGACAGTAGCTCCGCTGACAGGCGCCTCTGGGCCTGCCCTGCTGAGACAGTCGGCCCCGGGGGTAGAAGGGGGAGTGCAGGCCGGCGCCCTCTCAGACCCCGCGGTAGCAGCAGCAGACAGACGAGCGTCCAGTATCGCAGCACTCAGACTCAAAGCCAAGGAACATGCAGCCCAACTCACACAACTCAACATCCTTCCCGCACCCTCCACTGGCAAGGAAGTATGCTGAGTACACAGCAAGGGGCTTCACACACGCTGCTGATCAAGACCAAATTCAGAAAGAGGACCAGTTACACCGCGTGGATTGGGTTCTCAGACTGTGCATGCCCCATAGAGCCAGTATCCCTTTCATCACATCAACAAGCCACACCTAATAAATAAAACAACCAAGACAAAAAGAAAGATAGAAAACCAATTACATTGTTTACATATAAGATTTGCGATGCTCTTACCATTCTTATTTCTCTGAAAGGGGAAGATAGTAATAGGAGCGCCTGGTTAAGAATATACTTGAGAGAAACTTTCTTTAATACACTAGTGTTTGATCTAATCAGGGTAGTTTTGAAATTAAAAGAGAGATGAAGTGTATTCAAAACTCACGGGTAGTTTCCTAATTCCTGGTGGCCCGATTTAAGGGATACTGTTTCTGAATGAATTGAGGTTGACTTTCTGCGACGGACCGGTTGTATAGCACACACGGGCATACATGCATTGGTTACGTCTGGAATTTTACATCTATATATGTATGTACATCAGTGTAGCCAACCAGCGGTTCGCTACTAAACCAAAGGGACAGAATACTGCCAATCCGAGTGGACTGCTTATTTCACTAAACTGTGATTGATTTCTGTACATGATGGTCGTTCTTCAGAATTTCCAAGGAAAATAATTGTACATTTTTTTTTAAAAATTGAAAATTTGCACTCAGCGTGTTGTGAAAGTTTATTCTCTAGAATTACCAGACAGTTCTTAAACAGTGTTGTGGATGTATTAGGTTCGTAGAATAATTATTTATGGACAAACATTTTATTTAACTTATTAACCATAGAGGTTTCGAAAACCTTATAAAAACAACTTGGTATATTACGTGTACTGTTGTAACTTCTTGATATGGGCTAGAAGAGTGGCGACACTCGAAAATAAAATGTTACGCTTAACAAGCTAACTGGAGAAAGCGCTTATTCTAAATCCCGATTATTTATACTGCTGAGCATTTATCCACTGCAGACAAACTCGCGATCCACCAGTACAGAACAATCGACTCAAATTCATAACTAAAAATAACTGTTTTTTCAGGTGACAGTTGTGTTTCTGTCCGATGTAGGCGCAGTCAGCTGATAGTTTCTTTCGAGCAGCCCGATGTCATGTAAAGGCTCGAACCCTGGCAGGTTTCTGTCTGTCGGGATGGTGACATTCAGGCTGCACATCAGGAAGGTGTTTTGCAGCCAGCCATTCCGTTTCAGGATAGTTCCATTCATTCACAAATCACGCTTGCACATGGGTATGTGCTGGCTGATTTCTAAGTGTGATAGCTCATAAGCACAACACTGCGAAGCAATTAAAACATCTATCTCGTTAATTTCGAGAGGGAGAACCACGCTATAATAACACAGCACAACATTCAGATGGATCACAATATTTTTTTGGACCTGGAATCCAATTTATTAATGAAACAATGAAGAGTACTAACATTTTCTGCACTACTACATGTAATCCGTACACGTGGTTAGGATTACTTCAAGCATTTAGCGCATTCTTCCAACCATGTTGTTTTAATGAACATTGGCCGAAGTTGCTAGTACCATTCACTGTCTTATATTGCTGACACTACCAATAAAAAATGGTTTATGAATTTTGCTCAGCGGGATGGTGTAAATGAAAAGGAATTGAGTTTATGTTTCATTTTCAATATCTGTATACATCCTTGCTGGACTATGTTAACTATCATTTGGAAAATATAACAGCGAGCCCCCCACCCCTTCCTCCCCCCACCACCCTCCAGGCTATAAAATGCTGCCAACAAGTATTTGCCTGGATCTCTTCAGTTTATGTGCAAATAAGCCACCTAGGTTACTAAACCTTGGTGTTTAACGAGTTCGCCAAGACGTGCTTTGGTGACCGCCATCCACGTTAGTTGAGTCTCGGCGCTGACTTATCCAGTTGATAGCCAAAGCGGCTGAGTGCGAGACTCGCCGAGAGGTTACCTGGCCCAGCGCCACTCAAAGTGAGTGATTGGATGGGTAAGGTTTGCACGGTAATCTGCTCCCCGGAGTAAAGTGAAGGTCGCCACACGAACTCAAGTACCTTATAAATTGTATACAACAAATACAGAGAATATGTATATTTAGAACATGCTGATATCATATTGTCGATATCACAATATGATCTTGTTCAAATTAATGTCAGTATAGATCCAGTGGGAAAGCTTCATCTTCCAAAATGTGAGGCTGAAATACAAGAATATCAGGTTTCAAAATAGCACAACCGCTGGATTTTCCTATTGAAGTCACCAGTGCGCTGGTCAATGTGGGGACGCTAACTCCTAATGTTGACACTAATAATCAAATTAGATGATACCTTTCGAAAAAAACAGATCGAACAACTTGGCTGTGGCAATTTCCAGTCTCTGATTTCTGTACTAAGCTGGCAATTTTATCAATTCCCACCAGTCTAGCTTTTAACAGCTCTCTTTCAACCATACCATCAACTGTTGGCATTGGTGAATTAAATTCCCTTCTGTTTCCATACGGGGCGGGGGTGTAAATCATCTTTTTTTAAAAAACAGTCTCTTTTGGACACAAACAGTGTGTTCAACAGACCGTTAGTTTGGCAGAAAAGAAATTCAACTTGATGAAAATAAAACCAAATTTTCGGGGCGTGCGAAAGATTTACAGTTTGTGCGATGGAGGTGGGCGTGTGATCTTGTAGATTCTTTACTGTTTCCGATCCCAAAATGTCGCAGCCGGGGGTGGGGTAGCAGTTTTGATGTCTGAACTGACCTTATTCTCGCTATACTGTATTGTGGTGGTAGCCTTCCGTCACCTAAGATGAAGGTTTGCGCCGTGATGGCCAACCCTTGTGTTTTAACGTGGCCTGGCGTGACCCCACAGTCCCACTCTCGACTTTGATGTTCTCATGTTATTAACCGTTTTGGACCAGGCAACCTATTAACACGTCGACTGCGGGCGACATATCTTTTGGTTGATATCAGACCAGAACCCATGTCATTATGTCAGTTAATGAACGTTTTTTAAAGTCATTCGCCCCCCTCCCCTCCCCATCTGACCCCCACTCTATAGTACTAAATCAAATTGCGTGAAATTACCTGGTGGATTAAAGTTCTTATGGTCGAATTAAAGCATCTCCCTCTTACTCGCCTTGCTTTATAACTAATCCCACCTCAGTGATGGTGCAAACATGTAGATCTCAGACTATTCTTTCATGCCTTGCAGCTGGTAAAGCAGCTATTCTTTGCTAAATATTCACCATAAATATCACATGTTAACGGCCGATGACTCCCATCAAGTCTATATTAAACATTTGACATGTCACGCATGATAAACTCTGAGTGTCTTTGAAAAAAAAGGCATTAGCAAAGAAACCAATTTCTCGTCACCCAAACCTCCCCAAGTGTTGAATGATTTCGTTTGAAAGAGCCAGTGAAGCGTACTTAGAGGGTTTTATGAGATTTTCCAGAATGATTTAATCTTATTGTGAACATTATTAATGAATAGCAACCCAATTTGGCCCTAATATCTGGGAATTCTTGCTACAAAACACGACGACTGTGACCCCCAACCTTAAGCAAACCTCCCCGGTGTTTTTGTGCTGCCTTCAGCCTCTGGTAACTCTAACACGGGAGCCAGGTTTCAGCACGCTCACACAAATTCAACTCTCCCTCCATTCACTGCCAGGCTCCCCACCATCTGTTCCCAAAACGAGCTTCCAGATTTGGAGAGATTTCAAGGAGCGTGACAAGTCGTCTATATAAACATGTGTACATTTGCATGCATGTGTATAGGTAGAAATACTGTTGTATATATGTATACATGTAAAAATTGTATTGGTTAACGTGGAAAGGAATATATGATTCGGATACAAGTTAATTTTTTTATGCGCAGATCTCTTAATATTAAATTTTAACGTATGGGAGGCATAATATATTGTATGCATTAATGAAACCATGTATGAATAATGATCGCTTAGTGAAAACGCAATTAAGTGTTGTCTTGGTTTGCATCTTTTTATCTTTACCATTAGATGAAACACAATAAAGTATATTTTAAACCTCAGGTTCGTTTTTGTAGCATAGTCTATCAAAATGCCAAATATTTGCTATGCGTGTTCCATTTAACCCAGGGCTGTTCGAACGCGCATAATTCTATACAAAACACACAGTCTTTTCGAAGGGAATGGTGGGGGTGGGGAGGTTCTGCCGCCTTTGGAGCTGTTGAAGTTGTGAAAGAAAGACGGAAGAAAGCGGCATTGGAAACTGGTAGCACGATCTCCTTTGGATCCACTAATTCCCATCTCTTTGCTCTCATCCAATTAGTGCGCTGTATTAAGCGGTTTATCATCTCATACTCAGCTGTACAAAGAAACAAGCCGAACACTTTGCAATAGACTCTGTTCTCCTTTTACACCCTCAGGTACTTACATATTCTAGTGTGCAATGAATAATAGGGGAATAATAGAGCACTAATTCCCTCATCAAAGAATGCCTTGTCTGCGCTTTGGTGAAAACACTATTCCGATAAAAGAAAGCAATAAAGCTTAGCATAACAAAACGAAACCTACTTATTAGCTTAGTAGTAAATTAATGCAAAACCACTGGTATTCAACCAGGTTTGAAAACAGCCTCCCGCAACTTTATAATGCTTTATTGCTTAAGGAATTCAGACTTGAAATTTGAATCGGAGAGATGAGTTAATCTGGTAAATTCCAATAAACGTGTTTTCAAACGGCTGCTGTGATTTAAAGCTATTTATCCCACATGAAATGGGATAAATGACACAAAGCGATGTCCTACGGCAGCTAAGACATGGAAATACACCGCACGTTGGACATAATTCAGAAAAAGTCCAACTGATTCTGCGAGCATTTATGTATGATTTTGGGACGTAAACGCGTCATTACGAATTGTTCCCTGCAATTCCTTGTACATGTTGTGAATTATTTATGCTAATCTTTTCTATGTAAAATAATGCGAATAGAAAATGTTTCTGACACAGAGAAGGTAGATTAACACATGGAAAATCATTAACCCATGCTTTCACATTGCAGATGCTGTGCTATATCCACCAGATTAGATGTTGTGTTTCAGATTTTCAGCATGAACAGTTTATTTTCATTTTGATGCACATTGGGTGCAATACATAAACGATACACAAACAGCAAATGCAGGCGAGGGTCATGCAACCAAACCGCTTTCCAGAAAAATATACCTTGCGTTGGGATGTACGATATTGGGTTTTGCCGCAGTGTTGTGTTTAGCACCTTAATTGAATACAAATATTCCAAATGAAAGTTGCTGTTCTACAATGTTTTAGTTACCATTTGGGCCCACAGCTACACATTTCAGCTATTCATGACGGTCAACGTGAAGTAAGTTCACAGACAATAGTTACATATGAAGCTGAGATACATTCCCTCCACAGTTGTGTATTGTGCATAACTGGCGATGGACAGGGGTGATAGTTTCTTCATTTTCCTTCAGAAGACCTCGTAATAAAAATAAAGAAAGTGCTGAAGAAACTCAGCAGATCCGACAGAAACTGAATTAAAGTTTTGGATTCAGCGAGACTTCTTTGGAACTGGGACGCCGTAGTCGTGAGTCCTATCTAATATTCCTCTTCGCTCAGTCACAAAAGCCTTCCAATTGAATTATGTGGAACACCACTATGTTATGTCATTGTAATTAAAACAGACCTAATTGACTGGTGATCGACCATCGGTCTGTCTGTTGGTCTTTTTTTCCCCTTATACTGTGGATACTGTGAAACATTGGCCTTGAATGTTCAGGATTGTGTCCTCACTGCAGCACATTGCAGAGAGGTCATCATGAACAAGTGGCTGTGTGCTTCCCGTTTGACTATTGTCTGACCGGGCGGGGTTCTTTCATTTGATAGAAAAAACGAAAGAACTGCGGATGCTGTAAATCAGAAACAAAAACAGAAATTGCTGGAAAAGCTCAGCAGATCTGGCAACACCTGTGCAGATAAATCAGAGTTAACTTTCGGATCCGGTGACTCTGAAGGGACCTGAAACGTGAACTCTGATTTCTCTCCATAGATGCTGCCAGACTTGCTGAGCTTTTCCAGCAATTCAGTTCTTTCACTTGATGTTATTTAGATACCATTTTATCACCCTGAGATGCTTTCTTCAAACTCTGAGCCAGGTATCAACCAGTTTTGCATATCTCATTCCACAAATGAAAAACAAAACAGTTAATGTTGTAATACTGAACCGGTGTGACGGTATAGATGGAGAAACGTTTTATTTCTGTGACTTTGCGCCAGATTCATTAGGACCAGTAACGGGACAGGACCCACCAGAGTAATGACGAGTGCATGTTTTAACAAGTGGCATTGGAAGAACACAAACATTTTTCTTGGTTAGAGTCATTGCTTCACAAGGTGAGATATCGACTTTATAAACGTGAGATAACATTTATCCCAGTCAGTTAAGAGCGCTTCACTTTATTTTTGTGTGTGAAAAGGACCGTGTTTGGAAGCACAGGATTCGAAATTGCGTCCATTCCAACTTGACAAAACAGTCAGACTGAGGTGAATATATTCTTATAAAATGTCTTCACAACCAACAATCAATGTGTCAGTTCGATACTGTTGAAGTCCAGCTTAGGATCTTAAATAGAGATGTGGCTGAAATTGCAACAGAATTTATCACAAAGTGATGATGCATATATATTATGAATTAAATAAAATTAAAGGAAAGGAATGTGAGTCCAGCCCTTTAATTAGCTACTATTCTTAATTTTCCAGCATCGTGTAGCCAACGTATGTTATTACTTAATTCTTATAACTGAGGACTCGTGGTAAAACTGAAGGAATATAAAAATAGCCAAACCCTTGAGGCCAGACTGTCCATGAGGAAAATTGTTAGAGAACTGAATACATTTTGATGAGATTAGGCAACAACATAGGATTTTTGCCTACATAAGCTTCCACTTTCACTGTAAAAATGTCCTTCCCTAACCAAGATCATTCATTTTGACTTGTGGGCATGATTATTTTACCCTGGTTGGTCCACACATCGAATTTATTTCAACATATTTTCAAGTAAGTCTTAAAATACACTAGCAACATGTATCACCAGTTTAGAAGTTTAATTTCGATCAATCTTTAATGAATAAAACTCTAATAGGAATACCTTCTCATGTCTTAATTTTTACAAAGTCCAAATGTTCGCAAACTTTGTTGTTGTTGATTGTCACTTTTTGTGGCTCAAGCGTTTTGCATCGAAATGCGATATGTCAGCATGTTTGATATGGCTCCCCTTCTCATTCAGAACTGTTCAGAAACTATCTTCAGCACACGAAAGGGACAGCAAAAAAATGCACTAACCATGTGATTTGTACACAATATCAGGTGAGTGAGGGCCAGCGCAATTATTCACAAAGGCAACTTAGTATGAAGGGAGGTCCATTTGATTATTGGAACTTTAACTAATTAACTAACTGTAGTGATATCGCACATTTTGTGTAAGGCCTCCTCCTCCCTCCAGTGATGAATGATGCCATGATGCTTCTCATCCATCTTTTCTGAAAGTTTCGTGACTAGCGCAATTCTTTGCAATGCTATTTCCAACTGCTCTTTGGAATGTTCAAACAAGACTTCTCTATTTGAACGTTTGAGACCGCAAGATCTCATCTGAAATGTTTTTGGAGCATAGGTTTATATTCCAGGCCACTTCTATTTAGATGCCAACAGGGAAAAATGCTATTTTCATCACAGTTACCAAGGGACCACTCTTTGGAAAAGATCAACAACAATACTGTTGCTAGTTTAAACTTTTAAGACTTCCTCATACTGTAGTCATTTTCACAGAAAAAAAAAATCAGCTTGGTCATTATATAAGAAATCCACTGTAGGTCTTGTGGCATAATGGATAGCATCCCAGCTCCTGAGCCAGAAGCTGTGCAGTCATGAAAAATTCCATGATTTTATGGCAAGGAAGTTGCATTCATAATGCAGCCAAACAGGTTAATTAATAATTGGTAAATCCTTCCAATGTCTGCCAAAGGCCGTTCATAACAATGGGAGTTGTTTGTGGTCAACCACATAATGAAAATAAATCAGAGCTTCTACTATCACAATCTATATCTCCAAGCCACAACATTCATGTAAAAGTGCATGCTCCTATAACAACTCGGGCTTCTTGGGGCCAGTTGCACCAAATTGGTAACAGCACAGCACTTGACTCCCATTCTAGCTGGGATGGATTTCGTGTTTAACTTCTTGGAGATTGTGCTACTGTGGGTCGAAAATACTTTCTGACAAAGAATTTGAGAAGGCATGAGGCCTGAATGACCACGGAATTTCAGTCAATTCTGAAGCTTCACTGAAATAAACTTCTGAGGGGAGGGCAAGTTTAAGACAATTTCTTTCAAGTTATTTGTTATCCTGCTTGGGAGGTTTACTACAATCAACCTAAAGGATGCTTGTCATTACATGAATATCTTCAATTAGAGTCATAGAGATGTACAGCATGGAAACAGACACTTCAGACCAACCCATCCATGCCGACCAGATATCCCAACCCAACCTACTCCCACTTGCCAGCACCCGGCCCATATCCCTCCAAAGCCTTCCTATTTATATACCCATCCAAATGCCTCTTAAATGTTGCAATTGTACCAGCCTCCACCACATCCTCTGGCAGCTCATTCCATACACGTACCACCTCTGTGTGAAAAAGTTGCCCCTTAGGTCTCTTTTATATCTTTCCCCTCTCGCCCTAAACCTATGCCCTCTAGTTCTGAACTCCTCAACCCCAGGGAAAAGACTTTGCCTATTAACCCTATCCATGCCCCTCATAATTTTGTAAACCTCTATAAGGTCACCCCTCAGCCTCCGAGGCGCCAAGAAAAAACAGCCCCAGCCTGTTCAGCCTCTCCCTATAGCTCAGATCCTCAAGTTTGTGAGACATGATTTCCCATGCACAAAGCCATGTTGACTATCCTGAATCAGTCCTTGCCTTTCCAAATACATGTACATCCTGTCCCTCAGGACTCCCTCCAACAACTTGCCCACCACCGACGTCAGGCTTACCGGTCTATAGTTCCCTGGCTTGTCTTTACCACCCTTCTTAAACAGTGGAACCACGTTTGCCAACCTCCAGTCTTCCGGCACCTCACCTGTAACTATCGATGATACAAATATCTCAGCAAGAGGCCCAGCAATCACTTCTCTAGCTTCCCACAGAGTTCTCGGGTATACCTGATCAGATTGCATTGCATTTGTGTTTATGTATTTATTACAATTGTAACATGGTCCATTTTAGCCATAACTCTGCTCCCAAAATATTTTCTGTGATTTAATCATGTCTCACAAACTTGATTGAGTTTTTTGAAGAAGTAACAAAGAAGATTGATGAGGGCAGAGCAGTAGATGTGATCTATATGGACTTCAGTAAGGCGTTCGACAAGGTTCCCCATGGGAGACTGATTAGCAAGATTAGATCTCACGGAATAAAGAACTGGCTCAAAGGTAGAAGACAGAGGAGGGTGGTGGAGGGTTGTTTTCCAGACTGGAGGCCTGTGACCAGTGGAGTGCCACAAAGATCGGTGCTGGGCCCTCTACTTTTTGCCATTTACATAAATGATTTGGATGGGAGCATAAGATGTACAGTTAGTAAGTTTGCAGATGACACCAAAATTGGAGGTGTTGTGGACAGCGAAGAGGGTTACCTCAGATTACATCAGGATCTGGACCAGATGGGCCAATGGGCTGAGAAGTGGCAGATAAATGCGAGGTGCTGCATTTTGGGAAAGCAAATCTTAGCAGTACTTATACACTTAATGGTAAGGTCCTAGGGAATGTTGCTGATCAAAGAGACCTTGGAGTGCTGGTTCATAGCTCCTTGAAAGTGGAGTCACAGGTAGATAGGATAGTGAAGAAGGCGTTTTGTATGCTTTCCTTTATTGGTCAGAGTATTGAGTACAGGAGTTAGGAGGTCATGTTGCGGCTGTACAGGAGGGCATAGGTTTAGGGTGAGAGGGAAAAGCTATAAAAGAGATCTACGAGATAACTTTTTCACGCAGAGGTGGTTGTGTATGGAATGAGCTGCCAGAGGATGTGCTGGAGGCTGGTACAATTGCAACATTTAAGAGGCATTTGGATGGGTATATGAATAGGAAGGGCTTGGAGGGATATGGGCCGGGTGCTGGCAGGTGTGACTAGATTGGATTGGGATATCTGGTCAGCGTGGACAGGTTGGACCGAAGGGTCTGTTTCCATACTGTACGTCTCTATGACTCTATTTCAACTCCACTCCCAACTACACTTGGAGTATTAACACAATTATAATTAGACAGCAGTTGGCACATCAGAATAGGGGCAGCATGGTGGCTCAGTGGTCAGCACTGCTGCTTCACAGCACCAGGGTCCCAGGTTCGATTCTAGCCTTGGGTGACTATCTGTGTGGAGTTTGCACATTCTCCCTGTGTCTATGTGGGATTCCTCTGCGTGCCTCCCACAATCCAAACATGTGTGAGTCAGGTGAATTAGCCATGCTAAATATCATAGTGTTAGACGCATCATTCAGAAGGGACTGGGTGGGTTACTCTTTGGAGAGTCGGTGTGGACTTGTTGGGCTGAAGGGCCTGTTTCCACACTGTAGGGAATCTAATCTAATCTTAAAAGTCCTTACAAGAATACTGCTTAAGCAATAGTCTAGAAGACATTTCTTTTTTGTTCTGGAAGTCCAGATTTACCGTCACTTATGACAAATCCTTGGTGCACGCAATGCAAGCTTTGATGTTCTATGTTCATAATGGATCCAAACACTTGGTACGTTAATTGAAAACCAAGCACTGTATTGGCCTGAAAACAAACATCACGACTCAATTCCCCTTGATTCCTGATGTATTCTACAAAATAAAAATGGAAACATCAATAATAATTTGGTACGTCAACAATGACCATAGAAGTTATGATTCACAGCCATTCTGAGTCATATTCTGGAACAGTGATTGGGTCAGAGTTTCAGTGAATGCTAGCAGTTGTTGACTATTCAAAATGAACAATTCCTTGTCAAAGGATTTATTATCAGTGTCTTTAAGAAAATTCTCCATTATCAAATCTTAGAATGCAAATGGACCTGGTTCTTATATCTGCCCATGTTTGAGATGTGTACCACAAATCATTAATTAACATAACGTTGATGCTGTCTTCCATTGAAATCAATCCTGCAAGCATTGGAATCTTTTATTATATTCGTAAGTAGGTCATTATCGTGTTGGAATTGGGACAGAAATAGAGGGGAAATTTTGTTTCTGTAGTGGAGAGACCCACAATAGCATTCTTGTTCTGGTCTATAAATCATGCTATAAATTCAGCCTTCCTTACCTTGATGATCTCTTTGTGCCTTATATCACTGTGCTTAACCCAGCTTCAGTTCTCAAACCAAGGCTTTTATTTTTTCCAGTTACCCACACTTGAAGACAATAACATAAGTGTCAAGTGCTATGACATTTTATGTATGTGAAGTTTGCTATATATTTGCAAAATATTGTTGCTTGGGATAGAAAAATATTTAGCAAGCTCACATTTGTGTATGACATTGGAATGCCATTTCTAAGTGTGCCAAGAGCATGCATGTATAAGAACTCCTATGCTGCTGCCAAGTGATGGACTCAGTTGCCTTTCAGCTGCAAGGATAATTCAAGTAGTCTGCCCTTGGGCACTCAGTGATATGACAGCTGCTGAGTGCCAGACAAAGGGAAAGTTCTCAGTACTGACAGCAGAAGTTCTCCAAGTTCAAAATTCAGTTACTATCTCTTTCTCCCTGTCCCAAGTACGAGGAGCTCCACAGCTGTGCACCTCTAAGGCCAGAACTACTCTACCAGCCTTTGCAATGTTGTGGCCTTTGCTCTCACTCCCAGTCTTTGTTCCCAATTCAAAATTCTCAGTCCCATGCTAAATCTGAAATTTGGCCTCAGTACGACCTTCTGCAAATGCAGACTGTGACATTATTACACACAGAACATCGTGGCATCATGCAAGAATCACTTTGGCTTTGTTATCAGTTGCCAATAACTGACACCACTGAGCCTACTTACGCATGTGGAGGTGGTCATTTTCATGTCCAACTTTGTGTTTGGGCCAATTACTCCAATCTCAGAAACTAACAAGTGCACTTCTCAATTAATTGTCAAGAAACCTTGAGATGAGGCTCATGTATACTTCATGAAATGCTGTAAGCGACAATAACTATCTGCATTTATATAACAACTTGAATATAAAGACCATGCCAGTAAAATCAGGAAGACAACGAGATGGAGCTAAAGTTGAAGAAATAGGATTGGAGCACATAAGTAAAGGTGAAAAATTGAATGGCTATAAAATATTTAGAGAGGAAATTCTAGTCAGTAGGACTCAAAAGAACAAAGACATTGCTAGGATGAATGGAGGGATGCTGCAGACCTCATGAGTATTTCAAGCATGCTGAGAATTCAAGAAGCAGCATTCCCAGAGTTCTGTAGGTTCAATAGTCTGCAAGGATCTATTTTCTCCCTTTTCTTCTTCAGCTGTGTCTTGTGAGTGAGGATGACTTTCTCTCACTCCAAAGTGTGGTACTGAGGTGATCAAACAACTAAATGCTCGATCTGCACACAGCATTGACATCAATCATCCATTCTTCACCTGATACACAAGTCTGACTTCTATCTGAAGTGATTAGACAGCAAATAGGAGTATGAATCTTGACTGGTTTAACCATTTTCTAACTTAAGGGGTTCATCGGCCAAGTTTAGCATTCCAACAGTGATTAGTCAAGACAGAGACTAAGGATCAAATATGAAACCTTCAATCAGAGCTGTTTAGCACCAATCAACAAAGGACCTTTGGGAGTAACAATTTGGTTCAAATCCCATTCCTTATGCTTCCATTCAGAAACTAAAAATTACCATATAGGTAAGTATGATAGTATCTAGTGATATGCATATCTGTGGTACAAAGACAGATATTTTGCAGTTATTTGGAAAGCTACAAGAACCATTGCATGTAATAAGTAAGTCATCTGCTAGTATTATGAACCTGGTTACATTCATATATTGTTTCACGACAACTTGCTCCAATACAAGAACTCCACTAAAATACTAAATTACAAGCGTTTTGGTTAGGTGGTTTGGCCATCCTAAATTGCCCACAGTGTCCAGAGATGCACAGGCGAGGTGGGTTAACCATGTGGAATGCAGGGTTATAACATAGCGGGGTGGATCTGAGTGGGATGCTCTTTGGAGGTAGGTGTAGACTCAATGGGCCGAGTGACCTACTTCCACTCTGTAGAGATTCTATAAGATGAAACTCAAGGTTACCATTGTCATTTCATTTGCAGAAGTGGGAAAATGCTTGCATCAAATCCCAAATGAGTCATTTTGTTTATTCTATGGAAATAAATCACCTATTCAAAAAAAAACACGGGATGTTTGTTTTATTTAAGATGCTGCACCAACATCGTAACTATTCGCAGAATTAGTCATAAATTATAATTTCTCATTTTCCATATGATGGCCAATGGCAATGTTATCTCAGTAATACAATGCATTCTACAAATGAATTAGATTTAAGTTAATTTACCAGTCACATGTATAGCAAAAACACTGGCATGGATGTGTTAGGCTGATTGCCTGTAAATGCCATCACATGGATATTTCATAAAACCACATTATTTCACACAGAAAGGAGGTGTAAAATAGATTGATCACCTGGTAGTATGGAAGACAGCAGCAAAGACCTCAGATTGGGTAAGCGGCCTACAATCTTATTAGAATGCATATACAACCAAAATAAGCAGAAACACCAAGATCAATCCACTCTGCCATGGTTCATATTTAATGCAATTTGGTATGAAGTGTAAATGGGTATGCATCAGTAAGAAACTCAAATAAGCTTTCATGATTTGAAGGGTCTTTCTGCAGAAATAACATAGCAAGAAACAAATTGATAGTTGTTGCCATGATTTAATCAAAGCTTATACTTCATCGACATGAATCAGCTATAACATAGAATATAATTATTCTGTTTTTAGATTAGATTAGATTCCCTGCAGTGAGGAAACAGGCCCTTCGGCCCAAACAGTCCACACCGACCCTCCGAAAAGTAACCCATCCAGACCCATTTCCCCTCTGACTAATGCACCTAACACTATGGGCAATTTACCTGACCTGCACATCTTTGGATTGTGGGAGGAAACCGGAGCACCCAGAGGAAACCGATGCAGGCACGGGGAGGATGTGCAAACTCCACACAGTCACCCGAGGCTGGAATCAAACCTGGTGCTGTGAGGCAGCAGTGTTAATCACTGAGCCACCACGCCGTTGATTCTCCATTATGTTTTCCATAGCCACGAAACACTGTTACCATGTGCAACCTGCACCAGTGTCTTTGCTATGAAGAATATAGGAACAAGCTACCTTGAAACAATGTATGAATACAACCAGATGTGAAACACCAATAGGTGACTCACTCATAAAGGTAGAAGTAAATGTAGCTTTCCCAATATGTTTTTGTGTCACAGGTATGAATGTAAAAACTGCATCAATACCCAACTCCTACTTGTATGAGAAGACATTTATGTACTTATTCAGATAAAGACCAAAAGACTTGGGAGATGGTAATCTATTGACATTAGATTTTAAATTATTATTTAATTGACTGAATTTAAATGCCGTGGCTGAAATGGCTTCGGGTTGAGTATAGATTAAAGCAGATTGCATTCCCATTGCCTTCTTGCTTATACTCACACCAGTCTTTTATCTTACAGTGAGTGGGAAAACCACCACACTGCCTTCCCACTCTTAGAACAGTTCAGACCCACAATGGCTTGTAATGGGTCTCATACTTCTGAGCCGCTACTTTATGCATAGTAAGTTGGTTAGCTGGAAGCTTTCATTGAGAAGCTGCTGACAGACAGGAACTAGTTCCTGCCTTTGTGCGATTTCCCATCTCCATTGAAGTCGACCCATCTCACTACCAAGAATGTACACCTGCCTTAGTGCTTCCCTTTGGCCGTTCAAACCCATCCTCTACACTCTCCTGACCCCTTAAAGGGTGGTAGAGGTGGTGACAGGGGGCAGAGAAAATGTGTGTGTGTTTGTAAATGGGGATTTGCAGGCCTATCTAAAATTTCAGACTATTACATCTGGGCTGTCATTCTTCGGGACTCTTCAACCTAAATCAGATTGGCTGATAGCTCTCCAGAGTACAACCAATACCTCGATGGTGGAGTGGATATCCCACCTGAATGGTGATGAGTGTTATTGAAGCTCGACTCATTCAGCAAAGTGGAGAAAGTGAGGTCTGCAGATGCTGGAGATCAAAGTTGAAACTTTATTGCTGGAACAGCACAGCAGGTCAGGCAGCATCCAGGGAACAGGAGATTCGACGTTTCGGGCACAGGCCCTTCTTCAGGAATCCTGAAGAAGGGCCTGTGCCCGAAACGTCGAATCTCCTGTTCCCTGGATGCTGCCTGACCTGCTGTGCTGTTCCAGCAATAAAGTTTCAACCTCATTCAGCAAAGTCGCAAGTATTCTTTCACACTCATGACTTGTGCCTTATTTACGGTAAGCAAGCTTTGGAGAGTCAGGAGATGAATTATTTACTGCCAAATTCCCTGCCACAGTACCTACATGGCTTATATAGTTGAGTTACTGGTTAATAGTAACCTCCAAGATATTGATAATTAGGGTTCAGTGAGATAATACATATAAAAGCCAAAGGGAAGTGGTTAGATTTTCATAGATGGTCTTTGCAGGCACCTGTGCAGCATGAATGTGACTTGCCACTTATGCCCACGCTAGGATATTATTCAGATCTAGCTACATGTATGCACGCAGTACATTAATAGCTGATGATTTGCAAATAGTGCTGAAAATCATCTACAAGCACCTTCAATAGCTGGTCATTGATGAAGCAGCTGAAGATAGTTGAGCCCAAGACACTATCCTGAAGAAATCTGCATTAGTGTCCCAGGCTGAGAACTTCCAGGAACCACATACTGTCTTTGTTTGCACTAGATATGACTCCAACTGCTGAAGAGTTTTCTGCCGGATTCTCTTTGGCATAAATCACACTGGGGATCTTTGTTGCAATACTTGGTTACATGCTGCCTTAATGCAGACACTTACGCTTGTGATATTAATTTTGTTCAAGACTGGACTGAGGCTGTAGTGAGGACTGGAGCTGAGCAGCTTAATCCATTTTTGAATAAATATGTTAAGTTTGCAGTTTTCTAATCCTCTGGGACTTTTCCAGAATCTTATGAATTTGTGGAAGCTTACTACCAGTGCATTCACTGTTTCTGTGACTACTTCCTTTATAATTGTACGATGCAGCCTATCGGCCTTCAGCCTCAGTAGTTTCCTTAGTACTTTTTCTTTAATGGTAGCTTTTGCGTTTATTTCCATCCCCCTCTAGCACCTGGATTATTTCATACTTTTAGAATGCTATTAGTATCCTTCATTATGAAAACTGATGCAAACTTTTATTAACTTTTGCCATTTCCTGGTTCCATTATTATTTCGAGGAGAAAGTGTGGACTGCAGATGCTGGAGATCAGAGCTGAAAATGTGTTGCTGGAAAAGCGCAGCAGGTCAGGCAGCATCCAAGGAACAGGGCAATCGACGTTTCGGGCATAAGCCCTTCTTCAGGAATGAGGAAAGTGTGTCCAGCAGGCTAAGATAAAAGGTAGGGAGGAGGGACTTGGGGAAGGGGCGTTGGAATTGCGATAGGTGGATAAGTTTTGCATTTCTTGCGGTTGCAGGTGACCTCTCTGCCTCCACCCCACTCCAGCCTATCACCCTCACTTTGACCTCCCTCCACCTATCGCAATTCTAATGCCCCTCCCCCAAGTCCCTCCTCCCTACCTTTTATCTTAGCCTGCTGGTCACACTTTCCTCATTCCTGAAAAAGGGCTTATGCCCGAAATGTCGATTGCCCTGTTCCTTGGATGCTGCCTGACCTACTGCGCTTTTCCAGCAACACATTTTCAGCTCCATTATTATTTCCCCAGCCTTATTCTATAAGGGGCAGGAAAATCGACGTTTCGGGCAGGAGCTCTTCATCAGGAATTCCTGATGAAGGGCTCCTGCCCGAAACATCGGTTTTCCTGCTCCTTGGATGCTGCCTGACTTGCTGTGCTTTTCCAGCACCAGTCAATCTTGACTCTAATCTCCAGCACCTGCAGTCCTCACTTTCACCTTATTCTATAAGGGGCCTATGTTCCTTCTTCAACATTTAAATAAGCTCTTGCTGTCTATTTTTATATAATTTGCTGGTTTTCCCTCCAATCTTCTTTGATTTTTCCAGAATATAGATTTCTTGGAATATTAGCATTAGTGTATCCACTATCTGAGTAACTACTTCCTTTAATATCCAAGGATGCAACTCATCAGGTCCAGGGGATTTATTGCCCTTCAGTTCTGTTAGTGACCTTACTACTTTTTCTCAAGTGATAGTAGTGTATTAACCTACTCACATCCCCCACCTTGTTTACCCCTTCATGATTTTGCAGCTTTGAATTGCTATTAGTGTTCTCTATTATTCAATTCTTCTGCTATGTCTTCAGTCTCAGGTTCATTCTCAAAGAGGTCTGTGTTCCCTTTGGCTCCTCTTCCTTTTTATGTATTTAAATAAGTTCTTACTATCTGTTTTCACATTAATAAAGTGTTTATGACTTTAAATCAAGTAAACAGCCATAGTTCTGACCTTAAGTAGAGTGAAATGAATTAAAGGATCTGAAGATGACATTGTATCGTACCCTTAAGAATTCCTGTGGCACTACTTTCCCGAATTTACCAAGACTTCATTGTACAGCTGAAACATGTGTTTTTCCCTTCTTTAATTGCATCAATTGAGTCTGTGCTAGAGTTCCACAAGGTTGATCAGAATAGGTTGGGGAGTTTACTAGCTGATTTCTTTCAGCAGAGAGCTGGCACAAACACTACAAGCTAAATGGCAGCCTTACACACTGCTGTAATCAATCTACGATTCCATAGAGTTCAAAAACAACAATTAACTAAACTAAATTAAATCCTTTACTGCTTGCTTGGGCAAATCAAACCTTATGTTAAGATTTTGAGAAAGAGCTAAAGATGTGATTTCGCATGAAATCTTCTAACAGGCAAGACTTATCAATGTGAATGACTGAACAAAGAATCAAACCTCTTATAAGACATAATGTAACTCTTCCATGTAAAGCGTGAATGAACAAACATCCTCAACTGGCTAAGAAATGAAATGATTCATGATTGAGAGAGAAAAATGTATTAGTTTTAATTGTAGGATTTGCAAGACAAATTTAGGACTGATTAAAGCAATTGTTCCTTCAAATTATAGCACTTGCAACTAGGTACGGAAAAGTAATCTCCGAACAAGATTACCACATCCTGCACCAATCTGCAATAAACCTCTAATTAGGCTACTAATGGAAAGTTTGTTGCTTCCAATTTATTTCAAAGTCTACAGTAAGATCAATGTTTAGTCAACATGACAAGTTGTTCTATGTATAGCTCTTTTAGACCTCAAACTTTCAATGATGTTCCAAAACTCCTTCTGAAGGCATGACAATTTAAAAAAAAGACAATGTCTAATGTTTGGGATTTTAATTCATATGTTATACTGTTAATAAAAAATCAAAATCATAATAACCTATTGATTAACAAGATGCTCAGCAGTCAATAATTCATTATGACCAAGGGACCCAAAGGCTGCACTACTATCTCTGTTTAAATTGTTTATGATTTTTCTTCAACTACTTAATAAAACAACAAGTTTGCAGTTACCATTGTTTAATTACAGTCTATTAGTGAAGTCTTTTACTGCAATATCACTGATTTCAACTTCTGACTCTCAAGCATATGTTCATTGTGTGTTAATTCTACCACTATGCAAATTTCAAATATATTTGGATTGATTTTCCAAATGTGGGTGAGGCTCCCTGCTGGTAACATGCATTTGTGAAATTGGTACCTTTGCATGTAATACCATGAGTCACTTAAATCTGCACAGAAAACTAACACAATCAGTGTGACTACTACGACTTGAGTATCTGATTTTTTTTAAGCAATCCCTCGCATCTCATAGTGGCTAGCAGCTTGTCTGTACAGGCATATAATGCAAGGACACGGAACCCAATAATACGTTGGTCAGAGTGATCACCACACAGCCCTTGTGAAAGTAAAGTCTCATCTTCACATGCACAACTACCTGGCTCATGTTGTATAGTAGTGACCAACTAAACAGGTTAGATTTAGAACAGATGTAGCAACTCAAATCCGGAAATCCATGATGTATGACACAGCAGAATTAGACTCCATCACAATCTGCATCCTCCTGCCTTAGTACATTCCTTGCTTATCATCATCTTGATTATTATAAAGCCAAGAAACTAATCCTGATGAAATGAGATGTACAGAAAAGCATGCTGGAAACATTAGGTATACATGAAAAGAGATGCCAGTCTGGTGAGGTTACAATACAGGACTACACACATGTTAAAAAGGAGAGGCAGCATGTGATGAACTGTTAAGTGGTCTCACAACCACTTTAATAGATCAAAGTTCTGGAGTGCTGAATCATCTAGTTTTCAATGGCAGTGGACAATTAAACAACCAATGTGAAGAGTAGGCTCCAATAACATTTCTATCCTTAATGTTGGCTGAGACCGGCAAGTACAAAACAAAACAGTAAAGTGTCTGCAACTATCTTCAGCCAGAAGTGCTAAGTGGATGATTGATTGCTTCCTCTTCCCAACATAGATGTGTTCAACAAAGTAAATCACCCCACAAGTTATCAGTAAGGGATGTGTGCACTCAATAATGGAAAAAACTGTAGGTCCTGACAACATCCAGTTGCAGTTCTAAAAACTGGTACTCGCAGCCACTCCCCCAAGCCAAACTATTCCTGCATACCTACAGCATTGGAGTATTCAGTGGAAAATTGTCCAAGTATATCCTGCCCCAGCAAGTAAGACAACTCCAATGCACCGCATCACTATCAATTATTTGAGTGATGAAACGTGCTATCACCACAGATAATATAATACATCCTCATCGATAACCTCCACAGTTTGAATACCTCCACTGCAATCCAGCTCTAGATCTACAAAGAACTGAATTCAGGGTTAAGGTGGCAGATGTTACAGCAGCATTTACCCACAGCTGGTATCTAGTAACACTTAGGGTCAACAGCAATCAGTAGGAAGACTCTTCACTTGTCGCCTCTTGCACAAAAGAAGATGGCTATGATTGTTGAGAGCCAATCTCAGCGCTCATGAAGTTCCTCAGGGTAGTGCTGTAGGTTCAATTACCTTCAGCTGCTTCGTCAATGACTTGCCCTCATCAAAATCAGAAGTAGGGATGTTTGCCAATACTATTCTTTCCATTTGCAACTCTTCAGTTATCTATTGATAACTATCAAACAATATTTGTGTCACAACAGAGCCACGCATTGGTCACATCCAAACAGAAAAAGTCTAACTACCACTCCTTAATGCTCAATGGCATCACTATCATCAAATTACTCCCACTGCCAACAGCTAGAGTTTAACATTGATCAGAACATTAACTGGAGAAGCCCAAAGAATACTGCAGCTACAAGACATCAGAAGCTGGGAATTGTGCAACAAACATCTCAGCTCCTGATTCCTCAAAGCTTTTTCACCATCTGCAAAGAAGGTCAGAAGTGTAATGGAATACTCCCCAGTTACCGGGATGAGTGCAGCCCCAATGATACTCAAGTTCAATACTTTTGATTGACACATAATTCAATGCCAGCTCAAACAATACCTGAGATACCAGACACCATTTAGGACTAACCAGGCCACTTGATTAGCAATACATTCACAGCCTTTACCACCAACACACAGTGTGCATCATCTATAAGATGCACTGCAGAAATTCACCAAGGATACTTCAAACTCATATGTAGACCATGGGCAGCTGAAATGTGGGAACACCAACAGCTGCAAGAACCTCTCTGTGCTACTTAACATTCTGATATGCTGCTGTATCACTGCTTCTATCACTGCTGGGTCAAAATCCTGGAATTGCCTTGCGAACAACACTGTTGATGTACTTGCACAAAATGGACTGCAGTGGTTCAATACAGCAGCTCACCATCGCATTTTCAAGAGCAATTAAGAATGGGCAATACCTGTTGGCCTAGTCAGCACAGCCCACACAGAAACAGAGAAAATAAGAACAGTAGGCCATTCAACCA
The DNA here is from genome assembly GCF_037043375.1 of Chiloscyllium plagiosum. Taxonomy (NCBI): domain Eukaryota; kingdom Metazoa; phylum Chordata; class Chondrichthyes; order Orectolobiformes; family Hemiscylliidae; genus Chiloscyllium; species Chiloscyllium plagiosum. Next base: position 66,068,674 of record NW_028270150.1, on the reverse strand, counting down.
GTCAAATACATTCCACCATTTAACACGATCATGGCAGATACTCTACCTCAACATCATACTTCCACTCTTGACACTTGAGTCGCTAGAAATCTATTTCTTTCTTAAACATATTCAATAACTTGGCCATCACAGCCTTCTGTAATAGAGAATTCCACAGGTTCACCACCCTATGAATGAAGAAATTTATCCTTATCTGAGACCAAAATGGACTACCCCATATCCAGAGCTGTGATTCCTGGTTTTGGACCAAACGCTCAGGGGAAACAATAAGATTACTTCTCATTCTTCCAAACTAGTGAATATATGCTTAGCTAACTCAATCTTTTCTCCTACGACAACCCTGCCACCCTGGAATCAGTTGGTTGAACCTTTGCTGCACGTCCTGCCTGACATTCCATGAATGAAAAATAAATGCACCATCCACAGGAAACATTGTAGCAACTTCCAAAGGATTCTTTGCCTGTACCTCTCGACCATGGTTAGCTAGAAGGACAAAGGACAGCAACAGACATATTGAAACACTTTTACTTCAATAACACACTATTCTGATTTGGAAATATATCCATACAGAATTGCTGGCTCCAAACACAGGAATTCCTTAATAGTGGGGCGGTACGGTGGCTCAGTGGTTAGCACTGCTGCCTCACAACACCAGGGACCCGGGTTCAATTTTAGTCTCGGGTGACTATCTGTATACAGTTTGTACATTCTCCCCTATGTCTGCGTGGGTTTCCTCCCACAATCCAAAAAGATGTGCAGGTTAGGTGAATTGGCCATGCTCAATTGTCCACAGTGTTCAGGGATGTGTAGGATAGGTGCATTAGGCAGGGGAAATGTAGAGTAATAGGGTAGGGGAACGCGTCTTGGTGGTATACTCTTTGGAGGGTCATTGTGGACTTGTTGGGCCAAATGGTCTGTTTCCACACTGTAGGGATTCTGTCAATAATACAGTACGAACACTTTCACTACTGAAATGCAGCAGTTTAAGCAGGGTCCTTACCACACCTTTAGAAATACTAACAAATGGGGTAAGTAATATGGAGCTTGCTAGTGATGCTGACATCACATGAATTAATATCTAAAAAAGGTCATTCAGAACAAATCTGTTTTGCTATATTTTCTTCCCCATGATTTCAGTTAAATCCTAGTCTACTGCTTCTTCTCATATCTTTTCAATACTTTTTCTCTTCTCCCCCGACCACCACCTACCTAATTCGCTTTTGAAGAGTAAATGGACTCTGCAATGGTTTTTAGATGACTTCCATATTCTGATCATTTCACCATAAGGAAAGACTTTTCCGTTATTGCAGTAATTATGAAATGTCAGAAAACAATGCAATACGTTAGCTGTTTATAATACTTCAGATTAGTGGAATTTGTTTTCGATAAAAGGATTTGAGGAAACTAACGTGGAAGCCAACAATGTTGCCAGCATTTGTGAATGTCGGAAAATCATACAGACTTACAAGTGGAAAAGTTTATGAAATTAGAAAATTTTTATACCAAAGATAACCATTTATTCAAATATTCATAATATCACAAACAATTTCAGAAACAATGTCAAGTACACTTTATTTGAAATATGCCAGAATTGTACACTTAAAAAAGCTTTCTTATATAAAATATGATGGCTATAATTTTTTTTAGAAAAGATACAATGGATATAGGAATCTTGGAGAGCACTGAAGTTTGAAGTGATTTGGCCAGACTTTGCTGAACTAGCTTCATTCATTGCCAGCTGCCTATTTAAAAACCGGTTGTGTTTGTCTGTTAGTTCTCCAATCCAATGTACTTCAGTCACTTCAATAGATTGTTCAGATTTTGGTAAATGAGACCCATTGTCCCATACTCCATTAAGTGCACTCCACAGTGATCCCAACCATTCTCATTTCCTAGTCTGCTAACTCCACAGATCACTCTTTTAAAAAAAACTATCAATCCAAACACTTCTTCTCCCAGTCAGTTTATAATAAACTGCTTTCATCCTTTTATAGGTTTAATTAATGTTTTGATAGAAAAGTAGATGACAACAAAAACATTAACAAGTCTATGTACTGACATCATTGAGCCCCTTTCTAATAAGTTTGTTCTTCAAACTTCCTCCTCCACATAGCCTGGGTCAAATTCCAAGACTATTCACATCTTCGAGTATCAAATATAAAATGTGCTCTTGCTACAAGAAATTCCAAAAACTATTAACTTTAACTATTTTGTTAATCTTCTGCCACCCCAATATAGCTGATCTACCTTCAAAAAAGTGAAGTGACAGTGTCTTCTTCATTTATTGATTGTAGTGAAAGCCTGGAAGAGTTTGCTGAGATTCACTTCAGAGTAGCTGCTGGAAGCCAGTGCATCATCTGCAACTCCCTTTAGGCTCTTATACACAAAAACATAATCTTGATCTTTAGCACCGAAGCGCTTCTTCACAAACTCTGGGGAAAAAAAAAGAGAAAGGAATTACGTACAGGACAAAAATTTGTTCAATTAGCTCTCAATGTTTTTCTTCAGATTTCAAGATTAAAAAAAAGAACTTAAAAGATTTTAAATCCCATATTTAAAATATTTTAAATCCCAATACCTACATTCACCTTTTTTTCAAAAAAAGCTTATTAGTCATCACCAGTTATAGACAAAAATGCTGTTGCAATATAAAAAACACAATATAAGAAATTAAATAAGAGATCTGGCAATATTGTAAACCCATTTTCAACTCTGTGTAAGTGAATTGACTTTAAGGGAGTTAAAATGGAGTCTGTTATAGATAAGCTATACATTTGCATAAGGTATTGGTCAGAAGCATGTGCAGTTCTGCATAAAGTCTGTTACAAAGACATTTTTCACATCAGCAGAATACAAAACTGGCCAAGACTTTTCTGGTATCAAGAAGTTTAGTTCAGCAAATACTTAAGCTGAACATTGTGAAGGTGCCATTGTTTTGGAACCCAGAAAACTTAAAGTTTATTTTGTTGTGAACGAAATTAAGAAAACTGATCAGGATTCTTCAGATGCTAAGACACTATAGGTAATAAGTACTCATCTTGTGAGAAGACAGAATTTTTTTATTCATCCAAAATGCTAAGTGCTACATAATATATGGCCAGGAATGGACAAAAGAGATCATATAAATGAATTTATGGACAATTATGGAATTTCATGACAGGAATGAAAGCCTTATTGACTGATATGCTTGAAAAGTTGGCTAAAATTAAATTTATTTACGTAAAATATACAATAGACTGGTTTAAATCCAGTGCCATTTTCTTGTTCCCATTTACACTGAACTGAAATGGTTAAAATTATTTCAGATATATTTGTGAATTTATACCTGCAAAGATTTGCCCACTTGGCATTTAAAATGGTTGCATTTTTTGTCAGAATATGAAATGTGTAAATTTAAATGTTAAATATGTGCACTGTAGAATTCCAATTACAATACACCCACAATCTAAGGCAGAACAAAAGTGACAGGCCTATATATTTAACATTTGCTCTTGTAACACCACACAGAAAAAAAATCTTCTAAGCTCCTATAAACTGCAAAAGTACAATTCCAACTCTGCAAAACATGATATATGACAGGCTTGTACCTACTACAGCTCAGAAAGAACATTCTGTGCCCTCAATTTATGTACATACTTGGTTCTATTGCAGTACAGACTGTTAGCTTTGTAGCTTAATAAAAAATGATTTAATACTTTTTCTTCTTCAACACAGAAAATGTTACAATGGACTCATAAAATCACAGTCAGAGAATAAAGTTCATTTAGAACTGTAGACAGAGCAGAAATCATTTGAGAAAATACAAAATGAAACCAGGTGGAATGAGTTCCCTGGTGTGTTTACCTGCCCTTTTGATGGGATATTGACTTTTCCCACCAGGCTAGTTGGGTAAGGGAGTATTTAGCTGCCAACAGAGAACAGTATTGCTGATGACTGCTGTATTTGCAGCTTTTGCGTGGGGGAATATTTTAATCCTGTAGACAATACATTATACAACCATTAGAAGTATAGCATTGAAATGATCTTGGAGACTTTTATGAATATGTGCTACCATCTCATACAGAAAAGGCTTATGACTGCATCTTACAGGGGAAACATTAATGTCGATTAAGCAGTGTTGGTGGTGGTGTGATTGGGTGAAAGTAGATTGGGTGAAAGTAGATTGGGAGAAAAATCTGATTCAAAAGAATCTGAATGTACTTATTGCTACACATCCTAAATTGTTGAAATCAACAGAAAGTATGAATTGTATAATTGCTGAAAGACCTTTAGATACTGCCCTCCCTATAATAAACAATTTAAAAATTAAATGGCAAAATCTCCAAAATCAAAACCAATATTCCAAGTCATATCTCTAACATAATATTGGGAATTGTTGTATAACCTAATTGATTTACCCTGGAGTGCTCAAGTTACTGAATAAAGCTGACACACACAGTAACCTAGTGTTACACACGAATAAAAGATCAAGGCATTGAAAATTGAAAACTGCAGGGAATAAAATCCAACTTGTTTTAGATATTGTACTGAAGATTTAATTTGATATAATATTGCCACGCCAGAGTTCTCTCTAATCAAAGGGCTAATCAGTAGTTACTCCTGGATATCTGAAATATCCTGTTAACATTCCTCATTTGTAACTATTGAGAATCAGTTTCAAGGTTTTTTTTTAAGCACAGCTTTTATTTTTAAAGTTTTAAAAATAAGCTGAGATGCTTTTCACTGATGAATAGGAGATTGAGGGTTGACCTTTTGGAGGCTATAAAATCATGAGGGGCATAGATAAGGCAAAGAGCAAGGGCCTTTTCCCTAGGGTAGGGCAGTTCAAACTAGGGAGCCTATTTTTAAGATGAGAGGAGACAATTTTAGAAAGGGCATGAGGGACAACATTTTTTAACAGAGAATGTGTGTGGAATGAACTGCTAGAGGAAGTCACGTATATAGGTACAAGTACAATGTTTTGAGGACATTTGAATAAGTACATGAATGGGAAAGGTTTGGAGGATATGGGCCATACGGAGGCAACAAGAACTAGTTTAATTTGGAAACATAGTTGGCATGGACTGGTTGGATCGAAGGATCTGTTTCTATGCTATATACATCTATGACTCTTATATCTATTTTAAAATATATCCCACACAATTATATAGCAGTTTTATATCTTTATATTGTCTAGAACTATAAGCAATGAAGAAAGAAGCAAGAATAAACTAAAAGCAAACACAAAGAGGTCGGATCAATCTTAGGTTAGTTGGGTTGAAGAGAATTGTAAGATTGCTCAAATGATATATATCATACCACACAGCAATGAAGGATTTGTTTGCAAAGAACACTAATAATTTTATGAAGTCTTAAACCATGCACACAGTTTTTGCAGCATTAAATTCTAAACAAATTAAACTCTAAACAAATTAAACATGCTAACAGAATTGAATCTTGGGTAAACTTAAGTTTACTTTTGAATTGCTCCTTTTTGTTGAAGCAAGCCACCAAATGTGATTATGAAGCCAGGCTGAGCAGACTGACATTAACAACATTTGGAACTACAGACCGAGGATAAAGTGAGGACTGCAGATGCTGGAGATCAAAGAGAAAATGTGTGGTGCTAGAAAAGCACAGCCGGTCAGGCAGCATCCAAGAAGCAGGACAGTTGACGTTTCGGGCATAAGCTCTTCATCAGACACGGTGACTCTCCTGCTTCTCGGATGCTGTCTGATCGGCTGTGCTTTTCCAACACCACACTTTTTGACTTGGAACTACAGACCTAACTGGTTCAGGGATTAAATAATAATGAAGCCTATAATCAGTCAACTTGTTTTGAGGTTGCACTGTCAGATATTTCATGTTGCAGGTTCCTCCGATCCAGTGACACTGTTAACTTCCTTATTCAACTCTTCATCTTTGTGACAGAGAACATGTTGCCTTGTATGATAACAAACATCAGGTAACACTGGCTCCAGTCTCCACTGAGTTCAGCACCAAAATCTCACAGTTACAATTGACCTCAGTGCTCTAAAGCTAAAGGAAGGGAAAAAGAAACTGACGTTCTTAGTTTCACTTTGCCTTTAGAGAGGAGGGGCCAAAAATCTGAATGATTGAACCAATATAGTGATAAATACTTCGATCTTTATGCTATAACCTGTGTCTATAGCTGCTTCAGCTCCTAAGACCAAAGACCATAAAAAATAGGACCAGAAGTAGGCCTTTCAGCCCCTTGAGCCTGCTCCACTATTCAACAGGATCACAGCTGATCCAAAACTCCTCACGTTGACTTTCCTGCCCTTTTCCCGACTGATCAAGAATCTATCTATATCAGTCTCAAATATATACAAGGACTCTGTCCCTCAGCCCTCTGTGTCAAGGAGTTCCAAAGACACTCAACCCTCAGAGAAGAAATTCCACCTCAAGTCAGTCTTAAATTGTTGACCCTTAATTTTGAGACTATGCCCTCTGGTCCTAGACTCCCCCACCCCCCCCAGAGGGGAAACATCCTCCCAGCATTTACCTTTTCAAGCTCCTTAAGAACCCTACATGTTTCAATGAGACCACTCCTCATTCTTCTAATTCCAAAGAGTAGAATCCCAACCTGTTTAACTTTTGCTCATGAGACAATCTATCTATACTGGGGATCATCTGCCACAGAAACTTTGAATCAGACCTTTGTTACCTTCAAAGTTGATTATTCTTATGCTCTTTGGCTAACCTCCCATCATCCGTAAAACTTGGGCTCATCAAAAACTCTATTGTTCATATTCCAACTTGTAGCAGTTCCAGTTCACATAATACCCTGTGGTACATTTCTTACTTTGGCTTTTGGCCTGCCAGTTGTGGAAAACATGTATTATATTATAATTTCTGAACATAGATGTTTAACTTAGAAGTAGAGTCAGATGGGTTTTGATTTCAATTCTGTGAAGGTATCACTTTTTTTAAAAAGGTGAGAAAGTAATTTAGATGGGTGACCTAAATACATATTTCATACGTGTTACCTAATAAGTGCCAAGCCAAATACCTGTGGCCTTAACTGATGGAGTGTTTACACTCCTGAGATTATGACATAAAACAACCAAAATGACCTTAAGTTACGAGCAGTTGAATTCAGTTCAGAAAACTCAGATTTCAGTTTCATGCCAGCAGACGAATCAGATTTTCATTTCACACTAGCAGAATGAGAAATAAGGCTCAAAACTGTTTCTGCAGTTCAAGTAGAAAAACCAGGAAAGAAAGTTTGGTGAGAAATTAAAGAATTAAGAAAGGAGTGACATTTATCTATGATGGACTATTTAAAAGGGTTCTGCAGGGAAAAAAAGATTGAATCTTTGCTGGTGTGGGTTGAGTTCAGGTTTTTTCAAAATGATTTTCATATACATTTCATTTTTTTTCTCATTTGTGTAATAAACTTATATTGTGTGTTAAAGGAACCTTGGCAGCTTCATGTGAATATGCTCAGAGACAGACAATTATGGTAACCAACTGCAAAAATAAAGCCACGTTTCATTCTGTTATCTGAATTATCCCAATATTACCATCAGTACAATGCCTCAAAGTAAAATTCTCGCCTTTTTTTCCAAATATCTTCATGGCTTAATTCTCTAAATCCTCCCAGCAGCCTGCAACACTCTTTAGGTCTCTGTGCTTCTCAATTCAGGTATATTTTATCAGTGCAACTCCCAACTGCTTGGGCCCTATGCTCTGAGATTCTCTCGCTATACCTGCGTCCTCTCCGTCTTTAAGTCATTTCTGAAAATTACCTTTTGAACCCAAGGTCTCCATCACGTATTCTAATATTGACTTTTACAGCCCGACATAAGATTTTGTTTGATAATGCTCCGGAGAAATCTTTTAACTGCATTAAAAATGCTATTTAAATGCATGCAGTTTTTCTGCATGAAGAAATGTCTTTATTGATGGTTTTTAAAGTAGTGCATATTTTGGCATAAAATATTAAGGAACAATTGGAAAATATTTGGAGCAGAGTTACAGTTTGAGTGAGAAAACAGGGTAGTGGCATTTGATTTGGATTGATCTGGATAAAAGCTGGCAGTCAAGGTTCCTTCTTTTCTCTGATATCCTAGTAAATACTTATTCCTGATCCAACATTAACAATAAAAAATTACCTGGTCATCATCACACTGCTACCTGTAGGACCTTGCTGTCTACAAAGTGGCTGTCATATTTTCTTACATTACAGGAGTGAGTGACTACACTTCAAATAAGGTGCTGGACAGCACCTTGGGCCAGTCATGTAACATATTACTTAAATGGAAGGAAATTCTGTAGATTAACTTCTGCAAAATAAATATGTCAATCATTCTCCAAAATCCTTACATGACTGGTGTAGGGTTATATTGGAAAAATTACATTCAAACAGAAGTGAATTGCTTCTTGAAGCTGCTTTGGAATTAAAGGGCCATTCATCAAGGTAAAATCGAGTCTGGGTTTTTTGGAATTCATTCACATCATGATATCAGGATGTTACAATGCAAGTGCAAGGGAGTTATATATCAATTTCTTTGATAATTAGCATGTATATTATCTCCTTGACAGACAGTCAATTGAGGAGGAATTTCAGATATGATCAACTTTTTTTAGACTTGAAACTTTGTTCAATATTTATGTTTTGGTCTTCAACTGCCAAGTACTACATCCACATTAAGATCTGCAATTGCATTTTGCGTCACAAACTATTACCCATTGGGGGTTTTATTTCAGTTCAACAAATATTGATTGGCTGCTGACTCTGTTTAGCAATGTGGCAAAACAAGAACTCCTTCACTGTTTAATGGACTGGATAGACAGTTGGCAGATGCACATCAATGCAGAGAAATGTGAGCTAGTATATTTCTGGGAACAGCAATGAATGGAAGAAAGATTCTTTCGAGTGAATGAATAGAGAAATTTAAGGAGAAGTGAATGTCAGTTATGGGTGGGGGGGGGGGGGGGGGGGGGTAGGAGCATTAAAATAACAACTGGAACAGTGGTTTGTTTATTCAATTATAAGTAATTAGAAATCATTGGTAAGGCCACAGTTTGAATGTTCTGTGAGGTTGTCAACATCTCATTACTGGGAACATGTTAGAAAAATAATACAAGGAATGAGAGATTACAGTTATTAATATGGTACAGTTCAAATGTTGATCTTTTTGCCAAGTAATTGGTTAAAGTGGGAATCTAACAGTGCATTTTATATCATGGAAAGTGAGGGCAAATAATGAAAACTTGTTTGCACTGGTTGTTGAATTGGTAACAAGGAGTACAGATGGAGGATCATCAGCGAAAAAAAACAAGAGGAGGAAATCAGAAAATACTTTTTAGTCAAATGTATTAGAATCTGTAATGCTTACAATAATTGCCACAGACTGTAATGTAACATAACAGAGGACTTCATTAGTTCATTGAAATAAAATTGGAGACTTGAAGATTAAAAAGGCCAGATTGGGAATGAAAACTCTCCAATTCCAGAAAAGGGGTTAAATCATTAATATCCTGTAGGTGGTGCTATTGTGGCCAACAGCACAGATATATTGGCTCAAGAGGCAACTGTGATTGTATATTCTGGCTCATGGTATTATATTATTGGACTTTTCAGATCAATTCCTTAAGAAAGAAAATCAAAACACTTTTTATTTGACCTGTAAGCTATAATTTTCCACTTGTTCATCAGCAAGTATTACAATCATATAAAATTGTAAGCACATCAGTAAGTCAGAGTCCCAGGCAAGTGATTCCAGTGTTACTGCAATGAAAGATTTTTTTTTAGCTGGAGCTACCAGGCAATAGGAAAGAATATTCTACTGCATGGTACATTCTAGTCACTGAAAATCAGCCTGCATATAGTTATTAATGTGTGCACCAGTTACTCTGGATTTATAGCATAGCTGTCTCACCTTGATAATCTTAATTATCTTGTACAAAGGAAGAAATATCACTGCAGATAATGTAATGAACACTTCAATCACTAGTCAAGTAATATTCCTATTGAGTTAGCAGGATAAAGAAAATGCTAAACGTTGAGTGCATATTTTGCTAAGCAACTTGAACTTTCTAAAATCGCTTTTCCATCTAATGTAAACAGATGTCAGTTAATAACTTCTGTAACAAAATGCAGCTGAACACTGAGTACAGAACTGGAAACCCTGTTTGTACTATAATCTACTTGTCAATATCAGGTAAAATATGCATAAAATTGAAGTAAATGAAAGATAGCCTACCCTCCTTTCAAAAAATACAATGAAAGCCCATACCATCTCTAGAAAGCTTTCTGAAGTTACCTGATTGCTAAGCCACACACTCATTTTTTAGAATTAATAAATTAGACGAAAAAAGGAGTCCAATGATTAGAGTACTTGTGGATTGTCAAAATCACTAAGGCTATACAAGATTGACAATCAGGTTCTGACAGATGCTCATTTTTAACAAGATCGTCTGAATGTTCTTGCTGAGAACTACATTCTTTGCATCGGTTAACTGCCCCATTTCCATCCAGATCAGAAAAGACATTCATTGCCATGGGAAGGATCTCTTCAAAGAATGGTCGCTAAAGGGGCACAGTCTCTTTTCTAATTTGATGGTACCTAGTCACCAGTTATTGCAATATTATCCCATACGTTTATTGCCACAGCCAATGCCAGAATAAAGCCCAAGTACAATGGGTTGAAATGCTCAACATTTAATGTCAATCATTCAGAACTTATAGAATGCTCACTCAAAACTACAGAAATGAAACATTTATGTACTCATGCTGACCCGAGTGCACAAACTAGAGTGCGTTACTCAGAACTGCAGCACTGTCAGAGGTATCATCTTACAAGAGACAATAATCTGAGGCTTTATTTACTTCAATGATGTGATATCTCCTGGTGTCTTGGCCAACGTTTCTACCTCAATCCATGTTAACAGAAACTAATCATCTGGTAGGCCTTCTTTCAACTGCACTTTGGGGGAGCTTAGCCATATCTGTTGCTTTATCTTTCAAAATCTCAATGTCCCAAAGGAACATTGAAGGGAATGACTGTCGCCATATAGAAACCATTGCAGCCAGCATCTGCAAAAATGGCCATGGGTTAGATAGATTCATACAGTGCAGAAAAGGCCCTTCGGCCTGTCAAGTCTGCACAGATAACTACCACTAAAGGTACGCTAATCCCAATTTTTTTGCACTTGTCCCTTATTGCTGAACGTGATTGTATCTCAAGTGCACATCCAAATATTTTTTAAAGGTGGTAAGGTTTCCAGCCTCCACTACTTTCTCAGGTAGTGCAGTCCTATTATGGACGCCCTCAAAATATATTAAGAAGATAGTCTAGACCCTAACTACTACTTATTTCAAGTTAAGTGGAAGACGCTCTGTACTAGATATAATTTGATTAGTCAAAGTACCAGGCTTGAAACAAAACACACTTTACTTATACACCATCGTTAAAATACAGATAAAATGAAGATGAAAGACTAGAATTGGCTTAACTGTAACTCTCTTGAAATGCTTAACAAAATGTTCAAAAGAAATTTACAAGGATGTTGCCAGAGTTGGAGGATTTGAGCTATGGGGGGAGGCTGAACAGGTTGGGGCTGTTTTCCCTGGAGCTGAGGGTGACCTTGTAGAGGTTTACAAAATCATGAGGGCATGGATAGGATAAATAGACAAAGTCTTTTCCTTGGGTTGGGGCTGTCCAGAACTAGAGGACATAGGTTTAGGGTGAGAGGGGAAAGATATAAAAAAGACCTAAGCGGCAATTTTTTCATGCAGAGGGTGATACGTATATGGAATGAGCTGCCGGAGGATGTGGTGGAGGCTGGTACAATTGCAACATTTAAGAGGCATTTGGATGGGTACATGAATAGGAAGGGTTTGGAGGGATATGGACCGGGTGCTGGCATGTGGGACTAGATTGGGTTGGGATATCTGGTCGGCATGGACGGGTTGGACTGAAGGGTCTGTTTCCGTGCTGTCCATCTCTATGACTCTATCTGCCTATGTGAAAGTGATGAGTGCATTTCAAATGTAATCCATTTGTTGTGAAGTACTTTAGGAAGTTGTGAAGAGTGAAAATTCTTTGAATTTGTGGTCTTTTGCAATGGTTTGCACACATTTGCAATCTGATTGCTATAGATGGACCTGAATTTAACAACAGGAGAGTTTAATGAGGATGTTATCAATTGGCTTGGAGCTGTTGAATTGGTTGCTGAAATTATTAAGATTACCTTTGAAATGTCCCCGAATTCAGTTACATTTAGACAAATAGGAATTGGCCATTCAGTCACTTGAACATGACTAATTTGTACCTCAATTCCAATTACCTGCTTTGGTTTCATAACCCTTAAAACCCCTGCCTAATAGCAAACTATCACAATTTTGAAGTTTTCTACTGACATTATCTCTACAATTATTTGGCAAAAGGTTCCAGATTTGTGAAAAAATCTATTTCCATCACAGCCAAGCCCTCATTTTAACACTAACACCTTGTTCTAAACTTTCACAACATAGGAAATAGATCCACCTTCAATCATCTACTAAACCCATTATTAGACTGGCACAATTTTCAATATTTAATACAATACAAGCCAATGAACTAGAGGTTGATCAAATCTGAGACCACATCTGTTGGTTCCAAATCCCTTTGAAAGATAATCATTGGAAGCATTCGTCCAACACAAACTGTACAGTATTATCATCCTTGGAGGTAAGGAAAGTTACAATAATTAATTCTATTATTCAGACTTATTACCAATGGGTTCCAGCTGTAACCACAGCAATTGTGTCCATTTAATGAATTCATAAATAAAGCACACTTGCCCTACAAAGCTGTCATGATATAATCAGCACCTAAACTATGCTTTCAGTATCTTCTTACTCTTCATTATATTACTAAAAGCATTCAAGCTCAAGACTTTGTCCGCATGATATTGAGCCAAAATTTTATTGCAGGGTAATTAACACTTTTCATGTGAAGTGTGCACTCATTCTCATGAAGAAATGCATTGGTCTGGATTTTGCAGTCAGTGATGAGTGAATGGTATTTCCCTTTACCAAGCTTTACCTATCCAAAACCTTTCTGGGCTCTTAGCTAACAGTTTACAGTAATATCCCTTGACTGGGGAATCTGGAACATGGGATCAAAATATCAGATTAAGGGACCAGCCGTTAAGTCTGTGATGAGGAGAAATGTCTTCACACTACGGGTTGTGTATCTTTGGCATTCTCTTTCTCAGAAAGCTGTGGATGTTCCATGGTTGAAAATATTTCAGTTTGAGATTGATAGATTTTTGCACACCAAAGGAATTGAGGGATCGTGCAGGAGGTGGAGTTGGGGTAGCTCAGCCATGATTTAGCTGAAAAGCAGCACGACCTTGAAAGATCTGCTCCAGCCATTTTTTTCATGAGATCTGTCTAAGTATGATGTCCTCCAAAGGATATCTGGCACCTGTTCAAAAGGGTAAGTAACAGTGTGCCTCTTCAGTCAATCAGCTTGAAGAATCCTTATTGAGACAGAGTTTAAATTAGGAAATGCAAGTAAAAATATTATTAATTCAATGTAAAATCATGCACAGAAAGTAAAATAAAGAGAAGGAAAGAAAGATTAATGACCTTGCATTATGGATATAGATAAATTTGAGAAATATACAAGTCTGTTAGCTCAGTTGCCTTAATTTCTCATTTGTAATGCAGAGTGATGCCAACAGCATGGGTTCAATTCCCACACGAGCTGATGTTACCATAGAGGATTCTCCTTCTCAACCTCTCCCCTTGCCTGAGATATGGCGACCCACAGGTTAAACTCTAATGATCGAACAGCCAGGTGGAGTGATAGGTCTGTGGCAACTTTGCTTTAATTTATTTTTAAAAAGTCATATATTACTTGGAAATTAATGATACAAATAAACATGCTTAAGGATCTGGAGTACAAATAAGCAAATCACAGTGTAGTTAAAGTGAAAGCACTGGAGTTAATTTCCGGGGTGACAGAATTGAAAACAAAAGAATTATATAAAACTCGCACTGAATCTTAGTTCGACAATACTTGGAATAATGCATTCAGTTCTGGTTGCTGAATGGTAAGAAGGAAATAGACTCATTGAAGTGGATGCAATAAATATTTTCAAGGATGGTATCAAAAACTTTAAGTTATACCTATCAGCAAAGGATGAAAACACTGGAATCTTTCCCTAGAAGAGCGAAGGCTGAGGGGTGATCTATTAGATCTAATCTTTAGAATTATGAAAGGTTTTGACAGAATAGGCAGTGTGTGTGCACTTTCTTTTGTAAGGCAGGCCAAGCCTAGAATCTATCAATATGAAATAAATCATTAAGAGATCAAATAGGGAATCCAGAAGATGCTTTGATACTAAGTTATGTGAATGTGAAACTACCGAGCAGAGGTAAATAGTATTTAAGAGGCAACTTTAGAATATTATGAGAAAAGGGAATGGAATGCAACTTAATACTCTTAATGCTGGTTCTCTCAGTGAGACAGTGATGCAATATTTGTGGAGCACAGTACACAGCAAATTTCTAACTTCTGTGCTTTAACTGCACATGTACAGACATAAGATGTTAATGTCCAATATATTGCTTATTAATGGTGAACATTATAGCCTCACCGTTATTCCAATTTGAAAAGTCATGCCATTATTTCATCACTTAAAGTGTGTTCAATAGAATAGATTCTCCTTATATTAAAATTAAATCATACATTTATACACCACTTTTCCTACATTGAAAGCAACACAATAAAATTAATCTTGAATCAATGGATGATCATTGCAGTAGAAGGCCATTCAAACTCAATTGCAATCTGTGACAGTTCTTTGAAAAAGCTACCCAATTGGTCCAATTTTCTTGCCCCGTTCACCATAATCCAACAAATTTTCCTTTCCAACATCTTTTTACACTTTACTGAATCTGCTTCCATTACACTTTCAGGAAATGCATTCAAAATCTTCATAATGCTCTAATTATTCCTTTCCCTTCTCTTGTGACTTGGGTGCTTTTGCTAAATAGCAACTGGAAACTGATATTTTCCAAATTGCACTCACACCATATGTGGCAAAAATAGGTAAGAAAAGGACTTTTTAAAAAAAATCTAGATTTTAGTTTCAAAATACCTGCTGAGCTGATATTTTATAGCCAGGAGAGAATCTGGCTGTATATTAACAGTAATGTGCTCAAAAAGAAAAGTTTAAAATGACTTTTCATTGATTGTTCTCTTTCTTTTTATGATAGTTAAAAATAACATTTCCAAAACTGGGTAATACTGTTAAACATTCTTTGTCTCCCCAGCTCTCTGTCATGCTGTCACATTATAAATGTATTCAATTGCATACGCTTGATGCTGCAGTTGGAATTTTTATTTTCTTATGTCCTGCATGCTGGCTAGTGATACAAACCACTGGAATGTCTCTGAAACATTTACACTATGAAACAGAAACATACAGCGACACCAGTCAAGCAGATATGACAGGAAGGTGATCTGCAGCACAGTGATCTGAAGGAAACCTTGTAAACTGTAATCCAAACTCCAGGTTACTCAGTATGGTGACAGCATCACTGCACTGGAGAAAATACATAGGTACTATAACACTCACAATTCCTGACCTGAGGTCCTTCACCAAGGGTAAACACCGCAGTTCCAATTTTGGCATGGTCCAAACCTCCAAAAGCTCCACTGAAATCCAATTCTGTCGTCAATGCAGGGGTAACAGTACACTGCAGCTATGCGACCCAGGGGTCATTTTGTATCATATTTATTAGTCAAGCTATCAGTCAAGGATTTTGTCTCTGAGAAATGAAACTTCAACACTCCATGCTGATGGCCACTGACATAATTCAAGTTGGGTTCACTTAACATTTCAATCTGGAAGTCTCAAGCCCTTATTCCAATTGACCCACCTACCAAATATCTTTACACAAAAAGTGGGATTGATTTTTAAACAGCAGGTACAAAAACATTACAATTTGCTGGAATACAAATCCACAGATTTATGAAAACGCTGTTGGATCATTCTGGGATTTGTACAATTTTCAGATGTGAAAGGATTAAACGTTTTTAGAATGGTGGAAAATACAGAAAGCTACTTTTGTAAGCCATGGTTTTCTCAAAGCTCAACAGCTACATTCAGGAAGTATTGGTAGAGGAGTATTAATTAGATTGAAAAAACTTTGGGGAGAAAGTACAAATGCTATCTGACATCCAAAAGATCACAATAAATCAATTAATTGGGTCATTCCATCAACAGCACGTCAGGTCAGGTTAAAACACTGGCTGCTTAACACAGTTATCTGCAATCATTTAAGAATGAAAACATGCCATTTGGATAATGTAAGACAGGCTGCTTGGAACTAGCAAAACTTTATTTCAGCAAAGAGTCAACCTTTTCAGAAATACTGGGAAATTGGCAAGATGGACAGCAAAATCATGTTTAAAGTGGATTTAAGTGCAGTTTCAGAAGTTGGTAACATTAGTATTCTGTGTCAAAATGTTGGTCTCTAATAGAAAAAATGCGAAACATGCTAGTTATTTCAAAGAAACAGGATCCAATTTCTTTATGGAAATTCGATTCTTTAGATATAAATTCTGAAGCAAGGTCACTGGATTCAAAATCAACACTCTTTTTCTTTCCACCAAAGTTGCCAGACCTTCTGAGCTTCTCCAGCAACATTTTTCCAGATATTCAGCATCCGCGGCATTTTACTTTTATTCTCTGGATATATTTTACCAAGGAAGATCCACTCAAACATTAATAGCCCAGATGTCCAGATGACCGTTAGTCTTTGGAGTTATGCTTTAGGACTATGAAACATTTTCGATTAGGCTGATGCCTGGAACCAGCCCAGCAATCGGAAATTCCAAAAAAACAACCACCCCCCCCTCCAGAGTCTGACACCCTCTCGTAGAGTTCCTTAAAGTCAAAAATTCTGGGGGCTCCCGACTAACTTAAGCCTAACAGTATCTGAGAAACGTCAAAAAGTGTGGTCCTGGAAAAGCATAGCATCCGAGGAGCAGGAGAATGTGATTCCTGATGAAGATCTTATGCTCAAAACATTGATTCTCCTGCTCCTCGGATGATGCCTGACCTGCTGTGCTTTTCCAGCACCTTACTTTTCGACTCTGACCTCCAGCATCTGCAGTCCTCACTTTCTCCCAGTAACTGAGAAAAAAATTAGATAATTAAAAGCTTTGTCTAAGTGCTTGATAAATGGTGAGCTGAAACCTGTCATTAGAATAAAGAACTATAAAGAGATATCGAAAAGAAAACAGCTGAAAAAAAATTTGAGTAGAAAATAGTAAACAATCAATGCAACAATAGATAGAGTCCTTCGGTCTAAAGGGATCAAAGGACATGTGATGCAAGCAGGAACAGGTTACTGAGTAAGATGACCAGGCATGATCATACTGAGTGGTGGGACAAATTTGAAGGACTAAAAGACCTATTCCTATTTTCTATGTAAACCATTGAATCTCTAGCCCTGTCCCTATACACATTCCTTGTTCATCTGCTATCCTTGTCAAAATAATAAAAACTAAATAGGGTCTACTTTGTCTGACTTGCTATGGAAGCTTGTGCCTGATTCGGTCACCAAATTTACCTTGTTAGAGAATGAATAATCCCACTAGCTTGTCATTGACCAGCAGAAAAATATACAGGTCCACAGTGAGAAGGACCCATTCACTCTTGTAATGCGTGAAAGCTTCTCGACAGCAAAATATTAGGGCTACATGAAGATTACGAGCTTTAAATATCTTATATCATATAGTTGGCTGAAGATCTCAGCTGAAGTAAGATTGTCAAGCTTGGTTCATCTGTAGTGCAGACTACATCCTTGTTTTTGTAGTAATTTTAACACAGGGAACTCACAAAATTAAGAATTGTACAACCTTGATACAGTATTGGAAACTTTCTGTATGTTAAAGTTAAAAGTGAACTGTCATCGACATGGATTCTTTATTAGTAAAATAATGGTAAGTATATTATCAGAGATTCTGGCACATAAAACAGATGGCAGCTTTGTTCTAAAACCGATTTTGGATTCTTGTCATTGTTGCTGGACTGAACAGAACATTGGGCATCATAAACATTAATAACCTAGTTGCAAATTAAGTCAGGTAAGAACAATTATATCCGTCTCCTCTCTTAATCAGTTATTCGCTTCTTAGCAAGTATTCCTTGGTGAAGTGGTCAGTATCTAATTACTTCTATTATTAAACCATGACCTTCTTCCTCATTTCCTAAAAATGAGAAACAAACTTGATTCTCTTGTAAAACTGGGTGAAGTCCTGAATTATTATATGATGCATTTCATTTAATTAACTCTTTTTAAAAATAAATGCTCAATGACTGATGTATGACGATAAAGAATTAATATCTTTATGATATCAATTGAATATGAATGTACTTCACAAAGGAGAAAATAATCATTTTGGTTAGAAGTAGATTAAATATGGGCGACTACCTTGAATTATTCAACATAACAATGGTCATCACAAACACATTTCACAAAGAACAATTTAAATACAAAAGCACACCATTATTAAGTAGGTGTTTTGTAAATAAAGTTACGAGAGAAAACAGAAAATCTAGCTGAGGTTAAATACTGGCAGACAGGTTCAAAAAATGAATTCCATGAAAAAGCAGGGGATAATTCTGAGAACCTATTACTACAGACAATTTACTTCAGAAAAAAAAATAAAACCAGAATGGTAAATGATTACCAAAAGCAATCATGTCATCACTGAAAGATGGAATAAAAAAATCTTTTTTTGTGAAGTGGCTGAATGAGAGCAACTTAAAAGCCACCAAGCCTGTCAGAGGCACATTATTTCTTTTACACCCCGTCTCCCAATTCATCTCAGCTCCGCTGACTAACCCCAGCTCCCAGCAGGTGGAGCATTTAAAATAAATAGCATTTCCCACAAAATGCTCTCACTGCCCTATGACAGACGCTTCCGATTCCTGGCCAGTCACTGTATCAGCTTCAGTAGTATCTAACAAGGTGTAAATACAATAACAAGCATGTAATTAAGTGAGCATGATGAAGTTAATGGAGATAATTCATTCCATTTTAGGCTTATGAATATTCTATTAGATGTTATCAGGCAGCTGGAATAGCTGTTAATTTAATCATCATTCAGTCCAGCAAAATGTTCTTTGTGCTAGCATAATTGCAGAGAATGAATAATTGATTTGACAATTGTACCAGTGGATTTCAAACAGTTATGTGCACTCTAAGAGCAGGAAGGGAGGAGAATTGGAATACTCTAAGCAGTGAAGAGGTAGGAGAGCAGCCTGTAAATTGAACATTATGAAGATGCACATGAAAAAAGACATTTTATTTAGCTTGCCACTGCAACTAAGTAAAGCGTACCAGTAGTAATTTCACCAACTAAATAAAGAAAACAGGTTGCAAATTCTATATTATATATGGTTGAGGGATAATTGAACAAAAATGATAATTAAATAATGACTGCTTAAGGCAAAAATGTTAAGCAAAGCAGACAGAAATCTTCCCATAAGCATAAGGACATTTAATTTAGAGCATATATTATATACAGGAATTATATAATATTCATTCCCTCTTCACTAACTCTCCAAACTCACCTTCAACAGGATTGAATAGGATCATTTGTGGGCGGCATGGTGGCACAGTGGTTAGCACTGCTGCCTCACAGCGCCTGAGACCCGGGTTCAATTCCCGCCTCAGGCGACTGACTGTGTGGAGTTTGCACATTCTCCCCGTGTCTGCGTGGGTTTCCTCCGGGTGCTCCGGTTTCCTCCCACAGTCACAAAGATGTGCAGGTCAGGTGAACTGGCCACGCTAAATTGCCCATAGTGTTCGGTAAGGGGTAAATGTAGGGGTATGGGTGGGTTACGCTTCGGCGGGTCGGTGTGGACTTGTTGGGCCGAAGGGTCTGTTTCCACACTGTAATGTAATGTAATCTAATCTAATCCAAATTTCTCTAAAGCAGTCTATGGCGGTCTAGGCTAGACTATAAATGCAATGCTTTAGGGATAACATGACACTTATTACACTACTTATGTACTCAAGCTGTTCAAAGGTCTATTGACGCAATTTAAAATCAGCTCACTAAAAAAAGTTACTGTAATATATTTATTCACTGGCGATGCCAAGGCATACAGGGATTTGAAGAGCTTTTGGCCAAAATGCCGAATTTCCTGCTCCTCGGATGGTGCCTGACCTGCTGTGCGTTTCCAGTACCACTCTAATCTAGACTCTGATCTCCAGCATCTGCAGTCTTCACTTTTGCCTATACAGGGCTATGGCCAAGGACTGGAAAATGGGCTTTGAACAGTTAGCTGGCTGTTTGACAAAATGGGCCAACGGGCCTTTTTCTTTACGGTAGATCTCCAAGACACTACATAAATGTTGCATATCGTTTGGAAACCAACAGAGTGAGGTCATACCTTATCAAGTCAGCTCTGACTTTACCTGCCACTACCTCAGGCTGAACCAGACTATTTGCAAACTGGCAGCCTGTACGAACATAAGCTGCATTTTGGCCCGTATCCCACTCTGTCACAAGAATGCTTACTGCCACCATGGCAACCCTGCCTATTTCCAGCACCAATTTGAACCAACCTGCCCTCTCCACCCTGACTCCTCAGTCATCAGCCCTGTAAGGGTCAATTGCAAGATTCACCACCGAGGTGTCTATCATGATAGGGAGGCTGTGAAGGTAAATTTACTATCCCAGGAGTCATGAACTGTTCCATACCCTCTCAAGTGAAAATCCAAAGCATGCTCAAACTGCCCATCACTTGACAAAAGTATGGAAACAACATAACTTTTTGCCGATTGTGGGTTTGAGTCTGGGTTCTTTCATGGGTTGACCATCTCGTCTCATTGTTTTGAACTGTTGTTTTGGAGCTGCATTAAAGTTCACCATTTATACTTCAATGCTGTTGGCATTATGATCTTATGTATGTAGCATTATCAAAGTAAACACAGCCTACTGATGTAATAATAAACAATGGCATGACCTAGGTCCATTGTTAGAATCATTTTGGTGTGGCGCTCAGCAGTCTTAAATATCAAAACGATGCAATTCAGGCAGCAGAATGAATATGCCGAGATTCTTATAAATATTCCAGCAATCGCACAATATTTTTGTCTGAACAATTATATATATGTTTCAATTTTGGTCAAGGAACTTATGATAAGCAAAATGCTGAACCTCTTGGCAATGTGAAATTTCATAATGTCACTAAGCTCCAGAGAGCATGGAAAATCAACAACTCCATTGGTGGATTGGTTCAAGTAGCAAGTAGCAAGGAGCTAGTCTTAACTGGTTTAACTCCAGTAGTAATTCTCTGCACTTGGGAACTCTAACCTATGGCCCTAAGATCCAATACTTGGAAAACTTGTGATTCTACCTACAGGGAGGAGAGTGCGCACATCATGTTGGGCAAACAAATTCTACAGCTGTAGATTTGTCAGTAGTCTGGTTCAAAGGTTTTAAGCACGTCAAACAATGTTGTTGATGAAAAGGAACTGCTGTAACATTGATAGGAAATATTACCAAGTATAAGGGCAATATTGACGATTGAATCCGAGATGAATTTCAGATAATCATTCTTTACAGAAAATTGTTGCTTAAATGATATTATTGACAAGTTTTGTAAGAGCTCTGCAATCCATTACAGTGCTGTGGATATACTGAGCTAATAAAGGTCAAAGGTAACCTGCTAACTGGTTCTCACTGTTTGCCTTTTATGGCCCAACACAAAACATATTTAGGTCATATTCATCAGATAGACCATCACTACCCTCTGCAGGAGTGTGTGCAATGTTCTCAATCACTACCTCTCCCAATTGCAGAATTGATGTCGAAACTCACCAGAAAAGAACTATGAATTGTTGCAATATCATGTCCTATAACTACACAATGTTCCAATCCAGTGTATCATCTAGTCCTCCATTGCTGAGTTTTATATAGAAAGATCAGGTTTCAGCTGCAGACTTTTTCCCAGTAAACTCCAAGTTCTCAACAGAAACATATTTATTAATTAATGCATAACATTTTATAAACTGGTGGCAAAAATACTCCAAAATTCTGACATCTGGGTCTCCTTTTGAGTATTTTGGTTAGTAAATGCTTTGGGGAAGAAAAATCTTAAGTCTTCACCTGGTACTAGACAGCACTATTCAAACGGAGAAGACAGAATGCTCTGCTGGAGAATTGTCAATGTTGCTCCATACTGTGGGATTAAATAGGTTTTTGAACAATATTCCTATCCAGTGAAATGGAAAATTTACGCTACGTTAACGTGCTCCCTGTAGGTGGTGGGCTCGGTGTCAGCAAATCTTTCCTATCTTTCTCCCTCCAATAAAATATGCCTTGCTTAAAAGAACTACTAATTAACTGAACCCAAAACATCCTGAACTATAATGTACAAATTTAATCACTTCAAATAGCATTTACAGTATAGAAACCGGCCATTCTGCCCAACAGGTCTCTGTCAGTATTTATGCTTTACAACATAGGTACATCCATATTCGTACTTAAAATGGAATTCAACAGAGCTTTAAACAGGAGACACACATTCCTAGCAGGGTCAGCTCAGTAATGAGCCACTCAATACTGCACCAGTGATACACCATTTAGAAGTCACTTTCTGAACTTTTACAGCATTTCAACTTTTTCTTGTCGACATATTTCCCAACAGAGGAATAAAGATGATAAATAAAGTGTAGGTGAAGAACTGTCGTGAGAAGTGGTTAGTCATGCTAATAAAAAAGGCTATCTATCGTCCCTGTACTGACCTCTGACAAACCGCTTTCAGAGTAATTTTACTGCTACTCTGGATTTAACTTTACTAACTGGTAGCAATTCAGCACATCTTTTCGTACCAGCAGTTATCTAAAATGCTACAATAATGACATCAAGAGTAGAATGGTGCAAGATTGGTTTTCTATTGTGCTGCTCAGCTGGCATAATGCCCACTTTGAAAGCAATTCACAGCTCATCACTGAAATCCTGGCAGATACGACACTAAATGCCTCAACAGCTTTGCAAGAGGACCACACCATCCATGAACCAAAGCAGATAAGGGTGCTAAATTTGTCTGGAGGAGAGAAGAAAATTGCAAATAAAAGTTCTATTGCAAAGACTTCCCAGTAGATATTCTGAACATGTTTGAAGAAGATTTCATCCTTATAATGACATGAGAAATGACCACCTATGTCTATGGTTTAGACCAACAATTTAAATCCCACTGAACTCACTCTCATCATTTGTCAATCAAACTAAACTGAATAAATGTTCAGAAAGATAAGGGCTTTGTAATCCACCTGTCTATTTTTTCACTACTATTACTGACATATTAATATGTAGGTTTTAAGGGAAAAAAAAACTTTTCCTTTGCCTTTACTAGTTTGATGGCATTTACCCAATACCACTTTATTCACAATACAAAATAAATTATTCAGTTATGACTACAATGATTCACCCTTGTCAAACTTTGGCCATTTTAAAACCTCAGGCTCTGCATTACATGTCAGTCAAGCCAGAACAGTGCTGAGTTGTAAAGGTTCTGTAGGACGATAGATATCTTTTACATGTCTCTCAACATGAGAAATGTAATGCTGCCCATTTTTATAAATGTGTGCGCACACAGTTTCGGTACAGTTTTATGTTTTGGTCATTTTCATCCCATAGTTCCACTTTTGGGAAATCAGAGATGAACTGAGAGGGACAAGAAATAAAGATCAGATTGAATTTTCTCTTTAAAGAATTGCACCGTGCAGCTCACCATTATAATGTCTGTCTGTGTGCCTGTAATCAATACGGATAACAGCTGTAATATCGGACTTACAGGCATGGAATTTTGCCAAGTGTTAGATGAATACAAATAAAACTCAAAGTCCTAATGTTAAAAAAAACTGCTTAGCAAATAGTCAAAATAAAATTAGTCAGGATCAAAACGATATTCAGCCCATTATGAGACCAGCTGTAAAAGACATTGTAAACTCAAATGGGGAGGTTTTGTGACATCATGAGATTACCATTGAGGAAAGGCCCATTTGCTTTATTGTGGCTACAATCTTAGTTACGGGGAAATAGCCAATTACAACATCAGTTCTCGAACAACTGGCACTCAGAGTGACTTATTGCAGATGATAAGCTACTAAATTACAAGGAATTGTAAAATCTGCTGATTCTATTCACCTTACAGAATTCAATAAGGTGGCCAATGCAATACCTATTTAGACATAACATCTTGCTAGATAACAGAATTTGAAATAATTTAAACAATTAAGTTTCTACATGAACTATACAAGATATCCAATGTAACAATATATTGCAGTGTAGCATGGCTTAGAAAGGGTGGACGTTGGGAATTTGTTTCCGTTAGGCAGGGATACTAGGACCCGTGGGCACAGCCTAAGAATTTCAGAGGGTCAATTTAGAACGGAAATGAGGAGACATTTCTTCAGCCAGAGAGTGGTGAGCCTGTGGAATTCATCGCCACGGAGCGATGTTTGTAATCCACCTGTCTATTTTTTCACTACTATTACTGACATATTAATATGTAGGTTTTAAGGGAAAAATGTCTTCAAGGCAGGATGTTAAATGTCTTCAAGGCAGAGACTGAAAAATCCTTGATCTCGCAAAGAATTAAGGGGTATGTGGAGAGTGCGGATAAGTGGCGTTGAAATGCCCATCAGCCATGATTGAATGGCAGAGTGGACTCGATGGGCCGAATGGCCTTACTTCCACTCCTATTTGTTATGGTCTTAATACTTTTGGTAAAAGTTCAAGTTCAACCTTTGTTTTCAATCAGAGACTAACGACGACTAAATCTTTAAGAAGAAAATAAAGTTGCTCTATTAACTAACCATGAACTCCAACAGCAAATGCACTGAGATCATTAGTCACCACAACAGATTGTTCATTTTGCTTTAGAAATAATCTGGTGAACATTTATTTTGTATTTACTCAAAGGACATCAGGTTAAACTGTCGCTTGGTTGAGTGGGGCAGGGGCAGGGGCAGGGGAAATATTTTGCCCAGATGGCGATTTTGGTTCGTTTCGGGTGAAAAATAAGACTTCCTGTCATATGACCCATAACACTCCCACTTCCACATTTTACTGAACTTAGACAGTCAATACGTCCACAGGTCAGTTAGTAAAAGTTTGTCAGAAAACTGTGAGTTTTTTTTTAAAACAGGTCTTAATGTTAACATGCTCAGACCAGGATCAGTGGTCTCCCTGGACAGGCAACAGGGGACCTGAAGAGGCAGTTCTAGGTGGTGAGTACATTTATAGCACTGCTTGTGGGCTCTGAGAAAGGGGAATGCTTCATTGAGGTCCCAAAAGCTTATGCCTTCCAGCTCTCTTGATCCTCAACTACACCCCCATCCTCCATGAGATCTCAGAATATTCATCTTCCCTCAACTCCATTTGCCACCTTGAGATTGTTACCCCCTTCAATATGAAAATGGCCAATCTGATTGAGGGCTCAAATCTGCCTGTACCCAAGTTCCAATAATCTTGACTCCCTCATTAGTCAAATATCTATCCATCTCTGCTTTAAAAATGACCCAGACTTCCCTGCTCTCTGGGGAAGAGAGTTCCAAAGACTCTTAACCTTCAGGAAAATAAAATTTCTGCCTATTTTAAACTGAGATAACTTGATCTCATCTCTCCCACACAAGGGCAAACATCCTCTCAGCATCCTTGTTGTTCAGTCCATCAGGAATTTATAGTTCTTATAGGTTAAAGAAAATTGTTCACAGGTTATGGGCATTACTGTTAGCATTTTTTGCCTATCCCGAATTATCATGGAAAAGGTGGCGGTGAACTGTTTTCTCGAACTCCTGCAGTGCTTGGGATATAGGGATACTTTTAATGCTGTTCAGGAGGGAGTTCCATGATTTTAACCCAGCAATAGTGAAGGAATGTCAATATCGTTTCAAGTCAGACTAGTGAGTGGCTTCAAGGGGAACTTGCAGGTGGTGGTGTTCCAAAACTTTGCTGCTCTTGTTCTTCTCAGCAGTAGAGGTCATGGACGAGGAAGATGCTGTTAGAAAAAACTTTGTAAGTTACTGCAGTGCATCTTGTAGCTGGTATAGACAGCTGTCACTTTGCATCAATGGTGAAAGGAGTGAATGTTGAAGATAGTGGATGGGGTGCCAATCAAAGGGGCAGCTTTGTCCTGGTTGATGTCCAGCTTCTTCATTCTTGATGAAGGGCTTATGCCCGAAACGTTGATATCCTGCTCCTCGGATGCTGCCTTACCTGCTGTGCTTTTCCAGCACCATACTCCAACTCTGATCTCAGCAACTGCAGTCCTCACTTTCTCCTAGCTGCACTCATCCGGGCAAGTGGAGCATTTTCCATCACGCTCCTGAACTGCACCTTGTAGACAGGGGGCAGCCTTTAGGGATACAGGTGGTAGCTACTTGCCACAGAATTCCTAGCTTATAGCCATAATATCTATATGACTGGTCCGGGTTTCTGGCAAATACTCACCCCTCAGGACATTGATAGTGGAGGATTCAGTGATGGCAATGCCATTGAAAATCAAGAAGCAATGAGTAAATTGTGTCTTGTTGGAGATGATCATTGGAAAAGCGCGGCAGGTCAGGCAGCATTCAAGGAACTGGAGAATCGACGTTTCGGGCATGAGCCCTTCTTCAGGAACCATTCCTGAAGAAGGGCTCATGCCTGAAACATCGATTCTCCTGCTCCTTGATTGCTGCCTGACCTGCCGCGCTTTTCCAGCAACACATTTTCAGCTCTGATCTCCAGCATCTGCAGTCCTCACTTTCTCCCTGGAGATGGTCATTGCCTCACAATGACATTGCAGAAATGTTACTTACCATTTATCAGCCGAAATCTAGATGTTTTACGGGTCTTGCTGTATTTGAATGTGAGCTCCTTCAGTATGTGAGGAGCTGTAAATGGTGCTCCAATAAGTTCTCAATAACATCACCTCTCAGTTTTCTACTTTCCAAGAGGCCCAGTGTATCCAATCATTCCTCATAAGATAACCCCCTCATTCCAGGTATCAGTCGTGTGAACCTTCATGGACTGCTTTCAAGGAATTTACATCCATTCTTAAATAAGGAGGGCAAAACTCCACATAATACTACAAATGTGGTGTTAAGAGGGTGCCAAAGCACCCCCTCTTTCATATTCCATTCCCCTGGCAATAAACAACATTCCATTGCCTTTTTAATCACTTTTATATTAATTTTCTGTGATTCATATACCAACCCATCCAGATCCTTATGTATCTCAGAGTTCAGAGATCCTTCTCAATTTAAATAAAATGTTGTTTGTCCATTCTTTCTGTCAAAGGTAGCCGAGTTCACATTCTGTCACAGAAAACTCCATTTGCCAATGTTTTGTCCAATCACTTAACCTATCTATAGCAGTTTGCAGACTCCTCATGTTCTCTTCACAACTCAATTTGCTAACTATTTTTATGTCATCAACACATTTAACAACCATACATTTGGTCCCGTCATCCACGTCATTAATATAAATTTTGAATATTTGAGGTCCCAGCACTGATACTTGTGGCACTGTTATGCCCGAAACGTCGATTCTCCTGTTCCCTAGATGCTGCCTGACCTGCTGCGCTTTTCCAGCAACACATTTCCATCTCTGATCTCCAGCATTTGCAGACCTCACTTTCTCCTCAAAGATTTCAACCTACTGCGAATCCTCTTACAAGGATGCCTTCCTTGAAGAAGCTCTTTCTCCCGAAGGGCTAATGCCCGAAACGTCGATTCTCCTGTTCCCTAGATGCTGCCTGACCTGCTGCGCTTTTCCAGCAACACATTTCCATTCCTGTTACACAATCAAATCTCAAACTATACTGTTCTCAACAGCATGAACTCATATTTTACTTAGTAACTTTTGATATGATACCATATCAAATGTCATCCGAAAATCTAAATATTCTGTCTCCTTTATTCATCGTGCTAGTTACTTCTTCAAAAAAGTCCAACATATTAATCAAATATGATTCTCCCTTCATAAAACCATGTTGACTGTACCCAACAGAAGAAATTTTCTACATACCCCTCTATATTGTCCTTAATAAAATATTCCCTATTTCCACTGAGGCAGATATTAAGCTAACTGCCTTGTAGTTTCCTGCTTTCTGTCTCCCTCCTTTCTTGATTGGAGGAGTCACATTCATTATTTTGGAATCTGATAAGACCTATCCAAAGTCTACAGATCTTCAGAAAATTAAAACCGATTTATTTATTATTTCAGCAACCACTTTTTTAGGACCACAGATGGAGTCGTACAGGACCTGGGGACTCACCAGCTTTTAGTTCTAATAATTTCCCAAGTTTTCCCTTGCAAATGTAATTGTTTTAAATTCTTCCCTCCATTTTATCTCCTGATTCACAATTAATTAATTGTGCCCTCTACAGTGAAAACAGATGAAAAAATCTGTTTAATATATCTGCTTGTTTTTTTTTATTTCCCAATTTTAGCTCCCCAGATGTGCTCTTTAGAGGAACAACTTTCACATTGTTTACTCGTTTCCTTTCAAATGCCTACAGAAATTCTTACCATCAGATTTAAAGCTTAGCTTGCTTTTTCGTCTACATTAATTTCCCCCTCCTTATTGACCTTTTTACATTTTGGTCTTTTTATTCAGTTCAATCTGTGTCTTTCACTGATCTTTATGCTTTTTGTTTCAACTTGATACAATTTTAACATTTTTTGTTATCTATGGATGGTTCATCATTCTCATCCTGTCTTTCTTAGTGAAATGTTCCTCCTCTGAGCATTTGGAAACAGATTTTTAAAAACTCGTCACTGTCTTTACTGACTTATCCAGTAACCCAATTTCTCAGCTCAATTTGGTCTGCTCTCTCATGCACTTAGAATTGCCTTTTTTAAGCATAAAACACTAATTTTAAGCCCCACTCTTCTCTCCTTCACACTCAATGTCATACTTAATCAGAATATGATCACTGCAACCTAGGGGTTCTTTCACCATGAGATAATTATTTATTCCTGTCTCAGTACACATTACCAAATCTAGAGTAGCCTGCTCTTTTAAATGCATCATCCAGGCTACCTTTGCCAATCTGATGCATTCAATTTACATGTAGATTAAAATCGCCCATGATTAACATTGTACTTTTCCCACAAGCACCCATTATTTCTTCCCATATACTCCATCCCATTGTGTGATTACTGTTAACGGGTCTATACAGCATTCCCAGAACCTTCTTATTCTTTTTATGTTTTCTGATTTGACATCTTGACCTCCAGAACTAAGATCATCTCTCTTCATTGTACCAATTTCACCCTTAATTAAGAGCAAAATCTGCACCTTTTCCTAGATTTTTATTCTGTCTAAATGTCTTGTACTCTTGGATATTCAGATCACAATCTTTGTCATCTTGTAGTCAGGTCTCTGTAATGGCCACGATGTCATACAAATTCATTGTCTGGAATTGTCAATTAATCAGTACTGTTATAAATGCTAATCAAACTCCTTTTACTGTTTTGTAACTTTTAGCTTTACCTGGTGTTGTACTCTTTGGCAGGCATGCTGAGCAAACCCAGCCAGGCTTTGATCATCATTTTCCCTATTGTATTCTGACCCACCTGACTGACAACCCACCTATCATAGAAGCCTTAATGAGGGAAAAAGAATTCTAAGAACGCTCGAGGAGGTTACTGACATGGGGACAATGGGCAGATTTTGACACAAAGTTGAAAATTTAAAATTTGATATTTTGATGGACTTGGAGTAAATATAGTACAACAAATACTGCATGATGAATTAGAATAGGATGGGGACAGAGTTTCAAGAGGAAATTGTAGGCATGGAATAATTTATTACTCCCATCAGGTGCCAAATGTCAAATGTTTTAAACATAATTTACAAGTAGATCAAAAACCATGTGACATTCAATTTAAGATATATTTAACATTTACATTTTATTTTTCATCTCTTTTGCAATACCCATGGAATTTATGATTTGTTTTCAAATTCACTGCAATGTTATACATCTAAATAAGGAGGTAAAAATCTCTCTAAGAAGCATCAAACCAAATACATTGTTAAAATCTGCCTTTTCATTTACAGTCCCTGTTGTGCACGTTACATCGAATAAAATATGCAGAGCAGTCTGACTCTTGAAGCTGGAACCATGGTTTCAGTAATGCAAGGTCTGCCATCAGAACACTTGCCATTCATTAAAAATTTGCAACAACTATCCAAATACAACATATTTTCCATCCTTAAACATTTCACATTCCAAGGACAGGTAAACCCACTACCCATCACCATAACACAGCCATCAATTCATCTGTGAACGTCCAGCCTCTCCATCACTGTTTAACTCATATTGTCTAAATCATTCACTAACAGAAACATGGTGATGGCACTTTAGAAGATTTTCTTAAATTGGCAAAATAAAAGTTATCGTCTGTCACACCACCTCAGACCCAGAAAGACAGACCTGATCCTCGACATCCACAAATGTCCCTCTACACTGATACTATTAGAGATGTTGTGGTTCTGTTCACTGAGCTGGGAATTTGTGTTGCAGACGTTTCGTCCCCTGTCTAGGTGACATCCTCAGTGCTTGGGAGCCTCCTGTGACTTTTCCTCCGGCATTTATAGTGATTTGTATCTGCCGCTTCCGGTTGTCAGTTCTAGCTGTCTGCTGCAGTGGCCGGTATATTGGGTCCAGGTTGATGTGCTTATTGATTGAATCTGTGGATGAGTGCCATGCCTCTAGGAATTCCCTGGCTGTTCTCTGTTTGGCTTGTCCTATAATAGTAGTGTTGTCCCAGTCGAACCCATGTTGCTTGTCATCGGAATATGTGGCTACTAAGGATAGCTGGTCGTGTCGTTTCGTGGCTAGTTGGTGTCCACTGCAGCGGACAGCTAGAACTGACAACCGGAAGCGGCAGATTCAAACCACTACAAATGCCGGAGGAAACATCACAGAAGCGCTTCACAGGAGGCTCCCAAGCACTGAGGATGTCACCTATTCAGGGGACGATACGTCTGCAACACAAATTCCCAGCTCGGCGAACAGAACCACAACAACGAGCACCCGAGCTACAAATCTTCTCACAAACTTTGAACTATTAGAGATGGAAGAATAAGATTTAAGAAGGCATAATGGCCTGGATTTCCTGCTGTCATTATTCCAGCGGAGATGCAGGTTGTGCATGAAGGAGCTGCAGTGTCCCCATCATAGCACAATCTGAAGGAATTGCCAGGGAATCTGAATATTCTGCCAGGTAATTCCTCTGCACAAAGACTCTTCAAAACGTTTCCAGTTAAATCAGATTTGTACAGTTCCAACAAAATTAAGTCAATTAATGACTTCAGAAAAATTAGATGATTAAATACATAGTCTAATTTCTGAGTAACTAATCACAGACCACATACTTACTTCAAACATCTACAACTACACCTCCATCAGATCCTAACCAATACCCCCAGGGGCCCATACCTTCACCCCCAACTGCCAGGCCTGCACCCTAACCTCCCCCAACTCAAAAGTCCCAATCACCAGACTCATCACTGCCCTTTGTGCCAGACTCAATATATTAAATCCACCACAATCTACCCCAAACTATGCCATGCAATCTTGCACCCTACCTGCTTCCCACTTTCAATTCTCCTCAGCTGGTACCCTACACCCCTATCCAGATGGCACCCTGCTTACCTGGCACTCAATCCTTACCATCTGGAATCTTACTTCTGGCAACCTATCCTCTCCCCAGCTGGCATCCTAATCAGCTGGCACTCTACTATCCTGGTACCCTACACTCTACCCACTCGGGACCTAAACACCACACTTACGTATTTAAGTCATCGGGCTGCAATGACCACTGAAGATCAGAATATAACTGACTGCCTTGTAAGAGGGTGATTTGCCTTCCACTGACAGTTATGAAAGAACTGTCAGAATGAAAGTATGCCCCTGCACTTCTGAGGAAGACCCAAGCAGAATCTTCTCTGAGAAATGCAATCCAATATTTACAATTGATGATGATCACTTGATCCATCCATCCTTCAAATCATCCATTATGGCATCTGACTCTTTAAATTAATCCAGCAATATTGCCTTGCTACTCTATCCAGAAGTTCACCCCATGTATTAGCCAGTCTATCTGAAGAAGAAATTCTCAATATTAACCCAAACTTTACTTTTTTTGCTGTTTTGTATCTGTATCCATTCAATTTTTAAAATTACTTTTAAAAAATTCTGAAATTGCTTGGCCCCCTCAACTGCTCCTTGCTCCCTGGCAAAATCAGACAAAATACTGATGGTTTCTCGCTCTCCCTCCCCACCACCTCTCAACTTTTCCATTCCAAATTGTTTTTAAAGTTTGGTTGTCTGGTATTTTGCCCTGGACAAACCTCAATTTCCTCCAATTTAACATTGATAAGAACAAAGTCAGCATATTTAACCTCCATCACAATCTTCATAATCTGGCTACTGATTCCATCCCTATTGTCTCAGGCTTTACCACACCAATCATAATCCTGTGACAACCTACATCCTCTTCATCACAGACAAAGCTTCAAAGGAAGATAACACACTATAAACAAATCTTTAGCTGCTGGGAAAGATCTCACTTTGTGAACCCATTAAAATAAAGCCAGCTGACTGCATGAGAGATATGGCAAGTCTTCCCTTTTCAAGAATACACAAAAAGGTGTTACAAACTAGCTTGGCACTGGTGTGAGCATGCTAATGAGCTGGTGTGTCCCAATGGGCTAGGGTACCCAGCAAGATGCCTATATGATAGAGGTGAATCTTGCTCATAAGCAGGAAGATACCTATTTGCTTGCATTAGTATGTTATTATTCACTAAACTCGCCTCATTGATATGTGGTTAGGGCATGTACTATGGGTAGCAACTGCACTCAGCACTCACTCACAGATGTTAGCTTCGGCTACACTCCAGTCTCTCTGCACCATTGCAACACATCTCTGAAACTTCTTAACATGGTCTATACTTCAACGTTACACTTTGGCACTTTCACTGGAATGCTACTAACAGGACAGTTTGCATACTGGGACAGGCACCCAACTCAAGAATTGAAACAGGCTGCACATCAGGGCTTCGCGCTTGCCGTCTCAGCATTCAATCACTTTGTTCCTGCTTGCCTGCCTGGTCTTGCCTTTTTGGATATCTTCCCCTCAGCTGGAAGGGCAGGTATGATAACCCAATGCTGTGGTATGGAAATTGGGCAAGTCAATTGTGCAGATCTGAGGCAGCATGCTGCGCTGCAGAAGAGACAGTGATTGGATAGTAGACAAATATAAGGGAAAGAGGCAGACAATTGTGCATTAAAGAACGCGTGCTTCTTTTTGGTTCCCTTCCCATATGTGGTCAGTGAAGTGTAGTTCCAGGCTCCCAGCACTTGACCTCGTGCTTGACCAAGCTTTCAATCAGTGCCAGCACTAAGAAACCCAGGAGGTCCTGGCAGTCAGGGGCATGTCAGCTTATCTAAGGAGGAAGATGGAACAACTAGGGTGCCACACAGTCACCATGCATAGTTAATGAGGCCAGTTGCAGAGGGTAGTGTGAGAAACCTCACTAGGGGCTCACAGAATGAAACCCTCCATGAAACTGACTGAAATTCATCCTTAGTTGATTTCTGGTAAAATTCAACCCATATGTTCATTTGAGACTGTGAGAAAGGGAAGTGATCCTTATTAACTTAATGTTGGTACAGCCAACCAAGAGGACAGGTAAACCAAGGGGAATGAGCACCGCCCTTATCTGGAATATTTACAATTTGGGGTATCCCACCTAAAACTGCAACAAATTGAGGAACCCCATTTGGAGATGGCTCATAACGCGATTCCAAACACTCTTCCAGCCAGCTTCCCAGCTTTCACATTAGCTCATCCCAGAAAAACAGCAGCTAGTGAAAAAGCAACTTAATAACCAATCACCAATACTCAAAGATATCAACAGATTCTGCTCTTGCTGCAGACATGAGTCAACAATTAACATGTTTAAAATACAGCACCTCAAAAGCTCTTTCATGGCATAGCATTGACTGCCTTACACACAGTCTCATTTAAACTTATTACTGGTGTGTTTGTGTGTTTGATATTTCATTTCTTATTTTTTTTTTCCCCATAGATAATAAAACACACATTTCACTTCAAGAAAACATTGGTAGCTGGCTATTTCATGTTATAGCAAGCTGTTTTAATTGAAGAGTGATAACTGCATGCTTTAAAAAATAATTGCTGCATGCAACTGAGAAGGAACTAAGAACCAGAAAGCAGACTTTGCCTCCTTACCTGGTTGTAATGCTATGAATTAGAGACCTCAGACTGCAAAGTCAGTATAACTTTTAAGATAATGAAACCAATCCTTTATTAATAATTAATTGAAGGAAAGGGAATCTTCCCCACCCTGCAAAAGAGTCAATAGTGAAAGGTATCATTTTTAAAATCTTTAAAAACCTGCCATATCCACTGCATCTTCAAGAAAAAAAAATCAAGAGGCCTTTGTGAATAAAAAATTCTAATTCATGATTATAGAGTAGTGTGACAACACCAATATTTATAATTTTACTGTCAGCTTGTTAATGTCATTTCAGAAAACCTTCAAGCAGAAAGTAATAAGAATTTGTTCGCATCATGCAAGTGTATGACACTGGGTGTTCAATAGTACTGAACCTACTTGGGTTCCATTTCAAACATAATGCACAATGAAAAGAAAATCTAGAGAAATAAAGCAAGCACAGAAAAAGATGCAGATTTCTGTAAGGGATTTCTGGCTTTGTGTGAACAACCGAACAGTTCTGAAACAAAATATGCCTGTGTAGACACAGCGAATCACTGACACATACAGAAGAAAATTCTCAAATTTAATCACTTGGCTGGGATGGTATAACAATTACTTTAGCAGTAACAGCAACAACTTGTATTTATACAGCACCATTAACATAGTAAGCCATGTCAAAGCATTTGAAAGAAGTGTCATCAAAAATAAATTGATACGACAGGCACTTGGGGAAAAGAAAATGACCATAAGATTGGTCAAAGATGTGGATTTCAAGTCGTACATTAAAAACAGTTATTTGGTAGTCTAGAACGAGAGAAGTGCTGAAAAAGAAACAGTTGTTAATTTTGCACTTCTAAGAACAATTTGTAAGATACATCATTGCAAAGGAATACCAACTTTTATACTGTACAGGTGGAGTGTGCTAATTGATTCTCCATGGCACTGCCCCCTATCAATCAGTTCATGATGATTGATAGTTAAATCCAAGTTTTGTTTAAATTTTAAACCAGGAAGGTTGACTCAGATTGGTTCAGGCACTGCCTTCAGAAATGAAGCAGTGAATGGTTGTTACCTATTTCATTGCGTTGAAGCAGGAGATGTGTGTACATTTTCTATTTGCAAAGAACAGAGTCTGTGTGTTAATTTATACAGTTTCCAGTATACACACATATCACTCTACAAGCCCTAACGACAATTCTAAATTAGCTATCAGAGTTATTCTTCACACACTCAGGATTATGCAGTAAATATTACCCAATCACAGAACCACATCCAATGTTGGACACTGTTCAGTGAGTTTTGCAAGTGGGGATTGGTTGAGGACAGTCAGTACCTTGTTTATTGCAAATAGCCAAAAGGATATATTGGTTTCCCCTTGTATGTTAAAGGAGAAAAGTGGGTGAAGGAGATATTTAGGGAAGAAAATCCAAGGATAGGGTTTTTCCTCACTGAAGGCAAAGCTGCAAATATAAGAGTCTTGAAAACTGGAGATGTTAATTGCCTGTTGCAAACATAAATTCTTTATTTGAAGTCCGTTTCTAGTAACTGTTTTTTTCTCCCCTTCCAATTTTTAGACATCTCTACGAAGTGCATACAGAAAACACACTTTGACATTACCATGTTGTGGTGGCAGGATAGGCAATTGGAAAACAGCTCTAGAGACCTGACACCAGGCCATCCAGATGTTTTTCAATCACCTCAAGGATGTGGTTACTTTTTTAATTTCGTATTTAGATGCTGAATCTACTAATGCTATGCTTATCTTGTATTGGACACTTCAGCCGTAAAAAGGACGATTTTGGATAGTGCTTTCAGTGTGTTCTTCCCCTTAGCCATGTCATTTGTCAAAGGTAAACAGCAGACTATTTATTTTTGAACTACCTGGATTAGCTGGGACGGTATTCCAAGATAACTGAATTGTAAAGCAACAATGAAATACATCCCCATTTGTGCCTGGATTGTACTCAGACTTTGAATATCCTTACTCTGGCTAGAGACTATTTTTTATTGCTGTTGCTGTTTTATTAGCGGATTGATCATAAATGTGAAACTCGTTGTCCAGAGACTAAATTCAAGCAAATTAATGAAAACATTAATTAACTTTTTATATGGTCTTTGAAGTGCTAATATATTGATCTAAGAGATGAGGAAAACACAAATGCCTGCACATTGGTTAAAGATTCACATTAACATGAACAGTGACAGAAATGTTTATGTAAACAGAAAAATCCAAATTAATGTTTAGAAACGAAGGATGCAATGAAATGGTAACATGCAAACTGTGACTTGCAATATCAGACAGAACCTTGTGTACCTGGAAGTCGTGAGCTTGGAGGCTGGAAGGGCACTCACTTGATTGGGCTGCGGCATATTCAAAACCTGGTATTGTCTCACCTCCACCAGAATTGAGTCTTGGGCAGGAAGACCCATGGTCAGCCTTCCTGCTGCACCATTGGGAACCCCCATCCCTGAACTCCCAACCTGAGAACCCTCTAGCTTACTTTCCTTTGCTTTCCTTCCTAATCCCAGGATTCTGGTAAAGTTCTTATGGCAGCAGCCATGTCCCCATCTCACTTTAACTCAATGGTACTGTCTTCATTGAACTTGTCCACCAACATATGGGATTGAAATTTACCAAGAGCTTGGCTGAAACAAATGCAATTATTATTGTCAAGCCTTTTCTTATTCACGTCTGCTGAAGCCTCAAACTCCACCACAAAGGAGGACTAGGGCAGCAGTTGCATGGGAACACCAGCAAGCTCCCTCCAAGCCATATTCCAACCTGATGTGGAAGTATATTGGTTCCTACACCACTGATGGGTCAAAATCCTGAATCTCCTTAGCTATTAGTAGTTCTTCACTAAATGGACCCCACTGGTTAAAGAAAGCAGCTCCTCACCATTTTCTTGTGTAATTAAGAAGTGAAGCAAATATTGGCCTTGTCAA
The DNA here is from genome assembly GCF_037043375.1 of Chiloscyllium plagiosum. Taxonomy (NCBI): domain Eukaryota; kingdom Metazoa; phylum Chordata; class Chondrichthyes; order Orectolobiformes; family Hemiscylliidae; genus Chiloscyllium; species Chiloscyllium plagiosum. The sequence continues at coordinate 66,031,448 of NW_028270150.1, read as the reverse complement.
TGATGCTCACATCCCAAAATTAAATGAGTCAAACATTATTGAAAATTTTTAGTTATCATAATATGCTTACAGAACAGGGTCACTGTATTCTGGAAAGAACAGATTTATGAAATACTTGGAGCATGTAATAATATTGTTGAAGGAAGTAGACTGTATGAGCAGGCATATAAGCTGTAGAAAGGTAGAACACGAGATAGAAGCTGAAAAGAGCTATACAGTCAACCATTCAACATGATCAGAGCCGATCTTGAGCACCAACTCCACTTACATGCTTGTACCTTGCATTACCTGACTTCTGAAAAACCAAAAATGTGTATATCCCAGTCTTAAATATATCTACCATTGGACAACCCATAACCATCTGGTGTAGAGAACTCCAAAGATTCACAATGCTTTCAGTGATTAAATTTCTCCTGTAATTGGATCAATTAAGAGTGACTGTCCTCAGTATCAATGCTGCATGTTATGGCATCAAGCAGCCCTAGGAAAACTGGAGTCAATGGAATTGGGGAAAACACTCCACTAGTTGGATGTGATGTAGCAAGGTGACTGTAGTTGTTGGAGGTCAGTCATCTTTACTTCCAGAGTCTCTGCGGGAGTTTCTCAGAGTAATGACCAAGGTCCAAACCATCTTCAGTTGCTTCATCAATAACCTTCTCTCCATCTTAAGGTCAAAAGTGGGGAATGTTTGCTCATGGCAGCACAATGTTCAGCACTGTTTGCAACTCCTCAGATACTGAAGCAGTCTATTCCCAAATGCAACAAGACCCAGATAATACACAGCAATACTGGGCTAAGAAGTGGCAAGAAATATTCATGCGGCAATGACCATCACCCTTCAATTTTAATGTCATTAAGATCACTGAATTCCTACTGTCAACATCCTGGGGGCTTCTGTTAATCAGAAACTGGATTAGTATGAAGTTGCCATAATCCTACCAGACCACAGGGCTCTCATTAAAGAGAGGCGACTGATGCTGGTTTAATCTGAGGGTCTGTATGCCTCAGACAACGGAAAGTCTTTTATGGTAACCTCAGCCAGTGCGGGAACTGAACCCATGTTGCAGACATCACTCTGCATTGGCATATGACTAGGCACACAAATACCATGGCTACAAGAAGTCAGGGATGTGATGGAATACTTCCCACTTATCTGGATGAGTGCAGCTCCATCAACACCCACAAAGTTTGACACCATCCATAATTGGCACAACATCTACAAACTTTCACTCTCTCTACTGCCAACACTTAATACCAGCAATGTGCACTGTCTACAAGATGCACTGCAGAAATTCACCAAAGCTCCTTAGAGAGCACCTTCCAAAACCATGACCACAACAGAACATGAACAAGAGGAGCAGATGCATGAGAACTTTATCTTCAAATTCCCTTCCAAGCCACTCACCACCTTGACTTGGAAATATGTCATCATTCCGTCAGAGTTGTTGAATCAAAACCATCAATCTCTAACACCATTGTGCGTGTTCTCTCAATAAATGGACTGAGTGGTTTAATAAGGTAGCTCACCACCATTTCTCAAAGGCAATAAGGATGGGCAGTAATTGCTGGCCCATATAGTGATGTCCACGTCCTGTAAATGAAAAAAAGCAAAAGTCAAAAATCATGATCTCCCTCCCCCACCATTTGAAACCGTGCCCCTTATATCTGTGTACTTGGTACCAGAGAGCAGATGTGTCTTTCTGAAATTATACAGGACATGGTGAGGCTACTCCTGGAATATTGATCTCTCTATCTTCAGAAGGATACCCTCGCTATAGAGGGAGTGTAATCTTTAGCAGACTGATTCCTGGGATGGCAACACTGATATATTAAGAGAGGTTGAATCAGTTAGAATTATATTCGCTGGAGTACAGAAGAATTAGGGAGGAATCTCAGAAACCTGTAACATCCTAACAGGGCTCAACTGAGTAGATGCAGAAAGAATGGTAGGGGCATTCATAACCAGGGATTATAGGCCAAGGATATGGGGCAAACTGTTTAGGACTGTGATGAGGAGAACTTTTTTTGCCTAGAAAGTGGTGAGCCTGTGGAATTCACTACCACAGGGAAAAAAATCAAAGTCAAAACATTGTATGATTTCAACAGGGAGTTAGAAATAGTACTTGGAGCTGAAAGAATCAAAGATATGGGGGAATTAGGTAATTGAGTTGGATGATAAGTCATGATCATGAATAGTGGAGTAGGCTCGAAGGGCTGGATGTCCTATTCCTACTTTCTATTTTTCTCTAACCCGAAGTCTCTCAGCATTTGTTCTGTCAAGCCCCTTAATTATTGTGTATACTTCATGGGCCTCATCCTGCATTTCAATCTCCAGAGAGCATATGCCCAGTTTGCCTTGTCTTTTGTCATGGGACAACCCTTTCATTCCAGCAACCAATCCCAGTTGGATTTTGTTGTACTTTTACAATGTACAACAGTCCCTTTCTTAAATATGGAGACAAAAGCTGCAGATAGTATTCCAGGTGTGTTCTCAACAAAGACCCGTACAATTGTGGCAATATTTCTTCATTCTTGTTCTCCAATCCCTTTGCAATAAAGATCAAGAAGTAGGTGAAAATGTGGGGAGGTTTTAAATAAGAATTTTATAAATATATGGAATAGGTTGTTGGACAAATGATCCCCTGTGGCTATTTGCTGCATACAAAGTGTAGGCAGGATGTTGTGGTGACTTATAATCGCTTACATTTCTTTTGACTGCCTTGGGCTGTCACTGGATTGGCTTGCCCACAGCCTCCTGAAATTGATTAGATTAGATTACCGACAGTGTGGAAACAGGCCCTTCGGCCCAACCAGTCCACACCGACTCTCCGAAGAGCAAACCACCCAGACCCATTCCCGTACATTTACCCCTTCACCTAACACTGCGGGCAGTTTAGCATGGCCAATTCACCTAACCTGCACATCTTTGGACTGTGGGTGGAAACCGGAGCACCCAGAGGAAACCCACGCAGATATGGGGAGAATGTGCAAACTCCACACAGACAATTGCCCAAGGCAGGAATTGAACCCAGGTCCCTGGCGCTGTGAGGCAGCAGTGCTAACTACTGTGCCACCATGCCATCCTTTTATTAGATTCCCTACAGTGTAGAAACAGGCCCTTCAGCCCAACCAGTCCACACCAACTCTCCGAAGAGTAACCCACCCAGACCCATTTCCCTCTGACTAATGCACCTAGCACTGGGCAATTTAGCATGGCCAATGTAAATGTGCAAACTCCACACAGACAGTCTCCTGAGGCTGGAATTGAACCTGGGACCCTGGTGCTGTGAGGCAGCAGTGCTAACCACCGAACCGCCCGACCTGACAGTTTCAGTATTTGGTCTTGCACCTCTCCGAGAAGATCACCACATAACATTGGGAAGGAGCACTGCATCATGATGCTTACTGGTTCCAGGGCTGTTTGGGGTAAGTGGACCAGCTCAGCTTTTCTGCCTTTTGTTAATAATAAGATTCATGTGAATGGAAAATGAAATAATCTGTTTACTGAAACAGATTCTGCGTGGTGTCCCTGAAAATTTCATAATTCAATGAAAGCATCATTTCGTTCCTTTGGAGAAGAACTGACAATGGTTACTAGCTCAAATTTAATAAATAAACCATACTACTGTTTGGCTTGATTTTTAAAACAATTGTGCCAATATCTAAAATGGAGGAAAACAACTACATTCAATTTAATCTAGCTTCTCAAGTTAATTACAATGTCTGTATAAAATGTAATTTCACATTAATTTCTTTACTGGTTTGCAGATGACACCAGAATTGGAGGTGTAGTGGACAGTGAAGAAAGTTACCTTAGATTATAACTGGATCTTGATCAGATGGGGCAATGGGCTGAGGAGTGGCAGATGAAGTTTGATTTAGATAAATGCGAGATGCTGTATTTTGGGAAAGCAAATCTTAGCAGGGCATATACACATAATGGTAAGGTCCTGGGGAGTATTGCTGAACAAAGAGACCTTGGAGTACAGGTTCATAGCTCCTTGAAAGTAGAATCACAGGTAGATAGGATAGTGAAGAAGGCGCTTGATATGTTTTCCCTTATTGGTCAGAATATTGAGTATAGGAGTTGGGAGGTCATGTTGCGGCTGTACAGGACATCGGTTAGGCCACTTTTGGAATATTGTGTGCAATTCAGATCTCCTTCCTATCAGAAGGATGTTGTGAAACTTGAAAGGGTTCAGAAAAGATTTACAAGGATGTTGCCAGGGTTGCCAGGCTTTGAGCTATAGGGAGAGGTTGAATAGGCTAGGGCTGTTTTCCCCGGAGCATCGGAGGCTGAGGGGTGACCTTATAGAGGTTTATAAAATCATGAGGGGCACGGATAGGATAAATAGACAAAGTCTTTTCCCTGGGGTGGGAAAGTCCAGAACTAGAGGGCATAGGTTTAGGGTGAGGGGGGAAAGATATAAAAGGGACCTAAGAGGCAACTTTTTCACTCAGAGGGTGGTACGCGTTAGAATGAAATGCCAGAGAAAATAGTGAAGGCTGGTACAATTGCAACATTTAAAAGGCATCTGGATGGGTATATGAATAGGAAGGGTTTGGAGGGTTATGGGCGGGTGCTGGCAGGTGGGACTAGATTGGGTTGGGATATCTGGTTGGCATAGACAAGTTGGACAGAAGGGTCTGTTTCTACGCTGTACATCTCTCTGACTCTATTCATCTTTTCCCAACTAAGAAAACAATGTATTTTCTTTTATAAAACAAAAAAAACTGTGAATGCTGGAAATCAAACAAGAAAATAAATTATTGGAGAAACGTAGCAGCTCTGTGGAGAGAAAGCTGAGTTAGAATTTCCAAGTCGCCCAGTGATTCTTCTTCAAAACTTTATTGAATGTACTTTGGCAGTTGAGATCATGTATAAATTGTAAGTGACTCACTTTTCGCCCTCTCCAAGAATCAGGCCTGATGTCTCCACTTTTACAGTCTGGTAAAGTCCCACCTGCTTCAGAGGTGTGTAATAACATCTCTCACCAGATTGTTTAGAAAAATAGATAAAATAAATACGTTTTCTTTGTCGTTATTGATGTAGGCAGGGTTAGCATGAAGCACCTTTTGAAGCAGATAGCACTCCCAACTGCAGCATGTCCAGTTCTGGAGGAAACGTTAGCTCCACCTCCTCCAATAATATGCCTGAATTTGTCTCTTGAAAATAAAAGAGAGTGTTCTATGGACCGGTGACATTTCTATTTCAATCACAAACTACTTCTGGCACCTTTTTGACTGAAACCTCCAGTTCATTCCAAAATACCTGCAGAACTATATTGAGGCTATGTACCCAATTTGACTAAAAGTTTCTGCATACAACGTCCATGCCATTGGTAAATGGGAGAAACGTCTACCTCCTCTAACTGAGTTGAGAAGAGTGGATGCTAACTACAGACCCTAGGACTCTCTCGAGTTCACCAAAGTGAATTCTTGCAAGGGTTCACAAACCCTAATACTCATTGTCCATTTGAAACATGATACTCAGAAATTGTAAAATCGTCCACCAGCACAAACTCAGTAAGTAAAATTAAATTGTCAGTTCATCATGGGGGAGCATCATACATAAACCCAAAGAAAACCACTTGTACCTGCCACAGATAGCCAACAAAGCAACTGAGAAATTGGTTTCAAAAGTTTTCACTTCTGCCTCTTGCTAATGCAAATTTGGAATATATGGATAATTTTTAAGCTGCCATCAATTGCAAAAGCTTTTGAGAATACCCACAAACCCCCAAGCCAGTTGTAGAATCACAATACAAATAGTCATTTTCTGTGGTGTAGTTCATATGAAAGTTCAAAGCACTTCAGTAAAATTGATGTAAATAAAGCAATTTTTTTTCTAGTTCCTCAGTAAATGGCTCAAGACTTGAAATGCAAAATCATTTTACACTCTTGATGTGAATTTATGAAACAACAAAGTCAAAGTTCATATTCACAGATATTTCTGCAACATTGATAATACAGATCAACACCAGAGATCCTCATTGTTACCTTGACTATTTAGCCTGAAACACATTCTCTTCCCTACATATTACAAGGTAGAACGCATCATTTCAAAATAAAATCGGAAGGACAGGCAGATACAAACCAACATAATAAATGGGGCAGTACACATTTTCCTTTGATGCACAATGATAAAACATGAAATGGAAAACATAAGCAACACACCATTCTTCGAACCTAATAGGATCTTGCTACACAAGACTTTGCTTTAAAAATCAAACAATTCGTTAGTCACTTTGACCCCAATTTTTTGACACAAGGTTTCTAATTGAAGGATAATAAGAGAAAGTACTACTGGAAAGGTATTCAACACTTCCTTTAAATGTGACAGTAAATGTGTGAAAAAGATTAGTTTTGTACTTTAGGAGAAATTGAGCTTTTTAAGTAGCAGTTGCTTATATAAAAGAAAGTGTCTATATAATCTTAAAAAGATATCACTTGTATACTAAAGCATTTTATAATAAACACAGGCTGTCAAACCTTACGAGTGATAAGTTATCAGCCATGTGTCAGAATGATCCTCTGAGGTTTGAAAAGCATGTGTTTACCATAACTGCTGTACATTAGTCTAACAGAAGTTATCAACCTCATACTTTCTGCAAAGTAAATTTAGTGTGAACAGTCAAATATACATTCTCATTGCTAGGATACGATGCTGGGTGTATGGTGCTGCATGAGTATTCAGCGTGAATAAAGATATTTTACGACCAAAATTTAACTTCTGCAGACCTGTGAAAAGGCTGTTTATAAGACGCTTGGCACTGCTGACTTCCAGACACCATTCTTAAATCAAGACAAAGCTGATGTCAACCAGTCTGCTACCTGTAGCTAAATAGCATTGAGGATCTGTTCAGTACATAAGTAATAAGGAGCACATTTGTGGCAACAAAGCACTTAAATTCTGTGGGTAACCTTTTCCTGCATTTTTCGCACCCCCCCCCCATAATACATTACTACATCGAAAATTATTAAAATGTATGCACCCTTCAATATTACAATAAATTTCAATAATCACATACAGTAAGAGAGGGAAAGGAATCTGTAAAAAGCATTTATGACACATCATTTTGAAGATAAACCATATGAACCCTGTTAGATTTCTCAATGTCCTGCTGGCCCATAAACATGGAATAGTCAGTCAGCTGGCAGCAAGCAAAAATTATGCAAATGTTACATTAAATGAAAATGGGATAAAGTCACTGAAATGGCACCAACAAATGCCCAATTGAACAATCAATACGAGGTCAAATCAGCAAAGTTACAAATTGTTCCTGCAAAACGTGTGATCTTTGGGGACTACTGTGGACCACAGCATAAAATTAGTCGAGGCTTTCCTCATGGAAGTAGTGGGTTATGCCAATTTTGTACCAAAATCACTGGACAACATAGAACGAATGGTGGAGGAATATATGATTGTGCTGAAGCGTGCAGCTGGCTATGTTAGGAATGTATTTAGCTCAAACAAAATTATCATCTGCTGTGATCTTCCGTTGTCAGCAAACCTAAAGTAAGAAAAATATTATATTTTGTTGCAGAAAGGGAAAATACTTCAGCAATTTTCTACAATTTGTTTGGGGCAAATAGCACTTCATGTCATAAAAAAAACAATAAATATTTCAAAAGAAAAGCATATATGAGAAAAATTAATTCTTATAATATTCAAAACTCGGTGAAGCAGAGGGAACTTGACCCCAATGCAAAGCATTTTCACTGTCACTCAAAAGTAGGTAATGCTGTGTGTCCACTTAGAGACAAAAAAAGGGTTATTCAGTATATTATTTGCAGTAAGGCCTGTGCTTCAGTGCCACCATATTACTGCAGCATTAAAAACTGTCACATCGCCAATCAATAACCCAGAATGTTGAAAAGAATTCCAGATCACCCTTTGTTAAATGAGTTACTATTACTGAAATATATGATCCATTTCGATTACCTAAGCACCATCATGCTCATCTTTCATCCCAATTACAACCTCTATCATTTCCTCAATCTAGAAGCTGTTTTCAATCAACATGTTCACTTATTACAGTGGGTTATGGTAGCTACCACCTCTTCTTGTATTGAATTCTTGATTGGACAAGCCCTTTGAATTTAACATGCACCATGATTGCATGTATCAAAAACAGGGTGCCAATCACAATCTTTTAAAAGGCTATTCGCGTTATACTTCATCATGGAAATGAGTACCAAAGTGAATTCAAAATACAGGGCCAGCATGTAAAACTAGGGTCCTCACGACAGAGAATGAATCTCATTATAGCAACCTTGCCATGAGTTTCTGCAGAAAATGCCTGATAAATTGATTTTATTTGTTTCTCCACACTTTGTGTGTTCCATTCTTTCATAATTGCATGCTTTAATCGCTCCTTTTACCAATTACAGGCTCTCATTTTCTATACATTTTTCTCATTTCTCCTTTTGCTCACTAGCTGTTTTCTTCTTTCTGGTGCTTTCTCTATTGAAACTGTGCACTGGAGGACAATACCATACTCTGAACAAGTAAATGAAAGAGTAAGTATAATAGGATTTTCAATTCTTGCGACAATTATTTAAATTAATCGGTTCAATTCCCTACAATAATGCTTGCAAAAGATTCTCAAATCATTCAATATAACAAGTATATAGATATGTAAATGCAATTTTTTAAACAAAAAGGCATTAATTTTCATCAATTAAGTACAATTGTCCACATTCAGTTTTTTCAATGCATCAGTGTGCATTGTGTTCAAGCTCTGAGCATTCAGTGACAGAAGTCGAGATTCTTCACCAGGAAATCCAGTTCCTATTGTGGGAAGTATTTTTTTTAAATTCTGGAAATGATTATTCTGGATTTAAATTATTTAGTTTGCTGGCAGTCAGAGAAATCCCAATCTTATCACTTGCTGTGGATTCAACCGAGATCTTGGAGATAAATGACCAGTGGTCTAATGCACACAATATTTTAAGCTGACAAAGTATTGGAAAGGAGATCAACTCTAAGTTTCAGTAGAACCTTATGTCACTTGAACACATGCACATCTTCAAATGGAAGGCTAAATAAGCAATGGACAGAAATAAGAAAGACATATTTTATCATTACCTAAAATAACTTTAGGTAATTGCCAGAAGCAACTATACTGATTCCCCACAAATATACATCTGTCTGTCTGATTTGGCAGTCTAGAATCTGGAATTCTAATAAACAAATAGGGACAAAATCCAAAAACTTTATTGTATAGATATCAGGTTTAAAAAAAATTTCAGCACAACAACTCTTGTGTCAGTGCTTTGTACCTTTAACAAACGAGATTTGATTGTATATGGAAGTTTTGTGTACCAACTGTCACCATAGCCTGGCATTGGTGCGAAATACAAAAATAAAATCACTATCTTCCAATAGTTTTTGAGTGTCCACAGATACTTGCACAATAAAACGGAGGAAGGCAAAAGAGAAAGGAAAAGCAGAAATGAAATAAAAGGTGCAAGGAAGCCAAAATTGTGCCAAATCTGGACCTCAATTCAAAGTATCCTGCACAAAGCACAAAGATGGTATCCAACTGTGAGACCAAACTGTTGATTCCAGCAATACAAGTAAGTTTTGAAACTAGGGCCTGAAGCCCAAGATGGTCCATGTTAGTGGTATTTTGTCCATCTGAGTCACAAATGCTGTCTTCAAAATTCTGTGTGAAAATTACATTTATAAAAAATTTTGTTACTGTATACTGAAAAATATTTGCTGCAATGATAGCACTGCCATTAGCTGCCATTAATCAGTTAGGAAGGGACACTGTTGTTTTGTTGTGATGTTCTTCAACACATTTAATAGATTCAAATTTTCAATATAATGTAGAAGAGTTACCCAAAAAGAGATGAAACATGTAAGAACACTGTGGTACTTATAAATGTGGTCATTTTGACAAGCTGCTAATGTACAAAAGACTTTAGTGGCATTCGGTTTTGATCTTTTTGAAGAAAAAGTCATTAATGATCTGGTTGATGGCATCCAAAAACGAGACATCAGCATACACTCAAAGAATCACTAACAGCCAGGCAGGAATCCAGCCCCCAAATACGTGTGCTTTAAGTTAGCATGGCAACAGCAATATTGATGTGTCTTCTCTTATTGAATATTGGTTCAGAGATGAATTGCTTGGAAAATCCACGGAGACCTCTCTCACCAGGACAGTCTAAAATCATGGACTCATACAGCCCAGTAGGTGGTCATCAAGTCCATCTTGCCTGAATGGGCCCTTTGAAAGAGCTATCCAGTGTTCTCACTTCCTTTCTTTCACCATGCCTGAGTAAATTTATCCTTTGCAAGCGTATATCCAACTTTCTTTTGAAATTCCCTTAAATAGCTCAACTATCTTGACAATAACAAAATCTCAAATCTCTTATCCTGAAAGGCTGCTATAAATGTCATTGTTTGGTAATACCATTTGTTGCTTTTTGCTTGAAATTAGTTCCTTCTTGGGTGCTGAAGAACCAAATATCTCCTTGACCCACTTGCATTCATCTCTTGTTGACCCACCAAGGTGCAAAATTGACAATGATTGTAAAATAGCAGGTCCACACTATTTATCTCCTCTAGTGATGGGAAGTTCTTTATAACATGAGATTGCTATGCAGCAATGACAAAGAGAAGCAAGGAGCCAATACATTTTCTCCCCCGACTTTTGGAAAAAAAAGCTTCAAAGCAGTCATGGCAAAGAAGAGGAAGCACAAACTAAAACTGATGTGCACTGGAAACTAGGAGGAAACCATGTGTCCTCACAGTTACGGTAATATGCCAAACTCAGAGGCAGCTTTCTCCGAGTAGCCTCTCCTTATTTGGATAATTGCCTAATGGTTTGCACAGAACAATGAACGTGCTATGAAACAAAAATCTAGCAACCTTAAATGTTAACCTAGTTCAAACTGAACTAATTTTCATTAATATTAAGTAATTTGACTTCTTTGACTACATATAAATATAGATAAAAGCAAGTCCTAACAAAGACAACAATTTCATGAAACAGAATTTCCAAATTTTGTTGAAGGACTACTATTAACGGCATCAAGGGATGTGGGAAATTGGAGTTGAGGTAGATCAGCCATAGTCTTTACTGAAATGGCACAGAACAGGTTCCAAGGGTTGTCTGGCTTATTCTGCTCCATTTTCTAATGTTATCTATTCCCAACACACACTAAATAATACTAAAAATTCTGAAAAAGACTATTGGCAAGACACATGGTGCTGAAAAATAACCATAAACTTGAATTGAAAAAAAAACAGACACCATCAAGCATTCACAACTTGCTTTCTCCAATCTGAAACAGGCATTAAATAAGGCTTGTAATCAGTGTGGTGAGCTGGTTAAACATACTTCCTTTCCCAGTAAGTCAAAAGTAGTAAATTTAATTCAACCAGCCAAAAAGTATTCTTGTCTGTCCTACCACAGCTGCTTTTCTACCTATTCCTATAAGAGTCACATATTGCATTGTTAATAACCTTCGTTTACATAGCAATATCATGCTTTTATGGGGCTTCCTCAGGGGAGAGATGGGTTGACAATATCCAGTGGCTAAATACAGTAACATTAGAGATACACAAATTGGAGCATGCACTTCTTTTTTTTTGGATCACTTTGGATTCAAAAAGAATGAAAAGTTTCTCCAATTGATGTTTACGGAAAGTTAGGTACCTATAAAGTTGTGTCAGCCAAGAAAACATGCTTCATTAATGTCTCAATACATTACACATTAGCTGACCTCACAGATGCTACACATAGCAGCCTGAAAGAAGATGGTAGTTTTGAAGTTCAGAGCATTTTGACTTTCACGTTTAATGAAACTGTAGTGCACTGTTCCAAAGAAGCGTTTAAGCCCGGGTTGTACAAGGCGGCAATGTTCCACAGATACCAAAGCTTGTTGAAACATGTTCAACAAAAATACAGCTCCTCCGAAAAATCAAGGAAACTGCTGTACAATTTATACATTTCGTCCACCTGCCAACTCATCTTCTAACCAATATTCCAATAGCTTAACTGAAACAAGCATAATTTTGAATGGAATTTGCACGCTATAATGCAGGGCACGAAATTTAAAAGCGACTATATATAGAGTATAAGAAATCAAAGTATGATGCTAAATGAAATACCAAAGACAAGATCCTTTAATTTCACTCCAAAGGCTCAGCCAGGACAGCTTGATACATACTTATTGTTGCTGTGTAGCCACAGAAATTTCTTTTGCTCCAGCGAAGCACTGAAATTTGTCGGGTTGCCAGGAATACCCCCATATATGTATATGATTAGCAGCTATCAAAAGATTTCTGCTATACAACAACACAAGCTTACTATTCTCTCAGCAGAACTCTTAGGTTATGGGTAACACCTGGATCCCAGTCTCTTGCTGCCAGCGTGCAGGAGAACATGCTCAGCAACATAAGAAGTTCTGCCTTTCTGCTATACTTGATGCTGATTCTTTCAGTGTTTTGGTTATTTTACAATAAGATGCTCATACATTCTGAGTAATTAGAAGTAAGCAAAAACAAATTATTAAAGTGAATCAATTCAAAACTTATCTCAGTCAATTATCTGCTCAATAGCAGATGGTAAATGGTAAGGCTCCCTCTTGTGCATGTGAAAGAGACTGAATTTGCCAAGGAAATTTATCAAGCATGAATGGTGTGGAAAATTGAGTTTGACCATTTAAGGTTAAAGATAAAGCAATTTTAGAAGGTATTCAAGGTGCAGATGTTCTGTAAACTTATACTCAAGGTAGTTAGATGCAAACACTGAAAGGCCGGATGCTGGTTTTGTAAAGTTAAAAGCAGGGAACAAACAGTTTGGTCAGTACACCAAGAAGCCAACACTT